>NC_058118.1:9875000-11075000 GCF_914725855.1 Thunnus albacares | reverse complement strand
GTCATAAACCAAAGTATTAATTGGACAAAGTTTTGACTTGATGGGGACATGAGTTTGTGTATCAAATGAAGAAGCACCTCAACCCTATCAAATGTATCCTGGTGGCAGTGGCCTTGAAACTCTTAACCACTTGAAGGAGGAGGGCCACACACAGACTTGCTCCTTTCATCAACTTCTTTATTCAAACAGCATGAATGTCCAACAGTAGTTGAGATATTGCATTCAAAAGAATGTCACCCTCATGGTGGCACTGGAGGAAAAGTCAGGAGGTCAGAGGGGATGCAGTGTCTGGGAAACATGAACTTTGATCTGTTGTTGGCACAAGATAAAAAGTCAGGAGATCACAAGTGTCAGTATAGTTTATTCATACTGAGAGAGGATATGTGCATTATTTCATGACGAGCCATCCAGTAATTGTTGAGATATTCCTATCTTTATCAAATTGGTGGACTGACCGACTCTATCCATCACTAGCATGGCCAAAAAAAATCTACTCCTTTTCCCTCATTGAAATCCAGAATCTATGAATATGCTAATATTTTTCATTTCATAAGTCTAACCTCTAGACAAAAGATGTCTCCTACTTCACTGGAAAGTCTCTTCTCAGTGAACGCGCACTGGAGATTTCAAGTTTGCACATCACACCTCTGTAATTTGCATATTGGACCAACATTGGCTTCCAAACTAGTTGTGATGACATAAATCATGCTAGTAGGTACACACCTTAAATCTTGTTATTGCCGAGATGTTCTGCCTCATTGTTACCTTGAGATATTATTACTAAGATACCAGGCTGTTACTTCTGTAATTACCATGATAATACTCCAGTATAGTCCTGTTTTCCCAAGATATGAACCCCTTATTACCTTATTATTACAGAGCTGCAATATTAAGTGTTACCCTGATGGTAGATGTGTGAACAACTGCAGTCATATTTACTTCCTATACCACACTCCTCTTACCTATGCATATATGTTTCTCTCTTGAGGTTGGATCCAAATGGAAATTCTCTTCTCTGAAACCAGGAAGGATTTGAGCAGCAGGAACAACGTGTAGTAGAAAATATGAATTTCAGTGTTGGTGCTAGTCGTACATGGCTTCAGCACTCTGAGTTAGTCACATTGAGTGTGTATTTTATGAAGATACAGTGTTTGTAGTACTGCAATTTTGTGGTGTTGGCTCAATGTTCATTTAACTTCTGCAAATGTTCTTATTAATTGTATTTGTTATTGTGGCCCTGCTTGATTTGCATAATGGTCTCTACTGCTTTGGAGAACACATTTTAAAGATGGGTGACACACAGAAGTAAATTTCTGATGACATAAAGTGGGACTCGCCTTCTCTGGAAACAGGAAGGATATGAGAATACATACTGAGAGGTTTTGCAGCAGTTTGCAGTTTGCTTTTATCTCAACATCATGTGTACCGCAAAATGTTCCCGTTGCATTGCTGTTACTCTGTTCCCATTAGCAGCCATATCCATCATCTGTAGCATTGTGCTGTTCTTTCCTGGTGGGGATATCAAGTATGCCAAAGAAGGACATATTACTGAGGAGGTGAAATACATGGGAGGACTCATTGGAGGGGGTATAATGGTGAGTTGTCTTTTTTATAGCCTCTGACTCTGGACTTTAAGCTGCTGCACATTCCTCTTTGAAATATAAAAATGAAAAAATATCTTCATCGAGGCAAAGTTTCAAACTTCTAATGATGAGTTTGGCACAGTTTGAGCAGGAATTCCTCAAAACCAGAGTGAAGACTGACTCCTGCACAGTTTCTTTGCTGAATTGTTCCAACTAAATTCATGAACTGTTGACCATGTGATATACACTGATGCTGCATCTTCCTCCCTGTCAACTCATGTGCACCATCACAGGTGTTGATATCAGCGCTTTACATCCAATGCACTGGAGAAGAGGGATGCTGTGGAAATCGCTGTGGGGTGAGTCAGTCAGTCTAGCTAATCTACAAATTAGATGTTTCAAGTGCTCAGAAAAAGATAAAGGAAACAATTAAGCAAGCTATTAACAGGAATCCACATTAGATCAAGAAATAACAGTCAAATTCAACTAAATAAAGTGTTTAATGGAGGTCAGTCGAGCTGAGAATGACTCAGTAAAAAAAGAAAAATATGCTGCATGGTGCTGCAACATCATTGCATATCATTCAGGTCCTCTTTAGACTGAAAAGATAACACATAACCATGGTACATTTCTCATTGTTTCTCAGAAGAACATTTATTTATAAATTCAAACCCTGTGAAAAAGGCTTATTGGAACGGATTTTAAACTCACACATTTTGAAATAGAAAATCCAAACTGTCACTGTTTTTTAATATCTGGAGTTGGCACCAACACATATTATGTCTTGTTGATGTTGGGAAATAAAAACAGAATGCAGGTTAAAAGAAGAAGGTGAAAGGTGTCTGTGGACAGCCGAGAGTCAACAGCTCAACATAAATGTTAGTACTGTAGGTGGAGAGTGAAGAAAAAATAAGGGAAAAGAATACATTGTGAACATACTGTGTCTTACGCTGCATTAAAAATGTTTCCAACCTCTGATTGTCGTTTAACTTCTGCAGATGTTCTTTTCTATTATATTCGCTGGAGTGGCTGTGTTCGGTGCCCTGCTGAGTATGGCTTTGGCAGTGTTAGCTTTGCGTAACGGGCCCCTCTGCAAATATGAAGGGCAATGGACAACACCTTTTAACAACAGGTGGCACATGGAAGCAAATATCTCATGACATTTGTTAACATTATGAAGTCCTAGTCATTTATCGACCTCTTCTTTTACATAGCGACTTGGACTACCTGAATAATCCTGAGTTGTGGGAGAAATGCACCGAGCCTGAAAGAATTGTGCAGTTCAACACTGGATTGTTCATCACTCTGATAGCCACAAACTCCCTGCAGGCGTTCCTCTGCAACATTCAGATGATCAACGGCTTTTTTGGCTGCCTGTGTGGGACCTGCATCAAAAAATAGGTAAAACTAAGAGGTCACAATGTTAGTAGTCCATGTTGTTAGGACATCTTATTTCTCACAGAAGATGTGTAATTTGAGAGAATTTTAACTTAAGTTTTCTTTTTTTTTTACTTACAGTCACCATGAGGCTCATCCTTACTATGGATACTCAGTACTGCATCTGATGAGTCAACTGGTGCTCCCTGATAGTGGTCCTGGCTGAATCTGCTTAAAACATTTCCTTTTAAATTGTTGTTACAGGCTTTTAAATCTTTATGTTCTTCATGATGCTTCACGCTGTTGCAAATGTATTAGCGTATGTTGTGAAACTGGCACAGTATTAGAACTAACGCATGCAAATTATTATTTGGACAGTTTTAAGCAAATTGGTTTTAAGTATAAGCTGCTGATCCACTGCTTTGTGTTGTATTTCATAATATGTAGCATTTCACTATAGTATTAACTTTTTGGCTTACTGTGCCTCACAATCAAAGTACTTAAACCTTATCCATAGTGCAACATGGACCAGGGCAGAGAACAGCAGCAAATCCAAGTCAAGCCACATCATACATCTAACATGGTTTTTATTGTTGTTTAGTTTGGCATATACATTATTTCAACAAGTATTAACATTACTGTTTTTTTTCTCATGAGCAAAGGAGGAAATAACTGATTAAATGTGCTGTTTTGGTTTAACACAAGTATACACTTTCAGTTCAATTCAATTTATACGGCGCTAAATCACAACAAAAGTTATCTCAGGGCATTTTTCACATAGAGCAGGTCTAGACTATACTCTTGAATTTACAGAGACCCGACAATTCCCCCACGAGCAAGCACTTGGTGACAGTGGCAAGGAAAAATTCCTCTTTGACGGGAAGAGACCTCAAGCAGAACCAGACTTTAGGTGGGCAGCCATCCGCTTTGACCAGTTGGGTTGAGAGAGAACAAAAGAGGGAGGGGGAGAGAGGAGAGAGAGAGAGACACAGAGAAGCATAATAACAACAATAACAATAATAGAGATATGACTAGCAATAACGTCCTGTCAGCATGTCCTGTCCTATGTCCATACACTGTATACTGTATGGACATAGGATGTTTGGGGGGTGAAAGGAAATATTTTCAGAATTTGACTTTTGTTGGTTTTCGTAATTACAACTTCAGACTGCTTCGGGAGAGAGAAGGCCAAAACTGTCAGCTTTGACTGGACCAAAGTCTATGTAAAATGAGGCAGGATTTAGGTGAGGAGAGAGGATAAAGGAAATCGTCCTAAAGGAACACAAACTGTGTTCTATATGAGATCATGTACTGCTTCTGAGTTTTCATTTGTGTTTCCTCTTCTATGTACTATCCTTATCACAGTATGTTTTCAATAAAGGAGAACCTGAGATGCACAAGGAATTTAAAAAAAGGGCATGACCTTGTAAGTGATGATGGTTGTGTGTTGCATTAAATAAATAATGAAAACACAATCCTTTTGTGTGGAAACTCCAGTTGAGTAACCAGCCTCACCCGAGTGTTGCTTGGAGACAACAAATGTTATGGACAGCATAATACAATAAATAGCAAACAGGGTCATATACATTCATGTATCTGCGGTAACATGGCCAAAGATCACCCTGCCCATCAATCTAGACACACCCTGGGATTGACATGTCATGACTAAAGAGCCAATCTAAGTCCTCTTAACAAATATAACATATCCACACACACAATGTAATATAGACACTCATACTTACATACACACATACACAAATGTAGTTGCGTTAAATCAGAACATATACAGATGTACGTGAATGGCCATAACAAGTAAACAAACAGAGAAAATGAATAAATAGATAAATAATTATATATATATAGTCATAATGGTTGTAATAATAATAAAATATGTAATAAGATAATATACAATTAGATGAATAAGTCGTCATCAGTGTACTTCTCCTTTTTTATCTTAAACAAAATTGTCTTAATTTAACCTTCAGTTCACTGATATGATGTAGAGACAGTCACCAACTAAACCAGAAAACTAAAAAATGTAGGCGGTCCTCAGTGTTTCACCATCAACAGTGTGGTCATTTATCAATGTTTTGCTGTAGATGTCAATGACACATTGTTCTTGCTCCACTTAACATGCAGCCACAGGTCCAAAGTCCAACCGCGTTGTGACTCTGGCGGCACAATGTCAACACATCACCAGGATACTGGCTACAATAGGTGGAATTTAAACATGTTTCTCAAAGTAAATATCTGTCTCCTCAATAGTCCCCACCAACACACTTAATATTAGTATATTAATGCCACATACAAGAAACTCAGATTTACAAAAAATGAGCATTTTGGAGGCCTGAACACTAAACTAAACTTGATATTGATGTGACCATCAACACAGCTGACTCAGACAACAAGAATGCATAGAGGAAATGCAAAGAAAGTGCATCTGCACATGATCTAACTCAAAAAAACGAGGGTTATCTCTCAAAAGGCAAACAGAATGAGTCACATTTGCATCAGTAGCCTATCCCAGACTCTGTTTGTCCATGTTATCGGCTTGTACGTACACCTCCCACACCCCCACATCACTCATAGTATTCAGTGCTAGTTAAAATACATTTCCTTCTTTGGGTCAGTTTCGAGTAGGAAACGTACTGAACGAGAGGTTTTACAGCGGGGAGTGTGTTTTCACCCAGACAACATGTGTACTGGAAAATGTTCCCGTTGCATTGCTGTTACTCTGTACCCATTAGTGGTCATATCCATCATCTGTAACATAGTGCTGTTCTTTCCTGGTGGGGAGATCAAGTATGCCAAAGATGGACATATTACTGAGGAGGTGAAATACATGGGAGGACTCATAGGAGGGGGTATAATGGTGAGTTTTCTTTTCTCTAGACTATGATTCTGGACTACAAGCTGCTGAAAATTTCTTTCTGAAATATTACAGACAGCCTCAGAAAAATGTTAGTTACCTACCATATGTAGTTAAAAAATATACTGTATATACTGGATTTGTACCGTTTATTGGATTTTAAATGGGGTGCAGTGGTCATGTCACCTGTTCTGAGTCCTAGTTTTGTGCTTGTGCGTCAAACTTTGACTAAAGACTGGCAACAAATCTCCCTTTCAACATATTCTGCATGGTTTGTGTTGAAAAAAATATTATTTAATTTTGTATTGAATGTAAACTACAGTCAACTCATCTGTCCCGCCACAGGTGTTGATCCCAGCACTTTACATCCACATGACTGGACAGAAGGGCTGCTGTGGGAATCGCTGTGGGGTGAGTCAGTCAGTCTAGCTGTAGACGTTAGATGTTTCAGGACTGGATTAAAGTAAAATGACAAAAAATGGCAAATCAGAACTTGAATTCCAAGTTCTGATTTGTCATAAGTCATAAGTCATAATAGCAAATAACACATTAAATTAAGACTTCAGAATTGTCTTTTGTGGCTGAATCATTCAACTTTTTACTACAAAGTAATATTTGAATAAAACTGAATTTATGAATTTCTACATGGTGCTTCATCACTAAACCATTGCACAGCATTTAGGTCTTCTTCATACAAATAACACACACTTTAATTAATTATGAATTCATTAGGGTAACAGTACATCTCTCCATTTTAATCCAAAAAGAAGCTCAAGAGCTGTGTTAAAGGATTATTGGTCTGTGTTCTCACGTTACTGTTTTTATATAGTGTATAGTTGTCGTTAGACAATAGAGACACTTGTAAACCCACTTTACAAAAAGTTTCCAAACTTATTTCCAAAAAAATCTTTTATTTTATCAGTGTTGGGGGAAAAAACACAGATTGGCGAGTATATATGTGAGGAATGTGAGAGGTGCAACACATGTCTTATCCTTAGACGACTTGGACAAAAAATGTTAGGGCGAGGAGGGGGAAGGTAAGCGTGGGCCAGAATTCAGGAGTATTCAGTTGAGTTTTAAACTGCAACAAGAACATTTCTAACCATTTCCTTATCATTTCACAACTGCAGATGTTCTTATCAATTGTATTCGCTGCAGTGGGTGTGGCTGGTGCCCTGTACAGCTTCATTGTGGCAGTGCTTGGTTTGCAGAATGGCCCTCTTTGCAAAACGACTGTTATTTGGACGACACCTTTCAAGAACAGGTGACACACATGATTATCTTTCTGATGACACTTGCTCCGTTTCTTAAGTGTTGGTCATTCATAAACCTCTTTTTTTTTTCTTTCTTGCACAGTGACCCGAGTTACCTGACTGACAGTTCGTGGTGGGGACGATGCATAGAGCCTAAGAACATTGTGCACTTCAACATTGGATTGTTTGGTACTCTGCTGGCCACAAGCTGCCTGGAGCTGATTCTCTGCGGCATTCAGATGGTCAACGGCCTCTTTGGCTGCCTGTGTGGAGCCTGCATCAACAAAGGGGTGAGCTGAAGCTGGAGCTGTTGAACAGAAATAGTAGAAAAGGAAGTCTCACTGTCAGTTTTTCTGTGTTGCTATGGTGTCTGAACCCAAACATTTCAAAGACTAGTTTCTCTTTTTTTACTTGCAGCCACTGTGAGTTCCTGATCTGGAGGCTTCTTGCCATTCTGCACTTAGAAGCCACATCTGAGTCGGCTGGCGCTCCCTGCTGGACAACTGAGAGTAGTGCTGCATCTGCATAAAATATTCAAGTTTTTTTTTGTCGCAACAGATTTTTATATTTTTTATGTGTATTTCATGATGCTTCATACTGTATAAACCATGCTGATCATTAAATTTCATGGTTAAATTTAAATAAATTGATCCCCCTGATACAGTCCTGTGTTGTGTTTCATTAAATCTAGCATCACATAATAGTATTTACCTTTTGGCTTATTGTGCTTCACAGTTAAAATAATAAAGTAGTCAAATAAAACATAGAACAAGATTTTTATGACAGACACCTTTAATATGGATTGTATTACTACAATATATCACCCAATACTGCTGTATCAGGACTGATATCTATACAAATGTTTCAGTGTCATCTGACATTTTATGAATAAAATACCTACATTTCTGAATTAAAAGGAATATGACTGAGAATTCTGAAATGCCAACAACAATGCACAGGAACAAACTTGCACATGAAGCCCAGAGTGCAAATGGTACATTTGATGAGGCAGTAGATATTTTCTCATTGTCTTGTACATTACAATAAAAGTTACACAACAACAACAACAAAAAAAAGGCAAAACGCAGTGATTTAAAAGGCAAATGCTAGGTCCCAAAGGAGTGGAGGCTTAGTAATAAGGACAACAGGAGTGGAATAAAACATGTCAGAACAAAAACCGTCAGTATTACACCCTCAGTTTGAGATAAACGCAAGAGCACTGATGTTTGATTCAGCCTGTGCTCATTATTTGGCCACTGAGATGAGAAAACTTAATCTCAAATTTAAAACCCTTGCTGAATATGTCTTTTGTTTCTTTCAAGGCAGATGAAATCCTTACTCTTCAAACAGCTTTGACTGAAGTGTTAAATAAGCGTGAGTAAATCTGTTAGCATATATATTTTACTACTATTGCATTTTTGTCACCTAAACACACCAAACTTATTTTATAATTGAGAACACAAGTCACAACAACAACTTATAGCGACTTACATTAGTCTCTGCCACCTTTTCAAATAAAAACTCTATGCAACAAGCTCAAGATTTTGTGCTTTAAGATGACCCAGTTGAGTGCTGCTCCTCCTCATGTACCTGCGTACAGAGCGAGTAAAGAAATATTTCGAAAGACTGTCAGAGAGAAACATTTCTGTGCGGACACGCCTTTGTTGAGGTAGACATAAAATAATAAAATGGAGTGTTGATGATTCCTCTAAAAGAAGCTGGTTAAAGTCTATAATGCAGCATTTCTGAAGTGTTAAAAACTAACAGCATTTAGATCTAAAAAATAAGTTAGTATCAGGATTTAAGATGTAAACACTATGTCAAAGGTGTTGTTCAAAAGAGATGGAGTGTGGCAGTTTCAGTTAAGTAAAAAAAAAAGAAAAAAAGAAAAGGAAATGGCAAAGACCAAATCCTACACATGATAAGATTCAAAGCTTCAGCTGGAGTTTTGATGAGGTTATATGGCTGCAATCTCAGAACCTATCAGCTATATGTCTGACAACGATTTAGCCTCTGGGGGCAACAGCCAATATTTTTCCAGTGTGGCAAAAGGATATCCAGATAACAGATATCCAGGCCAAGACTTCCTGTTCCGTGAGGCGGTTGTTGTTTACAGTCCGATTAGCAACGAGATGGTCCAGACGACATTTTGGCTAAACTCTATAAACAGATACATGCATATAAATGCAGATGCATTTTAAAAAAGCTAAATCATAGTCAGACAATAGCTGGTGGGTTGCTCTTTTGCTCTCCATACAGACTCTTTACCTTCATGCAACCAAAGCCCGCTTAAATGTGATTGGTCAATACTACTCAGACTACAAACAGAAACCAGAATGCTTCCGGTACCAAAATCTTGTTCTACAGATTCTGCATTCATATGCAGATATCAGTTTACAGAGATTAATATGGCTGTAATACTTCACTTCCAGTTCACCGCTCCTTCATATGACAAACTTAGGGATGCACGATATTATCGGCACGTCATCGGTATTAGCCGATAAAAGCTCTAAAATGAAATATCGGCATCAGTGAATTCTGCAGATTATGAGAGGCCGATATGTCACCTTCTCCAACGCTGCCTGACAGTGCTCCCCTCGATGGACTGTGTCACCCTGACGGTCCTGGTGCTTCCTGCGCAGGCTTCACTTCACTCAGCTGCCTGTTTGTTATTCACATTAACATGAGTAGAAGCAGCTGGTCTGACGGGCAGCTTGAGTGAAGTGGAGCCTGTGGAGGAATTGCCGGGACCGTCGGGGTGAAACAGTCCGTCGAGGAGCTGTAATGTTTGGCCGCACAGATAGGAAACACTTCGGCTGACAGGATGTACCCATGGATGTATTATAAGAGCTGGATACCGGACTAAAAACGGCACCCATTCAGTCCTATAGCTCAGCCGGTGCATACGCCAAAAAAAGTTTCTAGCTTCCAGGTTTGCTTGAGCGTGTACATTGTGATGACGTCATGGATTTTTAAATCACTTTTCTCGGCAGTTCGAGGTGTCCTGTCAACAGTTTTACAGACGTCTCTTTTACAATAGTGGTCTATGGGGAAAATGCTTTTTGGGCCATAAGGGGATTTTTTTGCTGCAATACCGCAAGTGGCCACTGGGAAAAATTGGCTGCAAGGCTGAGTGGAGGTGCCCTATCCAGCTCTTATTATACATCCATGATTGTACCACTCTGTTTTGAAAAAAAATGTCTTCTTTTTGGTTTATAATGGTGGTTGGCAACCAGCATATTAGGTGCATTACCACCACCTTCTGCTCCAGAGTGTAGACCAGAGATTAAATCCTACACATTAATCCTGTCTGTCTAATAAACTCAAAGAAAACTCTATTGCTCGATCCACTTGGCAAGTTCATTAAAATTTTAACACTGAGCTCCTGAACTCCAGTCTTCCTAAGTTCTTCCTTTATATATTGTCTTTCTATGCTTGCATACATAATAGTCTCCTCAGTCAGCTGGAAAAAAATATGTGCATATATCGGTATTGGCATCGGGAATCGGCCACAATGAGTTGGAAATATCGGCAAAAAAATCCAATATCGTGCATCCCTAGTCAAACTGCTTCATCATGAGCTTCCGGCTGGCCTCGTAACCCAGAAACAGGGCTCCGTTAGCAGGAAAGGTGCGGACCATGGTGGGGGTGAGACCAGAGTAAAGTGCCCTCACACCTGAACACAAGAAACAGAAAAGATGATGTTCTGACTGACATAGAAAGCTTTCACCAGCAAATCTGAACACCAAACATCCCAGTTAAGATAATAGAAAGAAAGCAAACATCAAACCCCACTTCTGCCTACCTTCAGTGCGCGCAATGGTCATGAAGGTCTTGAAAAACCCTGCCTGTTTGCCCGTCATAGACATGACCTGGATCCGAGACTTGACACAGTCCATAGGATAGACCACCAGCCACAGGCACGCCCCTCCAAAACCACCACTGAACACGATCGGAGCCACACCTGCAACACACACAGTAACACCTGTTAGTAACTCATTTCAAAATTACAATATGCATTATATTATAAGTAGTATAAAAACATATAATAAATGGTTTATAACACACTATAATGTAGTTATGAGCAGATATGAGGATAATTTAAGTGCTTATTAATGCACAGCGTTGTAAACAATAACAACTTATCCTATGAAGACATATTCTACATTATTACAACTGTGTTTTACTATATTGTCATGAATGTGAAATAATATTTTCTGTGGTAGTGAAGGCAGAACGTTTTGCCGGTACCTATGTCGTCTTTTTCACATTTCATGTAGTCTGCGAAGGTGGTGCGGCAGAGCTCATAGGCACCGAAGAAGCAGAAGTAACCAGGGACCTCTCTGGCTATGGTGGTGGTCAGACCCTGGAAGAAGCCCTGTGGCCCCTCGTTCCTCATGATCGATTTCACCACCGACCACACTGTGCTTCAGACAGAGCAGAGAGAGGTACGGCTGTGTCAGTGCACACACACACACACACACGCATGCACACACTAAAATAGTACGTGCAGACAAATTTGTCAAAGAAAAACACTTCTGCATTCTAAATTGTTTTTGTTAAATGCACTTACCAACTTGAATGAAACACTTACTCATAACAATATTAGCATGAAATAATAAATAAATAAATAATAAATTAATGTATTAATAATTGTGTTGTAGGGTATGTGAAAGGTATGTGCTGGAGATAAACAGAGTAGATATGAGATGTCCAACTCACTCAATCTAAAAATGTCTGAAATCACCACAGATTACACAGAAAAAACTAAAAAATAATTGGGATTGGATTTGTTTTCCTTTTGTAAAAAATCCTGATTTGGTG
Source organism: Thunnus albacares (assembly GCF_914725855.1). Lineage (NCBI taxonomy): Eukaryota > Metazoa > Chordata > Actinopteri > Scombriformes > Scombridae > Thunnus > Thunnus albacares. The sequence continues at coordinate 11,063,094 of NC_058118.1, read as the reverse complement.
AGTGCATCATTTCTGAATCTGTTGACACTTCTTTCTCTGTTTTTCATAAGCACATACCAATGTAAAAAAAACATTCAGGTAATTATTTAGATAAATATATGTAGGCAAACGACTATATAAGTCTACAGCATCAAACAAAACTGGACTTTTAGTTCTTTGAATGTCAATCTTTTAAGTTTTAGTTGTACAGTATTCACTATATCTTTTGATTAAAGTCTGTTCTAAATATATTTGAATTTGGATGATGGTAACATCTGTATCAGCATGTTGTTATTCTATATATAAAGCAGGTAATTTTTCAGCACGACTTCTACTAATAATACACTAGATATAAGCCAAAATTGAATCATAAACTTTGCGTAATGTAAAAGTAAATGACCAATATAATATTAAAGAACTATTTAAACTACTTACTTCTGGCTCTTGGCAATCTTGCCTGATGCCTCCATTTCATACATGGCTTGCAGTCGACACTTGACAAGCTCAGTGGGGCAGAGTACCAGCGAGGAGAAGATGGACGCTACAGAGCCGGCGCAGGCTTTCTGCATGTCACTAACAGTGAGGAAAGAATAAACAGAAGACACTTAAGAGATCTTACATGTACCCTCAGGGTAAACAAGAGAGACAGCCTGGGTGAGATCTCCCTCCCTACCTCAGCGCAGCTTCACTGTGCAGTCCAGCCGTGAAGCGGACGACCTGCTGGCAGAAGCCGTAGCTCATGAAGAGCACAGAGTTCTCTGCGATGTTGGCCATCAGTGCTGGCGTGGTGCCTTGGTAGAGACCGCGCAGACCCACTTGTTTGTAGGTGGACACGACGCAGTGGATGAAACCCCGGTACATATTGGGAAAGGTCTGCATCTTGACCTTTGCTGTGTCCAGAGGCTGCCCGCTGAAGACACATGCAGCTCCCCCTTGGAGGAAGACAGTGAAAAAACTGTCAGCAACAGAAGTGATCCGTACACAGACATGGTAGAAGAAACACAGACAAGAAAAATCAAAGATTGCACACAGCACATGCACTGCAAAGACAGATAAGAATCAGATAGGGCTTCACAGAGGGTTGCACTCCACTGAGCAGTCAATGGAAACACAGAGAGAAATGAGCCGGAAAAAGACAGGAGTCATCAAAATGCTCGGCTACGGCAGACACAGCTAGTTAGTCTTTTGATCAAGGAGTGGAAAGCAGGAGTGAGCTGGATTTCATGGACGTGAAGTATTGTGCATGCTGTATAATGGTGCTGTGGTTACCAACGGCTCCGGCAGAGAGGTCAATGATGGCCTGGACCACTGGGTGTGGGGCCATGGTGTCCAAGAAGTTGTCAGAAGAGGTTTCACTTTCTCTCGGCTACCTAGTAAAAAAAGGGACATTTTACTTTCTAATCCACTCACAACCTAAGCTACATTCCTGCATCGTATTACAGCACTTGTCTTACTAAAAAAAAATGCAATATAATCAGACCAGAGTCCGGGACAGGCAGCAGCAGCTGTGTTATACAGGTCACAACAATAAAATCTGCCCTTGTAATTATTAAGGAGTTTGTATGGAGACAGAAAAACTGCCATGTTTAATGAAATGCAAGCGTAGAAGTAACTTCACTACACAGCCATCAAATAGTACAAATATCAAGTTTGTATTGACAATAATTTGACAACTGTGGAGTCTTTCTAAAGAGCATAATCAGCCATTTAGAGTACCTTTGTTTAAGACAATCTAGAGTGACCTCTGTCCTCTCAGCCTTTTGACACCTTTAATTACAATGTTCACCTGTCTAAAAACTCAGGACATTTTAAGTGTGTAATTATGAACATTTTACAGAGGTGTTTTTACTTCTACTAAACCACACAGTACACCAGTGGCAGTATTTCTTACTTTGAATGACACTGTAGTGCTTCTTCCACTGCAGCACTGGGTTGCACCAGTTATGTGGAAGTTCTCTCCTAAGTTGGGTGTGAAGTCGACACTAGTAGTTTAGTAACAACTAGTTAGTTTGTAACTAAACCAGCTGCTAAAACTGATTGCACCACGATTATTTGGGGCATAACCCAACTAGTTCGTGTTAAGTCATAATTAAGACAAATGGCCAATCAACGATCCATCGTCATGGTTACCGTGAGCATTAGCTTCCTGGCTGGCATGAGAACATCGCAGTAAGTTAGCTCGATACTGAAATATTATAACAATAAATTAAATCTCTACTGGATTACTGTGTTGTAAAATGGCATGCAGTTAATGAGAAATGATGCCGTGTGGCAGAAAAACTGCTGTTCTGCTGTGAGTATAATTCTGTGATATTTTATTATTTAACCTCGGGGCATGTCTACCTTACGGAGCCTCCCAAACGGTGGAACAGGTTATTATCTTGTGCATACAAGATGATTATCTTGTGGGAACAGGTTAATATTTGTACAATAAGGGCCCGATAGGCCTACGCCTTGAAGACCACGGGGTTAAGTAGCATTTATAGCTTTTAATAGTTTGTTGATTTCTCAAGTATGTTAGAAACATGGTGGCGTTCATTGCTTTATGTGAATAGTCGATTTGCTATGTTATTTACGGAGCCCCTTTTGTCCCAAAAGGTGGTATTTTTCTTATCTTGTGCGCACAAGTTAATATCATGTGGGAACAAGTCATTATCTTGTGCGCACAAAATAAAAAATACCACCTTTTGGGACTTTAGGGGCTCCGTACTACCTGTTTAGCTGTTACTTAAGAGTTATGTTCGTTTTCAGGCCTTTCTCAGTTTAACAGCGCTTACCAGCAGATGGTGACAAAGGCTGCTGTTTACACCAAAATGAAACACATTTTAAGTATCAAATTGGCAAGACACTTTCACTTTCACCGACTTCAAGGGAGAAAAAAGTGAGAGTAAAGTGTGAAACAACGTATTACTTTTACAAGCAAATAAAGAGCGCTAAGATATGTAGCAACCACCTCCTCCGCTCGCAAACAACCGCTAAGTTAGCAAAAAGCAGGATGAAAGTGACTGTTTTCTAGATGGCATATGTTGGCTTTGTATGTTTAAAAGCTCGACAAACCAACGGATATTTATAATAATATCAAGATACAGACCTTACAGGAGAGCGACCAGGTCAACTCTTGGCATCAAAGTGTCGCAGCTAGTTTCTGGTATCAACGTTAACCGAGTGAGCTGCTGACTGAAGAGAGCATCGTCCACAGGTGACTGCATGCTAACATACAACACCAGCCCAAACATACACAGTTTATCTCAATGTTATCTCATTTGCAACGTCTACCCCCATGGTCACCCGATGAAGTCAATGAATGGGTCGACCATCTGTGATCGTGAGTAAAGGTGATGATATTGGAGAGGACGAGAGCTCCCACTCTGCTCAGATTTCCAGGTACCAAAACAGTCCACAAAGTTATTCATTCCGCTCTGAATATACTGTACAGTGCGACTCTGAGTGGTGAAAAGTAGCCAAGTACGTTTACTCAAGTGTAATTTTGAGATGCTTGTACTTAACTCGAGTATTTCCTTTTTATGCTACTTTAGATTTCCTCTCCACTACAATTCAGAGGGAAATATTGTACTTTCTGTATATGATGAAGACATAGTGAATAATATAACAAGCTTTTAAAATACAACACATTATTAAAGGTGAAACCAGTGGTTTCCAACCTTTGTGGCTTTTGACATTTTACAAATAGCAGTGTGTAGTCGGGGTCACATTTCAGATGTCTATGAGTTGTTAACAGCTCCACCAAACAATGATTTTTTCCTCTGAACTTCTCACATTTCAGTTTTCATGTCAATAAATGTTCAAATGGTCTAATATTTCCTCAAAAATTAAGGATCAGAAACAGAGTCCAAAAACAGAAAACAGATTTGTGTATCAGAAATTTGTTTTTTCTTCTTTCCTCTCCCATTAATCATCTCACGACGCCTCAGATTTATCTGGTGACCCTTTTGAGGGGCCCGATCCCTGTGTTGTAAACCACTGGATACACACTGATGCTTCAGTATTAATAATCTAATGATGTCATATATAATAACATATCAGTCAAAGGGATGAAATGAGTATTTTTACTTTAATACTTTAACTACATTTTGCTGCTAATACTTTTAATTTAGTAGGATTTTTTTATGCAGGACTTTAACTTGTAATGGAGTATTTTTACATTGCTGTATTGGTGCTTTAGTAAAGGATCTGAGTACTTCTTCCACCTCTGTCAACTCTACAGTGTAGAAAGGGGACGACTATTACATAGTGTTAGTGATAATGATTGATAAACACAATTAAGTGTCTTGAATTAATAAGTATTTATGCAACATTACACATTTATTATAGCATCCTGTTATTAATAATTCAGAAATAATTGCAGCCATAATCCATTATTCCCATTTTACCTCAGTTTAATAATAGTGTGTGTTGCATAAAATGTAAGCTACAGATACAAAGTTCAGAAACATCGACAGGAGTGATCCTCTCAAATGTACGATCTATGGTAGGAAGGGTCATGAACGCTAAAGCTTCCGGTTCATGTTATAAACTCTGTGGTGTGATGCAGCCCCCCCTGCTGGTTATTTCTGAAAAAAACAAAGTTATTCCAAAGATCTTTTATTACTTCCCAACTAAGGAGATTTTGTTGTGAATCATGTATAATAAGTCTGTGGGTTTAAATTTTTGCAACTTTTGCACACCTTTTAACACGCCTCCTACAACAATATTTAACAATACAGTCTTTGGTATTTGGATGAGCCATCAGATAATCAGCATGATTGTCTACAGTGGTGGAAAAAATACTCAGATCCTTAAGTAAAAGTATCAATACCACAATGTAAAAATACTTCATTACAAGTGAAAATTCTGCATTTAAAATCCTACTTAAGTAAAAGCACAGAAGTATTACCAGCTAAATGTACTTAAATTACTAAAGTAAAAGTACTCGTTTTGTAGAAAGTCAGGCTTTTATTGATATATTAAATACATTTAACAAAGCACATTATTAATACTGACGAGTCAGTGCATGAACAGCGTTTTAGTGTTGTAGCAGCTGGAGGTGGAGCCAGTTTGAACTGCTTTGTAGGGGTCATAAGATCAATCTGAGGGGTTTTGAGATGATAGATTGGGTAGGAAAGAAGATAAAGCACAGTTGTGCAACAAAATTTGGATTAGTTTCTCTGAACTTTTCTTTAATCTTTGCATTTTTGTGAAATATTGGAGAATTTCACCTCTTTTGTCCTCAAACCATTTCTTACTCGAAACCATGTGAGGAGAAATGTCTTTTTGGTGGAACTGCAAACAACTCACAGACATCTGAAACATAACAAAGAGACACAAATACACACAGAGTTTTTGTAAGGGGCCACAAGCCAAAAGGTTTTGTAACCACTGCTACATTCTTTAACAATGCAGTGTAATTCATAAGCTCATCATTATGTTATTTCATGTAAAATTTTCATCAGAGAAGTAACAAAGCTGTCAAATAAATGTAGTGGAGTGAAAAGTAATATTACAATATTTACCTCTGAAACGTAGAGCAGTAAAAGTGTCAAGTAGCGTGAAATGACAATAATCAAGTAAAGTATAAATACCTGAAAACTGTATTTAAGCACAGTGCTTCAGTAAATGTGCTTAGTTACATTCCCTCACTGATTGTCACTATGTGCAGTTTGCTGCAGATTCACAGGAAAATAAAAAGTTCAAAACATTTTCTCTTATTAAACTAACACATTTAGAGCATTGTGTGTTGAGCAACTGTCAGACCTGAAAACAAAACTCCACATTTTGGATAATTCAAACTTTCAACAGGAACAGCAGGCGTTTACACAGGTAACTTACTTCGCCTGCCAAGAACATATGATAATTTACTGCCCACCTCATTTAAAATATACACAACTTCTAGTGTAGTCTAACAGGAATTAAATGAATTTACATAGTTTCTGGGCAAACAGGAGAGAGAATTAATTTTACTAAGTATCTTTACCATCATTATGTGACAATAAGTCCTGAGGATCTTTTGGCTTTTGCTCTCCACCTTCAGATCCATCTGTCCCATCTCATAAGTGCTGACCGTTTTTTCTTTACAAAATCATAACAAGCCTTGTTTAATATTTACAAAAAACAGGCAGAAGCACTCATGAAACATTTACCCAACAAGTACATCAGACATAATCCAAACATTTACAAACATCTAATTTGTATAAATAGAAGAGCTTCTCACAATGTGCTGTTCTTGATCAGAGCTGCCCTGGGAGTTCTGCACTCTTAACTTCACAATCGGCTTTGTGCATAATTACCCTACCTACTGTATCATTAGGGTTGTCTGAAAGTACTTTCTCTTCCCTCCCACCTGCAGAACAGCACAGAGTCGCCATTAAACTGAAGTCTGCATTTGCTCAGTCAGTCATAGTGTCCAGTGTTTAAAACTCTTCCCTGAAACAGTGCAGTAGTTTATTCATAAGGCCTTCTGTATCTTGATGTGTATACCTGCTTTATCATTTATCAAACAAAGAAATATAACACTTTGTAATATGTTTTTGTACATGTTGCCGAAAGGTTATTCATCTGGTAAATTAGACCCTGTTGAGAATCTCTATAGCTATGGTGATACAGGCAGTGTCAGCACCACAGATTGTAAACATAGACTGTATAAAAATATTTTAAAAATTTGTTTTGATTGTAAAAGATTGTGAAAAAAAAACATGTGCCTTTTTATTTTATTTAGTTTAGATAATGCCTGAACAAAATACTGTTGATTGTGGTCAGTTTTGAACCGTACTCACCTACTAACCTGTCGCAGCTGAAGTTCACAGTTGATGATAGGGGCCTCGCTCTCTCGCTTAACCACTCACTCGCTTACGCTCCGCCCTATTCTTTAAAAGGAGCTACGCTGCCTGGTGTTTCCCAGGCAACGACACAGACGTTAACTCACGTTTCGAAACAGCGCTGCTCAGAGGCTCCCAAACGCTATTGATTTGCGAATGAATGGACATTTGGCGTTATTTTTGACATTTAAAAAATGTTTTTTTGGCCTGGAGTGGGTACTGTCCTGTACTACTATAGGGGAAATACTGCTGTTGCTCCCCTGTTTTATTTGTTCTGGAGCCAGCCTTGAATACATTTACATAGTTTAGTCTTTTAGGTAACTAATCTAGAAGAAACATTTTGAAAAACAAGCATTGTTTATGCTCTGCTCATGATTTTCACCATTATCTTTCTCTTCTCAAGCTGTTTAACTCCAACTGTTCTTAAATACCTTTTTTATATAAATAAGTAATGAGTTATTGTCATTATATATTTAAACAGTCATATCAAGCCATGGCCATGTGCACAGGTGTTTTTCCAAGGGGGACCCTCTACTATCAAGAATCACCTAATGTGAGGCAAGATATTAGGGATGCAACTAACAATTATTTTCATAATTGATTAAACTGATTATGAAATAACTGAAAATTGTGAAAAATGTTGATCATAGTTTCCCAAAGCCCAGGGTGACCTCCTCAAATGTCTTCATTTGTCCCGACCAACAGTCCATTACCCAAAAATATTTTGTTTACTATCAAAGAAGACTAAATAAACGACAAAATATTCACATTTTAGAAGTTGGAATAATATTGACTAATTGTTGCAGCTCTACAGAAAATAATGAGCAGGTTATTCAAAGATGCCAGTAGTGGGTCTTTTTAACAGCAGACATTGACTTATTATAATAGGAAAAGCGCAGGTGTTGCTAATAGCACTAATGATGGCTCCGTTCAATTCAAGCGTCCCAGTCAGCTATGACAGAGTGACAGTGAGCCAGCATGCACAATACCAGAACCCTGAAACTGAAGCAGCTAAATGAAATACAGCCACCATTAATTAATTTTTCCTACTGTGACATATCAAATGTCTTCTGAGGAAAAGCTGTGTCGATAACAAAGTTTGAACCTGCCATAGCTAGAAGCGATAATGGTGTGTTGATTACTAATAATTAATAATTCACTCCTTATTTTAACATGTCGTTGGTTTATTATTATATAAATTTAAGAGAGGGAACCATCACATCAAGAATTTCAAAAACAACAGCAACTTGTGTAATGTGAATGATGTGGCTACCAAAGGTCAAAACAGCTAATCAATTCTCTTGCTGTGGCTGTTTACCTCTCCCACATTATTGACCTTAACAACCTATGGAATCCTGGTAGTAACTTATATAAATATTTGCCGTGTTAACTGCTGTATATATTAATCCACATAGGAGGGTTAATTCTATTCATTCCCACAACTTGGAAATTTACTCTCTTGTTGACGTTTTTGAGGTTGTGATTTTCTTTATCCGACAGTATTAAGTTGGTTGGAAATAATTAAATCAGATTTTTCTTTTGTTCCTGCTTTGTGTTTGTAAGGAAAGCAAAGGCACCAGGGAGGAGTGTTGAGCTACTATCTACTATCCTCTTCACCATCATAGAGTGGTGATTTAATGGAAAAAGTCTGCTATAGTCAAACAACAGACTACACATAAAAAACCTCACATTGTTGTTGTTCACCTATGAACTTAAATGCTGCCAAAGTACCATCTGTTTAAACAGAGGAGCCCGGGATTAAATACATGCGCCCTCTGTCCACAGGCTTATCCTTAAAAACTCAGACCAGTCATGGCTTACAACAGTCTAGACTCACTGAAATACATGTTGCAACAGCGGATCGAGTTTTTTCAGTTTGACAGACACACAGTCAATAAAAGACACACAATGTTTGTTTTTTTTCGTATCACTTTGCCTTTTATCAAAAAAAAAAACATTGACGTTGTCTACATCACAGACAAGAATCATCAATATTCTGTTTTAAACAATTTGCCATGAACAGAATGAACCCCATGCCCGTCCCTCCCCTGGAGCAAACTCCTCTATACACAGTATACTTTACAGACCTATAGTTCCTGTTCAGTCTTTTTACATTTTACATCATTATCAAAGTAGTATCAATAGCTTTAAAATACATACAATGCTCTTTCCATTGTAATTATAATCGCTATCCTGATTGTACATACAGTATCATTTCCCACAGTTAGAGTCTTATGAGCAATTTTCAACGTATTGTTCCAAAATACTCTGAAAAGACAACACGAGACTCTGCATCTCACCAAACCAAAAATACTTTACAGGAATCTGATGGTCCGTAGATGAGAAGCGTTTTCATTCGACCGCCATATGTCATGAGTAGCAACACTGCAGAGAGCCTCACGCTGTTTAAGTAGTTTTGAATAAACAATACACCGAGCGATATTCACTCAAATCGTTCCTCCTATTTGACGTCAGTAATATCCTGAACCCTTCTCAGACTCTCCAAGGGGCTTTACTACCAACTGTTACGTCTGCTTGGATTTGAGATTATGAGGTACAGTCAGAGAATCTCGCTAATCCCCAATTAGAAGAGTTACATTGAATGAATAACAAAGAGATTATAAAAGATCACTTCAACAAAAGAGTAACACAAGTGTACCAGAAGTTATAAAAGTGGAACTAGTCCGTGTATTTGTATGGATTCGTTATACAAGAGTTTGGCAATAAAGTTCTCGTTGTTGAGCACAGACTGTTGGCAGTAGTGGGCTGTGCTCGATCAAAATACAGTACCAGTCAAAAGTTTGGACACACCTTCCCATTCACTTTACTGAGAAAGTGTGTCCGAACTTTTGACTGGTACGGCATGTTTTTTTCATCTCATAGGATTCAGATGCGACAAAGTTCCCGACAAATACCGCTCCAGCATGACGAGATTTAATCTCTCTGATAAGTCAAATTAAAAGATGTTTCGGTTCGATGGTAAAAGAACCAGATTTTCAAAAATTAAGCTTTGTTTTAGTTCAGTGTCAGAGGTCTTCAACCCTGCATGGTCACACGTCTCAAGTCTGAAGCTCAGAGATCACAATTCACACAGAAAACTTCATGAGGGAAATGTCACCCAGGTGTTGCACATCTCTGAATACTAAATAAATGTGTGGAAGACTTGGTTTTCCAGGAGCTGGTTTGAATTTTTCTCTATCTCTTTCTATCATTGAGATAACTGAAAGTGACAGAACATAACTGATTAATAACCAGACACCGGTAATCACAGCCAGGCACTTGAGTGTCCTTTCAGATGCGAGTCGAGGGCTGGATTTTGATTTATAAATCTGTCAGTCATGTTGTCGCCGAGTGAGGAAACTATTAACTGAGTAAGTATCTGCACCCTTTTTTACCTCTAGGATTAAAAGACTCAAATCAGTTTTTATGTGGAACAGCGTGCAAGTGCAGTTATGTATATAATATCTGCAACCAGGTCAAAATGATTTGGTTAGCGAGCCTCGTGAAAAATAAAAGATTCAATCTAAATGTGGGAAAAGCTACCAGTGTCAAAAATACATCAAGAAAGCCTTCTTCATTTGTACCCTGTATACACACAGCCAGAGCCCTGGATTGAAAGAGCTTGTTTATCGCAATTAGTTAAGTGTTTGGCATTGCAACACGATTTTTTAAAATATTTGCTTCCAACTGATTCAATGTACATTATAACTAATGTCACAAACTAGCCAAACTCCTCCAGCGGCTCTGGATACAGTACGCAACCAGTCATCAACTATAAGTCACATTACCTTAAGAAAAACACTGTTTGCTTAAAAAACGTTTGACTCCATTGAAATTTTCAAAACATATCTTTTGGCCCAGTGGCTATCAAGTGAAAAAGGGATTTTTTTTTCTTCTTTTAAATCAGATCTATGACTGATTTTGTATGTCTACTCTTTACAAATCATCTTTAGAGTAGATCTTTGAATTGTGGTCAGACTTCGTATTTTTTTCTCTTTTTTTTTTGGCAATTTGTTTGACAGCAGCAGAAATGTTATAAATGGAAGCAATGAGAAAGTAATGAGTGTGTTGTGAGCAGGAATGGCACTGTCTCATAGTTTAGACCGAGTCACACGTTTAAGTGCAGAGAGAAAAAGAGAGAGTGTGAGAAAAAGGAAGTAATATTCACACCTCTGGGAACTGGATCCACATCCAAATAATAATCACAATACACAAGCGTGTTAATACTGTTTTAGCAGTCGACCGCCAGTGCCGGCTGCTCTAAGGAGTTCAAATCCCCTTCGTTCATGTTTGTTTTGAGGTACAAAATATACTGCAAACCTAAATTAGTGCATATATTTGATTTTCTGTCCAATACGGAGTAAATCTATTTTATTAGTGGACAACTTATCTATTTATTTGTTTATTTCCTGCACTAACAATCACCTCAGATGGATGAACAAGGGGCTGGTTGGTAGTGGATAAGATTTTTAAAAAATGGACAGTAAGACCTGGTGTGGATACATCCCAGGGTGTGAAACTACAAAGAGAGAGAGAGAGACAGAGAGAAATAGATGGTCTTTTTTGTGTGTGTTTGTGTGTGTGTGTGTGGTTTTTTTGGCCAAACCTCAGCTTGACGAAGCCAAACGAAAGAGCGAGGGAGTGCTTACATCGTGGCTGAAGTGTTAGGCACCGCAAAAAAGTAAAATGAGATTTTTTTTTTCATGTTTCTGATAAAACACAGTAAGGCAATTTGATTATGATTTACTGATAGCAATATACCGTCTGTCTTCTGAAAAGTTAAAACATATTCACAATTTAGACTCGGGAGAGAAACAACCCATTTTAAGATTACCTGTGTAAAAACAGCTACAATCAAAAATGAGGCACTTTATAAAAGAGTATATAGATATCTAGGCTATATAGTATTAATCATTATATGTATACTGTAGATCTTATATACCATTGTAATGTGTCACTTTATATTAGAATTGTGTTAACTGTTATGCAAATGAGGAAAACAAACTACAGTATGTACTATAGTTAATGTTGTTCTACTTGTATACTATAGTATATACTATAGTATAATATACAGTTATAATAGAAAAGCACAGTTGCCAAAAAAGTATTTACACTTTGACTTTTTGCACGTTTTTTTGTGCTCCACATTCACATTCATAATGCATTAAATCTTATTTGGTTGTAATCAACTCAAGTGCTAAAATTCATGTGGATATTTGAAATTCAAATAGATAAAAAATCATTTGTATCCTGTCATCTTGCTGGCAAATCTGTCATAGGTGTGATTTCATATTTAGGCTGTAGCTACTGTATTTAAAAATGTTTGCTTTTCAAAACTGCAGTATTCTGTTTCCCTCACTAACAAGTCTGTTATCAGGCCGCTTCAGCACATCCCAGTGAGAACATTTACATACATACAATCTAATTATTGTTCTTACTGCGTTATTGAAAACAATTTGATTAAGTTGTTTACATGCACAGCAGAAGAATGTTATGTTAATTTGGCCATTTTTATGCAATGTTGCATACTGTTATTATTGAATGAATGCATCTGGGACTGCTTTTCTACAGGATCTATGTCACATCAATCATTTCCTTAAAATACTGTCATGCTGCATAAAAAACTGGCTTTAATGTGACTTTTCCTGCAGCATTTAAGCTGCAACACAAATACAGCATTGGGTACCTCCAAGGAAATGTCATTTTTCTGTTTGTTTCTTAGCTGCAGTTTGCACACACTAAATTATTAAAGTGTAAGTGTGTTAATATAATTATATATATTTCAGGATGAAAATGGCCAAATTTTGTTTAATGCAGTGCAGAAATTATTTTTAAGAAGGATACAGGGCAGTATAAGGGAATCCTGTATAAGGGAATCCACCAAATACTCTAAAATACAGCCGAGATGCTTTGACTAAACCTTTATACTGACAACATTTGACAATCAGCCACAGGACATGACAGGACATGCTTAGTTTATGCATAATCAAAACTGGGGCTGTATAAGCATGTATCTGGTGCAAATGCACATCTGGAGCTTTAGGGATAAAACTTAATTGTGTGTGAAAAACACAAAATTACAGCATGACCATTATGAAAGGATAAAAAGAAAACCGTTGTTTCATCAGTTGCAACCTAAAGATCTGAGCTGACAGATGTCAACTGCAATCTGAAAATGCATATGTAGTCATATAATGTCCTGTTATAATGTCCCATTATACACTCCTATGGATTTCACAAAGATTGCATAAGCTGTGTGGGATTTTCACACAACCATTTTCTACTTGTGTGGAGAACCTGACAGGAAACATAAAACATTATATCTAGATTTTATTTATATAACATGATTTCAATGCCAAAGAAGTGTACTATATTACACCTCAGAAATTAAGGATTTTTTAGCAGTAGCACAAGAAAAGCGGTCAAAAAGTATAAAGGCTTTTTTGGGCAACTGTGTATAATAAATTAAATATGTTTACAGTGACAAAGTGTATGAGTGTGTGAAACCTCTGCCAAGCTGTATTTCCTTCTTATTTTGAATCAAAGTGACACCTGATGATCATCTAACTTAGAATACGGACAAAGGCCGATGATACAAAAATATAAACCTTGTGGATTTAAGGTTTCCACGGGACTCCAAAATGCAGCTGAGATTGTGTCAATGTACCAGCTGCCATTTTGAGCCTTGAGTTACACTTCAATAGATTTGCTCATGTACCAATCAAAATCATTTAAATTGTTCTTAGAGTATATCTTGAGAAGATGTGGCACCATCAAACATTAAGTCTAGATACAACAACATCTTGTATGATTCCCTGAAAGCCTTGTTGAACTATGACTTTTCCTGCATGATTGTTGGAGTGATTGTGTCAAATTGTCATTGTTTATCCATATTACATTAAGTTAAAAGATGGTCAAATGTCATTTTTATTCAAAACAAGGCAAAAAACAAAACCTTTTCTTTACCCTGTGTCTGTGTGTGTGTGTGTGTGTGTGTGTGTGTGTGTGTGTGTGTGTGTGTGTGTGTGTGTGTGTGTGTGTGTGTGTGTTTGGCACACGTTTGGTTGACAGAAAACAGCAGACGGGTTGGGGATGAGTTTTCCAGGTTTCCAGTGTTCAGACTCCAGTGTACAGTTCTGTTGTGGCAACAGATCGGGCTGCCGACCATCCACTCACAGACTGAGTGTGGAGCTGTTGCACCAGCATCACACTCAGCTTCAAGATGAGGACGCAAATCAAGAATCTGGAAGAAAAGAATCAGAGGCAGGCAGGAATTTAAGTTTCTCTACTTATTATTGTAATTGGCATTATATTCAATATTATACCACACAAAATGTTACAGAAGGTGATGCAGTCTAAACATACTAACATACAACACTATATTCTCTAAAACATATTGCTTTTGTTGAATCTAAAGATCCTTCTTGCTGTTTGGGTAAATATCACATGACGCATGATATCTTTCTGAAAGGATTTTCTGATTGGAGTCTCATGCACACTGTTGCAGATGTCAATATTATGTGTCTTATCTTTGTGTCAGTTCCAGGGATTTTGAACCGTTTCTTCTTTTTAATGAACCACCCAAACAACATAAAGAGCTATGTCAGCAAAATAAAGGCAGTGGCAGCAAGCAAACATCTGAGCATTATAATTAACAGCTTGCAATTACAATGATTTTTTTCTCTTGTGGTTTACAGAGAAGCGGAGTTACCGTATAAAATAACTATTAAAGAATAACCTCCCCAAGCAACCACAAATAGTTTATACATCAAGGGAAGCTCAGGCAAAAGTGCTGATAAATCAACCTGCGGTTTGAGTAGCACTGAGTCAGTCTAACCACTTGCTCCGACCACTTTGAGAGCCAAATGATTGTCTGTAACCTCATCGCTCCGGCTGTGTAAAAGAGAAATCATCTGCACTATTTCCTGGTTTTCCAACCAGCTGAGGAAGATAAGTTCACCTGTACATGTTTTTGTATTCTTTTGTGAATACTTTACTAGATATCTGTGTCTACACTCTTCTATAGAGGTCCATCTGCTCTGTTTTTCAATGCAAGTATTCATCATTACAGTTTTACACTGAACTTATCTGTCTGGTTAATATTCAATTGGAGTATATGAAGTTCACCAGCTCTGGAACAGAGGTAGGCTGTAGTGTTGTTCACTAATAAGTATTCATATTGGTGTAAGATGAAAGATTAAACAAAGATAATAAACTATTTAAAAACATCAGGCATCACTGAACCAGACTTTGTATCTCTCCTCCAAATACGTCAGACATTAAACTTTTAAGTGTCTATAGAGCCAAAAAGTCTTCAGCTATGTTAACATTAACACTTTGCTCATAATGCTGCTTTGGCAATACTACAATTAAAACATGGGGCACAAATTAACATCTTAATCTAATTATGTTTTTTTTAATAAACATTTCATTTGAAAGTCTAATTAAATTGTAATTAAAACAGGTGCAGTGATGTGATATTGGCAGCATTATTTGAGTGTTGATTGGACATAAAAAACAAAAAAAACAAAACAAGCCTGTGTATTTGAAGTTTTATAAACTGCAGTGCATGCACAGTTTTGACATTCACCATCTTCCATACATCCAGGCTTAATATATTGAGTTCCATGATTACAATATGGCTGCAGTTAATGAAAGTGGAATAAACAGTTCGTAGCTTATGGGAGAAGAGGCACATTCAATCATTAATCGCAGTGTGAAAATGACATGAAAGAGTAATTTACAGAATGTTAACAGAGCCTTCGTTTCCTTGCTATGCATGTTAAATGCATAAATAAACTATCCCCAATTACAATAATTAGGCAATTATTATGATTATACATGCACACGTAGAGACTGAATGGCATTAGATAAATCAATCATGCAAATGTTGTACCTGCTCTGAATAAATAAGAAGCACAAGTTGTTTGTTCCATTTACATTTAGTTTGATTAACCTTTACCTGTATATTTGTATTTTAATGTAAATATCCCTCTTAGAGCTTTTTCTTTCATTTCTTGACATGTAAAAGCAATTCATCTCTAATGTACTTCAGTATACATCAATCAAAAATATACTTAACACTAACCGTGAAATAATTTTCATCTGCGCACAATGTGAGGGAAACCTCAGAGCTGCCATGTGAAATCCTGCAGCCGATAGCACACCCACACATAAACATAAACACCTGGTCCATGTTCTGTCCCCTCTACCTCCATTTATGTGAAATGGCTCATTACCAGCAGACAAATCAATTGGCTTTGCTCTCTGAACACCCACTTGTGATAATAAGAGACTCTACAGACAACCCACAGCCTGGAAACACAGCGCTGCCCACCAGCTAGAAGCAAAGGTACACATCAGTAAAGGATGAAAGGGGAAGGAGTGACTAAGAGCCAGACATGAGTTTTGTCTGTGGATTATGCACATCACATAAAACGGTTACATCCAGCCTGACAAATATTACCAGGAATCATATAGTTTTCCCTTTCACCTTTTTGGAAATATTTATTTCACTTTAATTTGTTCTTATAACACTTAAAGACAATGCATCTTAAATAAAAAGCATAATTTTGAGTATAATTTGGCTGTCATCAGCCAGTTTTGCAATGAATACATTAAGAATACTGAAAAAAGAGTTTCTTCTACTTCTTCAGCGTCTTCTACTGACAGAGGAGGAGACATATGGTAAAATACACTGGATTCTTTTTTAAGGTCATTGACAAGTGCATGTTTCGTCCTAATATAACTATTCAATTTTCAGTTTCAGAAATCACATCAGAAACTATTTTTTTCATTGTTTTAAAATAATTTCCATCATTGTCCTGTATTGTATTGATGCAACTACTGTATTAATTAGTATGATTGATTAATTTTAAGTAGGATCTTCAACACTACAATGTCTTGTTTGTTACAGTAACCACTGAGTCTTTTAGTTGTGAGGCCAGAACTGACACCAAAAACCTGATTGTTTACAAGCAGAACAAATATAGGTGCCACTACAGACAACCTTATGCAAGGTTCCTCATACTATAATATCATAAAAGATGGTGCATGTGAATATAGGGAGCTCAGCACACAAAATCCACCTTAGATGTTATGATAGATGGAAATTTTTCTTTACACACCCAAATAAATAGATGTTTAAAATGAGATGGGTTTGCAGACTAGTAGTGCTTACCTTGACTGTCGTTTCTACTATTCTGGTGTGCTCTCAGTTCTTCTGACTTATAGAAATCAATACTGGCATAAGTGTTGAGGCTGGAGCCAGCACTGCTACCCATAGCGCTTCCTCCAATGTTGTAGGCGGCAGAGGTACGCTCCACTCCAGCTTGAGGGCTCTCCTTAATGGCCAAGTCAAGGTCAATATAGTTAAGGCCTTGTTCAGACGATGAGGTGGAGGCTTGTGGTGGAGGTGTGGCAGACAAACTAGCTGCCTGCCCGTCCTCCCACAGTGAGCAGTCCAAACCATGCCGATGGCTCGCTGCCTGGCTGCCCTCTGGGAAGAGGGAGGTAGAAGAGGGTGGGTGGCGTGGCAGAGAGGGAGGTGAGTTAAATGTCTCTGAACGGTGGCTTCGCCGTCCCTGCGGATCACCTCGGACCAGTCTGCTGCTCCGCTCAGGAGACTGGAAGGACTTGACTGGAGAAAAGCCTAAACCTGTCTCCTGCTCCATGGACACGGATTGACCAGAGTGGATGGCAGGTCTTGCTGAAATGCTGGGATCTGAACCTTTGTTGTCCATAAAAGGTGTAGTGATGTCTGTTGGCATTTCTGCCATCTTTCCTTTTGATCGGTACCCGGCGTTGCCCTCTGCAGCCAGAGGAGAGGACGTGCCGTGTTCATGTCGGGCCTTGGGGGCAACAGCTGGTGGGCCCTGTGGGGTGCTGAATGTGGACCTAACAGGAGTCAGGGGGGTTGAGGACTTCCCTAAATCCATGCTGACATATTCAGCAGAGGTGGACAACGGTGCAGAGAAGCTGCGGGGAAGGTTAGCAGGATTATCGTGGCAGAGGAGTGGTTGATTCATGGGCCTTAAGGTTCCATGGATCACAGGTTGCCTACGTTCGGACCCCGCACGTCTTCCTCCGTTATACTTATTGTCTTCCTTGAACACAATACTGACATACTCACCGACGTTCTGAGACACCAGTGGCGGCAGATTCTCCTTCACCCTGGGCAGGGTGTTTGCTTTAGTAATGTCTGAAGACACACTGAGGGGACGGCCCCTCCTTTGTTGCTTTGGGCTCTTACTACTTGAACCACGTTTTTGGTGGTGACGGCCATCTTTTGTGCTTGTTCCCGCACTCTTGTATTCTGCTCCAGTTCTTAATAAACTTAACCCTCTCCCTGCCGATATGGACTTGTCTTCTAGGCTTTCACTGCTGGCTGAGCTGGAGGAGAAAGAAGAAGAAGACATGGAGAGTTGGCAGCCTCCTGCAGAGCCCACTGCTATTTTGTTTCTCTTGCTGTATCCCACTCCCCCTCCCCTTCCAGCACCATCATGCCCACTGCTGTCCTTTTTTCCTTCCCCTTTGTTTAAATCCTCCTCAAAGCGAGTATAGAGAGTATGTTGATAAGCTCGTGGCAGGGAGAAGTAGGAATTGAACATTTTTGGTTGCAGTTGGTGTTGCTCAGGGTGGGAAGGTGGTGTGCTGCAGGCAGAGCGGCTGCTGACAGGTGAGATGTTCATATAGTCACTGGCAGCCCGGCTCTCCATGCTCGCCCTGCTATCCCACATGCCCAGTCCATGTAGGTCTGTGGAGCTGCTACTATTGGGGGACATGACCATGTAGCCCTCTGAGCTGGGCTGGCGGATGTGTTGAGGGGGGGACACGCTGTTGTTGGGGGTCATGGCCATGTATTCATCATCTGCCCCAGGTTTAGCACTGGCATCAGACATACCTATCGAGAGAGATAGTGAAACAGGAGGAGATGTCACTCCAGGCAGCATTGACATATAGCCACTATCCAAAGCTGCTCCCGCATCCACTTCTCTCCTGCTTTTGTCAGCCCTCTTCCTATTCTCCCCTACCACATCAAGCTGCCCACCCCCCACTGCCAGACTCCCTGAGCCATGGTGCAAATCAGGTCTGTCTCTGTTAGCACTCTGCGACATGATGGCATATTCTTCATCATCCTCATCATCTTCATCTTTTCTATGTGGGGTCAGTCGTTCATGGGCTGCCAAAGGAAGGGAAGCCCTCTTACTTAGTAGTCTGCGTTCTGCCTCAGATTCCCGACTGGATGAGCGCCGCAAAATCCGTCGGCCTTTGGAGCGATGATGGGAACCAAGGAGACCTTCTCGCTGTCCCATGACTATATAGCTGGAGGAGCCTTCTCCATGTACATGATGTCCAGACAGACTAGGCACGAGCAGAGAGTGTTCCCCAGGACTGGAACCATATTCATCTGAGGAGCCGTAGTCGCTTGGTGAACCCGAAACAGAAACTCTCTGAGAAACACGAGGGTAGGAGCAGACTGTCATGCCTCCCACTGCTGCCCCCACCAGACCACACTCTGAGCCATGACCAGAACTGGAGGACAGACTTGGTGCAGGAGAGGGAGCAGGGTTTGGTGTGTAACGTGCAAGACTGAGGGTAATCTTAGCAGGGGTTGGGGCCCTGGTGGGCTTGGGCCTCAGTGTTGGCGTAGTTGAGCAGGAACCATTAAGACTTGGGCTGGAACTGGCCCATGTTCCTTTGGCACTTGCTCCACCCTCCTCTGACCTGGCCCCAATGCTGGCAGTTCGTGCCCTCGGGAATCCATGGCGTGACGTAGGTGATGTGCTGGTGCTGCTGCCTCCTGTCCCAGGAGTCTCTGTGCGGGCTCGTCTGGAGAAGCCCACCTGGCTGGGTGGCAGATTTGGATGATGACGACGGCTCGGGACACTGATGGGGTTTGAAGCAGTGCCGCCTCCACACGACGTTCCCACAGATTGGGATTTACTGCGCTGACGGAACTCTTCACTTAGAGCCTTCATGGCTTCCAGCAGGGTCTCATGCATGTTCTGAGCCACCACAGAGTCATCCACCTGCATCCAGAACTCTCCAGGGCCAGTAATCGCTGAGCGACCCACCTCAATGAAGAAGAAATTCTCTGAATGGCCACACCTGCGAACATTCATCAACTGCAACACCACCGCGGCCACATCAGAGTTGATTTTGACAAAGTTGACTGTCTTGTCAGTTAGGCACAGCCGGTAGATGCCCACTAAGTTCCTGGCATGTCCAAGACCTTTAGGCCAAACCTTAACCTGCCATACTTCTTTGAAGGTTGGAACAGGAGATGGAGAGCTACACTCTCCACTACTGCCGTAGTCCTCAGGAGTTTTACCTAGGAAAAAAATAAAGAATTTTAAAAAATGAAGCCACAGAATGAATAAACACATCATGTATACATTATGAAATACCCAAAAAACTCAAGATTTACATGAAACACATAACCTGTTGAACTTTTGATCAAAGCCAAAATGACAAACAAACATAATGACACTAATAGGTCATAAGTAATATTCCTTTCTTTAAATCATTACTAAATTGCTATATGCAAAGATGTCTGCTCTTGTGTCAGCCAAGCAGCTGTGCTGCAGCTAATTCATCACCTTCACTTTTAACCTACAGCTCTATAATTAATTAAGTGTTAGGAGGTATAGAATACATCTACTGAAAAGCAGCATGCTCGATTGTCAACAATACACTGTAGATCAGATCAATGCCAATGACATGACATGAATGACAGAATTATAATTTTGTTTTTGTTTTTCCTTGCCACACAGCAGTCACTGTTATCTTCACTGAGCAACTGACAGCTACACTGGTTTGCTCCCACCCTCAAGAAAAATATTTAATTTATTAGATATGATGCGCATAGAAATCATTATAACTATATATTAATATGTGTCACTCTCCATTTGTATGTTCATATGCACATTATGGACAGGTATGCACTACAAATTAAATTAACAAAAGTGTTTTTATTGTGGCTGTCCCTGAGACATAATCTTAACAAAATGGGGGTCTGTACTCTAATGTGCATTTATTAATCAACGTTGGTTTTCCAGCATTAATCAACATTAGAGCCGGGCAAGCCCATCAGTGACTGAAATGCAAAGGATAACAGGGAGGGTGGATGGTGGTGTTCAGCTCCTGCATAAGGATAACAACGTAAACACGAGGATAACCAACAGAAACACATTTTACAGTGCGAGCGCACTGACGATGCCATCTCCTCCCTACCAGCAGCACCGTGCAACAGAAATGTAGGTTAGGCGAACGGCAGTCAGAGCTGTGCAGAAAAACAAAAACACAGGCACCAGCGGAGTGCACCACGATAGGCTACTACTATATGATGCATCCCTTGGATGGTTGCTATATGCCCACTGCGCCATGCAAAAATACACCGTCGTATGAAATGGGCTGCATTTCATTCAGAAAAGACGATCATCTGAATATTACTACATGTCGATGCTATTCTGTGCATCATATTTCATTATGCTGACATAAAATAATCCGGAGGTTATAACTGCATTAAACCAATGCTTATTAAGACTGTGCTGCACAAACACAGCACATGCCGCCCATAACGTGTTGGTCTACCCCGTTCAGTCGGATCCACCTGCCTCTTGGTGAAAAACACACCGTTCAAATTGCATTATTCAGACTAATTTATTCACATTAAATGACTAAGCTGGACCCGCAGCAAAAAAGATCCAAACAATTCGAGCCAGTGATCTGCAATGAACAATCAGGAATGGCCGAGCCAAATAGTGTATATGGAGAACAAACAGCCTACGGCAGGATAGGCCTGATGCAGAAACAGACAGTAGAAATCACATCACACTTTTCATATCTTACAGTTGCACTGGAGATCCAGCATTGCTTGGTACCACTCATTTTGGACCTCCTCGCTGTCTGCAGCGATGGCAAAGCTCTCGCTGCGGGTATAAAGGACTATCATGTGCTTGTTCTTGGAATCTGCCCGCTTGTTGATGTTGAAGCAAGTCTCCAGGTTCAGGACTTTTTTGGGCACAGGTGATTTACTGCGGAATTTCTTCTCGTTCTCATAATACTCAAGCCGAGCAGGACCTTGCTCCGAGGCCGCCCTCAGCACGAAGAATCGCCGGTGCATTGATTTATGCTTGCGGAGATAGCCGCTTTTCTGTACATCTTCATAATTCTGCTGCTCGGCTGCTTGGTTCTCCATGGCCAAAGCAGGGTGATGAATATTATAAGCCAATAATCTCAAGGAAAAAATCGAAGTCCATGTGTACTCCTCATTAATCCATTGCAACTACATCCCTCGTCCTCCTCCCCGTGTCCACATTTAAGTGTCCAGCATGTGTGCGAATGCTCAGGATGGGAAAAACAGCCAAAGCATGTTTTGGATCTGGTCTCATACTGTGAATCCAGCAGCTGCAGGAGGATCCGCGCACCGAGCGCGCACAGCGTGCACCGCTGCTCGTCCTGCAGCCCAGCCCAGTCCTGCCCGACCAGGTCCAACCACGGTGCATTCAGCTGCTTAAGGACGTCTCCTCCACCTGTCTGAGGTTGCCCAGTCTATACCCACAGCTGTCAAGTTAGAGGTAATAAAAACAGAACTTCCGGTAGATTTTTTCCAAATAAAATCCATACAGAGTTGAATCAGGCCTGTCTGCTTTTCCATCCTGCATGGGTTTCAACACTTATCCTGGTCAGAGACGATGCTCAAAATGGCCCGGAGGACATGGTTTGGCTGATTTTCCCATATTCTACTTCTTTGTGGAGTTGAATATCCAAAGCTAAAGAATCAATTGTCGATTTCAGACACATCAGACATAACGTGGCTCTACGTTGGATGTAAGAGAGGGTTGTTAACCTTCTTCAAAAACTCTCTTTCTCAGTCACCTGTTGACTCAATCTTTTGACCTTTTCTTTTATCTACTGGCTCCACATCCCGTCAGTGAGGGACAGAAACAGACAGAAACATAATCCTGTAAACATCTATTCAAATATTATTGAAATGAAACAGAAGACTCAACAAATCACGACGAAGAAGTCAATGAGCATTTTAAACCTACATATCTAAACAAGCAAATTCTTATTGCTGCCTTCAGGATGACACTATCCTCCACCTGCATGTAAAAGTCATTTTATCCCCCCCTGCTCTCTGTCTTCTCAGTTCCTCATAGGTATTTTTATGCTTTATGTTTTATTTTATTCTATTTTATTTTTATTAACATTTACCTATTTTACTAATCTATTTATTTTGCGGAGTATTTCACAATTTTATTTATTTTTTTAGTTATTTTTTTGCTTATATTATCTTTTATTATTTATATTTTATTACCATCTTTTAATGTTGTCTTATTTATTTAATCTTTTTTGCTTTTTTAATTTCTTTGGTGTGCATTACTCTTTAAATCCGTTTTTAACATCCTATATTTTGTCCATCGCTTGTAAAGCACTTTGAATTGCATTTGATTTGTTTGAAAGGTGCTATATAAATAAAGTTTGATTGACTGATTGATATTACTTCCATTACTTTGTGTGATTTTTTTTAGATATTCATATTTATTTATTAATGTATTCATTGCCAATTCCACTTTTTTTTAAGATTTAGCATTTTATTGTTTGATTGTTTTTTTTAGCTTTGTTATTAACAGTGAGTTGTTGTTTATTTATTTATTTATTTATTTATTTATTTATTTATTTATTTATTTATTTTTATTCTGTCTGTTGTGTGTGTATCTGGGTGTTGAGCTGCTGCAGGGATAAATAAACGTGCAGTTATTTCAGACTACAGCTTTATAAGACCATGAGTTACAAAGTCTGTGTTGGTGCGACTAAAAACAACAATCTGAACAGTTTTTATTATGAAAGCCAGCCTGTTGTGTTTCCGTCTCCCTCTGGCTGACTTTACGCAGCTTCAGCTAGACTGGCACCTCCAAGCCGGTGCCAGTCAAAAGCCAGGGGGGCTTCAGGACTGATGATGTTCACAGAGGAACACGATGTTCAGCCGGGAAAGATTTCGTTTATGATCATGTGGACGAACAGTCAGTTGAGTGCATTCAGCATTTATTTGGGGGTATTTTACCCCGCTGACAAAAGACAGGAGGAAAACAACTGCAGAACATGCTGTTTGAGAGGTCAGGGCTGATGCAGCTAAAATAAAGGAGGCCCGATATACTTTTCAGTTGGTACTGTTGAATCTCATACAGCCATTATGTGCGAGAAAAAAGTAGCCTATGGCCCTGGAACTTACACAGATACATGGACATACTGTCACTCCATAGAGAGACTATTAGATAAATTTAGGAATATCCATGTTATAGTAATAATATAGTTTTACCAATTCCTTTTTAGTTCTTTGATTTAAATCTAAATTAAACGTAAACATATTTCAACAACAACTAGGACAGCTGAAATTCACTGCCTTGACCATCATTTGCAAGAAAAAAACAGTCTGAGTCGATTCCAATTAACTTTGTGGTGATAAACACAAGTAGAATATACTCAACAGTAGGCCATATCCTGACAGTCTGAATAAATTGTCATTTTTAATGGGCTTACCTGGATGGTAAGCACCAGTGACAGTAAAGGGGACCAGGATGCCCAAACCAGAATTCCCCAGAGCACACAATATAGCAGGGTTGGCTGTTGACTTTGGACTTGGGTGTTTTTTATGTCTACATACACTAATCACTGAATAGAGTAATGCCACATATCACAACATTTATGGCCTGAATTAATGTATATCCTATGCAGCAAAAAACTATTCAACATGGACTAAGAGTTCAGAAGAAAAGTCTCATACTGTAGATGATACCAAGTGGTTATTGCATCACCACTGTGCCATAAAAAGGTTTGGCATTGCAACCTGTCAAACTGATCAAATTGTCCTCATAGAAAACCCTGTTAGTGGGAGAAATAGGAATTGCTTTTGAGTTTATGTTGTCCTCGAGGCTTTGATATATATATTCCTGGTAGCAGTGCAGACATGATCGGTCCATGCTCTGATTTAGGTAATAACACTGGAATCATTTCAAAGTCAGCTTTAGAAAAAGTTATAATATATTGTATGGAAGGAGAAATTTGTGACAGCATTTAAAATTCTTTTAAGATCTCATGACTTAAAGCAACACTGAAAAAAAGCAGGAAATCCACCCCATAATCATATATTGGGTTTACCATCATTTACATTGTTCAGTTGAAGTCTGTGACACTTTATTTTTGACCATGTGCAGCATATTGCACAGCAGTTGCATTATGTAAAGCCATCCTCTCACTTCCATTGGATTGTCTCACTACAGAATAAAGCAGAGTCACACCAGCCCAACGCTTGTTAGAATAACTGTAACTTGCTTGGGGATTCATGGTGAAATGATGAGGTAAGACTTTCATTGCTTTACTGTCTCTTCTTTATAACTGAGTGCTGTGCCTGTTTTCAAGTCTGCTATTTCATAACCTAAACCTTGTTCTATTCAAAGGGATTCAATCAAATTTGATAGATAAAGGCCATTAATTAGAAAAAAAGAGCTTTAAATGGCTTATTTGTCATTTATCAATATTTAATTATTTACTGGCCTTTATTGAGCTTATGATTTATTGGTCCTCTTGTTGTGAATCATAATTTAGCATAGTATCATGGCACCATTTGGGAAAAAAGATCACGTATCAACCCAAGAACAGACAATAGGACAAACATATGAAAACACGATCTTCACTAAAACCATCATTTATTTACAGACACACATTGAGATCACTTTCAAAATGAACAACACAGTCCATTTAATTTTGATGAAATCTATCTATTTGGCAAATTGAAAGTCTAGAAAAAGTAGATCCTACCTATGCAATAAGATAACTCATTTTGTTCTTTAGATATCCGTCAGAGTGAAAGATTCAGAGCAGCTTCCCCCATGTTCTTCATTTTGACTCAGAATTCTGCATTTCCTCTTCCTTGGGGGGTTTAATCATGCTTGAAGAGCCAGTTCTAAACACTTAATGGTGTGAAAGACTACACCACAAGCAACTTGTTAATCAAGTCATCAGATGTCCGTTCTTTATCTATACGCTGAGCCACTGTGACAAGTCAGCATGTGTTAGAAGTGGTCAGCAATGGGCTCCCAAGAAAAAAAAAATGTCCGCAGCCTGAAACTGTTGTCACATCTTGACATTGCCTGCCTATTGTTGCTTCAATATCAGTGCTACGAATCACATTTAGCGAGCGAACAGAGTAAGTGAACAATGTGGTCACTTGCTTTTTGATTGCACTGTAATTAAACCCTTGTGTTTTGCTGATAGCTTCTGTTTGTGTCAGGCGTTTAGGGAACCCAAGTGGGACAAAAAAAGTCCCACTAAAAAGTCCCTAACTCTGCAGGACACAAAGACAAACTAACTATGTACAAATTTACAGTATATACACATCCCCAGGCCAAAGATAAGTGACTCAGAAGACTCTGTCCTCCCTTTTTCATGCATGCCCCCCCACATATGTTCTGTAAAATTCAACTAGAATCCCCTGGGGGCGGGCACGGGAGAGGGACTTGGTGAACATTTGTTCTCGGAGGACCTTCAGATACAGCCGCTGTTTGGGGTCCCGGAGAGCCCAAACAGAAGATAATGGCTGAAAAAAAAACTCAGACACAGACAGACATTTTCCTCTAGAAGATGGCGATACACATGAAAAGGCTCAATCTGCGGAAGCACATTATTGGAGATGATTGTTTCAGTCAATTGACTCAGACATTCTGCATATCAGCGCAGAGCAGATACACTGTATGTTGTAGAAATGAGGTCTTCCTATTGCTACCCTATTAAGACCCTGTTGAACACACAGTATGCTGTGCAGTACATTCAGCCATGCATGCAGCACATTTCAGTAATAGGCTACAAGTGCATGAAACTACAGTCAGACTGCATTGTTGTTAGTGAGCAATAGTTTGGATCTTGTTTGCATGTATGTCTTCTACCGTATGTTTTTGTAGAAAATGACAGTATAATGTTAAAAGCAATATACACATCATTAAAAAAACAATACATACTGTTGTATCTTAACATCATTAGTGAGAGAGAAACATATTGTAGATGCACAGTAGAAGTGAATCTTTTAAAGAATAATATCAGATATTAGAACAACTGATCTGAACTAAATTTTAAAGCACATTTTTGTCTTGAGATAAACATTTACAGTAGATACACTTTATGGAACTGATAATGAGACAGATCTATCAGTCAAATCAACTCAAATAGGCCTATTACAATAATGGAATAAAATGTTGATTGGTGTTATATAATAGAATATAACCCTGTGGTCAAAAATATTTTTTTTAATTTTTAATCTATATTAATAACGAAATCAATATTAAATAAACAATCTGATGCTTTGTTTTACCATTTTGGGACAATATGGCTTTATTCATGAAATGTGTGAATAATCGTAGTAAAGCTGCTACAAAAACAAAATCGAAGCCATGTCTGACCTGAGTTCTCAATCCTGATTGGCCTATCCAGTGCTTTCCAGTTTAAATTACTGTGAAAATGTATTAATTCTGTGTAGTTTTAAAAGGCTAATGCCTCTAAAGTGAGTACAACACAGACTCTATTATATCCGAGATGAATAGTCATGCAGTAATAGCTTCCACCCTTGGGGTGTTCATGAAAAAATCTCTACAAAGTACAGAGATCAGTATAAATACAGTATGTGAAGTATTACACATGAGACAGTGATCCATTTTTGTAGACACAATCCCCTTTTGTTTGGCGATTCCTGTCCTCTAAACTAACACATTTTAGACCTGTGATTCAACCTTGGTATACATATTGTGTGATTATGTACGCTCTATTTTCAGTATAAATCCACTGTTGAACAAGTACAATAAGGACAGCTGCCTCATTTTTGGCTCGTTTCTGCAACTTGGGGCTGGGGTTTATCATAGTACTGATGTGGTAAAACTATAATGAAGAAAATGATAATCTCCAAGAAAGATTACTTTAGTATTGAGAATGATTTTGGCAAATCCAAAAAGTGTGAACGACCATGTCACTGGTGCAGGATTTCATTTTGAGTGTAGCACAAATTACAGTAGGTTGTGGCTGATAATTTAAAAATGTTGCATGTTCCACTTTCACACATCTCCTGTGTATTAATTCACTGACAGTTGTTTGAGAAAAAATCACTTCATATCAATTTTTGGGGATCAGTCAAAAAAAAATCCAGCTAGCCCATCTTCTTCTGTCGATCCAGGAATTTTTGTCTTCTGTCAAGAGGTATCTCCTCTAAACCGATACCATGATTGCTTCCCCTGTAATAGGAAATATAGCTTTTTATGTATTGTAACTCGCACAAACAGTAGACATCCCATTCATACAAATGAGTCCTTTGATTACATGAAGTTGTGCTGTATTAATCTAGCATTATACAGTATAAATGTAATGCAAAGATCTAATTAGGCAAATCATGTCTATGCATTTCTGGAGAAGTAATATGGTCTTACCCTTGAAGGTCTGGTGGAATGGGCAGAGCTTTGTTGAAATCCTGCCTCCCGACCAACCAGTATGTGTTCTCAATCCCTTTTCCCTGGAAATAAATTATCATTAGTATTCATAAGACATTATTGCAAGGCCAGCGTTAGATACAATGCATATCTTCAGTGTATATTATGATATATATTATATGATGTATATTATATTAATTTACCTTCAACTCTGTGAGGCCTCTGGTATCGATTTTGTATCCCAGCTTCAAGCTGTTCAGGATATCAACTGTGGTTTGGTTAACATGGATTCTGTAAGCTGTGACAGAAAAGACACAGTAAAGTCCTGAACATTTGTATTTGCACACTGAAACTACTTTAATATCAAGCAGACAGATCAAATCTGTTTTGGCCTGTGAACACTGTGAAGTTTTAAAATGATTGTATCTGAGAAATTAACACAGTCAGGCTGTCATTTCTGTATTAAGCCACTTGGTGGCAGTAGACTACCCATTATTTCTTTACTCCTAATAGCAAAATACATGCTCATGCATAAATGTATAACTGTTATTTTAAATATAACAAATTAGACTCAGCTGAAACTGCACTAGACTATTTTAAATAGGTGAATAGGTTCATTTATTTTAATATGATCTTCTGGGAACTCCTTTAAATGTTTTATTTACACTCCTTGAACGTGAATAAAGTGTATTTTTAAGGAGTTAATACTTAGGCTTGTACTTAATTTGTACATCATGCAAAGGGTAGCCGAGGCAAACTGTGTCATTGACGACATCTACATCGAAACTTCAAATTGGCCTCTAATTCTGCTGATAGTCTTAAAGGATTAGTGAGGACTGCTCACTTAAAGCCCTGTTTAGCCTCAAGCAACATGCACACATACAGCTGCCATACACCTGTCCTTTCTACTGCTCTGTCAGCTTTTAAAAAAAAATGGAAAAAAACAGAAGGAGGGATCTGTCAAGTCTATATAGTGATATATGAGATACTCACACAATCCTGTGGACTCCATTCGAGATGCTGTGTTGACAGTGTCTCCAAACAGACAGTACCGTGGCATTGTAAGGCCCACTACTCCTGCTACAACTGGGCCTGGAAACATAGCATGCAAATATGCACACACACACACACACACACACACACACACACACACACACAAACACACAAAGGTTGACGGGCTTTCAATGGGACACCCACCTTGGCAAGCAATATCCTATATTAAACCCCCTTTTATGTGCTACATTTTTACATTGTGGCATGTGACCATCACAGTTTTTGATCCCACTCTTTCAGGAAGACTCATGGTGTCTTAGCATTTTAGTAAATAAGATAAGATTCTTATCCCAATATGTGACATTAAAGCTGTACACTACCACCTCTGTGTGCCGCTATAAATTCATAGAATAGAGTTAGAAATCCAGTATGCAGTGTGTTAATTGGATGACAGCACTAAGTGGATAGTGTTTCACTGTTCCAAGAATAAGTTCCAGACGAGGATAAGGAGGTAAAAATACCTCCTTGCCTTAGCAGCTTGGGTTGCTTAATTCTTACTCCTCTGCAACAAATTAACTTTTGCTCACTCTGAAATGGAGTTTGGATTAATTTCACATGTATTCCAAAAGTAATTACAAGAGCATAATTTACCAAAGCACAGAAAGGATGCACATATTGCTCACCAGAGTGCAGGCCAATACGAATCCTGACTTTTACGTCAGGCATGTGCCTCATCTTGAAGGTCCCAATACAATGGAGGATGTCAAGAGACATGTTGGCCATCTCAGCTGCATGACGGTTGCCGTTCCTGGTTGGTACTCCTGAGGCTACCATGTAAGCATCTCCAATAGTTTCCACCTAAATGCCATAAGAACAAAAGTTGGACAAACACCAACTGCTGTGAGACTTCCTGGGGGTATGAAATAGTCATTCAATGGGTTTTGCAAAAAAGGATAACACTGCAAAATTTGAAAGTACTGTCCACCACCAGAATAGTGGGTCCTGGGTGATATGAACATTAACTGGTTAATTAACACACAAAGCATTCACAACTAAGTCATCCTCTGATTGGCAAAATTTTCTTCAACAACGTAATAGGTGTCTCACTGTTATTTGAAATGCTGAATCATCATTTTATGTCTCTGCACTATCTGAAAGTAAAGGAAACCCAGTAAACCTTTGGAAAACAGTTAAATCATTATCACAGTCCTACTCCATCCTTAACCAATGAAATTCTTCAAGGTTCAACCACCATCTCAGTTGGAAAGAAAATATGTGATGCATTTAATAAACATTTTATTTCATCAGGTTATTTTTTTGAAAATGCTGGATTTCCTCTCACTGTCTCTGATCAAAGTGTATCTTGCTGGGCAAACAAATTAGGCTCTCAGAACTTTTCATTGAAGCCTTTTAAAATTCTTGAAGTGTTTAATGCTCTTTGTTCTATTGATCCAAAAAAGTCCAGTGGGGCTGATTAGTTAGAGCCCAAGCTTTTATTATTAGCAGCTCTATTTTTAGTTGATTGCTTAACTTGTATTTTTAATCTGACTATGGTAACAGAAAGCATCCCTGACCTTTGACAGCCTACATCCCAGCTTTGCGTAAAGGGGGCCAGCCCAATGAGCTAAATCAGCGTCCGATATCTGAACTATCATGTCTGTTAGAGAAACTGGTAAATGATCAGGTGAGAACATTTTTATCTCAACACTCCATTTTAACTCAGATTTTGCCGGTGCATTAGACAACAAGCAGGATTGTGTCACCCTTTTTATCGATTTATCTAAGGCTTTTGATACTGTTGATCATCAAACTCTTTTGCCTGGAATCTTTTGGATTTGATGAAAAGTCGTGTAATTGGTTTGCAGATTATCTCAGTGGTAGAACACAAGCTGTTGTGCTGATGGCTATCAGTCCAGCTTTAGGAATTTTAAAAAAGGTGTGCCACATGGTTCTATTCTAGGACCATTTTTATTCACAATTTTTATAAATGAATTTGGTGAAAATGTTATAAACAGTAGAATTCAGTAGGCTATTCTCTACACAGTGCTTATTTCTGTGCTCTACAGCTAACTTTAATTGATCTTAAATTATTTTTAAACTTTGATAAAACAAAATGCATTCTGTTTTCTAGAAAACTGACAGTTCCACTTAAGTGAATATTACTACCCTTAACTGGACACCAATTGAAAGAGTATCCTCTTATAAATATCTTGGCTTCTGGCTTCTGACAAGCTGTGCTTCAAAAAACATATCAATGAACTGACCAAGTCCTTAAAAGCAAAACTGGCCTTCTTCTATTGAAATAAAGCATGTATAACCCAGAACTGCAGAATGCCAATTGTTCAGTCAACCTTTTTATCCGT
Organism: Thunnus albacares; assembly: GCF_914725855.1. Classification (NCBI taxonomy): domain Eukaryota; kingdom Metazoa; phylum Chordata; class Actinopteri; order Scombriformes; family Scombridae; genus Thunnus; species Thunnus albacares. Next base: position 11,031,474 of record NC_058118.1, on the reverse strand, counting down.
TATGGACTATGGCGATGTAATTTATATGCACTATCCTGCCTCTACTCTTAAACCTCTCAATGCAGTCTATCATTCCACCCTTAGGTTCATAACTGGGGATGGCTTTAAAACGCATCGCTGTATTCTTTATGAGAAAGTTGGGAGGCAGTCATGGGTAGTGAGAGGAGAACAGCACTGCATTCTATTTATTTACAAAGCACTTCTTGGCAATCTTCCTGGGTATTTCACATGTCTTTTTAACTATAGATCAAAGTCACACTGCACTAGGTCCCAAGAGTATTTGGCCCTGGAAAATCACCATGTTAGTACTGAGATTGGGAAACTGACTTTTAAATACTGTGCTCCACACAAGTGGAAGAATCTGCAGAAGATTGTAAAATTAGACAAGCTAATCCCATTTTAATCAATTTAAATCTCTTTTGACTGACAAAGAGCAGTGTGAATGCATGTCTTTGGCTTGTTTGTTGTATAATCTGTTGATACTGTAAATTTTGTGTGCAGTTATATGTACTGTAATCAGGGCATCAATCAATGGCCCTTCCTGTTTAAATAAAGGTTATAATAATAATTTTAAAAAATCCCTAAAGAAATAGTGGACATAATAACGAGTAGCTTCAGTTCAGATTCAGTAGCAAATCCAGCAGTTTTTTTTAGCATTATCAACAATATTCAGAATCCTAGATCACATTCTCGTTGGAAATTTTGACATGAAATTAGAAAAAAAGACAAAACTTTTAATTAGGCCTTGTTGGGGAAAAACACACATGGAAACCAAAAGGAAATGATTTAAGAGTTCACCTAAATATATTAAAATAGGATAATTATATGAATTTATTTATGATTTGGATTACACCAAAACTGTTGTGTATCCTGCAAAAAATCTGTTCTATCTGTCAATATATTTAAAATATTGAAACATATTTAAAGATACCATTAATATCAAAAACCCCAAAAATGAAATGAGAAAAATGAAAATAATACAAAAACAAAGCATTCATAATATTTAATGTACATAGACTGACAAAAGACCTCCCAACACTCACCTTGTACACATCATGCAGACCAATGATAGCATCAAAGAGTGAGTAGAGGTCATTGAGTAAGTCAACCACCTCGATGGGCTCGCTGAGAGCTGAGATGGTGGTGAAGCCCACGATGTCACTGAAGTACAGAGTGACTTCGCTGAAATGCTCGGGTTTCACAGGCTTCCCTGTCTTCAGTGCCTGGGCCACAGATCTGAAAGAGGAAGATTATGAGTGGAGGACACTCTGAGGAACTGACACAGAAATAGTTTTGTCATAAGAGCCTGAAACTGCTTGAAGTAATTTTGTACTTTAATGGATTTCATTTTTCAGCGCACTCACAGACTTTAAAAGACATTCTGTCCCTTTCAAACATCATAAATCTGATGATTTCAGGCTTTCCTCCCAAACTACCAATACTGATCACTGCAAACAGGCAAAGTAGCATCTCTAAAAACATGACTGAAATGCATAGATACAGTAACCTATAATGTGTGACTGACTCCTTCTTACATTGATCTGATTCAATATGAATCTCAGTATCATGCAGTTGGTGACTGAAAACAGGAAGGCAACTTCTCTTTGGCGAATCAGGGTTTTGAAATGACTGCAATCATTTTTTGTATTGATCTAATATAAAGATTCATTATTATTTATTATTATTAATTAGGTTAGTGTCAGTGCTATGAAAAGCACAGTTGAGTTTGTTAAGGTGTCAATTCTGATAATAACAAGAATTTTTGGTGGTCAGTTGCCCTACACATCATAAAAGGAAACAAAACTGAAGTGGCTGATCTGTTGCACATCATGTTGTGTGGAAAAATCTGTTTTTCAGAGTCCTGATGACATAAACTAACTTCTTATTGATTCCTTATAAAACAAAAATAATAATTTAAAAAAACACATTACAATGTAAACATTCTGTGACAAATTACAGTGACAGAATAAAATATAAGGGCAGGACACCATTGATTAATTTTATCTGCAGGTTGATACTGAATGTTTCATTTGAGGATAAACATCACTTATGGACAGTATATTTAGAATATTTAGTATATTTTGTGTAATGTGTGAAAAAGCAAAGAATAACTGTCATGAGCAAGCAAAATCTACAAATTACAGGTTTTCACTAATGGTATTTGGCTGCTTGATTTAAACCAGTTTGACTGTCTGATCACATCCACATCACACTCTCGCAGTAGAACGATGCTATATTTTGGTAGACAACTTGGAGTAGAGATATGTTGAAAGAAAGAAAGATGTAAAAGAAAATATGTTTGACTATTCTGATGGTTAAATTGTGTTTTCATGGCAGCTACAATTCGGTAATAATCTCTCTACTTTTTCCTCTGTGGTTTTGATTCAACCACATTCTGACCTGGTCTCCACAGCACCTGAGAATTATTGTTACATCCCTGCAGAAGACAGATCACAGGGAGCAGCCACCCTGTTGAACTGAATCCCTACCAGCTTCAGGGATGCTGTTTTGAAGCTGTCTCTGACCTTTGACCTCCCTGACCTTGCCTTCTCTTAGCTTGATCACTTAAATATCACATTATTATTGTAACTGTGCTCATGCTCCACAGACCTCCAGAGGCTATTGTTTCTCATCAACCTCTATAGCTGTGCTGTGTGTGTAGAATAATATAACTTTGAACATGACACCACAGTTTTATCATGTCTTTCACATGTTAATGAAAGCAGCTGGGCACTTACTTGGGCAACATCTGAGCCACCAGATTGTCAGTCTTCTGTCTCTCCACCTCCAGCTCCTCTGTCCTCTCTCTAATCAGATCTTCCAAATTAGAAGAGTACTGCTCCAACATGCGCAGCATAGAGTCAATGATGTTGGTTTTCTTTCCCTTGGTGATGCTCTTGAACTGTCATGAAGAGGGAGGGAACAGTAATGTGATCTCCTTTTGCACAGAGCAACATATAAGGAAACATAAACCTGGATCAATATGTGTTATCAAAGTGTTCACCTGTTTGAAGATATCCTCAAAGGTCGGCCTCTTCTCTGGCTCTTCACTCCAGGCCTGTTTCATAACCTGTATCACGTCCAGCGGGGCCTCATCCACTGACACAACAGGCCGGCACAAAGGAGGAGGCTCTTTGACCTTGCTGATAATCTCTGTCATTACATACACACAACACAGGCATTAGACACATGCAGAAATGCACAAAAACAGATAGAATTCATGCACTCAGTTTCGTCAATGAGCATTTTCAGCAACAATCCTAATGTTTATCATTTGCTTTCCCGCTCATTGTGACTGGTGCTGTGTATAAAGTAGTCGTTTCATGTTGTCATCCTATGGGGTTAGAAATGCCATATCACTCACCCTTGGGAGGCATGTCCAGCATGCAGAAAGGTGCAGAGCGAGAAATGACCTCCTGCATAATAATGGAGAAGCTGTAGACATCTCCCTGGAAAGTGCCCTTTCTTCTCAAACTAGAACTTCGCAGCAACTCAGGAGCCGTCCAGAGCAGATCTTTTTTATTAAAATAAGATGGACAATAAACAAAGAAAATTATAAATAAACAAAGAAAATTGATATGTACAAGCAAACTCACTAAATCATTGGTCTGAGGATGCACATGAACTCACTCTCGGGCTTGTCCTCATCATTGTCGACGTTTTGGGCAATCAAAATTTCATTGAATCCATAATCAGTCACCTTCAACACAAAGCGCCCATCTACCACACAGTTGCGGGATTTCAGCCGTCCATGGAGGATGCCACGATTGTGCAGATACTTCATCCCCTGATAACAGTTGGAACAGTATGTGTGAGTGATAAAAAGACATGCTAAGATGGGAAATGAAACACGAGTAGGTCACTATGTCTCTCTTACCCGGATCAGATCCATTAACAAGGAAGACTTGAACATCCAGTCAAGACGCACGTCCTCATTGTTGAGCAAGTCCTCCAAGCTGCCCCTGGAGCAGTGTTCAGTCACAACGCCAAAGATCCCAGAGTCCAAGAACAGCCCCAGGAACAGATTGAGGTTCTCATGCCTCATGTCTCTGAGCTGAGAGGAAGACAATGGAAACTTCAATGCTGTAGATTGTCAGGTTTGTTCTTTGGATCTAACTTCATTTTTCAAGAGGTTTTATAATGCTTTTTTTATGGCTGGGGTCAGTGCAGTCAATTGTTTTGCAACATTTGTTTCTTTAGATTGAAGTTCAGATGACCAATTATATTCTCTTATCCAAAGGATTTACAAATTTGAGCTTTACAGTAAATTACTGCATAATCACAGAAGTGGACCAACCTGTGGTTTCTGGCTACAATTGAAAGTCATTTGTTCTAATAATGAGTGATATGCAATTGGCCAAGAAAACAGAACAGAACTTCCTTCCCATTCACTCACACATTCACTGACCTGGACAAAGATAAACTCAGTGTTGCTGTTGACACTTGATACTGCTCCACTGGGGCATTTCTTCAACCAAACCCAGTCACCCTGGGATGTACACAGAATGACACAGTCTTTGTGAAAGCACTACCAAAAACAGCCAAAGGCATGAGCTCCATAATGGTAAACAGGAGTTTGTTGAATGTGTCATGACACACTCGCCTCACCTCAAACACAGCAACATTCGAGCTGTCTGGTGTGGACGCCAAGTAGCTGCGACCGGACACTGAGTGATGAGGTGTCTTCATATCCAGCTGGCTCCTCATGATGCTTTCGTCATTGATTTTCTGCTCACACATACAGTTCAGAGAGGACGGGGTCAGCTTAGAGCAGATAGTTTTTTACAGGTAAACAACTTTCATACATCATATATCTGCAAATAACTGCGTGCACCACAGAGAGAAGCAAAACACAGCTAAATACTGCCGGTATTGTCAGCGTATCAGCACAGAACTGACCCGTTTGCTGACTTGAGTGTTGATGAAGACCAGGTCATCCAGGGTCAGGACTACCTTTGATGATCCACTACCTCCACCACCTCCGAAGCTGAACCCAACTCTGCCGTTTCTCCTGATCAGACAAAAAAGAAATCAAAAACAATCATAATATTTTCTAAAAAGCACACAAGACTGCACTGGATGAGATATCATTCTTTGATATTCTGCTATACATACTTGAAATGAAGAAAGAAGTTTACTCCCAATGCAAACAAAACAATGAACAGTAGAAAAAGGAAGAAGAGAGTGGCTGCATCCAGTCCTTTGGGAAGAGAAGAGGAGAAGTTTGAATGTAAGGGTTCAGCAACATACACCATAGCAACTTAAAAACAGTATATATCCTGTGATGACACTACTAGAGCACTCACCTCCACTGCAGGCAAAGTATGGACTAAACCAGCAACCTGAGTCTTTGTAGGGCGTGCTTCCTGCAAAATGGATCGAACGTCCAAGGTATTTCAAGGCCCCAGTCTTGCCATCTGTATGTTGGGCGTCCAGAGTGTGAGTGGAGTAGAGAGTGTTGCCCATGCCACTGTAGTCCAGCACTACATAGCGGGCCTGCATGCCTTCACCGTTCCTGCCAGCCCACAAGGGCTGATTGAAGCCTTCATATTCAAAGCCACCCTCGCTGTCACCCAGGATCTCACCGGTTACCCAGCGGCCTCTTTTGGCGCGGGCCTGCTCAACAGCCATAGCTGTGTAGTACATCATGTTGTAGATGGTGCCAAAGAATGGGGAAACCTAGCAGAGGAGACAGTGGTGATTATCTGCTGATGTGACAGAACAGTGCAGCACTATTTCAAATTATTTTATAAAAGTGTGATTTTGATTCAAATATGTTCCATTTGTTAAGAATGTTAATTTAATGACTAATATTTATTTGGTTGTTAGTTTTTCCTCTTCTTTCAGATTTGTCATTATTTCTTTCATCGCTTAATTATTACAGTATACAACAGAGAGTCTCACCTGCTCTGGTGGGGTGCTGCTGCGGATTTCATAGCTATTCTGAGCATGTTTGAAGGCTTCACGGAAATTGCGTTCTCCGGAGTCCATAGTGATGGTGAGGACCCCGTCATAGGCTTTCCGTATTTTGGTGTCATTGCCTAGCAAATAGTAGGATGCATTGTTGTAGGGTAGTGAGTAGAGGAGGGTGTCATAGGGGATGAAAACGTAGCCACGGTCGATCATACGCATGGCCAAGGCTGTAGTCAGAAGTTGGTACTGGGCTTGGCCACCAATCAGGACAGAGGGCATGCACATAATGATCACTGCAAGGAGAGGAGAAAGAAGTTTAAAAACTCATCTATTTGCATGATTTGTGTGGATTAAGGTGGTCCTTTGGTCTTTTACACTTATAGCTCACCTCTGACCCGGTCAGATTCCCGCACTTTTGTCAGGGCTTTCCGAGGCCCGTCCTTGTCGCCCTCCATAGTGACCACAGGGTTGACAGGCAGACCGAGGGCCCTCAGTGACGAGGCCAGCTCTTGTCCAGTGGCTTCCCACAAATCTGTCTCCTCTGATATTATAGCCACATGGGCCCAATGAAAGAAGCGCAACACAGCAAAAAGTACACGGGAAGACAGTGGCAGCGGGCGCAGGAAGGTGGGATACGTCTCTCCATTTTCCATGTTTGGTTTGAGGCAACCCCAGGAGAGAATCCCAACATCCCACTCTTTTGCATACAAAGCAGCTGAGGAGCAGTAGCCTGGATTGGCTGGGCCTAGGAAAGCAGCACCGTAGCCATCCAGCCCAGCAAAACGAGCGAGGGCACGGGATGATTTGCAATCCTCATTGATCAGCGTGTAGTCATACCAGTAGCCTTTGTTGAGGTAGGGGTCCTTATTGATGCGGGAGGTGGCAAGACGGGCTGCCAAGTCAGGCAGAGCTTTGGAGTATAAGAGGTCACAAGTCCAGGGTCCAACCAGTGCCACCTTGAAAGTGGTCCCCCAAGCTTGACACGGCAGAAATGAGAGCATGAATAAGGGCAGAAGAAACCAGTTCCCCCACCAGCTCTTGGAGCGTTGCACAGGGGATGATGGCAGCTGTGGTTGTGATGATCTTGATGATAATGATGATAATGATTTAAACAGACTATACTCATTGCAACTGTTTGTAGCCACTGTCCGCATGTCTCTTTTTCTCTTTACTTTTATTGAGTCATGCTGCCATCGTGGGTGGTAGGACAGGTTGTGCAGAAAGCGAGGGTCTCTGTGACTTGCCATTTCCCCACACAGCTATTCTGATGCGCAGACACAGAAGAGGAGTGGAGAGTTTATGGTGGTTAGTGTGACAGTGAGTATTTCTTTGTGGATGGGAATGTGTCCCTTGGCACTCAGCCGGCCTCTAGTCCAAAGCTGGACAGGCAACGACACGACCCCAAGCCATCTCTGCCTCCAGAAAATAAGAAAAAAGAATTAGAAAGTTGCGGCCTGACTTACAACGTGCTTGTGTTTTTGCTTCATATGCTCTGTGATACAAGCATGGACATCTCAGGGCAGTCTACAGTATACAGACACAAGCCCTGACCTGAACTTACATCTTGCTGATCTGTTTTGTTTAACAGATCGTGATGTTGAATCTTATCAGCATCCATCTGTCTTACCGAGGACATGGTGCCAAAGTGTAAATGCTGTGCCTTGTACAATTAATGGCATGAAGCTGATTAGCTTTCCGAGGTCACAGGATTTAAAATCAAGTGCCAGGTACGTGGAGCTAAATCTGGCCTTGATGTCTTTATTTGGCCATCTATTTTTCCTTATAAAGTCAATCTTGTCAATCAGTGTTCTCAGCCATCCATTTCAGGATGATTCCACCTTTTGATCTTTTTTTCCGGTGCAAAACGTAGTTTGATGGAGCTTACACTGGTGTTTCAGGTTTAAATTAGAAACAACAGTCAGGCTCTCTGAATCTTCATAATATTAATGATCTCAGAGACCTTATTATACGCAGAAACTAAAAAAACAATTTGTTGCATTGGTTGCATGTAAATCCACTTCAACCATCTATTCTCACCTGGACTTACCTTTAAAATATTACAGACCTAGCTGCTATGACTGTTACCATGCTTAATAATTCAACATTTTCATGATCTAAACCTGGCAATTTACAGGATTTTATGCTTCGAAAAGCTGCTTTTAAAAGCATTTTTGTAACATATGAACAAACACAGCCAATACTTCCCTCTGTGTTCAGATGAACACTTTTTAAAAATGGCTGCCCATGTTCAAAGTATTAACGTTGACAGCTGAGCAAAAGGCCTGACCAACCTGCCAGTGGTGAAAAAAGTTTATTTGCAGCTCATTCTAAAATTCAAACCATGAAGTATACAGACGTTAACCTTGGCAGAAATAAAATATTACACCAATACAATATTGACTTATTGGTTTATGAGGACAATTAAAAAACTATTCCTGGCTTCAAATACTGAAAATATGACCAAATCAACCAAATGTAGATGACAAAAAGTTAGTAATCTTTGTTTCTGTTTGTTTTTGCATATCCTTATAAAAAATATTAATTTATTCCTCTTCCAGACATACTTTTTCAGAGTTTATATCATTTATCAAAAATAAATGGGGTCTGTTATTGATTAAATCGTACACATGAACCATCTTTGGGTTTCATTGGTTTAAAAAATTACAAGAGAAGACAAAGCAAATACCACAGAGCCTGATTTGTTTCCTTGTCTTCAAGCTAAAGCGCAGCAAGCAAGCGGTGGCCACCAAGCCTCCTAAAGTGGCTAATACTGACATTGGCTTATCAGTTGCTAATAGGTTAAGATGAGCACTGACTATTGGACTACTGGATATTCTAGCCATGTTCTACAGCGCAGCTGAAAATAGGAAATAGGTCAAGTTATGATAAGCCCTCAAAACCCTTTTTCCATTTCATGTATAGATCAGTTTTTAAAAAGCTATAACAAATTTATGAAGGGATTAGTCAGTTATTGGTGTTTCAACAGCCTCACCTTTACCTGAGTAGCTCTGGTGCAAACAGATCTGAACAGCACTGCAATCACACTGTGTGATGAATGACTAGTTCACATTAACAAAACCACACTTAATATCTGTAAATCAATACTGAGACATTTCAATAAAACAGATTTAAAAAATGTAAGACAATTCTGACCTGGAGCAGTTTTTCTACATGGGAGCCATGTCAGTGTTGCCCTTCGTCGTTGAATAGCACCATCTGAATTCCAGGTGCATTCAGTATACAGAAGTATACAGCAGGAACCGTTATCTTTGGTCCTTTGTTGTGAAAAAATACCATAGGTAATCCAAATACCATGAAAGGTTTTAAAAAAAAATCTAAATATCCTCTTTTAAATCCAATTTCCGTCAATACAAAAAAATAAAAATCTCCACATTTCCAGTAGTTTAGTCTTGCTTTAGTTCTTGCTGTCTCTTTGGACTGGGACCTTCCCCAAACCACAGAGCAAGGGACGGTTCGTGAGAACAGGCGCAGCCGTGATTCAGACTTCGGATTGGTAGAGAGGTCACAGGTAAAAGAAAGGGAAGAGTGGAAAGGACTGGCCAGCTTTGACTTCTCAGCCCTCTTTAGCTTTTAATCCATACTAGTGTGGGAAGAGTATGTGTGTGTGTGTGGTGAGGGGGAGGGTGCTGAAGAAGATGAAAAAGAAGGTGAAAGTAAAGGAATATCCTCAACACAGTATGTAAACTTAGGAACAATTTAAAAAGAACCTAAAAACAAACCTGGAGCACATTTGGTAAAACTGTGACACAAAACCAAAACTGGCACAAAGGAAAACATGAAGGCATGATGAATTTCACTGAATTTGTTCATAAGGATTTACTCCCCCTTTCTTTAAAAAACAGTTTCTGTAAGACTCATCAAATCCATGAACCTCGCCCTTGCAGGTAGATTCACTTTCAACCCAGACTACCTCACTGGTAGTTATAGTACTGAAAACCTCTCCACTTTCATTCCCTCTGCTATAAGTGCGCCCAAAGCAAAAAATATATTACTTCATAAACCTCCTTACACAAAGCAGATCAAAGAAAACCTTTCCAGTGCTAATAATTGCATACTCATCACCAATGGCCACGTTAGATTATAGAATTGCGTGTAATCACCTGGGGCTTCACGCTGGTGCAGTGATTAAGGCGCCCACGTCTGTAGCCTCATATAACCCTGATGATGCAGTTCCAATCCTTCACTCATGCTCTTTGTGTTCCCCTGTCTTACTACAGTAGCTAAAGATGCCAACTGAAATGAAACAGGGCTTAAACTCTCCCCACACACCAGTAAAATGGATCTCTTTTGGACTGTAACACCACATTTCTTTCCTCACTAGGCAAGGCAAGCTCATTTGTATATCACATTTCATACACAAGGGGGGTTCAAAGTGCTTTGCATTATGCACTAAAACATTTAAAAAAAAAAAAAAAAAAACTGCATAAAAATGTAAAAAATGTAACCCTACAAATGTAAGTGTAACCTGAAACTCACCCCTGATAAAATACCTGAAAATGTTAATGGTAAATTATAGCTTTGTTATCCATCTTGTGAAACCATATTTAATATAATTGAAGTCATTTTTAATTTATCCTCAGATTACCTGAGGCTTCATGTCCCTACTGACATCTTTGTAGCCTCCTGCCCTTCCAGAGGTTGTGTATGTTAAGACTGCAAATGCTAGACAAGGTAACAAAGGTCAACATGAGTATCTGACCTACGGGGAGCAATGCTGATAAAGGCTCAAGAACTATGAGCTGGAGTTGAGGGCTGAAAATATCTTGAGGTAATCTACTGAAAATCTGCTGTTGCTCTTTTGACCTGGTAGCACGTACAGTTCACTGCAGCACTACAGCTGGAATTTAAGCCTTTTGGGGAGGTGGGAGGGAAACTCCACATTTCAAAAAGAATAAAGATTCTCGCAATTATACAGCTACAATTACCTCTGCTGAGATTTTTTAATATGAAGACAGTCTCCTACATATGGAAGTGTGAGAATATGTTCCTGTTTGTCCTGTCTTGCACATTGATGACAACCTTGTTGAAGTAATCAGATTAGTCAGGTGAGGCTGTGCTAAACTGATCTGCTGCCTGCAAGCCTCTTAGTGCCCTGGCTAACAGCACTGGCAGAGATCAGAGAAAGCAAGGTCAGACGTCCAGCTGAGCAAAAAACCAGCTTGGCCTACTGCAGAGATAGCAACACTGAGAAGAGGATACCAGCACTTCTGACCTGTGATTTGCTCATTATTGTTATTTATATGTAGCTTATACCAAGAACCAAAACTGTAAAGCTGTATTGATTTGACAGATTTTATTCAGTAAAATAAGTCAGGCCATTGAAAGAGTATTAGGGGCTTGGATCAATAATAATTTTTTCTTTTTTTAATTTTTTATTATTATTAGTCATAGTATTTGTGATTAAAACCAACCAAACCAAAAACTAATCTATCTACGTGTGAATCTGTGTAATGCTCGCATGTGCTTGGTCACATAACCTGCAAAGCTGCAGTGTTATTTGTCGATTTATTTGTACATCTCTCTTAGAAACATATTTCTCTGTTTGTCAAAGTTAATTAATCAAAGACCTGCAGGTGACGCGATAGAGGAGTTTAATGTGGTTGCCTCAGACGGTGACATCATGTCAGTCTTTCCAGGATCACAGTGTCAGAGAGGGAGTCTTCCCTGAAATGCCCTGAGTGTGTTTATTTAAAATGTGTGTTAGGTAATAGGAATCTCCTGTTACTTTTCTTAGACACAGGAATGGAGCTGCATGCTGCTCCTGAATAGTTTAGGATGAGACAAATGATGCAGGACAGTGATCCACAAAGTGTCAATAAAAGCACAAAAACAATATAAGAAAAATCAAAGCTTTAAAAGGTTTTGAAATCATCTAAGTTCAGAATAATTAAAAATCTTCTGCATATGACTACACCAAAACTGTTGAAATAATTAACAGTCATTAAAAAGATTTCCTGTACATCAGTTTCCAAGACGAACATGCACAACATGACCGGAGAAATAACAGTAATACCATCAATATGTAAATAAAACAGAAGTGTCACTAACACATCATCAACTTATGAAGGACATCCCACAATAAGTGGTCTGTCCCCAACTGGTCCTCAATTCTCATATCTCCGTAACTCCACCAAACACTCCATAAATGAATTTGCACTTTAACGAGTCAAACGTTAACAAATCAACTCTCCTACCTGATGAATTTGAGGTCCAGCTGTGCCCTGTTAAGATGCTGCAGCACCCTCTGCTGGTTGATAGTAGTCTCATAAAGCTAATCTGTCAATTAAATAAAACTCCTAAACTTCTAATGTGAAAAATAGCCGACAAACAGTCAGTGTATTTAAGGTAAAGGAATTTGCACTGACATTTGATATTAAGGTTGAACAACATTTTTCTTCAGCTAATTTAGGTAAACTTGTCCATTGGCTTCTCTACAGGCACCTGGAGGTGGTGGAGTATATTCTATGCTTGTTGAGGAAGGAGGAAAAAACAATGTCTCTTTGTTATATTTGCATCAGAAAAACACATTTGAGGAACAAATTCTCCCCCAGCCACTCCTGTTAAAAAACTACCTTTAAATATTGTCATCTTAAGACTGAATCAGAATAAAAGTTTGATAGCTCTGTGTAGCAAATGAGGAGCCATTGTGTACATTTTCACCCCAGCTTGACATGGCTCTTATTATTCACCTAAATGCTTTGTGCTCCAATTAACTTGCGTGTAAGTCTGCATCAGATGGTCAAATCAATGGCAAATGTCTCATCTTTCTTCTTTCATCATGTCTCATTATTTTATTCACTTCATTCAGCACAATGTTCAATGTTAAGGAGATAAAGGCCTACAACACCTTGAAATTAAATAAGATTTTAACTTTAACGTAAAGGTTTAACTTCAGTGGTAGAACAGTATTTTTAGCAAATATGCGAGTGCAGCTGAAACGAAACTTCCTCAAACTCTGAACCACAGTGACTGAGTGGTTTATCAGAGAAATACAGTAAAATGTTTGTCTTTTAGATGATAAGCAGCCTTTTCTCATCATTTGGATCATATGACTGTATGTATGTATGTACGACTGGAATTTCTGGACTATCACAAATATTATCTCTCACACATTTAATCACAAACATTTTCAGTTTATCGAAGTACAGACATTGATTTCACATGAATGGGTAGGACTGTCTCTGCTGACATTAAAACGTGACAGATTGTAACTGCAGTGAAGGCTTATCATCTGTCAGAAATACCGTGAACATTCCCAACTATGTTCTTGTTTTTATCTCCACTGTGGATTCTTGAGGAGTCATAGTTTTGTTTTGGGCTTTTGTGATTAGATGCAAGGCCTACTCGCGTAATGAAGACAGGTTATTATACTGTTAATGTGCTGTTGTGACCCAATGCTACATACCACACTGTGGTGTAGGCACCTCACCAATTTTATACATCATCTGATGATGTCACAGGGATGTCATCAGGGTTATCTCAGCTCAGGCTTGGAGACAAGACAACAAATTTATAACAGAAAGTCTGTGGTACAATCTGGGGGCAGAGAGTTTGAAAGACATGGGAACTGATGAGGCAGGAATGGTTTAACAAAACACAAATTGAGATTGAGTTGCACCATGGGAATTGTAGGATCTAGTGTTTTTAGAGTTTAACCTAAACTAGGGACTAAACGTAAGGATACTTTAGCCTCTACTGCTTTGATTTTCACTGTTCTTTTAAGGAAAGTCTATCTCTTGTGAGTTGCCCAACTTAATACTAAATCACTTGAGTGTCCCTTTAAGGTAACTTTCTTGTTTTAAAGGACAGATTCGCAATTTTTGAAGTCTGTCTTAAAACAACAGTCATATGAACATTGGTACTGGTTTTTCTCGCCATGGTCATTCCTCCTGTTCATGCTGAACATTAGAAGATCCCCTCAAATGCACTTTCAGTGTAAGTGATGTAGGACAAAATCCAAAGTCCTCATTTTAAGCAAAAAATTATTTAAAAGTTTATGTGAAGCTAATATTAGGCTTCAGCTGTCTAAATTTGTCAAATAAAATGTATATCTTCCACAGTTAGTCTTTTTAGTAAAATATTCCCTCTCTGTGTCTCGACTAACTTTGGTTAGTCGAGACACAGAGTTTCAGATAAGTGTTTAAATAATGTGTTTAAAAATGTCAGAAGCCTTGAACTGGTTATTTTCTTCATTTTCTTGTCATTTTCCAAGTTAGTGTCTGATTGCAATGTGGCATTTTTTGGTCAATTTTTAAAATCTCTCTGGACTTATTGTGAAATGCTCTCCAACCAGTAAAGTATGATCAAGCACACACATTTTTTTCAGCACTCTATCCCCCAGTTTTTCTCAGATGATCTGATCAGATAAATATAATATTCAGGTTGCAGGAGCAATACCAGGAGCACTTTAGATGGCAGTCCCTGCAAAATCTTTGGGCAGAAAATGATAAAGCATAACTTTATCACTGAATAGTGATTTAAAAGTTGAAACAGTAGCTTCAGTTCAGTCAGCAAGGAGTCTGTAGGGTCCAGGTTTATTGTGTGGGTCCAGGGGTTTGTTGTCTGACAAGCTCACCCTCATGACAGCAGCACACAGTGAGGGGTGGAGCAATATGGGAGGAGGACAGTTCAGAAAAAAAGTTCTCATTTCCTCTCATATAAAATTAGGATTGACCACCTTTTAAAACTTTGTCCACTGTGCTACAAGGGAATCCTGGTCAGTCAGGGGCTCTGCTGCAAAATGTCATTCACTGATGGACTGGCCATCATTGGGGGATTTACTATTGTTTTCCACCTGCTGAAACTGGCTTGGAGGTGTTGGTGTGGATTCAGAGAGTTTGTTTTATCAGAGTTTTGGCAAGTGAATTTAAGGACATATGGACAATGGGCAGGTAAAGTCAAAGAATGTGTAGTTTATGTCTCTTTCAGGTTGTTTTTATGGCAAATCAAAATTTTAACTGTTAATTGTGTCAGATTTGAATGTGTGTGTGTGTGTGTGTGTGTGTGTGTGTGTGTGTGTGTGTGTGTGTGTGTGTGTGTGTGCGTGTGTGTGTGTGTGTGTGTGTGTGTGTGTGTGTGTGTGTGTGTGTGTGTGTGTGTGTGTGTGTGTGTTAAGCCTATTGCAAATGAAAACATGCTGTACAGCCACAGGTGGATGATGAAGATCATATTGAGGCTTGTAGTTAAAGTGAGAGCAAGTTTGTGAAAAACACATAGTGCAGGAAACTGAGGTTGTGGGAATATTTGTATTTTCTTGCAACATTAATTCCCAGCAGCACACAGAAGACTTCTTCTCTGTGATGCATGTGGGATAAGTGACTTGATAAGCTGTTCACATTCCAACTTGATGGAACATTTCCGCTTTATTGCCTGCAAACATTTAAATCCTCTGCCGACAACTTCAATTTTAATTGAAAGTAAATTTACTTTTTCTAAGGTTGTACAGATTTTATAATTTATCACACATTTCCTAATGAAAAAAAGTGAATTTTGTGTCCAAACAATGCACACATAAGAAGAAGAAGAAAAGACTGCGCCTCTTGTCTTGGGTCTCCGTATGACCAGGATCTTATCCACATAGCTTGCAGTGTTTTTTCTGGCTAAGCAAAAATTCCTTCTTCTTCTACATTTCTCTCCTCTTCCTCTCACTCAATTTTTACATAAACCTTCAGATCAGGGTACAGATTGAGATTCTCCTGTCATTGCTTGGTAACCATTTCAAACAAATGGACATAGATTTCAGTTACTGTAGAAATGATATGATATGATAAATACTGTAAAATTGATTTCTGTGTTTTCTCCTGCATGCAGTTGTCACTGGTGCCACATCTGGCATTGGTAAAGCTTATGCCATAGAGGTAAGTGTCAAACTTACTTCTAAAACAATGTTGCTCCATTTTTTGGACCAAATTTCCAAATTGGGGCACTTCGGTTGATATCTTTAAGCTGTTTCAGATTGAGTGTTTCAGTGCAGAGCTTTGTTGTTTATTAAGAGAGCGACCAAACCTGTCTGTCTGCATCTGTCTCTCAAGCTGGCACGAAGAGGCCTGGATGTTGTTTTGGTAAGCAGATCTGATGACAAGCTTCAAATGGTTGCCAAAGAGATAGGTGAGTCAAAATATTGGTGTTCTACTAAACTTATATGCAACTCTAAAACAAAAATAATTTGAAATATTGTTTGTCTCCTTCAGAGGATCAGTATGGACGAAGGACTCGCACCATCCAAGTGGACTTCACAGACGGCCACTGTATCTACCCTGTCATAGCTGAGGGACTAAAGGGCCTGGAGATTGGAATTCTGGGTAATAGGACAACTGATCATAGGACAGAGGAAAAATACAAGAGAAGTTATTCAGATGCTTTAAGAAATAAGAAATATTGGAGGAAAAGTGTTGCTAGTCTGACAAACAATTCTTTCAGAAAACATTGCCAAACTGCGAGCAGAACTGTCTGGTTAAATTAATAGTTTGATGTATTGGAAAATATGCTTATTCACTTTCTTGCAGAGAGTTAGATGAGCAGATTGATACCACCCTGGTGTCTGTACGCTAAATACGAATCTAAAGCCAGGAGGCAATAAGCCTAGCTTAGCATAAAGACTGGAAACAGGAGGAAACAGCGAGTCTGGCTCTGTCTGAAAATAACAAAATCCAAAGTAAAAGACAAAAAGTCTGTGGTTTTACAGGAGTTTTATGTGTGGAAAAAACAAAGCATATTCCTGGATTTGCTTTTTGTTGCCTGGCAACCTCCCAGATATGACAAGACTCCAGCAGGTCACTGCACCAGGCCAGAAAACAGTCAAACACATAACCCCTGGTAAAACTATAACCTCTTTTGTACATTTCAGATTTTTTTGGACTGATTAAACAAGATATAACTTGTTAATAAGTGAACTTCAGAGTTGCTGGTGGGCAGACACCACACGTTTCTTCCTGTTTCCTGTCTTTGTGCTACGCTAAGCTAACTGACTGCTGGCTGGAGCTTCATATGTACCTTATTAATATTAGAGAATTATTAATCTTCTCATCTAACACTCAGTAAAAATGCAAAGAAGTGTATTTCCCAAAATGTCAAACTATTCTTTTACGGGCTCTTCCATCTGTAGCTCCACAGTTTGAATATGAAATATGTTTTCTTAGCAGCTGAAGGTTAATTTAACTGCCTGCAAAGTCATTTTAGAACTAATACCACCCTGAACCTTTCCAGACCACAATAAATGATGCAAAAACTGACTCTGAGAGGTGAAATAGTTGGAACAGGAATAGATTCATCATAATAAAAAAAATGTTTTATTTTATTATTAATATTTGTATTAATAAAGGTTCTTGCTTGTGTCTTTGTTACAGTTAATAATGTGGGGATGACCTATTCTGAACATTTCGCCTATTTCCTGGAAATACCAGATCCTGAACAGGTAAGTTTTGAATTTTACTGGACATTTTATTTTTATGTACTGGATGTCAGTCTTAAGAGAGGTCATGTGTATTTGTCACTCACATACAGTTTCCTTTGTGTGTTTATTCTGAAAAGAAAATCACTCAGGTTATCAACTGTAACGTGCTGTCTGTCCCTCAGGTAAAGTAGATGAGTTTATATTGTGTCTATCAGTGTTTTCAATGTTCAGGCATCTGCATTCACCACTGTGTCTGAACACAAGTTTTGTTTTTTATAATCAGATATTTCTGTACAGTATAAAAAACCAAGACAATGATTTATATTATGTTTTTTTACTCAGTTTACAAGATTGGTTCTTCCAGGCATGGTTGAAAGGTACTTTCACAAACACCCAGAAGTTAACAGTGGATATAAGACAATAAGATATAAGATGAATTTATGCATGTTTGTCTCCCATTTCCTCTCCAGAGGGACAGGACTGATCATCAATATCTCCTCTGTAGTGGGAAACCGTCCACAGCCTTTGTTCTCCCTTTATTCTGCCACAAAGGTACTTTATCATCTAGATATTCTGTTGTTTACATGCATATTATGTTCATTCAGATCACACTCAGACATTCACTGATTAGTGCACAACACTCACCTGTCAGTGTGCTTGTTTTGTGACTTTTACTTTCTTCTTTATTTCAGATTTTTATAACATATTTCTCTCAGTGTCTGCATGCTGAGTACAAGTCAAAGGGAATTACTGTTCAGGTAAAGTGTGCAACACATTCACTCTGAAACACTGAATACTGGTGAACGACACATTTTAGGGTTGATTCTTCTGGGACTCACTACTATGTTTGCACACAAAAAAAGATTACTTCAAGAATCAGGTTTAACTGGAATACTGTTAGTTGTAAATGAAAATGTACAAGCTAAAGAAACAACATTCAGACTCATTTTACAAATTAATGAAACAAAGACTAAGAAAATGTAATATACTACAAATGTTGTCCATTACTGAGCCCTGATAGTCTTGTTTTCTTAAAAACAAGACATTATTTAAACCTATTTCCAAAACAGAGACTTGTTACAAGAATTTTCAATGAACACATGTCAGTATCATGAATGAAGAGATAATGATGTAGATCACTCAACAAGAATAAATGGATTTAAACTCAATTACTGTAAAGAAAATGGAAATAGGTTGAAATTATCTCACCACACTGGCAGTTTTTTGTTTGTTTGCTAATTAGTTAGTTTTACCTGTTTTACAGTGAGAAATACTTTAAGGACTCTATAATAGACATGAGAGTGAGATTTTCACCTGGCATTCATTTAATAAAACCTTCAAAGAGGGTAAAAACAAAAAAACAATGTGAATCTGAGACTCATGAGTGTACTGAAGTTAGAGTTGAGCCACATTTAAGGCTGTTCTGTATGCAGCGCTCCACTGACAGAATAGCCAAAGACTAACAGTGTGTATTTATTGGTTAGACAAACATGCAGCTTGTAAAAATGAACCTCAGTCCCCTGCTGCTCTCAGTCAGACTCAGATTATATTCCTCTTTATTAATCTGCTGCATGTTAAGCTGCATCCAACACACTGTGCTTTGGACTAAAAACTTGTGTTCATTTTTCCCCCAGTGTGTGGCCCCCCTCATGGTGTCAACCAACATGACATTCAACATGGCCGTCAACTGCTTCGTGAAGAGTGCTTCAGGGTTCGCCCGTGGTGCTTTGAACACTGTGGGTCACTCCAGCTACACCGCCGGCTGTCTGTCCCACACACTCCAGGTCAGAGGGATGAGACTGCAATGACTCACAAATCTCCAACTGCAGTATCTTAACGTCTCTCCTTCTTTTTCCTGTCATCCTACAGAACTTTGCTCTCAAAATACTCCTGCCGGACTGGCTTCGTATGTCATCATTCTTCATCACAAAGCTACGAAACATCGCCAAAAGGAGCAATTATAAAAGAAGAGTGTGCAAGGAAAAAGAGTGGTTCAGTGAGAAGGAAGAGTAAGCACTGGATTACTGACATGAAGCTACACATGGAGCCAAAACGTGTTTATACATTGATTTGTCGAAATTGTATTAGCAAAAATTCAGAAACTTTAAACTGTTTAAGCTACATATGAGCCCTGTAGATTATCTTCACTATAGGTCCCTTACAAACATCTCTAAAATGTGTGTAATATTTATTTTCAATTATTGCATTAAGTTTATTTTTAATAAATGGAGCGAACATGTTCAACAGCCTTACTCCATGCATTTTGGGTCTGCAGGGTAGAAAAACAGAGTTTTCTATTTATATTGCTTCTATTACTGTTTATATTATTACATTTGACAGATGACACAGTCTTGGCTTTTATTGCATTAAAGCAATCTTTTAAATACATATTTCCTGTTGGGAATTTGCAATGTTACAGTTACAAAGATGATGATACATAGTACATTTGGCATACATTTACTTCTATGATAAACAGCAGTTTATCTACAGTAATGACCATTAGTATATAGAAGAATCTGTAATTTAAGGCTTTCTCATTGACCATTATCAACAACCAAAGATGGATCATGCCAAAAGGGCAAAGCCAAGTCATGCAAGATGCTTTTTCCGCAACTTCCTGGTTGTGTTTTGTAAACAGGTCCATGCAGTGTTGAACACTCAGTGACATGATATTCTGTATTCTGTAAATATAGTAAATTAAATGTGACACCTTGCTTTGGTTACAATCTTGACTTGATCTGAATCCGGGTTGGTCCTGGTCCTGGTCCTGTCTGAGACTGAATTATGATGGTCTTTATTGCCTCCAAACCAACCATCAGTCTAACTCCTTTGGATGTATTTTTGCAGTTCATCATTCTTAGGTCAAATGTTCAAAAATGTTCCCTTTGTGAAGCCTAGAGATTCACATTTAAACAGCAAAAGAAAACATGTTTGCATAAGTGCATGGAAAACAAAAATCAGAACTCCCTTCAGCTCAGAAAAAAAAGTCTTTGGGTCACTTGGTCCAGCAACCAGCAGAAATGTGAGAATGAAGGAAAAGCAAGCAGCAAAAAAATTAAGTTAAAAAGGGTAATGTCCATTAATACAATACTATTTGGGAACAACTAAATATGTTTGTTTTTACTGTGGTCCATCACAAAATACCACAAATTCATCACTTTATCCCTGAAAATATATATAGACATTTCTATATTTAATGTCCGAGACAACCCGTATGATCATAACAAATTCTATTTGTTCTGAAGTCTTTGATACATTTTTATCTCAAGACAGGCCTAGAGCTGATGCTGACAAGAAGTTCTATCATCATGAATTATATACACAAATGTTAGTATTCCTCTATTCCTTGGCTCAATCACCAAGTCAGTTCAAGTATTTGAAAATAGGAAAATATCCTATTTGAATGCAAAATCTCAAGTGGTGTATTTTTAAAAAGCATTCAACTGTGGTCCTTTTCTAAGCTTCAGTAAAACAACAGAAAAAGTACAAAAAGCTGTATGAAGTGGAAGTACAGTTTTGAGTGACTGGTGCTACTTACTGTGTTGTACCCTAGCATCCACTTTTTTATTACATTATGTGTTAATTTTGCATGTAACCAGAGTTTATACTTATGCGCACTTAAGTAAGCTGTCAGTTCAGGCTTTATGCATGTGCAATAATAAATGCTATAACAAACAAAACTTATGACTGCACATGCTCAGAGATCAGTGTATGTGACTGGGGTGACACCGTGAATCAGCAGCGTTGGCCCTAAACCGTTGGTCACCGTTTCCAGCTGAGTTAAGTACTGCTGTGACTGGCTGTGATGAGCAGGAGGTCGAGGTAAATACAGGAAGCGAACAGCAGCTTGGGAGCTGTGCTCCATCAACAAGCAGTTCACTGAGGACAAAAAGTCATCGGACAGAGCTTGGTTCGGCTCTACAGGGCGCCCGCCCTCAGGCTGAGTGTGGTGCTGCACCACAGAGTCCCACGGCACGATCTTTATGGACGCCCTGATTCTCAGCTTCTTCAGCAACTCTCGAAATGTCTCTTCGTTTACCACCCAGCCCTGGTCACTGGACTCCGTCTCCACATTCAGGAAGATTCTCATTCTTGCATGGCGCCATTTGTTGGACATGTTGAGCACACAGGCCATCTGCAGCAAAAAGAGGCTGCACACATCCTCATAATCACGGCTGCCTGGCTGAAGCAGGTTGAGAGGCCACACATCTATCGTCCGCTCTGACCCGTCGACCTTGCTATCTTTACCCTCTCCCTCCAACTGGAAGAAATATCGGCCAAGGCACACATTCTTGTTCATTTTAATGGCATCAGAAATGATCCCGACGTACTCCTCTGGTGATAGCCAGCGTGGGCTCTCAACGTGTCGGACTGGGGGGAAATGAGCCTGTAATGAAGGCAGGTCAACACCAAAATTATATTCACCCTCGCTGCCTTGTCCTATTGATGCGTCACAGAACGCAGTATCTTGTAAGAAGAAGTCCTCAGGAGTGCTGCTGTCATAGAAACCCAAGATCAGCGTGTTGGGTTTCATGCCACCTTGTTGAGAAATACAGGAGAGCACCAAGAGTCACCAACTGTAGATAAAGGAGCATCGTAATCTGTGCTGAATCATGGCAATCAGAGCTTACCCAGGCCTGTGATGCGCAGCAGATGCTGAGTTCCTTGTCTGACAGAAGGAGACAACGTCAGGTCTACAAAGGCCTTCACCCCGAGTTTATCAACTAGGCTCAACCAGAAGTTGTACTGCTGCTGGACCGGGTCTGACGGCAGGGAATCTAAAACACAGGAGTTGCAGAAATCAATATACTGCATAGACATAAATAAACAGTAATACAATACATGTCATAGATGCAAAACACTTTTCACAGTTCAGTGGTACTGCAGTATGGAGGCAAGTAAATGATCTCATTTCAGTGTTTGTTGACACTGCAGTGACTCCTGATGGCCACCAGGGGGCAGAAAGGCAAAGTGGGAGTCAGTGAATGAAAGAATAAGGATGCTGGTTGTTTCTGGATCTTTTAGGCGCATCACACCTAAAAACTGGATTTATTTTCATACAGTTTGGAAAAAATATGTGCCTAAAATAAACAAAAGCTGGATTTTTAGCTGTATTTAAAGCTGGCTGGTTTAAAACTCTCAGGTCTGATGCTACAGTGGTACAGAGAAAACTTAATCTCTTATTAATAATGCAAGAGAGGCATGTGACAGAAAGGAGCAGCAGATGGAAAGTGAAAGCCTAATGAGGTAGCTCTCCATGATGGTATGCATGAGCTTTAGGTGGGCCTGTCAGAGATGGTATTCTAATGAGCATACAACTCCAGTGATGCGCAACGTACTTCAGTATTTCATGTTCATCCTGTTTTGCTTGCAGACCAAATGATGAAAAAATATAATCACATGATGCCATGTCGATTCAATACATAGAAGAAAGTGTTCCAGGAACATGACAAGATCAAAAGAGGAGTAAAAATAAAGTAAAAAGAGTTGTCTGCTACCAAACCTTCCTATAAATGCACAGTTTCAGTCTATTAACCACAACAAAACCAAAAGTGAATGAATCGGCTGCACACATGTGAAATGATAGAATGAGTCATTCAGTCTGCATTCATATTATGAGTGATTACATTTTGTCTGCAGTAAATGAAGGCATGTATTTAAGCTGGGCATTTTGAAAAAGAAAAAAAAAACAAACAGAACTTGTTGTGTTCGTTGGTGGCAGAGAGTTCCGCTTCAGTGGGGGTGCAATGAAAATGATTCAAAGATAAGAATAATTTAATACTGTTAGCTGCAGATGGCCAACACAGACCATCCACAGAGCATTACCCAGATCTCCCAGCTGCACATGGCCCAACACATACAGCCCTCCCTTCTTCAGCTGGTTGACAAACAGGATGAGCTGACAGGAAGAGCGAGGGTTAGCCACCATTAACAACACCTGTGGCCTCCAGAACTTCACATGGTCTTTCCTCACATCCAGCATCAACAGATACTTGCGCACCTAGAACCGCAGTGGAGAGAGAAAAACAGCGCTGATGACTCACTGTACTGCATGTCTATTGTGTGTCTGCATGCGTCCAGATACCCAATGGTTGCTTCTATACATACCTGATGGAAAATGAGAGCCTGGCTGATGTAGCCCCAGCTGCTGGTGGGCGATCTGTAGTGAAGGAAAAGCAGCAGCACTAACAGCAGGACGATGCTGCCCGATGAGTACACAGGGTTAATGACGAACATCATCACTAAACAGCTCAGAATCCCCAGTAAGCAGGTGTGCCAGGAGAAGAGCTGGAAGGTCGGTCTGTTAAACACACAGAGATAAAAAACAGAGGCCGCTGGACACATGAAAAACAGAAGTGGTGACGGGAACTAAATATCACTTTTATTGTCCCATAAAATATATGACCGTCATTTATCCAAGCAAGGCTGACATTAGAGCCATTTATCAAACAGAGACATACTTGTAAAAAAAATTGCAGTATTCAATTTGCAATAAATTAGTAGCTCTTTAGTTTCATTGCAGAGCTCTTAATAAGGACTAATAATGACCACAGTCAATTCCCTGATTAGTTAAAATGTATAACAAGCTATTTGTACTTGTTAGTTAATTTAGTCGAGCCTGGAGAGCTCACAAGCCTTTGATTGTGCTCATCATGCTTATAATGCTTGACTTGTTTTATTGTAAAGAGTACGTTTTTACGGTTGATCGATTGAAACAAACTACATGGACTACAGAGTTTTATTCAAGTATTTATCAATTCTATGCTTGAACTCTGTAGCTTCAGTGGACATTTACAAGAAACAGACAGAGCCGCACTAACTAACTTTTTGAACCTGCACTCACTAAAACAAAACACTTTGCCCAACTACCTTACATTTTCAACTTTTTTAGTATCACTGAGAAATTTAAGCATGCTAGATTTTTTTGTTTACTTCCTGGGCCAGAATTTATGGCCATACTAAAATGGTGGAAAAAGGGTACTATGAAAAAGTGACATTTCAGCACCAAAAGCCTAAAACAGGTCATTCTCAGGCGTATTTTTTACCTCAACAGCAGATGTTCTTGTTGAATTTCTGCTCAACAAGTTTGTAGTCTTATACTAAAAATTTGACTTGACAGTTGGATTCAATTACAGGCTGATGACTGCAATTCCTACGTGCCACTGATGGAGGTCAGTAAAGATCATAGATTACTTATATTCTCCAATTACCTGAAATTTGGTGCTGACGCCCATTCGAGAGCCAAACAGGCCAAGTCGACTGCAGCGTAGGCGAGCAAGTAGAAAACAGTCACCAAACTTGCAATAGCATTGAGCTGGCCTGCAAACACCACACACTGTAACACAAACACACCACAAACCACAGGTTATGACATCAGTTGTAAATCTGAAAACATAGACTGCACACCCACAGAAAACTCTGCTTACCTGCGCCAGACCCCAAGTGTAAAGCACCGCCACCCACGGATTCCCCGAGCTTGATGTGATGGCAGCTGGGGCTAACGGTAAACCTGTGAGAAAAACAAGTCTCTTAGAAAAGGACTCAATACACAAAAGAGGCGCTGCTATGATGAGTAAAAACCTCAAGCCTTACCAAAGAGTTTATCCAGAGCAAGAGCATGCAGGATACGGGACGCTCCGATCATAGAGCACATTGCAGCTGACAGAGAGGCGCAGTATATCCCAATGATGACAAACGGAGGCCAGATGTTTATTCGCTGGAGGAAGCCATAATCCTGAATCAACAGAGTCCTAAAGAAAAATGACAAATGACTTTTAATGTGCGTCATATCACAACTGCTCATTTGACAGCTGATCTCATTTTAAGTGTTAATATCAGACAACTCTATCACGAGCCATTTCAGACCTGTCACATGTGGCGCTGACCAAGATGAAGAGGAGGACGTAGACTACGAACGTGTAAAAGACGGCTACAATGGTGCCTTTAGGGATGGAGACACTTGGAGTCTTCAGCTCCCCTTCAGAGACACACGGAAGAAAGAGAAAACATCAGGGTGTGTGCACAAGCACTGCTAAGATTTACAGAATAGTGTGTATGTGTGTTAACAGTGGGGTTTTGAAGTTTAGTTAACTTTCAGTTGTGTGATATTATTTTGCTGACAAGAGTTCACAGGACACTACAACTCTACCATTTGGAGCAATGACTTTGTAATAGTCTTTAATACATGTAATATTACGACAACAAGCTTTAACCTGACATATTGGCTCCGGCCATGATTCCAGTGCAGCTGGTGAACATGACGGCAAACACAGTGGCAAAAGACATGACAGAGTTGGTGCTGTAGTCCAGAGAGTAGCCAGCTGGAGAGAGAAAAATGAGGAACAACAGCGAGACCTTTAATAGATATCCCTGAATTTATAAGTGTCATGTATCATGTGAAGGTACTTTCATATCCTCACTAACCCCACAACAATCCCCTAACACTCACAGCCCAGGTTGTTCCTCAGCGTGGTAGCGCTGAAGCCTGTGTAGCTGGCGTTGTAGCGGAGGGTCTGGTTGCCAGGACCCTGGTGGGTGATGACGAAATCCAAAGGTTTGACCGCCACAGAACTGATGAAGATGGACAGCAGTGATACAGTGACCACCAGCAGGATGATGAAGGCGGTGCGGGAGTAGATATGAGCGCCCACCAGACAAACAAGCAGGCACAGCAGCAGGACTACTGCAGAGTATAGCACCGTGTACCAGTAACCCTGAGGAAGCACCCGCACCCCATCAGACACAGGTGACTCTAAAATAAAGGGAACCAGGAGAAAAACTGTGAATCCTTAAAAAGTGGGGGTGGGTGGATGTTCTTTATGCAGTAGATTAAGTCATTCAGAAAAATTGGTGAGAGAAACAGATCATAACCAAATAGTCAATCAAAACTTACCAGGATCTGAACCAAATACATCAAGTATGGCCTCCACAAGACCAAGAACATACTCTCCACATGCACACACTTTGGCCAAGAAGAACATCAAACCGATGCTTCCTCCAAACTCTGGGCCCAGCGACCGGCTGATCATATCTGATCAAATTTAGTCAGGGATGACGTTTCAAATGAGATTACTCTAAGCTGCAGGCAACATCAGGTAACACACAAGAAAAAAATAAACATTTTAAAAACTTGTTTGGTTTGTAAGGATACAGTAGGCTCCACCGCCTTGTATAGCACCGTTGGTGGAGATGGCACAGATGGACAGTATTGTAAGAGATATGATGGTGTAGGCTACAATCACCATTGAAAGACCCTGTAACAGCCCCGCATGACCAACCACAAAGCCTGCAAATGGAGATCATGTCAGTTTTAGTCACTGCAGCACAATGACTCAGTCAAGTGCAGCATCGTACAATCCAAAACAGATTTTATATTTCTGATCTCTTCACATGTGCATCGCTCACCAGTTCTCAGAAACAGTACAATGCTGAACATGGAGAGGATGGTTGGCACCATCACTCCGAAAAAAGTGTTCAGTCTTCGAGGGTCTTTATTCGGTGGCTCAGAGTTGGACTCGGGGCTGCCGTCCGACGCAACGCCACATGCCACTGCGGTCACACTCAGACCACACACTCCTGTGTTGATCAGAGGGGTGCGTTCGTTTGACATGGTTGGTGAGGAGAGTTTCGTAGGATTAGTCTATTTGTTCTGTGAAAAAGACATGAATGAAGACAGGTTTCAAACAGACATCCCGAAAATGTATAACATGCTCGTTGGCTACTATCTGTAGAAAATTGTTATATATGTCTACAGTATATAACGGGTTATGTCAGCTTTGTGTGTCAATTAATTGATTAGTTGATGGACAGAAAATTACTCTGCAACTACTTTGACAATAATTGTTTGTCATTATTTAAGCAAAAAAGCCAAATATTTGGTGGTTGCAGCTTCTCAAATTTTAGAATTTGAAGCTTTGGCTTGTTTGACGAACAAAACAAGACATTTGAAGACATCACCTTTGACTCTAAGAAATTATAACAGACATTTTTCTCTTTTACAATTCTCTGACATTTTATAGACCAAACAATTAATGAAGAACATAATCAAGAGATTCATCAATAATGAAAATGATCATTAGCTGCAGCTGTGTTTGTGTGTAAGAGATTGCTTTCCATCATTAAGCCCCACATACAAATATAATTTATCTCAATTTATCTCTCATGTGCAGTTCTCCTTTTTTTGACTAGACATGTTAATTAAGTGCACAGCTGCAAGGAAAAGGATGAGACATGTCCTGCCCAAAGTCCACTTTTAAGCAGGATTTTGTGCCCACTGTGCACTCTCGTTAAACATTAACAGTTTATTAGTCCCTCCCACTAACAACAGGATTTTGGCAAAATATCACAGCAGTTTTATTTTATAACATACACAGCTTTTTAAAAACTTGATGTATTGTTCTCTGTTTCAAAAGAAATATAGCAACAAGCCCCCAACACACATAGGCATATGTGCCCTCACACCCAGTGGGGTTTTTGCCCTTTCGAGCATTTCCTAAAAATGAAGATCATCATGTGCACAGTAGCAAATGTCAAGTATTGCCTGAATGCTTCCTGCTTCTGATAAACAAATTATTTACTTTGAACAGTTAAGCAGCTGAGAATATTAACATCTACAGCCAATCTGAACATATTTGGACTTTTTACAACATAAATCAAAATGTTCAACCATTTGTTTGACATTCACAAGTCAGATTGAAGTGTCTCAACACAAGTATGCAAATGAAATCCAGAAAGTTGAGCTGCTGCCGGGCACTGCAGTCACCTGATGCCAACATGTAGGCTGATTCATCTGACCTGTTCCGTAACTTTTGTACACAATCACCCTTTTCTTTCTCTTTGCAGCCCTCATTATAGATAAGAAAAAATGATTTTCTTTCTATATACACAACACAGCAAAGCTCAAGCACTGAAACTCCACTAGAGAGGCCCAGTGTGTGTGATGTTTGCCGCTTCTCTTCTTAATGAAAGCTACTCACACCTTAGGTTGGTATTTGCAGTCAGCTGATTAACAGCTGCTCGTCTGTTTTGGCATGCAACTCAAACTGGCAGACTTCTCCGCTGAGCAGCATGCATTTCTGGTGCACAGGTGACCTTGGTTGTTTTCTTCCTCTCACATACGATCATTCACTTTTTCCATTCTACCTCACAGTTTTCATCACTGAAGCTGTTGCCAAAGCTTCCTAAACATCAGCCTTCTCTGCAAATTATTAGATCAGCTACTGGATCACGTGATGGGAAACCCTGGGTAATACAAAGGTTATATGCAACTAAGCATGATGAGACATGCATGTGACATAACTTCCTAATTATCATTTATTTCCTACTTCAGATTTTCACATTATTTAGACAGTAGAGCTGAAACAATTAGTTGACTGACTGATTAGTCACTTGCAAAAAAATCTATTTTGATAACTGAATAAAAATTGTAATTTTATCATGCAAAAATGTCATGACTTTTGGACTGTCATATTTTGAGGATGTCTACTTGAGGTGTGGAAGATTACAATGAGCATTTTTCACTATTTTTGCTGAAAAAAATAAGCATACTTATCAGTCATGTAAATCTTTGATGATTGATGATTTGACAGATATATTTCCAGTGAGCTGTAGCCATTTCTATCCACCACTAGCCCTTCATAACACTCACAAGTAATTATGTAAATTACAACTAATGGGACAGACTCTCAACCCCAACATGGGGTGATGACTTGTCAGTGGTTTTAATAGGGAAGTTGATATTTCAGTGAGAACTGAGCACATGCAGTATCCATTTTAATGTCATTTTTTAGTTCCTGTATTGTTCTTGATTTTGAAAGATAACTGATATTCCTGATGTTGATGCAGACCGCCTGAACAACCTAAAAAGGCCCTCTGAGGGTCCCCGAACCCTACTTTAGAATTAAGTCGGTTAAAATAAATCATCGTTTCCGAAACATTTGCGTAGCACGAGGGTGGAGCAATTGCGGCAGACAAACTTAACGTTTTTGAGGAGCAAAAATGTAAAATATAGATGCACAATACAGCACAGCGGTTTTGGGGGTTAATGTGTGTTTACACTTTGAGGCACTCAGCCAGGAAGTGACCACACCGGCGGCGGCAGTAATAAAACTACGCACCATGTAAAGTGCTGGTGCACTGTGTCATCCAGACAGCAACATCCACGGTGTTTACGTCAAGACGCACCCTGCTGAAACACACCGAGAACAGTCAAACTTACCGCTTATCCGCCCCGACACAGTTTGATCCACTTCCTGCTTTGAAAGCTCCTTCAGATGCTGCGCTGTCTCTGCGCGGTTCAGCTGGATGTGTTTGGCAGCAGATGTCCCGGGTCAGATGCGCAGTGGACAGACAGATGTGGCCGCAGCAGGCCGGCGGACGGAGCTGAGCTGTCCCCGGAGTTTGGATGCTGTGAAAGATGTGCTGCCCAATAACAACACAGCAGCCATGGCACGCCTCGTCCCCCTGTTATTTGTTCAGAAGTGTCACGGGAGGGCAGAGACAGCCCATGTGACTGCCAAAATGGGAGGGTAGAAATACCACAGATTCGTGTCCAAAATAACCACGCCCCTTGACGTGTGACGTAACCAAAATAATAAGTAAAAATGATGTAAAGCAGGGGTGATTTCAGTTGTTAATCTATTTTATGCACCAACAAAAAAAACTTGTGAATGTATACACACATATGATAATGTAAAGTTTTTTCTATAGGCTGGACTGTTATTACATTTCTACACACCAGAGGTCCCTATTGTCACAAAGATAACACCCAGTAATAATGAGCTAAACTACTGAGCATGACAAGTAAGATTTTCATTACAATTATGGATTTTTCCGCACAGAAAATAGACAATTTAAAAAGCTAAAATCCAATGAATATATATTGTGGACTACAAGCCCATACATCCATTCTGCCCCAGGAAAAGAAACCGGCTCTGCAGTTTACAGAGGGGGGGGTGGGGGTTTTATGGAAGGTTGTAGTATTTACTGACTGTAAACTCTCAGTCAGCCACTTCTTGGACATCTGGGAGACAATGCTGCACCACCAGCTCTCTTTATTCCACAATCTCCTCAAAAAAATGTCTTATCAACCAAACATGCATTTGTCTATAGCATCTGGCAACATTTGCATGTAGGTTAATACAGAGGATCTACTACTGAATATATTATGGCTCCTTTTTTATTTTTTGTTTCTTGTCCCTGTTGGACCGTTAAATCTGCATAATACATACAGCAATACCCATCACTGACCAAAAAGTTTGATTACGATATCATCAAGTAATCAATGATAGTAATCAAGTAATCATGTAATCCTTACTTACATGTAGATGATTTGAAAAAGCTAGATAGATTTATCAATATTGGGAGAATTGATTAAAAACATTTAAATTCTAAACATCCTACACAAAAGCCTCCACCACGGCCGGATTAACCTCTTATGGGGCCCCGGGGGAGAAATTTGTTGTTGGGCCCTCGTTTACCCCCCAACAGGTGAAATGAGCAGATGACTGATGTATTATTTGATTGACAGAAAAATAATTGGCAACAATTTTGATTAACTGTTTATTTATTTATTTATTTTGCCAATTTGCCAAATTGGCATCGACAACAACTTCTCAAATGTGTATATATGCTTGTTTTCCATGACAGTAAACGCTTTAATTTTGGGTTTGTGACTATTCGTTAGACAAAAAAAGTCATTTGAATATGTGGACTTGGGATTCAGGGAATAATTATCAGCATTTTTCACTATTGTCTGACATTTTATTAGCTGAGAATTCAATTGATTAGAATTTTTTTTAAATTCTTGATAAGAAAATCGTTTGTCAGACCTACTGATTATGAAAATTATTGTTGGTTGCAGCCTTGCAGTGTACACCTATAATGGATTAATAGTACCTTGCCCCAGCTTTTCTGTGCACTTTGATAAAACACAACTTTACAACAAATGAGCAAAATATAATAATTATTATATCTTAAAAACTAGATTTTGACACAGGGTCATTCTTCAAGACCAGGACCAACCATAGACTGTATAAAAATAATGGACGTAGCCACTGTGACATCACCCATTGGTTTGTGGACTCCCTTTTTGAAGCCTCGAGTTTGCCATATTGACTATGTCCATCTTGGATTTTTGGAGTCAGAAGTGACCATATTTGGACAAGCGGGTGGAGCTGACCCTAATGCTAGCTGCTAGCTGCTACCTTGGTTAGCACAGTGCATTTGCAGTCCATGGTTAACTGTGATTATGCTAATGCTAATGCTAATTTCCACTTGTGAAGAACAAACTTAAAACCATTCTGGCTTCTTAGAGGGCCTTTCGGTACAACCTAATGCTGAACAGGACTTTTTTAGGTAACTAAAATGTTACAATTAACTTTCATGGACTGAAAACACACTGAAATAGCAACGACTACAGCTATGCCTATACTATGTGAATCTGGGGTTACGCCATGATTACATTACCTAGCCAACGTTAACGCCATTGCAGCGACTTGTCAACACATAATAATACATAATTTACAAAATGAACATCATGCTGTATTGAAGAAAACTTGAAACTAGAGACTAATGAGACCGTAAACTCATTAGGAAACTGTTTACTAAGGTAGGCCTAATAAATAAAGTGAGAAGTAGGGTCATTTTCTTATAGACTTCCATACAAACGGACTTCTCTTCGGAGCCAATGGAGTCGCCCCCTGCTGACCATGAGGGAGAACGCAGGTTTAAGGCACTACCACACTGGCTTTACTTTTTAGACCCAGAGCTACCCGCTTGGGACCAATGCCTAGGAGCATCAAAAGCCCCAGGTTTAGCCTACTCCATATCATTTGAGTCAATATTATTTGATAAATTACAAATGTATTAAAAATGTTAACAGCAGTTGATGAAAGCATCAGTTCAAGTCTTGATGTTCTTGATTTCTTGTGTTAAGATTGACTCTGGGTGATGGTGTAAATTCTGTAATTTTTGTTTTCTGTGTATATAACCAGTGGAGAGGGTGATTATTATTATTTATATCCAAAAGCCCAGTGCCTTGCTCTCACATTCCGTATTGTGCTGCACCCTGCGAAGTATAAAACAATCATTAATTAAAACATTTAATTCTCAGGGACCCCTGAAAGTCCCTGACATGTATCTGTTAACCTCAAACCTCATAGTTTCACCCTCTGAACAGATAAAACTGAGATCATGTCCATGTGAGGAGAAGGATCTCAAACCTGCAGAGTGGTCTGACCAGAGGGGGGTCA
Organism: Thunnus albacares; assembly: GCF_914725855.1. Taxonomy (NCBI): domain Eukaryota; kingdom Metazoa; phylum Chordata; class Actinopteri; order Scombriformes; family Scombridae; genus Thunnus; species Thunnus albacares. The sequence goes on along the minus strand of NC_058118.1, from coordinate 10,998,897 downwards.
TGGGATTTACTAGTATTTAAGAGATGGGTGTGGTTGAAACATGCTTCATGGCCCGGATTTGAGGATCCTTCTGCAAGAGCTCACCGCGTGATCTGGCAGCCTGTTTCTGAATGATGATATTCAGAGAGAGAAAAAAAAAACAGGAACCGTGTGGATAACTGACCGAGAGGGCCGTTCATTATACTGGAAGAAAAACACACGCAGTCAGTCTGCTGATGGGTTGATTTCTTGCAGGCAGACACTTTTCTTTTCATCTCATTATTTGTAGCTACATGAGGCACTTTGCAGATTTTACTCAGTAACGCATTGTTGACTGAGGCGGCTGTCCTGATGAAGTGTCGGCAGAGGGAGGAGGAAACCAAAGAGAGGAAGGAAACGAGGATAACGTCACGAAAAGCAGAATCGGAGTAAAACGGACTGAATAGTATCTAATGGACAATCCTTGATGGGCCGAGCCGGGGCTATAATTGTGTTTGTTTACGCCTTTACCGGACAAAGATGCTTTTGTTAACTTGTCGGGCGTGAAAAAAGGCAAAGCATTTCGGAGAAGGAAACGGCTTCACAGCAGCAGCAGCAGCAGCAACAGCAGCAGATTTCATCTTTTTCAGGAGCTCCCACTAAAGCAGAGAAATGGAAATGTGTGTAGCCCTCCTCCGTTTGCCTGTTTACTGAAGGATTTGGAAACAGCCTAATCGTGACACACGGAGATATAAGTGGATTGCCATCATCTCCTCTTGCACCTTATTTTTTTTAATGAGAGAAAAAGACATTAGTTAAATCCTCCACGGGATTTTGGGGACGTTGCTTTCAGTTTTTTTTTTAAACGGCAGGAAAAAAAAAGCAGCAAAATCATCGGGAGAATTAACAGGTAGCCACCCATTATGAAAGGCTGTGACAGCAGCTGTAGGCCGGCCTATAGAGTGTAAGATGGCTGGGTGATGATGTGCCTATTCATGGCATCATTCCGACTAAATTAATTTATCTACATCCGCATTGTCGGAGCTCAGTATCTGAAACAAGATGTGGGCAAGGCCTTCATCAGCCACCCTGTGCTGATCAATATGTGATGTAGCCTGCATTCATGGGGCCTGTCTTCCTATTTGAATACACTGAGAATCTGCAGGCAGTGAAATAAAATCCTTATGAATTGCACCCTTTCAGTCTGGCCTGGACCCGCTTTTCTCTTTACTGCGGCTTTTATTTCAGTGCGGAGCTGTGGGAGCTCCCAGCCCAGGCCTGCATGTTTAAAACCTGGGGGTGGGAGGGGGGGGGGGGGTGAGCTTGTGCCACACAGTTTCTCTGACATTAACATTTACTAGTGGCTGTAGGCTGCTGTCTGTACTCTCCTCTAGTTGCAGATGTAGCCATGTTGGTGTAGTTATACATCAGATGTGCATTCAGAGGGGTGGGGCCAGTCACACTTTGGCATCTTTGAATTTCTACTCGTGTTGGAAAAGATGCTCTCAAAAGGCCGGTAACCTCCCCTCAGTGTTCAGGTGCTGAGCACATGCTTTATTCTGCTTCCCTCATCTTCCTCATCATCATCCTATCTGCTGCTATAGGCCATACATCCCTGCAGGTGGAGACTTTGTGATATAAAGCAAAAATATTTCAAAAGGTCAAAATTGCCCGTGTGTGTGTGTGTGTGTGTGTGTGTGTTTCTCACATACAAGTGTACAAATATGCTTATGATGCTCACAGGCAACAAACAGCATCTGAGCATCTGGCTGGACTCATCCAGGCCTGATCTCTGATGCATCACCCCCCTCAGCTCCTCATTGGCTAAATGAGCAGCTGTGCCAGGAGACCAAGACCCATGATGCACCCCTTTTGGCTTCCATTAGTGCCGTGTGATCCATCTGGTCGCAGGTCCCTCCAGGGAACAGTGACCTACTGTAGCTAATTTCTCTTCCTTGCAGTGTGTACTGTAGATGCGTGTCTGCTATGGAGCATTATTGTGAATTTGAATGGCTGCACAAATGCAAATATACACGGCTCCCTGTTCTCCCTGATTGGGAAGCTGTGTGGATTTGTAACTGTGCTCCTGTCAGGAACAGGAAACGCCGCTTCCTACTGAAAGCGTGATGTGATGTACAGTGTGTGTGACCCCAGCTGGCCCACTGCAAAAGGATTCTAGTTTAGGAAATGAGACTGCAGCTATTCCTGGACATATTTGCCTGGTATGTTTATTATAAGGAACCACAGTGCCTCAGATGACAGGGGAGCCATTAAGATGACTGTGTCCAGCTTTATACTCACCCTGTGTGTGCACAGTGTAACAGGTTTGCTCGGCTTTTGAGGGAGTGTTCGCTCAGTATCTGCTGCCTGGTAGCGATGCTGGCTGCTCCATAGCAGCTTAGTCATTACAGATTATTCCCCTCAGTTAAACCAGGCATAAACAGATTACAGGGTTTTTTCTCACTGTGTGGATTTAGTAAATTTAGAGATTAAAATGTGTGTTTTTATTTTTAATTATTTTATTTTTTTTGCCCAAATCAGGGACAAACAGTAATTTAAGTAAATTATTTTACTTGATTCATTTTTAATGAAATTTGACCCCTGGATTACTGGGACTAAATAATATGCATGGCCAGACATTTTTATTAATTTTGAGATTTTGAGAGTCTGATATTTAAAGTTCTTCCCAAACATACAGGTGACAGCTCGGACAAATCCAAAATGAGTGAGCTGGAGCAGCTTCGCCAGGAGGCCGAGCAGCTAAGGAACCAGATAAGAGTACGTCAAATGTTTTTGGAGATCAGTTTTTACCTTACCTACCTTTACTTGATACAGTATGTTTATTTATTGTAATGTATTTTTTAATCATCCTGTGATTCCATGTCTTACAGGATGCCAGGAAAGCATGTGGAGATTCAACCTTGACACAGGTAAGAGCCACTGAATGTCCCCGATGGTAAGAGATGTGTAGATTCTCCAAAGACCTGAGAGTTGTTTGGTTCACATAAAAATCAGAGCAGCCACTTGAAATCTTTTTATATATCAAATCTTGTATCGTGTGAAAAAAATTTCAGCCCCATTAACCTTAAAGCTGTATGAATTTGTGACTTCTTCTCATTTTTTAACACATAGTTGGGACCATGGTGCTCATGGTCTTGTGCTGTGCTGATCTTTATACATTATTTTAATACAATCATTCAGAAATTAAATTTTACATGTACATTCATTAATATCACTGTTTAGTCTTAAGTGTCAGAACTTTACATCACAGACAGTTATGAATAAAAAAAGTGAATTTACTCACAGCTAACTCTTTGGTTAACATATGCTCACTATAACCTAGATAACCGCTGGTCTGGATCCTGTGGGGCGGATTCAGATGCGGACGAGACGCACCCTGCGGGGCCACCTCGCTAAGATCTACGCAATGCACTGGGGGTCAGACTCAAGGTGAGACTATAGTGTAAAAAGCATTTTCTGTTTTTGATGTAATGGCATTGATTGTGATTAAAGACTTTTACTGTACTGGTTCTGCACATTATTTAAATGTCTTTTCACCTGAAGTGGCACAATAGAAAAGGGACATTTTGAACTGGCCAATAAACAGACAGCAGGAAAATACATTATCTTTCAGCATAATGGAGTGATGATGTGAAGACATGTTAACATGGTCTGAATTGTCAAACCAACATAGCATCAGGTTTAGGCCTGTGTAAACAGATGCAGCCCCAACTAGAAGAAAAATTAAATAAAAATATAATTTTTGGTATATAAAATAAGTTTATTGTCTGGAAATAGCTTCTAACCAACCATCCATGTTGGATCCAAGAGTCCAGCTGTGTTTAAATCATTTGCTGGCTTCAGGATTCACTGTATGGTCTCCTGCCTCGCCAACTGAGCTTAAGTGAGAAACGTTTCACTTTCACTTTAAAATAGTTTTTGAAATAACCGACCAACCAGCCAACAGAGAGACCTGATTATCTGCACCTTGAACTCATAGTTATTGTGTCATCTCCATGTTTTCAACAGCAGGGAGCCAAAACATCCAAAAGTGTCTTTTGGAGCACAAATAGCAAGAAAGCTGCAGCTATATTCCACATGTGCATACACTGAAATATTTGGTAAAACTTAAGTTTCAGATTTCCCTTTTTTTTAAACTTTCTGTCTGTATGCTTGATAGATCAGTGACTGGTGAAAAATGGGATGTTTGTTTCAAATAAGGTTCAACTATCAATTAATCAGAAAATGAACACTTCGCCTATCTGGATGCTCCTCACTGGATGAAATGCTTGAACATTTGTCTCCACAGGCTTTTGGTTAGTGCCTCTCAAGATGGAAAACTGATCGTCTGGGACAGCTACACCACTAACAAGGTAAAGTCCGCAAAATAATTCCTCCCATCAGGTCATCAGCTGGATAAAGAGTCACACTTGGCCTCCGTCCGAACTAGAAGTGAAAGTGGAGTGAAGTCTTCCTCTTGTAGGAGTGTGGCTGAGTCATAACAGCTTCCTTAGAACCACTGCTATGACTTATTATAACATTTCCAGTAGCATTTGATTTTTTTTTAACCCTTATTAAGGGTTTACACTTGGTTTCTTCCAAAAGTTACATGTCTGCTGATATTTTATCTTTTAAAGTCCACCGACTTCAAATACCGTTCCCTCCTAGATACACGCCATCCCCCTGCGCTCCTCCTGGGTGATGACCTGTGCGTACGCCCCCTCTGGAAACTACGTAGCCTGCGGAGGCCTTGACAACATCTGCTCCATCTATTGCTTGAAGACGCGTGAGGGCAACGTCAGGGTCAGCAGGGAACTACCTGGCCACACAGGTGAGACAATGTTGTGCTCTCATTCATCTTGTTTGCGTTCAACTCTTCCTGTGAATGTCAAACTGATGAGACGAGCGCACAGCGGTGCCCTGCCTCGTGGGAAAGCTCCGGTCCCAAACCGCTCAACAATGAAGATTTCATTTACATGGTTAATTAATCGCAGGGCAGCACTGTCGTAATGAGCTGAGACATCAGCTCCTGCCTGTGAGATTTGTGACACTGTAGCGACTTAAGTTCTGTATGTTATTAGATCTTCAACACAGTTTGTCTAATGTTTTTGACAGTATTATGACGTGCATCAGATTGTGTGTTTGGCTCAACAGATGTGTAGATTTCTGTTTTATTGGAAAAAAGCAGAGTGTCTGCACACTGGATTATAATTCCCAAAGTCTGCTTGATGAAGACCTGATGGGGTCGAAATGTTGCCTTCACTTCAGGAGCTGTGCGAATACTCTACTTTTTCCTTCATTTCATTTATTGTTCTGCGTCTGACCTAAAAATATAGTATGGGATGTTCACACACAGTCCCTCTGCTTGTAGATTTCTGTTTTAGTCAAAACAATTTAATTGGAATTCCATGCAATTACACAAAATGTATTTATCGGTGTAACTTTTTTCTTGCAAATGGGTACAAATATACTACATTAACAATCTGTGAAGGACACAGAACAATGATGATGAATCCAGTAAAATACATTATTAGTAGATGTTGATTAGAAATCGTATTTTTGGTGTGAAACAAATAAGATTTAGATTTGGGCTGCAAATTAATATCTCTCTTTCCAAAATCCCTTTATTTCCTTCTCCCTCACTTTAACAGCTTCAGTTTGATTTTCTCACTAAAATCTCTCTAAACTGTGTCTTCTTGCTGTTCAGCTGTAAAAATCCAGGTTATATACAATCCGCCCTACTTTACTGGGGTTGAATGCAGCCTGTGTGGGGTTAAAAAAATAATTGAATCTATAAATAATCTCCTAAAACGATGCTAGAATTGACCATCAATCAAAGATAAGGTTTTAAAGGCCAGAGCTATTTGTAGTAAAGATGAAAATATATAAAATATAATAAAGTATCGGGTCTCTTTCAAGGAAACTGTTATTTTAAGTAGAGTCAGTGCATCAATACAACAGATATTTACATACAGTAGCAACAAGCAAACATGTTAACCAATAATTTATTATCTAAATTGATATAAATATATAAATGTATATAATGTGCTTGTGTGTGTATTTCACAACAGAGACTCATCCAAACACTTTCTATTCTCTCAGGTTACCTGTCATGTTGCCGTTTCATTGATGACAATCAAATCATCACAAGTTCAGGAGACACCACATGGTGAGTCACAGTGATCAAAACGTGCAGAGAAAACGTTTTTTTCCTGAGCTGGTCGCCGTCTAACTCTGCACATGTTCTATTCCAGTGCACTGTGGGACATCGAGACGAGTCAGCAGACCACGGTTTTCTCGGGCCACAGCGGCGACGTCATGAGCCTGTCCCTGTCGCCTGACCTCCGCACCTTCGTATCAGGAGCCTGTGACGCCTCGGTCAAACTGTGGGACATCAGGGACAGCATGTGCAGACAGACCTTCACAGGCCATGAGTCGGACATCAACGCCATCTGTGTGAGTGTGCTGAGGGCGCGAGCGGCCTTGTAACCAGACTATAAGTTGTTAAATATGTATCTTCATTCATCGTATGTTTTTATTTGGGATCGCTGACAGTTTCAATGGGGCACTCCAACTATTTTTACACATGTTCACTGCACTCGTCTTGGGGAGAACTAATCAGTGAACAAAAACAGCTGTATAATGTCTGCTGAAGCTCTGGAGGAGCTTTGTCGAGTCTTAAAAAATTACTCTGATGATGTCATCAGGGTCATCTCAGCCTGGGCTTAAAGACTTTATCGCGAACAACTTATTAAGTGTGGCACGGTGTTTGAAAGATGTAGGCATTTACAGTCCTAGGCAAGGGGGATCTAATGAAAGATGCTGTATTATGAGAGTTGCATTATGGGAAGTGTAGGATCCAGTGTTTTTGTTGCCTGAACTATACTAGAGACTAAAAGTTTGGATATCTTGGCCTCTACTGCATTAATTCTGACCATTATTTATTTAATCTTATTGAAATTCCTAAACGTTATAAACGAGTCCTAATAAATAGAAAAATATTCCACATTTATCAATAAATATGCTTAAGTTTTCTATTAATGGTGTTTATAGTTTCCATTGCTCACCAGTTAATAAACTACAACTATTTAAATTAGCTACTAAGTGAATAGTTAAGACTACAGAAGTACCTTATGTCAGTACATCTGAACCCAAAAACCATTCATGTGAAAAATCTTCAGTTTTGAATATATTAAAGTAAACTGTCTATTGACAAATTCCAAATAACAGGCATTAATATCTGCCCCAGCAGAGGCTTAGAGTGATGGTCCTTTGTACTGTCTAATACATTATCAACACAGCAGCTCCAGGATTTGTCTTCGTGACGTCACACACTGTCTTGTCTCCAGCTTTGGGAGGGATTTAAACTGGGAGCACACTAGAGGATTAACAAGATTATCAATTAACACCATATATGGACATCCTGACCATTAGGAGATGACCTCCAGTTGGAGTCTGGACTGGTGCACCCTACAGGTTATCTGATGGTGTGACGACAGGTGGACGGATTAAAACATGACCACCATATTTTAATACTAATCATCTTGTGCGGATGTTTTTCCCTCTTGTTAACAGTATCCTGATATAGAATAGTGTAGTTTAATATATTTTAATAGTCCTCCACACTTCCTGCCTATCATCCATCTTCTTTTACTTCCTCTTCAGTTCTTTCCCAACGGCAGCGCCTTCGCCACAGGCTCTGATGACGCCACCTGCAGGCTGTTTGACCTGCGTGCAGACCAGGAGCTCAGCCTCTACTGCCATGACAACATCATCTGTGGCATCACCTCCGTGGCTTTCTCACGCTCCGGCCGTTTGCTGCTGGCTGGCTACGATGACTTTAACTGCAACATCTGGGACGCCATGAAGGGAGACAGAGCAGGTGGGTGGAACAGACGAGAGAAAACAGCTGGTACTAGTGAGATGTTAATGAGCAGTTCTAAAAAGGTTCAACCTGAAGCTGCAGTGAGGATTATTTTCATTATGGAGCTACTTTAGTGAGACATCAGCAGTCTTTTGTAGTTTTGTTCTCTTTCGGCCACAGGTTGATGATTGCTGGGTTGTATTTTTGCACTTTATACACTTTCACCATCAACAAACTTCTATACACGTCTCATAATAGTCCTTATTATCATCATATTGTAACATCTGAGCTTCAGCTGCCATGTTTCACTCAAAAAACTAATTAAAAAAAGAGCATTTGAATCAAAAAATTGAGGAATAGAAGTGAGTGTCTTAGTTTTGGTGGCTCTATCCCAAGTTGTTTTTCTTAGAGTTTCTGGGGAAAATACCAAAGACATACCTCAAGAGTTTGGACTGAAACCAATGATGATTAAACCATTTAATAGTTTTAAGTTTACATATGATTCATTGTTGGGAAACTAGAGCTTTAATTCACACGTTCCTCTTCCAGTCACATTCCGTGTTCACAGCCTTATTTTGTGAAACATTTAAATCTTTGGTCAAACCGCTGAGTTAAAGTGGTGATAAACACAAGGTTGCTGTGTTCTGTGTGGGTTTTAAGAAGTTTCAGCTCAGTCTCGAGCGCAAAACATTTTACAGTAACAAGTCTTCTTTTGTTCGTCTTCGTGCCTCCTGCAGGAGTCCTGGCTGGCCATGACAATCGTGTGAGCTGTCTGGGTGTGACGGATGACGGCATGGCGGTGAGCACCGGGTCCTGGGACAGCTTCCTTAAGATCTGGAACTGACTGGTTTCATGAGCCATGCACATAAACGGCAAACACACACATACATCCAACACACACCGCTCACATCTTGGGACATAGTTTGCACCCTGTATTCACACTGTATGTAAGATTCAACAGACAAACTGCAACATTGTACTGTACATAATATATAGTATGACTTAGAGTTTACACACACACACGCACACACACACACACACACACATCCCACTGTATGCAGGACAAGACAACACAAGACGTGAACACATTCCCACACTACCTAAAGCTGATTTAAGTGCACGGCAGCACATACACACACACACACACACACACACACACACACAAACACACATACACACACATATATTTATAATCTGTAAAATGTCAAAATGTGACCAAAAACAGTTGAATCTACAGCTTCTTCTACAAATAAAAAACACAAATGCCACTATTACCTGAAGCCTTTTAACACACACGTAACGCACTCTCATTTACACGCACACACACACACACTTTTTTTCCCCTGAGAGACACCGCTCCTCGAGTTAAGCAGGGGAGAAGACGTTATTGGACAATTCTGTCTTTGTTTACACTGAAGTCCAAAATGCACTTCAGACAAATGTTTCTGTACTATTTTTGTCTCAGTACCACATGTATCTCAGCGATGGTTATGTGAAGGAGGATCAGTGGTGGGAGAGAATCATGTGAGTCCATAAACACTGAAGGAAAAAAATAATAATACTGACTGACTACAGACAGACCAGACTGATGATCGACGGAGTCCGAGGAAAATACCAACTTTTATTTTCATCTGGCTGGAAACATGCCACCATGTAGTCACTGTTTTTATAGCTATGTACCCCCCAAAATACAGTACATGTGTTCTGCAGGTTTTCTTTAATTATTTTATTTTTTACACTTATTTTCTTCATGTTCTCCCTGTGTGCCTCAGATACACTTTAAGGATTATTAATAGAGAATATTGATACAGTTTAAATTAACTCAAAAAAGATCTGAGATTCAGAAGGTGGCTGAAAAACGAAAGCATTATAAGACACATCTTAATAAAGCAGGAGCCAGTATTCCTACTTTGACTTTGTCATTGTGTTATCTGGACATTATGATGGTATAATTGTACATAATATTAATAAATAATAGCCTCTCCTGCCAGTTATTGTGGTTTCTTTTTTTTCTTTTTTTTTACCGCACTGTGTCTAAAACAATGGGATGTCAGATTGTCAAATTGAAAAGAGGGTTGCTTTAAAAACCTACAACTCGTATTAATATATTCTAACAAACAGGGCAACAAACAGATCATACAGTTCTTAAGTTTATGTGGTGATGTGTTAAGTATCCTGTTTGGGGACTCGGTCATCATAGTTCTCCGCAGCGAAACCAAGTAACCTGTTTAATTAGAGACGTTTAGAGAGAATCTTGATTATCACCAATGAAATATTATCTTGAATGATGTGGATCAGTAGTGCGATATGTTACAAAAAACACGTCATCTGTGCTCAGCTCACAGCAGTGTTTTTTGACATCTTTTCCAGTGATTATTCATTGTAACTCACTAGTAGCTTGGGTAAAAGTAGTTCACGTTTTAAAAAATTATCCCAAGAAAAAAAGTTTTAGAATTGAACCATATATTTTGTTGTAAAATACAGTCGACTGAATCAGGAGGGAAACACCGGAAAGTTGGAGAAAAGGAAATGATTTATTCTTGAAGGGAAAATTTTCCATTACAGAAGAATTCTGAGGAACTCCAGTCTGGATTCTGAGTTAGATTACTGAGTTTTTGTACCCATGATTCATTTCACCCCTCCCTCGTCCCTGCCACACAACAAATGTTTCCTCTTCATTTTTCAAGTTTGTTGTTCCATATAAAATTGAAGACAATTTTGATATATTGTCAAAAGAAATTATCATCTGGAGATAAAAGAGACATTAACAGATAAGTGAACTGAGAAGTGCAGAAAGAATTAACAAGTATTACATTCCCTAATAATGATAATGATGCTTTCTGCACACATGGAATTCATCTCATGTTCTTTTTTTAACTTAACAAAATTCATTTCACTTTCACTTCATGTGTTTATCCCTTTCTGCTGGTTTGAATTAAGCTGAATGTTTCATACAGGAAGTGTTTTTAACTCCAGCCAGCAGGGGGTGCTGCAGCTCAGCATCCTTAAATCTCAAAATAAGGATGAAAGGTTTATCCTTTAACAGTTGATCTAATTCTTTCAGGAAGTTAGTTTAATAAATTTAATAGTGTTGCTGAGAAACTGAACTGTAAAGTGGAAACTGTGACTTTCTTTGCAGCAGCAGTTTCGTATTTGTAACTCAGATCCAGTGACAAGAACAACAGATCCCAGGAGATTTTAGCACCATCATGTGGTTAAACACTGAAGTTTCAGTTTCTGACTGTATTGTTAAAAATAAGAAATACATTGTATTATGGACATTTATCAGAACACAAACAAATGAAACAAGACTAATATGAGATCAATGTGTTTTATTTTTCAAACAATTCTGTATTAAGACATGAATTCATTCAACACAATCTTTTGAAAGTTTAAAGTTTATCAGTCTATGAAATACAATCTAGAGTTAACCTCTCACGAGTAACACAGACACGCGCGCACACACTAAAACATTGCAAATGTTTACTGTCTTTAAAAAAAAAGTTATTGAAAAAGAATAATAGATATTGTAGTTCTGTCCAAAGATTTCTGTTTTTGAGCTCCCCAAGTTTGATCAGCCTCACTCCCACCCAGCTACAGCTGCTAATCCATTCACACTTGATTAGAATTAGAAATACAAGCTAAGAATATTATCTACCGTCTGTTTATCGACACTTCCGAGTTCATAAAGGCAATTTCTGGGATTTCATTACGGCAAAAACAAGAACGAGCATCCCAACAGTTGATTGTGTTAAACTGACAGAGAGAAGCAGTTGTTTTCTTGGGATTACAGACAAAAGAAAAAAAAAAGCGAGAACGATTTCTGTAGCAAGCGACACACAAACCAGCCTACATTCAGTCTGCCAAAGGCCACTGAAGAGTCACTTCACAAGTCATACTGAGATGGACAGCCACAGCGTTTTGATTTGTTCCAATGCTTGTATTGCTTATAAAAAAAGAAATGTTATCATTTCTCAGGACAATGTTCTACACCTTCAGCTCTCCGTCTACAACTGAGTGGTGCCTCTTTCTCTCTCTTTCTGACAGCAAACTTGTTTGTGCATCTTGGCTGTTTCAGAGTTACTTGAATCCAGCAATCGAATCTGCTTTCACTTATGGTCAGACTGACATAAAAAGAGTTGTGAGGTTCAGGCGTTTTAATGGCTCTTGGCACAAAATGAAATAGCACTTTCGGTGCTTTTAGGGAAATTCACCAAACCAGAGCTACTCCTCTGTGTCATACACAGCAACCCATTAGAAGGATGCATTAAATGAGGCAACAAACTTCATATTTGAAAGTTCAAAGTCCCAAAATCTAAATGTAGATGATTATCAAAAGGCATTAGTTATGATGTTGAGTCACAAGATTTAGGAGCTAGTTTTGAGATTATTTTTATTGGTAAAACAATGATCATAAAAGTCTGATTTTACTACAAGTCATGTCCAAATTACATCCAAGAATCTACTTGCAATTGTATCCAGAAGAACAGTCCACACAAATCAGGAAATAAAGATGGTTAGAATAAATATATGATGTGATATGGTGGTGCTTTTTTTTAATCTTTATGAAGAGCTTCTTTTACATGGAGTGAATATTCCTGTAAAAGCAGCACAAATAGTACTTTGTGAAGTATTTTGCTGTGTGTATATCTCCAGTGTACATTTTATCTTCTATAACTTGTCAATGGAAGTTGTGTCATGTGTCACGCTAAGCTTGTGCACCACAGCAAAGGTAGAAATACAGCAAGTATTTCAACTACATTTTTATATTATGTCAGTATATGTGTTGATTATATTTGTCATGTCAGTGTCATCAAATGTTCAGTTATACAAAACCAAAGTTAAAAAGTCATCACTGTCTGTCGTCTCTGGGAAGGCAGACTTTCAAAAATAAACTCAGCAACATTAAAACGCCAAATTAGATTTTTAGCTCCTACACCTTCCTAAAAAAAAAGGTGCACTGGATGATGTTACTAGGCAACACGTGAGATGCTGCAAACGAAATGGCAGAGGAAATGTCTGACCGTCACTCTGTTTTTAGTGTTTTGTGCACCAACCTCAGTATTAAAATCACACTTCACACCTTCACACCTGGTGACCAAAACATGAAATTTACATTATAAAGACATTATAATACTAATTGTCTTTGTCGGCATTCTGTGATTGTGACCAGTCGCTGTCTTTTTTCTGATATAATCCTGAAGCCAGAAGCCAATAAATAACCTCATGAACAAAGGCCAATACGCCCTTCACATCACCACTGCGCCACCTGTGTGATGATCCCCGTCGAGCCCACATGGGCAATTTACACCGAGGCCAGATCCAACACCTATCTGTGAGTCACCACTGGTTTAATAAGCGTCTGAATCACAGCCACAGCCGACTCTTAGGGTAACGCAGCAGAAAGTCTGTCCGCATACGCACGGCTGTCTCAGCTGACTTCTTGCTTCACTGTAACCAACTACTAGACTGATAACACACCGACGAGTTTTGACGACCGCTAGAATGAGAAAAAAAAGAAAATCTCTGTCTTTTTGTTACACTCAGTTATAGCTTTGATCTCTCTGCCGTAAAATACATTGTGCTTTGATTAATAGAGCGGTACACGTTTTTATATAAATACAAATCTGTCTTATAGATGTACATTCACTTTTTATTTCTCAATATAGACTAATTTACATATTTTATAAAATAGGCTTCTCAGAATATATCAAGCTACTTTCCCCACTACAAGATTACACGATCAACATCATTAAAGAATAAGCGCTTAACCTCATCTTTGCTGCAAGAGCCTACGTCACACACAGAGTTTAATTTGATCTGTGCACAAGTACAAGTTAAGTTTTCTAAAACAAAACAGGTTTCATACGTATGGCTTTTCTCTATGCTGGCTCCCGCTGTGAGTCGATCTTTTACGTGATACACTGGATTAATTGGACATGTATTAACTTATTTTTTTATTGCAACTTTCTGAATTGATTAATATCTGTGAATTTGATGTGTTATATGTGTGTGTCAAAAACGCATTTCAAGTCTATCTACCAGATATTCTGGATTTGACTTAAGTGCACTTTTAACTGGACATTAATCATACTGAGGGAGCAAATATAGTTGTGTCTCTTCTTTATGGGATTTCAAGTAAGAGACAAGTGTGTGTGTGTGTGTGTGTGTGTGTGTGTGTAGGGTGTGTGTGGGGGACGGGGGGGGCTCATAACTCATCCTAAAACCTCTCACTTTCCCAACTCCAAGGCACTGCTTAAACTGTAAACATGGCAGATTGATAAAAAAGAATGATTTGACCATAAAAAGCACAGGTGCCAGAGCTCCTGGTGTAATTGCAACTGTGACATTTGAAATGTACACACGTCATGGCACATAACGGAAAGAACTGAAATTTCAGAATAGAAACACACTCGCTAAAAAGGGGAAAACAACTTTGATACAGTACTATATACTCTATTTCAATGGCTTACATGCACACCAAAGTATCTGCTTGTGATATATTCGTAAATTTATGTTTACTTAAGTGAAAGTGCTTTCCATGCCCATGTACAGTTTGTTTTATAATCTAACCATTAAATTAACCATCTATTTATATCATCTTTGATTAAAAGCTCTCTGCCCTGAACGTATACTGCATTCTTAATAGCTTTCTGTATAAAATATATCTCCTCAGCTTTAAAAGGGTAACTTTTATCAGACTGTCCTGTTGATCACTAAGCAAAGATTCCCTTCAAAGTATCCAAAAGCTTCTCATACTGGCAGTTTTATGAAAAATGTACAGTCCAGTTCTTTATGTAAGCATTTATTTATAAGCAGACGAACTACCTTGTTGAAAAATGTTGATACTTTCCTAACAACTCTGTGCTGATAAGATAAAAACCACCTTGACTTTAAACTTGTTAACATCAACAAGGCGCGGCAGCACGGTGTTGTTGCAGCTTGGTGATTCACTGAACAAAAAGCTTGATTCATGTATTGACCTACCTACTGCTGTCAGAAAATCCCCCAGCTATTTCCTGATAACGCTGCCTCATGCAGTACGTCTACCATACTGTTTGGAGTATGAGAGCACACAGTTATTTTTCTTATGCAGCAGATATACAGGCTGATAAAGCATGATATGGATGTACAGTATACGTATACTGAGAGGAAAACATTGCTTAGTGATCCGCAGGATGAGTTTGTCCTCGTCATTTAAACTCTCTTATTCCCTTTGGCCTTGATTCATAACCCCCCGTGGCAGAATATCCTGTGAACTTTGGCAGAATGTATAGATATAAAATATATTAAGTCTCATGTGTTTCCAGCAATGTTCTCCAAAGTGCCTGATGAGATGGGAGTCCTCTGTTGTACTGCAGAGTCACCCTAAACTAAGTCTTTCCACTGGCCCGAGACAAATATCAACTGTAAAACACTAAGAGCTGTTCTATTGCAATCCCCTAGACAAACACTTCTCACAAAAGAGCCACACAAATGAAATAAAACTGAAATATTATACAGTAGAGTAGATCAGCGTGGTAGGAGGGTCCCCGAAAATGATCTCCCTCGATCACTATGATCTCAGTGACACCCGCCTACCACGTTTCTCCCAACGTCCTCCTTTACTGACAAACGTCCCGTCCCGCTCTCTCTCCTCCAAAGTTATGTCATCATATTCCCTAACACTACCAGCCAAATGCACAAACTCCCCTCTTCAAACAAAGACTCCACAAGAATAGTGTATATTGCAATATAATAGCAATATAATTACAGTAGAGTAAAAGTAAGAATACCAGTAGGCTAATACCAATACAGAATCACTACATATAAATATCGTTGTTGGTTTTTTTTTTTTTTTGTAAATCTATGAAAACAAAAAAGTTTAGATACAAGCCTGATGAGTCAAATAATTAATGGTTTCAGCTAAACCAGAGAAAAAAAAAAAGGCAAAGCAGGAGATTTCACAGTACTGATACTACTTTTTGAGTACTGCACATTTATGAAACCTCTGATTGTTTTTATCATTTGTTTGTTTTTAAACTGAAATGTATTTCGCTTCTGAAGCATTCAAGGCTTACGCGTTGTGATTAAGAGTTGCAACATCGTTTGTCGTTGAGGCCAGAAAAAGGTTGGTGGAAATGCAGGACTTTAGTTTACTGTCTACTAAAGATAACTAAAAATATTTAAACAAGCTACTTTGCCCTGACTTAAATCTCCCTTTGTGAATATTTTTTTCTTCCTTTAAGCCTCCCTGAAATTGTAGGAGCCCCAAAACAATGAGGGTCCACAAGCCGCTGCAGATGAGTGTGCCGGCTTTTCATTATTTGACATACGTGTGTCCTGTGGTAACACACTGAATGGAGGCAATATACTGTAAGAACCCTGCAAATGATTGAAATCTAAGTGTCAGGTGTTATCTATTTACAGCTTCATTTCCACATACAGTATTGGTAAATAATGCCTTCCTCAAAATGTACTGTATAACCATCAAGGAATGTTTTTTAACATACTTCACAATTAGAAACTGAATAGTTACGACTGAACACAGGTCCACCAAGTAAAGTAAATCAAGACAAGAATATATACAGTACAAATTAATAGATGGTATTAACATTTGAAGCTCATCAGTGATTTTTCTTGATGATTCCAGGGAGAATGTTATCAGGGGGGCCTCGGCAGAAACTGTATCTTAAGGAGTGTAGGCTGGAATGGATTTAGAGATTGTGTGTGTGTGTGTGTGTGTGTGTGTGTGTGTGTGTGTGTGTGTGTGTGTGTGTGTGTGTGTGTGTGTGTGTGTGTGTGTGTATGTGTATGTGTATCAGAGCATGTGTGTTTATGTGTGTGTGTGTGTGTGTCTTTGGAATATGAATGCGTGAGTGACAGTGAGCTGGAGAAAAAGAGAGAGAGGTGTTGTGTGCATGCGTTCTTTTGCGAGAATTTCCGATGCACTTCCTTATCCGAACCCCGCTGGGTTCTGCACACTGACCAGAGCGGCTGATCCTTCACCAGTTCATGATGCAGTTTCTGTTCAAGGTCATGAAGTACACCTGGCTGCTGCCTCCAGACCGCACTGACGCAAAGAACACCTGAGGAACAGCACGAAGACACATGTATGTACAGCGACGTCTTTGAATTCAGCCTCTGGTAGGGACCTCATTATAAGTGTTTGCCTCTCTTACCTTGTCATTCCTCTCGCAAAGGAACTTCAGCCGCTGAGCTCTTTTGTGCATGAAGACACCGTCCAGGTGGCCCGTCTCCACAGAACGGATCTCGATGGCCTTTTCTCCCCAGCCCATGATCTGATTTGAGCAGATATGAGCTGCAGAGCAAAGTACCGTATTAGTACAAGACAAGCTGATTACAGATGATACATACGCTTTTATCCTTGTCAGTTAGTTTTTGGATTTGACACATACCAACAGATGTGGGCATTTCTCCCCACTGCAGGACGACATCCTTGATGATACGTCCGTAGGTGTTGACGTAGACGCCCTCATCCTCATAGCACAGCAGCATCTCCATGCCGTCTGAGCTGGGCAGGAATACGATTGCATGAGGTGTCACGTGGCTCTGGATCTGTGTGAGATGAAAATAAGAGGGGATGAGCTCCTGTAGGTTTCACATCATCTCCCACGACGCTGCTGTCTCACAGCTGCACGACTTACATGAACTGGGATGTAAATGTCATAGTTGTTTCCGGAGTCCACGTCGATGGCATGGAAGCCAGCACAAGATCCGTAGATGACCTTCAACCTCTGACCCTCTTCCACCGTCAGGTCGACAAGGACAGGCCTGTGTGGCAGGTCTGCAAAAGACTGGTTCAGAGGAGTTGGGGGGGGGAGGGAGGGAGGGGTAGAAAGTGAGTGAGCGTGAGAAGATAATCTAATTGAATGCTCCTCCGGTTGACTGATCACACATATCCAGCTCATAGGAAAGAGGAGACTTACCTTGAAGGCCATGAATTTGTGATAAGGCTTGGGCGCCCAGGCATACACCTCCACTGCATTCTTCAAAGCAATCACCAGGAACTTTATCCTCTCATATTTCACTACATAGAACAAACACAAAGCCATCGGACATCAGATCCTTGCGATCAATAATTCACCATGCCGAATGCATTTATGAGAGTTAGTTGGGAGTGGAATAGATGGCGGTAATAAAAAGCCATTGTCTGTCACTCACCGACTTTGTAATGCACGCAACCCTCCATCTCGCCCACAGTGGTCCAGCCTTGCTTCTTCTCCACCTCTGGGTCATTGTGGAGGATCTTATTCCTCAGCCAGGCCAGGTAGTAGACACGCACCTTGTTTTTCTTGCCTTAATAAACACAGCAGGAGCTCAATTAGAAAAGAAACTCATTTCTTTACTATTACTATAGAAGCATCAGTAATTGGCTTAATATTCTTATGAAAGCAAGGTGTTTTGTTTTAATATTGTAATATAATCTTTCCTCAACATCTACAAGCTCTAATATGCAGTGAAAAGAAATGTGTAAAGTCAAAATGCAAAATAATCCCTCTGAATTAGCACGAGCACAATTTGGCATCTAGTACTTGGCATCCCATTAAAGATGAGAGTCTAATATCAAAACCACAAACAGCTTTAACACACTGTAGTGAGAGCAGCCTGGTGATCTGTAGCAATAATGACCTGATATGGTGATGAGCAGATTGAGGCCCTCCAGGACGTCCATCTGTTGGAACCTGCGGGAGTTGATGAGGGGGTAAACCTTGCCCTGACCACTACGGTCCAGCAGCTTCAAACCGTTCTCTGTGCCCACCAACAGGTTCACACCTGGGGACACACATGCACAAATAGAAAGCCTTTTTCATTTTGCATAAAATAATTCTAATTATTTCCTTTCCTCTGGCCAAAGCTAAAAATAACATAGCAGTATCCTTGAGTTGTAACTCCTGGTATTTGTCATTTTGTACGCTTTCATTTTCACATCATAACCTGCAGCAACTCCACTCTCGTAATATTTTATTTTGTTCAGAGGTAAAGTATGAAAAGATATTTTTTAATGGATGTAATGTAACTGTGTGTGTAACCTCACCCATTAACTACTGTATCTACAAGTCTATTTGAAGATGTAGAAGAGACTTTCAAGGTTATATTGTTGAGTCTAACACACTTTTTTTAAACAATAATTACACAGTTTGGTACATAAAAAGAAAAGTTGACAGTCATCAACTAGGCAAAAGGTGGCACTTATGGAAAACAGCTTTTACAAAGAGGTGAGAAGAGCAGGAATTCATTAGAAAAAATTTGCTTTGATGATGCAAGTAGATCCGCCGTGTTCTCTCTGGAAGAGCCATTAATGTCACGCAAAGACAATTACAGGTACACGGTGGCCTCAAATGTAATTTTCATGTCACATGGAGCAATGCTGGAGTTGACATATTAGTTCTAAAGATAAGGAACATTAAAATAACTTGATGCTTGGACTATATTTTAAACTTGAGTCTCTGTGGAAGATACCATATTTTAAGTAATATAGCTAGTTTAAGGTATCCAGTCTTGGTATTTAGTTTTTTTTATGTATTTATACTCATGTGTTGAATCCCATCTCACCCCAGAGAGCAGCACACAGGATCTCAGAGTTGAACCTCTTCTTGTACTTGCGGATCTCAGGCGTGTCATTGGGGGGACGTGTGTTGGTGGGATTTACATTCACCATGGATCCTTTTCTCACCTCCATCTTCAGCTGCTCAAACCTGGAGCCTATACAAGGAGGCAGCGATGGACATGGCTTGATTAGGCAGGGAAAACACAAACCGGGGCAAAATGGTACAAGGTTTGGAACTAGACACAAGTATATAAGGTATATAAAAAGGTCTAGGTGGTGTAGCTTCCTTGTTTAATGTTCAAGAAACTCTGAGCAGATGTTTCTGACTCACCAGTGATGGACATGTTATCTCCTGTACCTCCTGGTGACTGGTACATGCCCAGATCCACAAAGGTTGTGAAGGAGGACTTGCCAGATGCCTTAACCAAACCTCTGGACTGATACTGGTGGAACAGAGAATAAAAATAATACAGTGTAGTTTAACTCAACATCATGTCAGTGAGATTGTTAAAATCTCATATATTTTCTATGTGACACTGAAGCAACAATTTTGAAAAATATATTTTTTGATGATAGTCCCCTAACAAACTGAACTGGGTGTCATGAAATTCAGTGTGTTGTGGGTGGACTTCATGACATATCTGGAACACATAAAAATAAACCCGGGAATTTAGGACTGATATACTTAGCATCAGTAAAACTTACATCATACACAGAGTCTTTCCCAGGGGAAGAGTGAGTGGCTGAATCAGTGGGGGAGTGGGAGGGCTGCACCACATCTGGCAAGTTAGTGTATCCATTATGGCTCCGCTTCTCTGGGGTCTTTCAGGTAAAAGAGGAACACACACACACACACACACACAAATCCATGTGTTACATAATATCCGTGACAGATTTGTATAGAGGCTTATCTGCTGCATCGATGAGCAGGGTATGACCTGTTTGATTAGCACATCACAGTAACCACAAAAATGAAGCACACTGGGAGAGCCAGTTGATGTGCCTTTTCTTCCAACTGATTTGCCATTTTTGTTTACATACTTCTGTAAAAAAAAACAAAAAACAAAAAATGATTCCCTAGAAATTTGTTCTGCTTTCTGTCACCATCATCTAAATGACTCCATATACAGTCTGGATTTTTCCCAAGCTTACAGCAGAAACTGAACATGCAAGAGGGGGTTTAACTATCAGAGTAAGGAAACAAGATACTGAACTTATTGTATGATACGGAAAAGTTTTTTAAACTGACAAATTTTCTACAAAAGGACTAGAAATGTATGGTCTATGCAAACTGTATGGGATGTTTTTCAAAAAATATGATAATCTACACCCTCCGTTTTGCATCATTCAAATCCATATTAGACACATGCTCAGTGATCGTCCAATGCAGTGGGTACCGAGAATGCCATTGTTAAATGTGATGCAGCTGAATTTCTAAGCAGCAAGAGAGACAGACTGGTACGGAAAACTTGGCACAAACATTTGATGCTTATTGCAAATTCAAATACAAACACACACATACATCGACACACAAAAGTACTGCACTTAAATGAAGGTGACACTTCCCACACTTAAGTTATCATGAGCCACTTGCAATATGTTTGCTGTCTGTCAATGAATCATATTGAAGTCTCTCCAAATATCTAGATTTATGCCAACCTAACATAAGGTGGCTTTAGGCAACGTATGAAATAAAATACAAATTTCAGTTGCAGAGGATCTGTTCAGTAACTATACAGGCTTGTAACAGAGTTTCTGTTAAGCTATATTCCATTATGGAACAATTTCTGAACATTGGTGCAGATTGGTGAATGCACAAAACCGCTCTTTGGCTCTGAGGTGTTGACATTAAAACACCAAACAACAACATGCAACCAGTGCCCTTGTCTTGCTGTTTTGCAACATTGTTTGACATGTCTTGCGTTGATTTTTCCTTCAGGTCACAATACATTTTCAGCTTCATTACATGTACAGATGACTCACCCTCTGCACCAGCATGGTCTGATCTCCATAACCTCCAGCCTGCTCTCCTTCTCCCCCCTCACCCTCGTCTTCATGAACCACCATGGTGTTGACTGAATCGGTGTCTGCATCCCTGTGACTGAAAAGAAAAGACGAACAGAGGTCAAAGAGGTGATATGACCTCGAGCTTGATGGAGAGGACTGAAAAGAGAGTGACCCGTTTCAACAGGAAGTACTGAATTCTTTGCTTCCTTGTAGGTGTTAGTGTTACCGATCTGTGGGGCTCTCTTCCTCCTCCGCTCCCTCGCCGCTCTCGCTCTCCTCGCTACTCTCGCTGCTCTCTGAGGAGGAGGAGTAATCGTTGGCCTTGACTGGTGGCCTCGGCTGCTCCTCAGCGCGCTCCTTCGCAAAGAGGCCGTGGTCCTGCACAAACATTCAGCACCATTTACTTAAAGAAAAAAAATGTTTCAAACACAACATCAAGTTCCAAATAAAGCTGCAAATGACACAACAGAAATATATACAATACTAATATTAAAGAAAATCAAGACACAACTGAAGATGAGGGGGTTGTCAGCAGGAGGGGCTCAGAAACAATTTCATGTAAGAGATTGCTTTTAGAGTCCCAACACTCTGTCACATGATGATATTTTTGGGATGATTTTCAGGGCATGGTTACAAGGCCTGTGGTGAGTGTTTAGTAACAGAAAACAAAAAGCAAACACATTAAAAAAAGCCTTTATGTAGACAAAGAAAAAACATAATTTCCACAATAAATTAATACAGTGTGGAGTCAATATGAAGATGTACAGCAGCCAGTAATCGCAGATACAAACTCAAGCATGAACACTGAACATTTTGCAACACACCAAGCCACAGTGATACTAACCTCTCCTATAGCTCTCTTGTAACTCTGTACATTAGAGGTAAAGTCAACAAACAGGGATTTAAGAAGAGGAGAAACATGAAGGGAAACAGTAACAGTGTGGAGTATATAGAGCGTAAAAGAAAAGTTATGTGAGTTGAAATAAGACATCTCCATTTACAGAACAGGTCTGTACATGTAAGTTAGTGCCTTTTATTTTTTAACTGCTTAACTGACCAATAATGTGTTGCATGCGCTCATTCAGTTATGTTAAAACTAGTTTTATAAGTAGGGGATACTGCAGAGACAGCCAACACAATGTAAGTTTGAAAGAACCACTTACAGCAGGGCGCCCGGGGCGAGAGGAAGTGCGAGACTCCCCCGGCTTGTGACGACTGTCATGGGAGAGAATGGGTGAATCCATTTTGGAGGAACCTGAAAATAACAATTGGCGCAGAGTGTAGTTATAATTCTGAAATCAGACTTACTGCGAGGACAGTCTGCAGAGAAATAGCAATTGGGAGGCAGGGACTCACTGAGGATGCGATGCCTCTCTAGAGAGCCGGTCTGGGGAAGATTGGATATGATGCTGATACTGTCTCCTCTCTCCCAGCGATCATTGCGGCTGAGATCTGGATTGCTGCCATGGTTGAGGATACAAATCAGTTATCTCAGGCTGTCATTAAAACCTATCGCTGTTTAAAAAGGCACAAATTGAAAGAAATATCTGATCAAAGCATTTGGCTGACTCCAGTACCTGGCTCTCACTGGATGCCTTATGCCAGAGGTCAGGTTGGTGTTGAGAGCTGTGGCAATAGATGCTGTCCTCTGGGGGATCTGAGGACAGCAAAGTCATAGCCTTACATTCACCAGTATTTTAATCAAGTTCTTTTAAACCTAATAATACTCTTTACAACCAACAATAATTATAGAGTGTCATGTTTCCAGCAGAAACCAGCCCCTAGCCCCTTACCTTGGGTGGGAGTTCCACATCTGGCAGGCGGATCCAGGGGCCACGATCCTCTCTGATTTGGTGTACCTGTGGTGCTGGGTTCTCAGAGGTGGGGTCTGAGTTCTGACGAACCAGCTCTCTAGAGTGGATGGGGCGGGGTGTGGGCGTAAGGGAGGGATCCTGGGTGGGGAAGGCGGACATGGTCTTAGTGGGCTGGTCACAGAGGGACTGGGAGCGAGGGACAGGGGCAGCATAAGGCTTCAGTGGAACCAAGTGAGCCATCTGGAACTGCAGAGGACAGGAGCAGCAGCGCACCAGGAAGGTGGAGCAGCGGAGCAGAGGGAAGAGTGCGTGAGACATTCAGAGAAGCGGAGGAGGAAGTGGAGAAGAGTGCAAAAGTTGTGTTCAAAGTATTGACAGATGTGGAGAGGGAAAGAAGAGAAAAGAAGAAAAATGCATAAATAAGGTAGCAAAGACAAAGAATCTGAGGGTAAAGCTGCTAAAGAATTTAAGGGCAGAGAGGCAGAAGCAACTTTATCTTCTGATGTTTTTATGCAAACACTTCAAACACCCACCTTGCTCTGCCCCCCTTGCGGTTCAACGGGCCTCTGCATTGGTGGGGTCTGAGCAGACTGGACCACTCCTGACTGGCTGATTGAGTCCGAGCGTGACTGGATGGCAGTGTCGGAGACTGTGGTGCAGATTTTGGGTGATCCCTGTCTGTTGAGCTTACTTCGCTCCTCCACCTGAAATATGGACGACAGTGAAAGATGGATTTCGTCTGCAGCTGTGTACAGTAGTTTGACTGCGGTGTATAATGTTTCAAATCATTTCTACCTCACGGGCCCAAGTAGGTTTGTTGTTGGGCTCCAGGTTTTTGTTGTAGTGGTAGAGCTGGGGCTTCTTTTCCTGCTGCTGCTGTTGCAGGGACACCAGGTAAGCATGCTCCTGCTGCAGCTGCCTTTGCAGCCGTTCCGACTGACGCTGCTCCTCCAGTTGCTTGCGTTTATACTCCTGAGCAAAGAGACACACTGCAGTTAAGCCGTTGCTTGCCTCAGACTGGACACAGCACACGGGGTGAGACAGGTCATAACCAAGCCAATGTACCCACACCAACAGCAGGTCAGCATTCGCTTTTTCAGCTGGCCACCACTGATTTCATCTGCTGAGATAATAATGTTTTTGGGCAGAATTTATCATCTCCAAGTGTGTGTTCCTATTTTTAGTACGGTAGTCAATTACCAACCCACATCAAAAGAATATTGATCGTTTCTGTGGCTGAACATTTTATGCTGTATGTTACAACAAAGGATTTAAATGTGAGTCAGTTGACTTATTGTGTTTTTTTTTTTTATTGTACTAAGCTGCATGAGTCTCCCAGATATTTGATGGTCACTGCCTTCACAAGACACAAGATATAACAGAAAAATGAAGAGAGTTTAAACCCTGAGTCACTGAATTCACAATGCATCTTGCAGCAGCAGAGATAAGCTTTTCACTGATTTCTGAATGTTTCACATAAAGGTACGTTTGATACATTTAAACAATTTTTGGTATATATCATCAAAATTAACTTCCCCAGAAAGTTAAAGACTTGTCAATTTGTTCTTCATTGTTCTTTTTCTTAACTGCTTAAATTGCAAATCATTATGGGCGACAACGCTGAGAGCTAGATTAACACGTCAATCTTCATTCTGATGCCGATGATAAGATTCTGGATACAAACGACCAAAATTAGTTTTCTCCACAGGAAGGCTCGGGATGCTTGACAGAATAGGCAGCGTAGCAATTTAGGAGACGTGTGGTGTTCCCCCACAGTGATAAAAACCAAGTTTGGCTGGCACCTGGTGAGGATGCCTCACCCAGGTGCTTCCCTGTGTGGGAGGGAACTTTAGAGTAGACGGGGGGACACAATGGAGGGATTACAGTGCACCTCTCAGAGGGACCTTGAGTAAGCTGCTGTGGAGAAGGACATAGGCTGCTCTTCCTGCCCTGCTGCCACCATGACTCTGACATAGATATGCAGCTACTGGACAACATGGACATATTTAATTTCAAGGTTTTGAACAGTTTTGGTTCTTTTGTTTTATTATGATTATATGCTTATACAGTATATGTATTTTCATACAGAATATGAGATCATAGAATACTGATATTCTTTACTGAAGGAGGCTCAACAACACTAAAACTGTGGACAGAAGCTCAGACTGTGGCCGTACTCCTGAGTTCCTGTTCATACTTTCATTTAACAGATGAAATGTTCTCTAATGAAAAACAGAATCACAGAGTGTAGATAAACCAACATTTATCAACATTTAGCAATCAACTGTGGCTGACATCACACTTCCTGCAGCTGCTGATCAAAGCCCTCCACTGGTTCTCTCTCTCTTGATTCATGCCTTTTGTTAGATTTCACAAGAAATTCAGTTCTATTTGTCCTAACATTTTACTGTCTTCATTGGATCTAACGAAAGCTACAGGAAGGCTTTTAATGTGGAAAAAGTAAGTGTTAGGTTAGAATGAACACATTTGATTAAAATATTGAGAGGAATGGAGTTTATTAAAGGCAGGTGTTTTTACAGCTGTGAGCTAGCAACAGTAGAGTAGCTCACATCTATTGTACACTACATGTGTATTAAGGGAACTGGATACTATATTCAAAGATAGTCCTATTCATTCCAATGAAACAAACAAACAAACATCTTTCAGGCTAACAGAGGCTTTCCACATTATTGGGCCCATATTACATGCGTCCTAGAGACCTTTATGGCTGAGGCAGTTGAGAGCATGCACATTAGAGATTTCCTAATGTAATTAAATCATTTTGGAGTGTGTATTCCCTGCTTTACAATTGTTCCTTTTGTAATGACTGTGTATGGGAACGTACGGTGTGTTTTTCTGGCCTAATGTACTGTACATCACATGATCCTGGAATACCAACTATGGCCACTGTGCCAAAATCACCTCACAGCCCGGCACCATTTCTGGGGCTTTGCTGCACACGATATCTCTGATAATTGCCCTTGAACATGGTTCTGAACCACCAAATATGGTCCAGGGACACTTCCCTGTTCTTTGGTCCATACTGTATGAAGAAATCTCAATTGTCTAATGCATACAATTATGAGAATTGGGTTATTTCTCCCTCCAAAAAGCAGGAACAAAGAGCTACAGCTCAATCGAAACGAGAGCAACTCCTACGCTCCACACAACCTAGCTAAAACAAAGCTGTCAGGAGAGTGGCAATTCTTCCCTCCAGTGTAAGCAAGATACATTTACACTGATACACTGACAGCTGCCCAAAACTGCCCTCTAAAAAAAACTAGGTTAGTGTTTGCCTTTTCAAAATATCATTCAATACTCTGAGGGCTGTGCACATACTCTGCAACATGTAGAGACCATCTACATCAAGGTGCTGCACATCTAGAAGCTCAATCTACTTATTTTGTTACAAATAGATATTAAAATCTGATTGTAACAATATTCATTTAAGCTTCTATTTACTCCATCTCAAATGATCTATCCCAAACACAAGCAGACATGTTAGACTGTGGTGTTTGTTTTGTCAAAAACAAGCCATTTTGTTATCGAGGACAGTTTATGTCAGAGCTGATCAATCAGTTTCTTTATTGGTGAGGTATTATAATATATGTAATTATTATATATAAAAGAGGACATGGGAACCTCTGCAGTCAAGACAAGACACAATAAAGGAGTAGTGAGTTACCATAAGCAGTGCCTGCTCCTGAAGCAGCTGCTGCTGAAGGATTTCTAATTGCCGCTGCTCTTCTTCTAACTTATGTCTGATAAACTCCTGAGGAAAGGTGAGGAGGCAGGAATGATAGGAATTAAAGTGGGAAAAGAGAAAGGAAAGTATATGGGGGGGGAGGGGTAGAGGATAGAAGCAGAAAACAGTTATGCAATGCCATTCCAGTAAACAACAGAAACCATGTGTTGTACTGATAAAAATCAACAATTCTAACACTGAATTTTAGCGAGAAAACATGCACTGTCCCCGTTCAGGAGTTGGAATAGAAACAGATAAAAGTTAGCATAACATGTCTAGAGATTGTGATAGACAGATTTAGATAAGTAAGAAAAATTTGATTTTTATGAACTGTGATTGATGTAAGTTCTCAAACTAACACGAAATCAGTATTTGGCACTACAAGGTGATGGTGATATGATGCCAGACTCTTGTGTTATTGAGGGTAGACTGGAAATGGAGCAAGAGAGACGCAGAGAGCTCACCCACAGAAAACTCATCTCTGAATAAATACACTAATTTAGACCCTTGCTGCTATGGCAACCTACTCATGGAATTTCACCACCAGAGCAACTTGCACAGTGTTGCTGCTAGACACACCCACACTTCACACTGATTGGCTGACTGCAGCCTCGCGTCTCCCTTGGTTGGTTACCTGCTCCCTCTCAGCCAACCTTCTATCTTCCTCCCGTCTCATATCGTCGAGTCTCCGATGGGGACCTTTTTCTTGCTGCCTCACCATCTCTCGCTCTTTTCTCTGTTGCTGGGAGAGAAGGGTGACAGGAAAAAGAGAAATGAGCATAGAGGCTCTGTTTGCACGGGGGAATTTATAATGGATAGCCTGCTAATAAGCAAACCCTCCCTTGTTTTTTGTGAAAAGAACAGGAAGAAGAAATAAAAAGGGAGCGGGAGTGTGAGGCAGAGAATAGAGGCTGTGAGTCATTCTCACAAACACACACACACCTATTGCATCCTAATCATCTCCTGAGTGTGCTGCTTTGATTCAAACCTGAACTGACCACAGTTATTCCCTTTTGACAGGGAGCAGTTTTTATCTGCTTTTTTGAAAAGGACATTGAAACAACAAGCTTTGTTCTTTGTGGTGAAATGAGAACCTTCACCTTGGTGCTGACACAAGAGACTCTTGTCCACTGGATTGTTGTTGGCCCTTTAGTATTGGGGGAGGAGGTATTAGATTTGGGGAGTACAACCTCGCTGCAGTAAATACCTTTTTAATATTGCACTGATATTAACAGTGGCAATATCAGTGTAATTATGTGTGCCTCATTCAAATCCCATGTAACTCTTTCATTTCACAGCTGCTCACACTTTGTCACCAATGAGCTGGGTTATGTAGATATGTATTTCAAAATCTTCAACCACATACATGAGCTGAAAAGTGTTACATCACAGCATAGGATAGGTACTAAATCTTTAATCTCTATTTTATGGTCAATAACAAATTACAATCTAACACAAAAATCAGACAATCAGGCACACAGAGTGGTATGTTTGTGAAGTTTGTTTGATGCATGCAGTAACATGATACATAAAATGACTAAGATCCACCAGCCAATCGATAAATTAACTGCTATCAAGGGCTAATGGCTGCAGACTGTAAAGCAGAGCATTCCACAAGGATTTTTCAAAGATCTTGACCGTTCGTCACCGTGATGACGCCTATTTATCAACTCTGTACTAGAGACTTCAAAGCTAGAGAGCATGACATGATAATACACACTGAGGGAATGTGAGTATCGACAACATTAGAAGTGCATATCAAGATTTTATGTCAACTGCTTGAATATTTCACCAGTGCTTGTGCTGTGCGTGCATTCTGATCACCGCAGTCAGTGGAAACTATTATTTCATACAATGGTGTGCAAACACTGATGACAACAGTATATATACACACACACTACTTAAACGTTTTTCAAATGATTGTTTACATTAGTCTATGCTTCTCATACAAAACAATCAATATATATGAAGTAAAAGATTGCTTTGGGCAGATATGTATTACCTTCTTTGTTATTCTACAATCCAAGGATAAGTTGATTTCTCAGTTAGGCTGTTTTCTTTATATCATGTCCAACTAAAAAGAGCCAGCTGGCAGCCATGCTTCATTACAGCTACCTTGTTAGGCAGCCTGATTAAATTGTAATTAATTCTTTAAACTCACAGCCTTAATAAATGACAGATTGTAAATATAGGCTGCATATAGTTTCCATGCATTCTGTGTCAAATTAACACATGCTGCCTCAGGTTCTGGTTCACAATGCTTTAATGTTTTCCAGCCTCATAACAAGCAGATTAGTGGTATTAGAGTGTTCGAGACCGGCTGGTTTAAAAATGAATGCATCCTGATCCTAATCTCCATAGTCCTTAGGTGAAACAGCCTTTTCACAGTTTTCATGCAGTTCACAAACATCATGCTAACAAAACAACTCACTCCAGCCAAATGTTTGCAGAATTTATCATTTATACCTGGTGTTGCAGGGAGCTGGACCGTCTTTTACTGTAAATAATGTCACTCTATTCCCCATTTTTCTCCTGTTTATTTAAGTATGAATGTTATTGCACAAAATGTTGAAAAGGTACTGTTGGCAGTGAGGCTGACCTCAGCTTTTGTTCAGTACCTGCACATTATTATTTAGTGATGGAAGCTTTGAGTTGGTGACAAGAAAACCTGATGGATAGGTAAAATGAACTGATGTGCTTCCATGTAGTGCATAGGCTTCATTTTATATGTGCTGCATTTCCTAATTTCCAAATACAAGCTGTTCAAACATTGTTATTCTTACTGGTCTTAAGACGTTGGCCCACTATAGGAGGCAAATCACAAATACCATGCATTTATGACGAAAGCAAGCAATGGCAAACCAAACACTGATGTAAATATTGGAGACTTGATAAAGGGCAAAGAATAGAAAAGGGCAACAGTATTTAGTTAAGTGGCTGAAGGATAAGGACAAGAGCGGGGCGCATAACAGACAAGGAACCTGATATTTTCTTCGCTTGGTACAATTACACTTTGAATTAAAAACTTATCATCATGTGGTATAACATGTGCGTGAGCCCCTTGTGAAACAAACAGGTTTACAGTGAATTCTGAAATCAAGGTCAATGGTAGAAATAAGTCCAGGCCTCTGCTGCTCTATCCCTGACAAAATCTGATATCTTTGTATAACATTATTGTATGAGAATGTCAAGTGGAACCAACACCAATAAACAAAGACAGCCTGTGATCACAAGTTGCGAGTCAGTTGTGAAAAGTTTTGGTTAATTTAATGTCAAACATTATTATGAATGTCAAGTGCATCTAATCTACAGACTAATGAATGTGCTCTCAGTCTCTGAAGTAGGTATGGGATTTAAGTTCAGGCAGTATTTAATTTCAAAGTTCAACTGCTGATACTCAAACTACATATCAACTACATCCCTTAAACATCTAATTGTTGGTAGTTGAGTATTAGTATTCTCTTACTGGTTCTAAGACTTCTTCACATCAAGGGCCCCTAAACTGACACAAATTAGACCACGGACCCCCATTTGATAAGATTTTGTCCCAGGGTCCCCCATCTGATAAGATTTTTGCTTTTAGATGTTTTATTACAGAAAGTGTATGAAACCCATGTCCAGAATAGTCATACAATCTGTCATTGTGTTACTTATGGATAGAATTATAGTGAAAAGAAATTATTCCCCTTTTTCCTGGGGACCACCTGGAACCTCTTTGAGAACCACTGGTCTAAACCCTTAGAGTTGAGTTTATAAAGCATTTTACTTTGCAGATCCAAAATTAAGACCTCTCAGGGGCTGGTAGGAAGACTTTTGAACTTTAGAGAGAGCCAGGCTGACTGTTTCCCCCCTGACTCCAGCTCCATATTTAGCATACAGCCATGAAAGTGTCATCGCTCTTTTCATCTTACTCTCAGGAAGGAAGGAAATAACAAATTTCACAAAATGTCAAAACAATTCCTTCAAAGAGTATCCATTCCCTAGTTGACCATTACCTCCTCAAGTCGGCGGCGCTGCTCCTTTTGCTCCTCGATGCGTTTCTGTCGGTCATGCAGCAGTTGCCTCTTGTGTTCCTCAGGGTCCCTGCGCTGCGCAGCCAGTTGGGCCTGCTGCCGTTTGTGAGCCTCCGAGCGCTCTTTGTTCTCCTGCTGCAGACGCTGGAAGTCCCGCCTCAGGGTGGACTCACCAGGCACATTGAGGATTGAGCTGATGACCCAAATTGATAATATGAGGGAGAGGATCTTGGGAAGCACAGTGAGCACAAGTCAAGGATGCCCACTACTAGGACAGAGATGACAAACTGCTATTACCTTGACTCTCTGTCATCACCACGATTTTCATCCTCCTCATCACTACCACTGTACTCATACTCGGTCTCTTCTAAAAGAAAAAAATAGGATAAACAAAAGTCAGAACATTACATGAAAGCACCTTTCGCCATATTAACCTACAGTATACTCCAAGAAGGGACTATGTTGTTTGAGTTACATAGATTGAAGTCAACTCAGTGATGCCAGGCTCCTCCCATCTCATCTGCTTACCTTTCTCTCCCCTTTTCTTACGAGTACGGTCAATATGGTCTTTGAGTTGGATTCGGACCTGGCGCTCAGTGGGCTGGTCCCTGATGAAGGAGTGCTTGAGCAGCTGTTCTGTGGATGGTCGGCTGGGGTATGTCTTCACCAGACAGCCCTCTATAAAGTCAATGAATTTCTTGGACCTGGGAGGAAGGGGGAGGTTAGTGGATGATAAAACTGGTGAGGGAGAGGGTGAGGGAGGGGAGGCATGAAACAGTTGGCAGCTGGGCTGTTACTGTCCAGAACCCTGATCCAACACTGCTCAGAGAGAGAGACTCAAGAGGGACAAGGTCTGTCTTTAACCCCTTTCGCATGTCAAGCATTTTCTGGGAGGAATCGTGTGCGTCAGTATTTCAGAAAAAAAGAAAAATTCTAGGAATCTTCCTTTGTAACAGTACTGTGAACGGAAAGCCATTAAGGTTTCATGCTAACATCTTATGTGACAGCACTTGAGAAACTGACAAAAAAAAAAAACCTGCAGTGACTCATTTCATTCTGCCATGTCTTTACATAAATGGAGGCTAGTATCTGAGATTAATCAGTAACCAGAGTGAACAGTATACTAACAACAAAAGAAGCTCCTTCACTACTAGCTGTTGCTTGTTCTTCCTACACACACTTTCACTGAAACTGCAAATACAATTCTGGGTACAACAATAAAACATAATTCAATGAACTACTATAACTAGTTCATGAATATTACCTGTACAAAGTCACACATTAACAAAGAGTTGTTGAGTTCATTATATAATATTAAAAGTGGTCATGATGATGTTTCCATCTCTTATGTTTTATATTCGCAAAATTGTTAATTTTGACAGCTGACAGCTACATTGTGGTAGAAACATTGCATTCTGAATGCATACTGAATGTGGGCCCAGTAACAAGAAGTGGGAAAAGCAACAGGAACAAAAAAACAGGGTAGGAGGAAGAACATGACAAATTAGTCAAAATACCTTCAGCTTCTTGTCTTGCTCGCAATCATCTTTAGTCTCATTATTGAGACAAAACACATGACCACTCACACTCTGACATAGGAGTGAGGGACAGATTTCCATATCATCTTTCCCAATTGAGAGAAATGATGCGAAAGCACTCGGAGTAATCTGCAGAAGATCACCATTTACTTTGAGAAACTAGCCTCATTTGGAATTGTTTCTTGTACAATCAGCATTCTTTCCCCTCAGTGCTGTTCTTATTCAGTGTGTTTATATGTACTTATCATGGTTATTGTTGCTCTGCAGTAACCTGGTTTCTTTAACATCAAGTAAACAGAATTAGCATGTTACTGAATTGCATATTAATATGCTCTCCTGCTGTAACTGTTGATGGATTTAGCTAGCTAATTATTCCAGAAAGTGTGTAATAACTAATTATTTCAGTGCAGTATCACAAAATGTGATCAACAAATTTTTGATGGAAATGTTCACTGTTCATAGTGATGAGGCGTCTTTTGCCATTTTATCTGACGTACTACATACAAATATTTCCATGTATTTTGACAGGGAAAAAGACCAGAACTGAATTTATCTATTGTGTAATATACACATTACAGTGCAGCACTAGACAGTGAAAATTACACCTTTTTCTATTGCATAAAATGGTTTGGCCAAACCTCCTTTTTCATTTCAACTTATTTTTGGAGACAAGCTAGATTTTATAAGACTTTAAGGGTTTTACAAACTTTACATAATGTGAAGGGAGCATCAGCTTGTCTAGGATTTGACAGTAAATAATATTTGCAATTCAAGAATAGACAGATATATAAGACAGATATAAAAACTCACCATTTTTTGGATTTAAGTTTAGGAGGGGGATTCCTGGGAATCAAGAAGAGGGCTCTCATTGGGTGCATGTCACACAATGCTACAGAAATAAAGAAGAGTTGTTGAGTATAATTCAATCCTCCTATCCAACTACTGTACAAGGAAGGAAAAAGCATATCAGTATCAATATCATATATTCATACACATGGTCATTTGTAAATAATACAAGCCACCATTACACATATTCTTCGTATCTTTAAACATGGGTACAGCTGTTGTTATCCAATCTTTCCTGGTGCCTCAGGCTTATTGTTACATTGAATGTAAGAGCAAGGACTGTGAGTCATTGTGTTCCCAGCGTAGGTAGGTAGCTAAACCTGACTGGTTAGCTTTAGAGTTACACAGTAAATAGGCTTTTGTAACGCAGTCTTTTGGACATATGCAACGTGACTGAGACAGCCAAAGGCAAGAGGAAATGTTAATTTCTGCATTTTAAGTGCCACATTAAAACAGAGGCGTCACAGTTATACTGATAATATGTGCTTCATATAACATGCATGTTTAACATGTATTTCACATGGTATGAACATTTAAGCAAAATGAGTATTCAGGAGGATAATGTGGTTTATTTTCATTTAAAGGACTAGATCACACACTAATAGGATGCTGGAAGTTTTATCGGTGGAAATGATCAAGGACACAGTTGTACTCTGCCATCCCATTTTGTGTTTTATTAAATACCTGGAGTGAACTGTTCTGTTTGTTCAATTTATCAGTTACAAACCTAAACATATAGTCCAAAAGCTCTATATTTAACTTGTTACCTTTTATTTACCAAACTGACAGCCCTTTGTTTTCCTGAAGCTTAAGTGTACAAATAGAAGAGGTATAGGAAGTGTCTGCTGATAGGCGTGTGGAAAGAAGATGCTTAAGAATTCATATGTTCAAAAACAAGTTACCTGTAAGCTTATCATGCAACCACAAACGATGTGGTTTAAGTTGGAAACTTGCTTCATATTTTTTTAAATATATAAAAAACTGTGTCACCCTTGGGCCTAATAATGCAATTGTGAAATGCTGACAACATTTAGACACATCTAGCTCTGGAACTTCCTCATAATTCACACAGAAAATATATTATGTGTGATGTACAACTAATTAAAAAAATCAAACTGAGACAGGTGAAAATTTTTCCCAGAAGTTAATGAGAGTCTGATTGTAGCATACGCTGTGAGGCAAATACAAACAGTTTTGTAACTGTCACAATGATGCTTTTCAATGAAACAATGACACATATCAGTCTTGTCTTAGGTAGTTTGTATGATGGGAAAACTGATGGATAAATAAACTGTTCATAGTTCACCTATCACACCCTCCCCTATTTCACTAAATGTTGGAGGTCATGTTATCAATACAGACGTTCTATGGAATCATTTGACTCTAAAACGCTAAATGCACAAAAATCTACTGTTTCTCATGATGGTACATCAAAACCAGCTTGGCAGTTAACCTGGATGCCTTATGTCATTCACAGCAGCAGCATGGTCTGTAGCTGCTCCTCATCAGTGATGTGAAAAAAGGCTTCAGATCATATAAATTTTATGCCAATAGTACAAATTTATTTTGACGACAAGAGGTAGACTCCACTTAAATTTATGCTTGAAGATCCCCTCCAGACATCTTTTGAGACATATTACATACTCTCCATATTATGCATAATGCATACTCCGCTTTGAATAATAATTTGTGTCTGATGTGGTTTTTCTCGTTAAGAATTTCTTACAATTACATCTCCTTTACCCTCATTGAAAAATCCTGAATCTATGAATACTGAAATACTTTTAATTTTAAGTGTAACTACGGGGCACAAGATGTCTCCTTCTTCACTGAATTCCATTCTCGGTGTATATACGCCCTAACAGCGCAGGGGTTTATTCAACAGAGCTCAGTCTGTCGCTGACTGAACAATTAGCGGTATGTGGCTGCACAACAGCACAATGGAGACACATTTTGGAACAACAGAGCTCATAGAATGGTGCCCCCCATAATGAAAGTGTTCTCTGCTACTACTTTAATGTCCAATGTAATACTAAATAAACCAATAAGTAAAGACGGGTTATAATAGTTGCAAATTTACAGTAACAGTACACCAGCCACAACAAGTTTCTTGCCGTATTTGCTGCTGTTCAGTATTGAGTTTCTTTACCAGATCTATGGTTTATTCTATAAACATTTTAGATGCTACTCTTAAGTGAGATTTTCTTGTCCTCTTAGTCAGGTTTGACACCAAATCTCCAAGCAGACAGATCTCCCCGCTAAGCAGTCGAGAGAGTTCTGTGCAATCAGCCTCCGCAGGCCAACTGCCAGCTCACGACTACACTACCTTGATTACAGTGAGTCAGCTGTCCATCTGAAGGCACAGACAACAAGGCCGTACATGCAAGACAGATTCATTCATTAAGTCTTTTTTAGAATGGGTTTTGAGACTATGAGAAATTATCTGCTGCTGAGTACATCGAAATTCATGATTCGACCATAAACAGGTGAAATACGTGTGCGGATGAGTGTGTACACTTACGCGGAGCTCCCTCTGCCATCTCAATGGCTGTTATCCCCAAGGACCAGATATCGCTCTGGAAAACACACAGGGGAGCAAGTCAGTCTCTAGCTTTCATATGATCTCACAGCTTAGTGCTCACACAAACACAATGCTATTGTTACCCTGTAGTCGTAGGTGGAGTCAGGGTTCTCGTCACAGGCAATGACCTCTGGTGCCATCCAGTAAGGTGTGCCAATGAAGGTATTCCTACGCCCCACGGTCCTGTCCAACTGAGCGCTCACCCCAAAATCAACTGAATGTGGACAAAGGAATCAGAGGAGGAAGGGGAGTGAGACGATGATAGCATATGTTTACTTCTGCGATGAAATAGCCAAAAACGCTCAACATTCAAGCGTTCAACATACCAAGTTTGACCTCGGCATTCTCTGTTAGCAGCACGTTCTGGCCCTTGATGTCCCTGTGGATGACTTTATGGGCGTGAAGGTGAGAGAGGCCCTGGACAGAGAAAGGAGTCAAAAATCGGTCAGTAACAAGAGACCTCTGCTGCAGACTGGTTTTTACTGGTGCAGCTGCAATTTCTCACCCTCAGGATCTCTCTGCAGATGTAAGCAATCCAGTCCTCCTTCAGAGAGCTGCCCTTAGTGTTTTTCACCAGGTCGGTCACTGACCCAGCCCCACAAAACTCCATCACCAGCTACACACACACACAAACACAAGCTTAGCGAGGGCAATAAATGAGTCTCACTGCTGTAAAATCGTCAGGACAGTTACAAGGGTAGACGGACCCAGAGTTGGTCATCATGTCCTGGTGGACTCTTCTTGACAAAGGCACCGTAGTATGTGGCTATGTTGCGGTGGTGGCTGTATTTTTTCAGCATGTTGATTTCTGCTTTGATCTCCTCTTCCTCTTCCTCTGTAACATCCATCACCTTGATGGCAGCCAGCTGGCCCGTCTTCACGTGACGGCCCTGATTCAAAGAGAAGCGGGCAGTAAAGTTGAAAACGAACCTTGGACTCGTTGTCTCTGAATCTTTCTGAATGTTGCCCATTAAGTACGACTAATTGCTTCATCACATCATTTCGCCACTCTTAGTTTTAGATTTCCTTCTACTGGACTCTCTTATCTCGCTGTCACAGTCACTTTAAAATGTTCAGATGACATCTGAAAAATTCACTGACAGAGAGATAAACTAAATATGCTGTAATGTGAGACATTTATGTACAGAACATTTGCAGACACTTGAGTAGCCTTTCTATTCACGCTCTCGTCTGCTCAGTTTTGCTGCAGCAAGTCATTGTACAGGTGACAGCTGGTCGTCTTGAATGCTTCAAAGATTACTCCTCATCAACTTAGTATGGCATCTCTTTTAAGATGGATGCCCCTCACAATGGACAGTTTCAATTTCATTACTTTTCATGCATTCTTCTTCCTGCCCCTACATTACCCACAATGCAACTTCACTTGATTCACTCGACTGTACAGTTTCAGTTGTGTTATGCTAGTTGCAGCCAATGTAGCCTCGTGCCTCTGGCCTCAAGCAGACATGAGGAGTGGGCTACAGAGGTCTGGTAACCTCACATTTTTCTAACTCCACTGCCCTAGACTGTTTTTCATTTTTGTAGTCGTCAGCTCCAGCCGACCGTTGCCTCAAATGACATGAAATTGCAGTTTATCAGATTTCCCACAGCTCTTTTTTCTTTATTCTTACAACTTTTTTCACATATGCAGTGGTAATGAACACAGATTTTGATGTGTAAAAAAATCGATGGAGTTGCCCTGTAAGCCTTCAGTTCAAGTCCTTCATCATTCCAGGTTTTACATGCACTAGTTTTATTCTATTCATGAACTGATATAGAAACTAAAATACAACATTTCCTGCCGTTTTACTCGGCCTGATATTTTTGTGATGAAAACAACAAGTGATTTAGACTTGAATATTTAAAATTGCTCCACATCACGTCTCACCTTGTACACCTGCCCGTATGTCCCATTGCCGACAACCTCGACCAGCTCAAAGATCCCTGCTGGATCCTACGAGAGACAGAGATGGATTCATAAAGTCATACAATATTCAGAAAGAGCAGCACACATGCCTCTGTGAGATAAATCTACAGAAATCTACAAAAATGAACCCCTATGGATCCTATCGTGTACAATAAATCCAATTGAAATAAAATATAGCAATTTCCATACAAATCATCTGAACTTAATTTTCCTAGCCACCCACTCACACACTCACTGTCCACCCACGAGATTTAACATGAAGGAAACAGACAAGCAGATACACTAAACATTGACACCAGATTAGAAATACAAAGATGGATAGTGACAACATGGACGTGACTTCCGGCCTCTTCCTGATTTGTTCGTTTTAAGTTTCCATGCAAATGAACGCATACTTTGCTGACACTAATAACGAGTAGGTTGCTCTGACTTAATTATGCAACCCCCTCCTCCCCCAAGAGACAAGGGAAAATGACAAGCAGCTCCACTTTCATGCAATTTCAATATGGCTTTAAGAAGATGTGTGGGTGGTGAGACTGCTGCTTTGGGTTTAGAATGTACATCATGACCTATCCTGCTTTCATCTGTTTCCAATGACGGGTTTTCTGCCTTCAACACGGCAGGGAAAAATTCCTTTGAGACAGGGAACATTTTATGGGAAACAAATAGCATACATACTTCTGAAAGATTTGGCAGTAAAATTGGGAAATGACCACTCATTTACTGCAAATGCACAAAGCTCACATAATGATAAAAACATACCAGCCAGATCTTGAAGAATGTTATGTGAAATGTACACAAAAGAGGAGGAACTGTGACGTAAAGTAGGAGCAGGAGAATGATGGTATGGAGGAGAATAATGTAACGATAGAGTGGGTGGTGAAGAAGAGGCGTTAGAGTCACCCACGTCCAGCGCAGAGAGTGGGATGAGAGGAATGAAGTGATAGAAGGGGAAGGGTATGGTTAGGTTGTTTGAGGAGTAGCGCCACCAGCACACACATTGCCAAACAAATTGAAAGCAATAAAACCGTAAAAAAAAAAAAAAGAAAAAAAAACAAACTGTAGGCAAGGAAGCAGTAAAACTAGTGGGTGAAATCAGAAAAATGGCATCTCTGATACCTCTAGCAGATATCATGCTGCCATGTTAAATAAATTGGAGAACCTCGGGGAACAACGCAATTAATTTTTCCAAATGTCAGCCTGTTGTCAGGAGAAAAGCCTCAGTTCAAGGGAGTATTAACTCTAACAGACACTGGTGTGGGTCCATAAGGAAGCTGACAATACAGTACGTTTCCTGCAGTGGTGTCAACTTAGCTGACAGAGGAAGTCTTTTTTAAAATAGCCTGACTTGCCACATCTGTGGTCGCACAGCTGCAAGAATCATCACCAAAATCACTACTCTAAATTCTCTGAATACCATTAGGCAATAATTGTCTAGTTGAATTTAAGTCTTTTTAGATCTCTTCCTAAATACTTATATTTGCTGGCTCTGTGGAGTCTTTTACAAACACAAAATCTTAATATGTTCTTCAAATTCAAGAAAGTAATCTCAACAGAATCTAAATTAGCTTTGCAACCTAACATAATTTGCATATTGCAAAGTTGAGGTTGAACAATGTTTCAAATTTGAATTACTTATGACTAACATTATTGGATTGCTGTCAGTTAACACTTTGCAAATGGGCTTCATTACATTCATCCAAAATTGTACCATCAAATATTAGAGAATATCCACAAACATCTGGATTTTAATAATTGTTTTTTTTTTAAACCAATAGCTTTCTTTAGGTCAGTTTACATTATGACATTGTGAATTCATGAGCACTATGTCAAAATAATCTGACATTGAGATGTCATTTCATATCCAACATGTGTAACTTTCACTGGTGTTTACAATGTGGCTTTGTGAAGCGCAGAGCTTTTCTTAATATTACTCTACAGTATCCATTTTTCACACTTACTCACACTTGTGTAAGGTTTCTTATGTCTAACATAGCAGGAACATGCATGGGATGTTTGCACTGCAACAACTAAAATCACAAGACTAAATTTCTCATGAGTTTAATTCCCAGAGGGCATTCCTCACTAATCAGCATCCAATATTTCACTCACACTCTCAAATTTTCAGTGCTTGAAACTGAAAATAAAAGAAGTCGCTTTCCAACAGTTTTAAATAAACAACACAGCAAGGTCATATTCTGCAAGCGCTGTACTGGACTATGACCTTCCTTCACTTCCTATGGTTTAAGATCACTGAGTACAATTTATTATGCCACCTGTAATCAACACAACTGTGCAGGTGACCTAATTTTCCCCAGTGCTAGAGGCACTGACATTTGTTGTTGCCTGTGTACAGTGGACTGTAGTTATGTAATGCTGGAGAAATTCTGTATCCTGAAGCAAGTTTCAGGAAGAACACTGTGACTGAGTCACTTCAATGATCAGTTCTTCAAAATCACAAAAACACGGTTAACACTTATTCCTAGTGGTAGCAGATTATGTCTTTGAGACTTCTGCCACAAAACCATATCAACATATGATGGAGGTAAATGGATTTCATTTACACTACTCCATTACTCAAACTCAACAATAACTTCACCTTCCAGAAACAAGTAATTGGTCAGCACGCCAACCAATCAGGAGTCACTAGTGTAGCGATCTAACCTACCTACCACCTACAAACACAGTTAGATGTGTTCAGCCCTGGTGGATATATCATATTTATTTCCACTGCAATGAATTACACAGGCCACAAATTGCTGTTCAAGTTTTAAGAAAGTCACTGAAAATCTAGTTGGTTTGGGCCAAAATAATCACAAAAAAAATTGTTGAGAATGATAATCCAATTCTCTAAGTTCAATGAAAAGATAGCATTTCAGCCACAACTAAAATAAATTCAGATAATATGGCTAATATTCTCATATTCCCATTTTATATAGCTTTATTATAAATAACTAGGTCTGAGAGATTGAAAATTGGACAAGACCAACTAACTGACTTTGCATCTTCGATATTGTTTTGAAATAAACTTGTGTGTTCTTCTCTTCTGTTTTTGTTTGTGTTTTCCACAACAATATTAATTAAGGTGACAGATTTTTTTCAATGGGGTAATAACCAAGAGGAAAGTCACTGTTTTTACTGTCAGGACCTCATATTCCATTACAAGATGTTATTGTCGCTGAATTAAACAGTTCCCACAAAATTAAGATTATGCTGGAGAAAGTTAAGAGTTTTAATGCACATTTTGAGTAATTGTTTGATATTTTCTACAGACATGACGTGATAACTATGATCATGTTTAAAATTTGTACCTTGGAGTGGGAGATGTTGAAGAAATCTGTCTTTTCAAAAAAGCAGTGACTGAATGCATGAAATGTGTCTTATAATTTTAATAGGAGTCTGTCTTAAGGGGATTTACTGCTGCAACAAAAAAGAAATATAGATTTTTTTCAAACCTATTGAGACAAGAAGATAAATCAATAGGAAGTGTCAGAACCATGGTCTTAATTATGAAACTGTCCCCATGAAAAGAGGATTTTTCAGCAAATGGAGATAGTGGTGAGCAGATTTGTGTTTTCCATTTGATTTAATTCATTGCCTGGCAGAGGAGGTTGATCAAATAAGCAGGTAGATTTTAAAGACTGAGGCCTTCAAGGTGGACCACTGTAAACCTCAGGGAAGTGAGCCAGAACTTTATTGTTCTATCTGATATGTTGTATTTTATAAATATACACTATAAGAATGTTGTCAGTAATCCAAACCAAAATAAACCAATTTTTTTTTTTTTAAAATCCAAAATTCACGAGTGTATGGTGAGAAGATTTGGGCTGATTCTTATGATGATCCACATATCAAACAGCAATTTCAAAGCAACAATCATTCAAGCAAAAGAAGCGCATCACAATCTCAAAGTATATCATTGTTAGTTGAAAAGACAAAAGAAACACTGAACAGACTAATCATTAAACAATGAACATGTCCATCACGGCTGCTGTGTGCAATAAAAAAATGACTACAGGTGTGGTGTGTTACAGCCCAGCAGCCATCATTCTCATGTTTTTGTTTTGTACATGCTAATCACGAAAAGTTATTGGGCTGGACAGTGTGATTCTTTATTATGGCGGTGCAGAAATCACAAAATATCTTTGATTTGAATCTGTGATATTACAACAACAACACAGCTGCCTATAACAATACAAGGCCAGGGGATGTTTATCACACCTTAACTTTGTGGCGTGGGTGTCAAATGGTCGTGCTTGTGTCAGAGGCAAACTGACACTTCTGTTCATATGACATAACATTTAATGAACCCGTCTGCAGTAATTGTACATGAATAAAGCGCACCACACTTATATTGTAATAATACTCACCCTCAGAGCTGCGAGGTCTATGTCATCCAGGCTTCGTGTGGGGGCGTTTTCAGACATAGCTGGCGAAACTTATCACGTTAGCTAACAAGTTAGCCACTTATTTGACAAGAAGTGATTGGGGAAATTTTTAAGTGGCGGGTTGAGTGAGCTCGAAATGGCTTTACTGTAGAGAAAATATAGCAAACGGGCTTTCCGATATGCTGAAATGTTGCTGAACAACACGGTAGCACTTAGATTAGCAAACACATCGCAGATAGAGCTGCCACAGACGCACCCAGCTGGCTAGCTCACGTCAACTCTAGCCGAAACCTATAATGTTATCCGCAGTTGTTTTTACAGAAATGCCGGTAGCTATATCTGAGCAAAAAAAACACATTCAACTTAAAATAGGAGATTTCAACAAACTGTCAACGTCACCGTTAGCCGGCCATCGGCACCGCTCTAACAACTGGCAGGTTTTCAATGCAATGCACCTCCACTGTTGTTGAACACCTTGCTGCGTTCATTTTGACTGCTGCTGTATAACATTACAGCCAATGTTATCCAGGATAAAAATGAAGCGTGTCGCGGGAAAAAAACAGAAAAAAAACTACCACTACCACTGAGACATTCCTTATTATGTTTGATAAAGTAAAAATAACATTTACTGCTCACGACGCAACGGTTGTTTTTTTAAGGAGAACGCAACGTCTGATGTGATGGCGTCCGGGTCCGTCCGCACCGCACCAGAACCGACTGTCAAGCTGGCATTATTAGCCTAAAATAGACGTCCTCCCAGAATATTACTAGAAGATTAGAGCGGAAAAATAGAATAATACCCTCATTTGAGACACGATTCTACGCAACTGCAGTTGTCAAACTTGTTAACACGACTTAAATATTCCCCAGTTTCGGGGCAAAGGCGCACGGTAATCTGAATAACTACAGAGTCAGGTGCGAGCGAACGGTCTAAACCTAGCGTTAACGGTAACTGGTTAGCTAACGTGGCTAAGCTAGCAAGCTAAACAGTCTTTTTCCAGAATAAACTTAACTTCTTCATCCATTTTCTGTGTTGACAGTCGCGCCTAGCACTGCCAACCTTCCGGGGAAAACACAGGCAGGCAGGCAGACAGGCAGGCACTATGCTCTCGCCAGCCACCGTAATACTTGTAAACTAGGGCCCTCGACTCTTTAAAGTTAAGCGTTGATTTCGTTCTCCGGCGTCCAAATTTTCAGAACTTGTAGTTGTATTCCGACACTGCAATATACAGTGCAGCCTCAAACTGCGGCGTACTGGCAAACTTGTTATTTCGCCATGTTTTGCTTCCCAAGTCCTCCCTCCCACTCTCAGCCTTGTTGTAGTCTTGCGGGGTTGTACTGAGTGACGATCGGCTGCACACAACACTCCTAAAGTGTTTGTTCCTCTTGGATGGCTACGGTGCTTCATCAGGGACAAATTACCTGAAACATTACTGTGGACCTCAACCTACGCAACTGCCTGTGTCTGCTCTGAACAGCACATCTGAGGTCATCCTCTACCTGCCC
Source organism: Thunnus albacares (assembly GCF_914725855.1). Classification (NCBI taxonomy): domain Eukaryota; kingdom Metazoa; phylum Chordata; class Actinopteri; order Scombriformes; family Scombridae; genus Thunnus; species Thunnus albacares. Next base: position 10,955,159 of record NC_058118.1, on the reverse strand, counting down.
TGCACTAACCTGGTTGTTCATTTAAAACACTCCATAATTAAGATAAATTAAAGTCTCCTTCCACTCAAAAATGTTTTTCTTCTTGTTCCTTCAGTTGGATATTTGAGCTTCGCTGTGCAGGCTAATGTATGTGCAGAGTTTGACACTAGAAGGTTGTTTTTACCTTCATCTGCTGAAAGTGTAAAGTTTCTCTGAGCTCACTGAAAATCAGATTTTAAGGTATGGGCCTATGAGCATGATTTGTGACATCACATATAGTTTGGAAGCCAATCCTGGTCCAATATTGAACTTGCACAAGTGTGATGTGGAAACTTGAAGCCTCCAGTGCAAACACTGAGAGTAGACTTTACAGTGATGTAGGAGACATCTTGTGTCCAGCAGTTAAACTTTTGAAATGAAATATGTTTGCATATTTATCGATTCTTGTTTTTTTAAGGAGGGAGAAGGAGTAGATGTTGTTTTAAGGATTTTAACAAGATAATTGACCTTTTTTGTGCAAAAACCATAACAGACACAAATTATAATTCAAAGTAGAGTATTTTATATACATCTTACATCATGGCTGGAGGGGATCTTTAAAGATGCTGGATAACAAAAATACACTGTAATATATGTGTCTTTTGATAGTCATTAGTAAGTAACTTTATTTCACATTAAAAACAATTCCTGTTCTTGGTTTTGCTCTCATGTGTCTGCAATCCTAAGAGCCTCCTTATTGCAATAGTTATTTCTCCATTACGGCAGGCCTACCTTATCTCCAACAAATCATAATGCTTGTGAATAATGCATGATTCACTTCCAAAGCTGTTTACCAAGAATTCGAGAGAACAATCTGGTATGTCATAGAAACTGAGGCTATAACATGGCAATCATTTCCAGCAAAACATGTACAGTCTTTATGTCCACAGTTTCCATTTTCTCTTTTTAAACAAATTACTTGATCCAATAATATAAAGATAACAAAACAGCAAATAGCTCCACAGAAATAGTGATACCAGTGGATTACAGAAGCTATCAAGATCACCATTTCGTACAGTATTACATTTTAGATTTCCCCCCCTCATAGGTTTTCACTTGCAAAGTGTTAGGATTTGTCTCTAGATGTTTCAGTAGTTTCTATGGTATATTTCTGGCTGTGGAAGGCAATATTTGATAAACACACATCTAGACAGTAGGCTTTTGTCTAGATTATAGGAACATCATGAATGATATGATGGTTGTCTATGCAGTATTAGACAAATAGCAGACATGCCATAACATAAAGAATAGCTTCATTTTTATATTCAAATATTAAATTCTCTCTAAATATGTTTATATATTTACATTTATCAAAAGAACAAATACACAGCATGTATATATTATATAAAAATAGTACATGGGAAGTTTGCCATGTGATACTAATACTTATTTTAGGTGAAGTAAAAGTAAATATTCACGTTGAAAGTCTGTAGAAAAAACAAGTTTATTGAGGAAACAAGAATAGTTACACATTTTAAAGTACAAGTTGTAAACTGTACTTATGAGTAACAATGTATTGTCTCTGCCCCTGAGTGTTAGTAACCTATACATCAGAAACTCTAAGGTAAAATAATAACCTCGGACTACAGATTTGCATTAACAAATGTCTCCACATAGTGACTGGTAGGGATAATAGTTTTATTAGTTTCTATGAGTCATGTATTCATAAAAATGTATTGGTAATGCTGGCTATTAGTCCAATAAAAACAATAAAAATAAAATTCATGATAGAAACAATCTAAGGTCACTTCTCAGTATTATTATAAAATTTTCAGGAATCTTGAAACAAAGAATACCACTCAAGGCAACCATTCTGTGCTGTATAGAGAGACTAGTGAATATCCAGCTTCTAGTAGTGTGCAAGGGCTTGCAGTGGCATTTTAATATTTTCCGAAGGAAAGTGGGAATAGTTCTGAAGCCAGCAATGGATCATTTCTAAAAACAGATGGATTAACTGGCTCTTCTGCAAAAGGTGCCTCATGTAGTGCGAGGCGGCGTTCACGTGGGACACTTGTCATCTGTCACATTCACAGACAAGGTTGCACTGAAGCCACCTACAGCAGGTAGTGTTGACTTGTGTCTCGAATGCTCATGAAGCAGTCTGTACAGTATCAGTGGCTCTGTTATAGGCTCAACAAGTGTCCACTTTTTTGACTTGCATCAATCAATCAATCAGTGACATCCGTTAACATACAGGTCTCCTTAAAATACATGGGTGAGGAATATAAAAGATAAAGTCCAAAGCTCCATAAACCTTGATATGATATAGATTTACAGAAGCACTGAAAAAACTTGGCCAGACTGTGTATCATGGGAGGAACCTTCAAACATGTAAAAATTCTCTCAGCAACATTGCTTTACCCAAGTGTTCAAAATCAAGTTATTTCAGTCCAATGATGCGTAGAAATATCATCTCCCCCCCCCTTAACTTAGTCAAACTCCTTTCTTGTCACTTTCCTGCAGCTATGGAAGCATGCTTATCATTTTGTTATTGCGTAAAAACAACTCGAGCCCTGTTTGTCTACATTCAGAAGGCAACATCTACATTCTGTTGAATTATTACATCATCTCTCCAAATCTGTCAATGCAATATTTCAAACGAAGTATAGTTGCCTGTCTACATTCATCTAGTGCGAGACTTTTCCAGATTACTCAACAGTAGTCACTAAAGGGAATTAACAGGTTTTAAGAGAATAACTGACATGATTGTATATCAAACAAAACCTAAAAATCTTTGCAGTTTAAGATTAAAAATAGTACTTCATGATGCTCCAGACATGGGAATTGCACTCAGTTACAGTGTTAAAATTAATGCACCAACACAAATGCGTTGTGCATGCAAATGATCATAGGGTAGACACGCAAGACATGAATGGCACGTGGACACAGAATGGTGGAGCCCACATGAAAATAACTGAAAACCGCATTGTTCAAACAATCTGTGTCTCTGCATCACAGTTTTCTCTGAGTCAAGTGGATGGTGGAATGTTCTGTTCTGGACTACTGACAACATGGTGAAATAATAATTCACTTGGTTGTCATGGTGACTTAAAAAAAAAAACGCAACAATTAACAGTAAATCAACCTAGCACCCTTTAATTATCTTGTCCTCCTTCTCCTTTTCTCTCAGTTTTCCCACCTGATTGTTTATCTAAAAATATTAAAATGACTTTGCTTCCGCAGAAATTGACAGTCTCCATTCGACATATTACCTTCTATTTTCTGGTCCACCATCCAAATTTAGTAAGTTATCCCTCTTATCAGTACTCTCCCCTTTTCTGCCCTATCCAGTCTTTATTTCAGCTACGATCCAGTCATCTCTTTATATCCGTCACCATAACAACCACAAATGTTCTGACAGATTTGCTGGCACTGCAGTGAGAGGTGAAGCCTCAGAGGGAGAGAGTGAGAGGTAGAGAGAGAGAGAGAGAGAGCGAGAGACAGAAACAGAGCCACCCACCCACCCAAAAACCTTGCACCAATAAATGTACACTATGTTCCCAGATCATGTGAGATGCTTGATTTCCAATACAACCTTGCAATCCTCTCCTGACTCATACATTAATTTATGTGTGTTTTGTACCACCGCCAGCCCTGCGGTTCTGATTGCATTGTAGAAGTTATGAAGCAGCTGCTGCCATCATGAACAAACTGGCCCGTAAAAGGTTAATCTACTGCTCTTACAGGTTATCAATTATCATAGAATCTGCTTTTCAGTGGTTATGTTCAGGCCTGCCCATCGTCAGTCAAATAGACAATATAAAAAGCATTAGTGGTTAACAAATAATTTGTGCTAAGGTGATGTCTTTCCCTCGCTATTGAACCGCCAGTCCTGTGGCTATTTTAGTCTACTGTGCTGAACATTAGCTGGGTTAAAACCACATGGAGGAGCATGTGGTACAGCTTTAGCTGTTAGTAGTAGTGTAGTGGTCTGATCTGGGCTGAGCTGCGTTTATGTCCACAGCCCTACAGGAGCCATGCCCTCTTTAGTGCCCAGTGGAGGCAGCAGGTTCTCCTCACACAAGAACTTCAGGGGGAAGTGGACCAGCAGCCCCCGAATGGCCTTCAGCTCTTCTATGGCCTGCTCAGGGTCTGAGTCATAGAGGCGCTCCTTCTTGGAATACTCCTTCAGCTCACAGCTGTTGTGGACTTCGTTGCAGGGCAGGCATCGGAAGACCTGTATCACAGCAGTACAGAGCAGCCACAGAGACAAAAGGAGAGGTCAGAAAACAGAAACGTTGCTATTGTAAAGAATAGAAAGTTAAAGATAATATGTCATCGCATAATCTGTAATACACTGTCTTTGGCTTATGTATACCTTGTCATAAATGGTGGCATTCAGTTGGGCAGCTGAATTCCAGACCAAGAAGAAGAACTCATCACTGACTGGGTCGTCAATGCTGATACTAGTGTCTGAAGTAGCTCCAACAAGAACACTGGTAGGGAAAAAAAGATATAGTTCAGAAAGCACAGTGCATTCAAACAATAGCCAGTTTCTGTCTATGCACTTTTTTAGAGTAGTTTGTCATAATAGTGTTTCAAAATTCCTGAGGAAGAATGAAACTTAAGGTTTTTCATTAGGAGAATTACTACAATGTTTGGCCACAATTGTCACCTGAAATGATTTGCTTATAAACCAGGAAATACATACTGTATGTGACATTCGGTGGCTGTTGTTTCCCAAAACATAGAAAATTCAGCTAAATAATGATAGTCGTGACAGACGATGAGACGGTTGCTGAACTCCCTTTAAAAACCAGCTCACCTCTAGAGGTCGTGGCCATACAGAATTTCAGGAGCTACAGGTTTTGTCCTGACCTGAAACACTCTTTGCGCAGAGCGAGTGTGAGGGGTCCTGCCTGGTACTCCTCCCCTCCCATGATGGACGGGACCCTCTCTTCATCTTCCACAAACACTGCCAACTCACTGTCCCTGCTTCCCAGCATGCTGCGGTCATTGATGTTGGCTGATCCTGGAACAAAAATGGGGAAAAAAGACATTTACAATCTGTCCTTTAGAAAGTATTCTTCAGAATGAGTGCTGTTTTTCAGGCTTCTGTGTAAGTATATTTATAGTTCAGAAATGGATTTTAAATGATGAATGTTATAGGTAAGTATCATCAGGTCCTATCATACCATCTACTGCATTATTTTATCAGACTTACACTAACAGTGGTCAGTTGTGGAACGAAACAAAGTGGAACTCAAAGATAATAAATCACATGTTCTAGGAGAAGAAATTCAACCTTCGCAAACAAAACACTTTCTTTGAGGTTTCACCATTTTAACCTGGTTTAACATGAAAAATAACATTTTTAGGCTACTGAAACACTTCTGAATCCCAAATTAATGAATACATTTCCATATATTCGTTTACATTCCCACTTAGTTTTTACCATGGTCAGATAATTCAAGTGGAAAGTGTAAAATACATTAAAATCCACATGTAAAAATATTTTAACAGAAGCCAGGACTTCTGTCACATATTTGGATTTCGATGAAAGGAGATTACTGATTAGCTCTTTTGCCATAAAGCTCCACAATGACTCAAGGTCAAAGTGATGCTCTGTCTGTGAATGAGTTTGCGCTGGTGGTGACTCACCAATTATATAGCAGCGGTCATCAGCAATGAGGGTCTTGCTGTGAACATAGATGAGCTCTGTGACAAGTGAGTTGGAGAGCTGGGAATGTGTTCTCAGGCCGCAGATTGTGATGTACTCCATCCACTGGTCCTCAACTGGGGGGCAGACCAGAATCACATTATTGACCAGAGATAATGTACAAATTCAGTGATGATTTATTAAGAAAATCTCTTAGACATATCGATGCTTAAAAAGGGTTTCAAAAGAAGACAAACAACTGAAGGATGAAAATAGAGACAGACTGGGCAGATACCTAGTACCAGTAGCTTCAGTTTAAAGGAGCAACACAAGGAGAAAGAAAGAGAAACATGTTAGGAAGAAACAAGTGGATTTTTGTGATGTCAGGTGGACTTTTGAGTTGAAACAAAAGCAGACAAGTGACAGAAAACTCACCTTCAGCAAGTCTTGACAGGATGGACTGCTCCCCTCGGCATATAGTCCTGAGACATTCAAAGTTAACTAAAATGAGGCACTTAACACAACATAGGACAATAGTAACAATGATATCTTAGAAAACAGTGACTTCTGGGCATAACATTCACAGTAGGCTGATAAATAAATGCAAGTGAGATCTCAGTGATACTGCAACACTGTGTTCAGGCAATAACAGGCTGACTAGGCTCATGATGTATTATCATTTACTTAATGCTTTAAGTTGATAAACCACTCTGTTATAATGATAAAAGAAAAAGCAAAGTAGTCTTTCCAGTTGCACTTAAGGTTGACAGAAATCCCTCACTCACACCTCAGACTATTAAAACAACATCCCATCACCATAATAAACTACATAGTAATGATTTAATGATCGTATCCACTTTTATTTAAAAGGGGGTGGGGGGCTCTCACCTGTAAGTAAAGTGCAGAATAGCTTGAATGGCATTTCCACCTCCTGCACTGATGTCTCCCTCAAATCCAGGAAGTAGAGGAATCACCACAAACACTCTGTACTTCTTCTGCTCCCTGCAATAAGACACAATTTCAACACGTACATTGTCAACAAGTGTACTCTTTAAACAAGTGGACTATTCCTTTCATATTTATATTTTATTTCATGATTTGTTTCACTTGAAAAAATATTGTATTTCACTGATATTTTCCACCGTTATTGTTTAATAATGTAAAATATGTATGGCAAATGGGTTATCGGTTATCAAGGTGAATGCTGAAATGTACTCTTCTGTGTTGTGCTCCACTTTGCACAGATTTCATAAAATGTTGCTTTGTAACTTCAAACTAAGTTGTTAGTTTGTTGGAGTTGTTACAGTTGGCCAGACCTGTGTGCACGCAGGATTCTGTTCACAATAGCATCACCGATCCCATTATGGACCGTCTTCCCATCGGCACAGCTGATGAAGAACTGGTTCTAAGGGCAGAGAAAAAGCAGATGGTGGCTCGGTATGAGGGGAGCGCTGAAACAGGTAGGTATCTGGCAGGGAAGGGACTCATGAAACCTTATGAATAGGCACACATTGGCTTCAAAATCCTTCAGTGGCATGTGAAACGAATGTGTCAAATATTGTGTAATCCAATAGAATCACGTGCCAAAACAAAAATAAATATCTTTCAAACATCAGATGTTATTTTATACAAAATAGAACCCATTCTTATGTGATACTACTAAAACTATTTAGGTCACAGTGACATTTTTTGCCATGATGGCTGCCCTTTTTTTTGTATCACTGCCATCATGAGGAAGCATTTGGGAACCCAACGCAGAACAAGCTTAAATAATTTTGACAGTCTTCGTTTAAAATGTTGAGTTGTAAAATAAATTAACATATAATTAAATGTGTAGACATTACATTAAGTTCAGTCACTGTGCTATGAGGTACATATTTGTCTGTAAATAGTTAGGACATTCCTGCAATACCTCGATGTAGATGTAATGCTCGCTGTTCTCAATGGTGTGGATGTAGGCGTTGAGGATCGAGCTCTCACAGGTTCCAGTTGACCAGCGATCAGCAGAGCGTAACACCTGAGGAAATGACATGTAAAAACTTGAAAACTTTCCCTGTCACTGGCTATGCAGCAGAATTCCTTATAGTATTTTCTCTACACATTTCAGCTGAAAGATGCAGATTTTTTTCTATTACTGAACTACTTTCTGCCATTTTTTTCCCCTAAGGTATGCGCCCTACAATCCTACAATAAAACAAATGTCTTCTTAGTTTTACAGACCATTAACATCATAGAATTAGTCTAGACATCTAAGAGTTGTTGTATCAAAAATAACCTTCATTTGAATTTGATAGAAGAAGTGACAACTGAATCTGCTGCATTTATTTTTGTGATAATTTAAGTTTGTGGTGCACTGAGATTGCTCTTTGTTAGTTAGACACAGAGTTCCACAAGGTTCTGTGCTTGGACCAATGCAATTCACCTTATGTATGCTTCCTTTGGGTAATATTATTAAGAAGCACTCCATTAACTTTCATTGTTATGCAGATGATACCCAATTATATTTATCAATGAAGCCAGATGAAACCAATCAGTTAACTAAACTCCAAGCATGCCTTAAGGACATCAAGACCTGGATGACCTGCAGTTTTCTGTTACTAAACTCAGACAAAATTGAGTTTATTATGCTTGGCCCTAAACATCTAAGAAACACATTATCTAATGATATTACTCTACTCTAGATGGCATTGCCTTGGCCTCCAGCACCACCATAAGGAATCTGGGAGTTATCTTTGATGAAGAGACGTCCTTCAACTCCCACATAAATTTCAAATTTGAAGGACTTTTCAAGGACTTTTTTTCACCTATCAGATTGCAAAAATCAGGCACATTCTGACTCAAAAAGATGCAGAAAAACTAGTCCATGCATTTATTACTTCAAGGCTGCATTATTGCAACTCTTGAAATTATTGCAAAACTAGAAAAAGAGATCACATTTTTTCCATTTTAGCTTCTCTGCATTGGCTTCCTGTAAAATCCAGAATAGAATTTAAAATCTTTCTCCTCACCTACAAAGCCCTTAATGGTCAGGCACCATCATATCCTAAAGAGTTCATAGTACCCTATTAGCCCACTAGAACATTGTGTCCAAAAGTAGAATGGGGGGCAGAGCCTTCAACTATCAGGCTCCTCTCGTCTGGAACCATCTTCCAGTTTGGGTCTGGGAGGCAGACACCATCTCTACATTTAAGAGTAGGATTAAAACTTGTCTTTTTGATAAAGCTTATAGTTAGGACCAGCTCAGGCTTGCCCTGGACCAGCCGGGGGACTTCCCATGATGCTCTGAGCTCCTCTCTCGTCCTCTCCCTCTCCATATGTATGCATTCCTGTCCCATTAATGCATCTTACTATCTCGGCATCTTCTCTCTCCCATAGTTTTGTGCTTTCTTGTCTCTCCCCTCTCTCCTCCTGTTGCTTTCGCTATTTCTGCCTCCGGAGCTGTAGAAGCTGGATCTGTGATTGCAAGCCACTCACTGCTTCCATAATCCTGCTCAACACCCTCTGCTACAATTATTATTATTAGTTTTGTTTTTTTTAATTATTCTTATTACACATCTCTATGTGGAACTTGCATTGAGCTTTTCTCTCTCTTTTTCTCTCTCCCCCTCCCCACTCTTTTTTTCTCTCAACCCAACCAGTCCAGGCAGATGGCCGCCCACCCAGAGACCAGTTCTGCTTGAGGTTTCTTCCCATTAAAGGGGAATTTTTCCTTTCCACTGTCACCAAGTGCTTGCTCATGGGGGAATGTTGGGACCTGCTCTATATTAAAAGTGCCCTGAGATAACTTCTGTTATGATTTGGTGCTATAGAAATATAATTGACTTGACTTGACTAGCTCTAACACTTACACAAAGAGGGAGAAAACCTGTTGTAGCTCTAGCACAGTATGTGACAGCTGAGGCAGTGTCTCTGACACCTGAATAAGGGAGCAGCAACACCTGATAGGAAAGCTGCAGCATAATGGAGAGCAAGGGTTAAGGTTATGGGCCACTGCCCATAATACAGCACACAGCAAAAGCTATTATTATCCAACACTCACTGTCTCAATACTTCAGAACCGAAGCATATGATGTTGAGTGGGAATAACATTGCTGATAGTAAGAAAGTATGTGGGGACCATACACGCCAAAAATGTTTCTTACCTGTGATATACACTATTTTACTTGTTTACATAGGTTTGTCTCACACAACAACAGAAACTCTCAAACATACAATTCACACTTTGAACTACAATTCAAACATGACATTAATGATGAATTAGCAGACTGCAGAATCATTTTCTCTAACCTAAAATTTTGCTGATACATGACCAATAATTGGGCTTTTTATATTTCATATATATATATAATTTTTGCTTTTATTGGACAGTTGGCAGCAGAGAGGCAGACAGGAAACAAGGGGAGAGAGAGATGACATGCAACAAAGGTCCCTGGCTAGAATCGAACCAGGGACGTTGCAATTATGTTGCATGCACAGTAACCATTCGGCTACCAGGGCGCTCCATATTTAATGTATTCTTAATGATAGTGTTTTTCATCATCTAGACCACATTTCCCATGAAGCCTGTTGCAAATATAACGCTTCCACTTGTTCTCCCTCTCTGTCCTTGGCATCACTCTGAGTGCATTTGTTTTCTCTGGCTTTACTCAACAGGATAAACATGTTGGAAGTGATTTTGTTCCACAGGCTTTACTCTTGTTCCACCATCTGCCGCTGCAAAAAAAAACAAACTCTAAATACTTGAGCTGCATTTTAAAGGCTAGAACAGAGACTCTTTGTTGTACTGGAAAAACATCCATCTGATTTCCTGCTAGATGTGACTTGGTGTCACACAATGTAAAATGCAGGGTAGAAATCAGTTTGTCTTATTTGTTTACAGTTATTACAGTAATTGCGGTAACAAATTAATATGGAAGTGACCAGCAGCATAGGTTCTTATTTCAATGAAGACTATAGGAATCTAGTTTTTAACTTCTGTTCTTCCCATGATAGATCTTTAAAGGGCCTCTTTAAAGATCCCTGTAGTGCTTATGTCTTGTATGTCACAAATGTCCATTTCCCATATGTACATTAAGCCAAACTACAAATATTCTGTTTTTTCTGTGTTGACATCATGTGTGTAACTGAACAAAGGTTGATTTACAAGCCAGAACACAGAAAAGGTTTCTGGCTGGCTCCAGTGTGAAGCCCATCTCTGGTGCTCTCTTCAATCTTTGGTGAGCTTCTTTTACAAGTGGCCACTGTTCTCCAGCAGTCAGAGCTGTCACCCATGGTGAAAAGAAAAACAGCCCGATTTATCTGGAATGCTAATGTAGCGTTGGAACAGTCTTTCTAAAATACAGGAGAATGTATGGATGTGTGAAGGCCGCCCCATTAAATGGACAAACAAACCAGGCAGTGTTGTGACTTCCATGTGTGAGAGGGAATAAAGATACACTGTAACATTTTCAACATGCACTGATGTTGCACAGACACCGACATCATCACATACCTGCACTTTGGCTCTATTGGACCCCGGCACATTGAATGAGAGTGAGTCAGCAGTGCAGTGAGACTTGGGGAGAAGGTAGGGGTAGAAATCATCCTTGTACTTGTTTTTGAAGATCTAGAGATATGAAAATCAATCAAAGCTATAAATGTCACCTTCTTGTCAGACATATGAAGATTTCCTTCTAAGGCCCTCAGTTACATTCAGTTTATTTTACAACTTACTATTGGTCTTATTGATGTTGTGGCCAATAAACCCATAGGTTAGCATAACACTGTACTCATCTTCGTAGATAAGAATGTGGACAACACCCACATAAGAGTCCAATGGGGCCATGGCAATAAAAGTCTCAGATTTTTTAGTTCTACAAGCTCTACTTAAAGCCATCTGAAGCTTGTGTATCTGTAGACTTATTTATAAAGCTGTTTCCAGCAGAGCTGTCCCAGTCTCTAAAATAACAAGGATGTTTAAAATAATATGATAACTTATAGATATTTTGGCCACAACTGCAACAATAAAAGCCAGGTGCCTTTAAAAAGGCAGAACTTTCCTTTGAATCTGACCTTGGTAAAGTTCCAGCGCTGGATGAAGTGGCGGGCTACATCCCTGGCAGCTTTGCCATGAATAGCTGCAGACAGATCGCGCCACGGCATGCGAGGAACTTGAGTACGGTCGATGTTATCTGAAAAAATATAAAGAGCAATCCTTCCAGATCCCTGTTTAGAGACTCTCTGTATGTTTGCGTATGTGCATGTCTGTGATACTAAAAGGAGATTTAGATAATGTACCTTCAAAGGGTCTGTCAAGTTGGACCCAGTCTTTCCTGATGAAGTTGCTGTAGTCTTTGCCAAGCCATAGTTTAGTGTTGCCAATCAGATTCTCAGGGTCCTGCTCTGTTTGCTTATCTGGTTCAGATGGCTTTGGACCATCAGCCACACCATTGTCCTAGTTAACAAAGATATTAGTTTGTGTCTGCGGGTAGTGTGACATACTGAAAGCACACTGCCTCATGAACTACCGTGAACATATTTATTCTCAATTAGTGCCAATCAACAAGAAAATAAGATTGTGTCATCACATTCTTACTCCTGTATCTCCCTTTGGCTCCTCCTCTGCTTCACTGTTGGCCGCCTCTGTCAAACCAAGGTCAGTTAGCCTGTACTGGCTGTCATCCCACCTCCCGAACGCAAGGTCAATGCCTCCCACAAAGGCTACTGTTTGGTCAATAGCCACCATCTTTTCATGGTGAGCCCAAAGGAACACCACAGCCGACACATGGTCAGGATGTCTCATCACCTGTTGAACATCAAACAGATTAACATTTTTTTTTAAAAATGAGATGACGTCTCTGGTAACAGTTCTAATTGTGTGTCTGTCGCCTGTACACCAAATTATTCTGAGAGGTGACAGACCTTGATGTTTGGGTGCATATTCATAAGAGTCTTCTTGCTGTGCTCGCTATTGATGCCAAGTGCGAGCTCCACCTCTTTGTACAACAGAACACACACTTTGACTCCTTGTTCCTGCAGAGAAGGGTTCAAAGAGAAGTGATGCAATTTGAAAAAAAAAGGATGAACAAAGGTGATGTGAAATTTGAAAAATCATTTGGGAGTTTAAACAGAGAGGAACAAGACAGAGAGAATCCCTACTGCTTTGCGTTTGAGTATCTCATCCAGGCGCCAGTAATTTTCAGTCGCTGGTCTCTTCAGGAACACTTCAGGGCTGAGCCTGAGAGAAATATTTTAGTGGTATAATTACACGGACATTTTTAGCCGGTAAACTCAACTTTCTTCATCAGAAAATCCAGATCTTGCTGACACTTACCACCAGTCTGTGATGAAGATTTCCTCCTTGGCTTGTTCAAGAGCATCAGCCAGGTCTTCAAAGTAGTCTCTTCCATTCACATACCTTCAAATAACATCAATAAACCACAAACGTTTAGTAAATTAAGTCAGACTCTGAAGACGGACAGCTGTTGCAAATCTCAGACAGACTACACAGCAACTGACCATTTAGTGAGTGTGTTCTCCCGTGGCTGAGCGAACCCCTCAAAGCGTTGCACTTTGAGAAAGTCAGAGGTTTCCGCCAGCCGATTGATTTCATGACTCCACCAATGCGCTTGTCTATAGCTGCTGCATTTGATGACCAGACTCCTGAGGAAAAACAAACAGGCCACACACGTATCACAACATAACCCCAGACATAAAGATATGTATGTACGTACAGTTTATACGTGGCAAACACACAGCTGACTTACCGAGTGAAGTTCTCAAAGCAGACTCCGTATCTGGTGTCTGTATAAGCACGGCCTACTTTCACTTTGAATTCTGGGTCAAACAGCAATACAAAATTGATGTTGCCATGGTCTCGGTTCATATACATCAGGAAGGAGTCTTTCACCACCAGCCAGCGGCGTGACCAGCGGAAACAGAACTGATGATGGCCAATGCAGTTCAGGCCTTGGATCCGGTGACCCCCCGACCTCTTGAAGATGGGCCCCTCCCTGAGGAGAGATGACACATATTGCAAAATAAATCCCTGTAATACACTTAGTCATTTCCCCATTTTCTTTGTGTCTCCCTCACACATAAATAGTCTATTCTGCTTACAAGCCTTTGGGTCCGAGATCAGTGATGAAGGAGAGAGCACCGACAGAGAGGAACTCCAACTGAAACAAAGGCAAAGAGAGAATGCCATCATGCTACATGACATTCACTGTGTATCTGTGCTGTGAATGTCTGTGTTTCAAAGCTATTACCATGCTGTGGTCATTCCTACAGAAAGCGTTCTCCAGCAGACCATTCAGGTACTCCTCAAGGTATTTCTGCAATAGAAAAGTGATTCAATTTTAAAATGTGACTTGACAAACAACTGTCTGAGTCTTGTGCAAGTGAGTCACTGGAATTGCCTGAAACTGTATGAATTTTGTGAAATTGTCATTTTTGTTGTGTAGAGTTGGTTCATTTCAATAAATGTATCATATCACTTCTATTTTTTACAATAATTGTCTGGTGTGAAAACAATAAAAAGCTATTTTTTTCACACAAAAAAGTGGCATTCCCAAAACATATGCAATATTCACATGTGACAGTAGTAAAACATTTGAGACATTAGGCTGATAAGAGTGTAACAAAATCAATAAATACAAGGAATCAGCAAAGACCAACACAGTAAACACAGATTTTTCTTTTATATGTACCGTAGTTAATAGAGAACAACAATCTTCTTCATTAAATAAAATTAATTCGAAAATCTTGACACAACAACAATTCTGTGAGTGAAAAGTATCTGAATATTTATACCATTGTGTTCGCCATCAAGGACACATTATGTGTGGGTATTTCAAAGCATGTACTGTATACTTTATATGTGCTATCTGATTGGTTTGTTTGATACCATTTTGCTGGAGGTCCTTCTGGTCCGGTCATTCCCATGTAGGCTGGGCATTTCCTCTGACATGGCTCTCAGCTGCTGCCTGTCCTTTGCAAATCTTTGAGAGAAATTTGAATATTCAAAATGCTTAGTGCTTCAGAAATCTGACTGTAAAAACTCATAAAAAAAACATCACTCAGATTTTGAATGCACATCTCTCAGAGTGAGTTTGATTTGCATGATTAAGATAAACAGATTTGTACACTGACCTTCCCAGAGGCAGCAAATGAAGCATCATCTTGTGCTTGTAAAGATCTCGATGCAGCTCCTGGAAGTGCTTGTACTTCCTCTTCACCGTCCAGTGGAACTGGCCGTGTGTTAGCCACACCGTGTACAGGGTGCCTACACGGACCTGGTGAGACATTATTGAAATGATGCACATAAACATGATGGTATAAAATGACGAAAATCAAATACTGAAGACCAAATGTCACACTACTATTCATTAAATTTTCAATTAGTTATCCAAGTTGTGACACAAATTTGTATTTCATTAGTGACAAAGACTTACGTGTTTAAATGAATACTTTTTTAACAACCTGGATTTTATTTTCATATGCTTTGAGTATGTCACATTTTTGCTTCCTTTTTATCAGGTATGGTAACATTTTCCTCACAAAACAAGTAGGCAGAGCTTTACCTCAACATCCAATAGGGCAAGACACATAAGAGGTTAAGAAGAAAACTAAAGTTAACACACTCAAAATGTGGGTTATTATCATCCATTGCAATGCAATAGATCAAAGTTGAACCAAGAAGTAGCCCTTTCACATTTAATGGGCATGTACTCTGAACAGTTTGTGTAACACAATGTTCTTTTTGAGTTCATACAAGTAGTATTTGCTGAAAGGCATCTATTTGGACTTGGGAGTAAAAACAGCTAACGTGGATAGGAAAACAAAGGGAGAACATGCAAACTGACTGAGTCAGTCATATTTAACTCAGCTGTTACTAATAATCATTCATTTCTAAAAGGCATCATGCAACATGTTGTCCTTCTCTGGCTATGAACTGACTTATATAACAATATAAAGAAACTTGTGCTTTTTGACATAAATGCACATGCAGTACTGCAGTTTGAGTGGTTAAAAAAAGAGACTTGTGTAAAAGTAGATATGTCATTGGCAGTTATAAAGTGGGCTCCTGAAAACTAAAATATTTTGTTATATTAGGCCCCTCCAGAATAACCTGACATGCCAGATGGTTTGTTACACAGAACCATCTAAGAAGTTGTCCTTGGAAACTGTTTGGAAAAGGGCAGGCTCTTTCAAAAAAATAATTGGCAGGTGATTGGATGAACCATCTGTCTATCACCGTCTATCACCGTCTTACTTTGCAAGGCAAGCGCATAACTTGAAGCCTGACAAGATGGATTCTCGCATGATGTCGTGATTTCTTGAATCCAGCTGCCTCACAAGGTAACCTCCAGAGGACCCAGCAGTAGAGTAAACACCCACTTCCACAAACACTCTCAACACTGTGCTCACCTGTTCTACCCAAACATCGCATCTACACTTAAAATTATAATCAACATACACACAACAACTCACCATGTAATTTCAAGCCTATCTCTCTATCTGAACAACAGTAGGTTAATGCGACAGTTAAGCCCACTGGCTCAAAACAAAAGTTAAACCCACAGACAGACAGCATGGAAATAACCACACAATCATGGGACAGCTGACTGTTTAGAGTATTAACAGCCTGCTTGTGAGTTCAGAAAAAGAGTTAAATACTAACAGTTTTGCTATGACATGATGTCTGAATAGTAAAGTACATTCAAGTTGAACTTCACAGTGTCTCAGCCAGGCTGGAACATAAGATTGAAGTCAGATATTAAAAGGTGATCATGGGTGATCATGTTTCTAAGACGTTGCATAGGACGAAACCATTTGAACGTGGATATATGCACGGATTCACTTCAAGCTCATCAAAGCTTGCTATTAATACTTAGTCCTTTCAGCAACTACCAAAAGAGAACAAAAATTGAATGGATGTACCTTAGAGCGGGTGGTGTATTTCTCTGTGTTGTCCACCCTGCATGTGATAGGTACACCAGGCATTAGGTATGGTATACCCTCCTCCTTTATTTCCGGAAGATGATGCACCACAAGGAACGGACGGCCATCTATGTTTTGGAAGATTCGAATATGTCACTGAAATTTCTTCTGCTACAGCAATTAGAGTTGTTCAACAGACAGCTCATATCTTCTTAGATTAACATATCTTATAAAAGGAAGTGTTATTTTTACCACTGCTGGACATGAGGCCATCTATCTCGTCTGGACTCAGATTATGGAGGTCATGCGTGAAACGCCTTCTGCCCAGGTTTTGGACTGTTGTGCACTGAGCCACTGGCTCAATCACATCCTCTGGAGCGGCCATCGCACTGTTGTTGCAGCTGTTCTGGTGCAAAGACAAAAAGTGAAAAGAAAAGAGAGAGACTTACATTTATCATCTGGAGTTTGTGCAACTTCACACTTGTTAAATTCACACACTTGATGTAATAATTCGCAGTATTTCAAGGTCTAAAACAACAAAAAACAAAACAAAAAAGTGATTTAGTGTTCCACTACAGAGAAAAATGATGTTTTTTGGAGGCAGCAGCATAACTTACAACACAGTAACTCCACAGACTGAAAGCTTAAGACCTAATTTGCATTAATTGGATAAAATATCTGCCTTTGCATCAAAGTATAATTTATATCCATTTAAGGAATTAGCTTATATTGTCTCTAGAAATGGGTTCAAATCCAATGTCCAATAATAGATTCCATCCACAATAAATTGATATTGTCAATGCTTAGAGCACTTTGTGTGTGCCAGTGTAGCTATAGTTCAGAAAGCTATTAGCAACTCTCATCAACGTTTAGTCTCTACTGACAATTTGTTTACCTATTTGGTATGTTTTAAACCTAGTAACAAAAATTTGATTGCCGAAGTTATTAGAAATATTTGATTATCTGGAGCAATGCATTTGTAAACCATATGTCCCCAAGTAATGATCTGATTGAGTAAAAGACAATACTGCTAGTAAGAATTTGAGCACTAGTAAAATGGTTAATGGACTGCACTTATATAGCGCCTTTCTACTTTAACGGAAAAAGTGTTTTACAATTGTTGCTTCTCTTCACCCATTCACAGACACACACACCGATGGCAAGTTTATCAGTTTTGCTAATAGCAGTGGTTTCGGTTTGTATATATGAACTGCAACACCAACAGATGCAGCCAGAAACTCAGGGGTAGCAACAGTTGTTATTTATAAAATCAACAACCTTAGTAACAGTAACCAGTAGCAGCAGCAACAACAGTAGAAGTAGTAATAGTTAGTAAAAGCAGCAGCAGTACTTAAGGTAATGAAACAGTAGCAGCAATAGCAGCATTAGCTTTCAATGTAGCTTAACAGGACTCAGATGTCATAATACAGACATAATGTACACTATCCAGACTGATAGTGTAAGTATCTCAAAAGAAGAGTAGTTAGCGAAATAATCTGACAGTACAAGTGGGTTCTTGAAGTGAATCTAATCCTTGAGGAGAGCGACATGATCATGATCACACAGAAAGAGGCATTCAAGTACAATTATCACACCAGTCAACAACAGATGATGTAATGTCAGAAGTATCACTGTTAAAATGCTGAAAACAGAGAGCCCTCACACACCTCAGGCGTCTTGTGCTGTTTACCTGTGTATCAGGTCATCGACACATCGACTTACGAGATGTGTAGGACACAGCTACCGGCAACAGAGAAAAGGGTGTGTGTGTGTGTGTGTGTGTGTGTGTATGTGAACCCTTTTGTGTAGTGTGTGGGCCGGTGTCTTTGAATGGCTGAATGTTTCCTCGGCAACGAGGCAAAGGGGAGGGAGGGTGTGTGTAAGAGGGAGACAGAGAAAGAAGAGGGGGTAGGGTTAGGTGGGTGGGGTCGGGGGTAGGTTGGTAGTGTTTGGGAATGATAATGAGGATGAAATATCTAAGAACCACATCTAAAAACTAAAACATCTCAAAACTGAATAAATACTGCTGTTTATGGCAGCAAGGTTAAGTTAAAAAATAATAAAGTAAAGTTTATCTCCAATGTTTAATATTTTTGACTTCAATGAAAAACTACCTCCATGTGTTTAATTGTCAATTATCAACACATTAATTTGTGTATTTTTACAAATTACAGCATTATCTCTTTCTTTGCTGTGCCTCAACTAACATATACCACCTAAACTTCCTAATATCAGTGGTGGAGTTTTGGGTCTAGATGTGTGACACTTTGCCATTACATTAAATAACAGCCAGTCAATGAGATAAAGGTTGTGCCTGTCAAGTTGTGTAAGATCCACTATACAGTCACAAATATGTCAACCAACCAATGCTTTGCAGTGGTTAAAACCTACTGGAATTACATTTGCACATAAATTTCATGGTTCATTTCAACAAAATGCAATCGATTGATAACCTGTCCAGTGTTTCTCACCATCTGCCCACTGCATGCTGGAGAAGGCCACAGCCACACAGGGTCCTGAATAGGAGTTAGCAGGTAAAGACAGGAGTAATACTGAACACTGGATAGGGACATCACCTGCACTGTACAAGCTAAAGGCCATTGGCAGCACCTGACGTCTTGAGAAGTGGTAATAAATTAAAAAAAGACCAGATACATGACAACAGTGACACAGTCATCGTCATTTTAGGATCGTTCAACTTCCTAATAATTATTTTTGACACCTGTTGAACAGTGAACTATGATGACTTTCTTAACATTTGGAGGCTCTATTGGGTATTATGACAATATGTTCTTTAATTTCCAGATCATCACATCCCACTGGTTGTACAAAATATTTAAAAAAAACACTTTGAAGAACACTAATGAGAAAAATTCAAGTAAAAATTATAATCCCTTTCTGAAAGCTGTGTTAATTCACAAGTTATATTGTATTTGCTATAAAACTCATATAAAGGCCATTTCTACTTTGTCATTTCAAGAAGAGCTATTTCTGCACCCTTTCCATGCTTTTTTTGTTTCCACCCTGATCCTAGATCTTTTTTAAGCCATTCAGCCATCTTAGCTGGCATTAAAGCCTGTCATTTCAATTACTTCCAACTGTTTGTTGAGACAGATATGTTGGCAAAACAATGTTTTGCCAAATAAGCTCTTTGGTTTGATTTGACTTAAGACTTTTTTTCGCCTCTATTCACTCTTTATGCTGGCTCATACTTGCCACAAAGCATACATAATGTGTATTACATTACAGGTATGCATGAGAAAACTAAATACTGATCCAAAAATGCGGAACTGAGACCAATCTTATCACACACACATATTTTATGGAAATACATAATGATTACCCTTTAAAAGGCTTAGACGTCTATGGTTGACTTTACATGATTTTCTTCTTTTTTGTCTGTTGGAGTGAGAATTTGTCTACACTATTTACTCAGGTTTCCTACCTGTGAAATACTACACTACACCACCCATGTTCCTTTACAACATGAGCCAGATTGTCCAGAAGGGAGTGTTGTTACTGGGAGCCAAGGCAGATCTTACACACCAAGCAGTCATATGATCGTAAATCTGTGTGTGTGTGTGTGTGTGTCTATCAGCAGTCTTTGTTCTACAAACCCTTTGAACTTTGTGCCGTTTGTTGCCAAAGGATAGGTTCACAATTTTTCCAAGTCTGCTTTAAAACAGGTGCCCATATAAACATGGAAATAAGTTTGCTTTCTATAATCATCCCTCCTGTTCATGTCAGCCTTTGAGATCCCTTCCCATCCTAATGTGCTTCCAATATAAGTGTTGGGGGACTAAAACTATGTTCTGTGCAAAAATACGTTCCAAAGTTGATCTGAAGTTAATTTGAGGCTTCAGCAGTCTGAGTTATTAAAATGGGTTTATTCCAAAGTTACAGTCTTTTGTGTTCCTATCCCTCCACTGCAGCTCAACAAGGAAACACTGTCTGGAGAAACAGAGAGAGGGAATTTTATACTAAAACTGTTGGAACTTTATATAATTACTTGATTTTTATTAGATTTTTGCAAAAAACTAGGACTGTGGATTTTGCTCCCCATCAATAACATTGGATGCACATTATCTTTAAAGGAATCTTGTGATGGCCAGGATGATTACATCAAGAAAAACCTGTTTTTCAGTGTTCATATGGGCACCTGACTGTTGTTTTAAGACAAACTTGAAAATTGTGAACAAGCCCTTTGCATTGTACAGCACCTTGCAACTCTGGTTTTGAAAGGCGCTTTATAAATAAAGTTTACTTACTTAAAGCCAAAACCAATTCACACTGGGATTGTCTCAGTTTTCTTCAAACAAAAAACTTAAACTGTCAGAATGTTTTTTTTTTTCATTTTACTGCTGAATCAGTTAAAAGTCTCACCTTGCTGCAGTGATGGTGAGGTGTACTCTAGGTGTGGTCAGTACATCTCTACATCACTGCTGGTTGTGGTTACAGGTGAAACACAGCACACCTCTGACCACTCTCTACATACTGCAACAGTCTTTTAACCAGAAGAGATCAGTGAAAGGCTTTCCAGGTAAAGTTATTGCTTATTGAAAGCCTAGGTTGCACAGTGGATATATCAGAATATAATCTGATCCATTCATTTCTTCTTGAAGTGCATAACTATCTTAAATTACAAAATATTAAGAAGCTAAAGAAACTGCACCCAAGAAAGTTTCTGTCTGTTTGCAACTTTAGGAGCAGCAAGGTGCAAGCAGTATAATATTGATTGTCAACAAATAAGCTTTCGCCTACACTAATATTTGTCCTCTGCTCCAGGGGAAAGTTGTGTGTTTGCATATTTTTTGCATAATTTACCAGGTCTTCAGAAACAATTTGCACGGGATGTTTTTTTATTTAAGCATGAGCAAAATATAGACCGACCGTAGCAACAGACTGAGAAACGTGCAACCAAATGACAGGATCTGAACACCTACACAACTGTGCTGAGTCAACTCTCGCCTCCGCTGGTTCCCATCGGATTTCCCCAAAAATCCGGTGCATCGTGTGCCCTGAAAATAGCCGTCATTGCTGACTGATTCATCTTTTAACCACATTTTTCTTACCCATCACACTCACCTGACACAAGGAGCACGCTCTCTAATGTGTTTTATAATACAATCTTGCTGGAGAACACGCACTTTTGCCACAGATTTAGGAGTTGATGCGAGTTTGGATGAACTACAGCTCAATCAGAATAAGTTTTCTTTAACGTACGCCAGAATCTACAAGGTCTTTATTGGGTTTCACACCACATTGCTATAGTTGTTAGTCTATTTAACACTCCGGATATCAAAGTTACTGTGGGTGTAGAGACTGAAAATGCTGAAGGCGAAGTTTTGTCGTCTCCACCCATTCCCCATGGCTTCCCACAGCATTCCTCAAAGAAATTCAATTTACGAAAAGTACGCTTCAAATGTCAGCTGACGACAGCGCCAAGTGCCAACCGTAACCGCAAATCACACCGACGAGACAGATGTTTGTTATCATCCCTCTTCGGTGGTGTGAAATCTGCAGCTGGACAATTTCAATCGGCAACGCAGCGACACAATTCAGACAGACAGGAGTGAAAAATGCGTCCAGCTGAGGCCCAACGTCAAATACTTACTCTCCGTTCAAATACAGCCACGGCTCAGCACACACAGCTACTCCACATGTGGGGCAAGGACATGAAACATATACTCAGATTAAAAGTGATGTTTCATCGTTTCCCGGCCAGCCAGCCAGTTGTTTTCTTAGAGGAGGGTTAATTTCTATTCCCCCTGTAGGTGATGTACACTTAAGTCCCTCCCATCGGATGTCCAGCTCAACATGGAGGAGGAATAGAAAATTAAATATTAGAAATGTGGATTTGTCACACGGGACAGGTGATACCAGGCATACCTTATGCTCTGCTACTCTTTTTTTACATGACTTTGTCGTGTTAATGTTGAGAAGCTAAACAGTTTTCCATGTTTGTAAGGCTGTTTAGAAAGCACACCAACAGGCACGATGATGTACTCTGTTCATACTGAGAGAGAGCCGGTCTGCTGACAAAACATGGATATATGGGACAAAACATGTCCTGACTGGGCGCCATCAGGGGAGACACACAGGAATGTGAGTTGATAACAGTGGAGGAGAGGGGCGACTGTGAGCCTAAACTATGGTACTGCAGTCGACAAGTTAACGAGAATAACGGAAGATATCACGATATTTCGGCTTATAATTTTCAAAACTAAACCCTGTTAAAGAGGACTTATTATGCTTTTTCTGGTTTTCTGTTATTTACATATTGTTAGGATGTCAGTTATGCATGTTAAACATGGTCAAAGTTCCAAAAGTTGAGGTTTGTGTGGAAATGCCGCCTGTAAGTCAAAAGTCAGGGATTCAGCTTATCTTAACACTTCATTTGCAACGTTTTTTGGGCTGCGTCCGAAATTCCATAATAACTTGCTATTTAGTGTGCTAAAACAGTATGTGAGAGTTTTTACACACCTCCAATTCGTTGAGAGATAGCCTTGAATTTTATTATTATTTTATCATTCCTCGAATAAAAAACGAACAAACACCGGGAACTTTTAAAGTTAAAGAGGACACGCCGGAAGTACGGGTCACATTTGCTTCAGTTAATTACACTTTCTTTTCACACTTTGTCATTTTGTTCCCAAGAGTGTACCTAATGTGCATGTGTTCAATAAAGAGAGAAAAAAACATTCCCAGCAGTCTTATTGAAGACAAGCTTTAAAACCCCACAGGTCCCTCCCACAAAAGTTTTATCTTTTTATGACATAAGATAAGCATCTGTTGGAAGGACAAGAGAAGATATATTTTTATATCTTATATATATATATATATATATATATATAGTTTTATTTGAACCATTTAGAGTTTGGGTGACGGACACAACAGAAACATTTTGTGTTTATCACCACAGCCAGAAGGTATGCCCTGATAGAAGTATTTCCTTCAAGGATATGATTACACAGGATGCACATTGACTTACTGTAAATCTGGATAGTGATTCACATGTCACTATAGCCTATCAACAACAGTATAAAACAGTTCAACCACTAAATTTAAAATTGAAACAAGGATTCAGGAATCTTTCACAACATGAGTAAGGTGTAGGGAGGACTATACTCTCAGGATGCTGATGAAATAGAAAGCTTCAAACAGCTTATTCGACAAGTTCCTGGAAAATATAACCATAGCGTGATAGCATCTGCTGTTGATTGTACTTGAACTTCAGCCTACTTATTTTATTGGACATTATATTTGTTATATCTAAATTGGACTGACAGTACTCCTTTGGGCTCTATGTTTCTGATAATATAGCAATTTTGTATTTTTTTTTTTATCTTTGTAGTTAGACCATTTTTTCTTAATTACATTTCAAGCCCACAGGAGGCGAGGGAGGGGGCAGTCTTTCTTTATCTTCCCCTCTCTTGAGGTTTCTCCCTTTTTTTTTCCATTACGTGGTAACATTCATTTTTTTAGTGTTTTTCCACTTCCTCTTAATAAGCTTGTGGCGCCGGTTAGCTCCATGACACACAGGGCGTATGATGATTATACAAGTAGAATGACACATTTGTAAGTGGACTATTGTGGACACAAGAAAATTCATCTGAACAGGCGTTTGAGGCCTCAGACAATTTACAATTAGACCAGCTATGAATGTTGGTCTGGGGTGGCGCTGTTAGTAGAATATAAGGCTTGACTATTTGGTGTAATATAGTTTAACACCACATGGAGGTGTTCAATCACACTTACAGCAAAGGAGATTTAAATATACGTAACAGCAGTGCATCATGGCTGAAAATTGAGTATGCTGATTTTAAGAATAAATCAAAATTCTAAGTGACTTCAAATAATTGAATTTATGTTTTATTACACTGGGAATTAGATAAGTTATCAAGATCTATTTAATGCATACATAATAAAAAATAATATGACCTTATTACAACCTTATAACCTTGTTTTTCACATACACACACTCACATACCTTGAACACGACTAAACAGAGAGAAATATGATAAATCTGAAAAGTAAGAAGTTTAAGTGATTAAACACATTGAACACATTGTGTAGGATACGTGCATTTTATCATGACTTCACAAATGATCAGCTTCTCTGTTGCTCAATGTGTCTGTGAGTTTTTTGTTTGTTTGTTTTTTAGTTTTACATTATATTCGCACTTCCAACTGAGCATATGTAATTTTCTCGGTAGAGGGACAAATACCCTGGTACAGCACAATACCATTATCCAATCATACTGTCTTTTGAAGAATTTTGACATTCAATTCAAGATTCAAATGCCTTTTCCTTATCATATATGTCACTCACACTTTGTAATAAATTGATTTAACAGGTCATGATGCACAAAATAAAATATTTATTTAAAAAACATGGCACAATGATATTCAGACAATATCCCTCCGAGCCATACTAACAAGACATTCTAATAAATAAGTCTTAGAAGGATAATAAGGCTTTGATTCAGAGTTGGGTGGCTCAAGTTTCATGCACAGGTTCTTCAAATAAGACATAATACATGCAAGAAAATCTATTCAGACTTTAGCAGATATGTTTTGCAGTATGTGCATTGATGGTTTATTATAAGCCCATGTAAGCTGGGCAATGTTAGCGCACAACATGTAAATAAAATCAGTTCATCAGGTAATGAACCTTCTTGATTTGAAAAGTTCTTCACTGCAGCAGAAATAACTTTCTCAGCACAGTAGCTTCAGCAGTTTCCATCAACTATAACCTGAAGTCTGAACTTTAACTCACACTGTTTATACTACAAAACAGACAAATAATAATTGTACTTAGCATGTTTTTTTAATGATGATAATGGTGATGTTGATGATTGTAATGGCGATGATGACCATTTAAAACAACACTTTTAACAGATGTGTACCTCCAAAGAACTTAGACTAAGATGAAGAACTGAGAACTGAGTTGTAAGTTTGTATGAAAACTCTCAGCTGCCTGACAAGTATTCACAAAGAAAAGTCTGAGCTGTGAACATGGACTCAGACAGTTTCGGTGTTAAATCTCTGTTTTTAAAGCCCTGCTGCACAGATTTAACTCAACCCTGATTCTGAGTCTGGGAGTCAATGAGCAAGACCGCTTAGCCTTACAGACAGCATGAGGTGACAGTGACTCTTGGAAAGGTTTCATCAAAATTTTTTTGATTGTTTTAACTCGGGACATATTTTTTGTTCTGACCAGGAAATGGGAAATCTGGTGCCCGGTTGAAATGTCCCGTTAGGAAGATCCCCACTGTGCCGATGATGAAGAGGAGAATGGCAGCCCAGAAACATACCTTGTCAATCATCTTCCCAATCAGTACCCAGCTTTCAATTTCCTTTATTTGAAAAAAAAAAGTGAGTAGAGATGAAAGAACCAAGATAACAGTTGGCGTAAATGAAATATAGACTGGAAAATATGTAATATATACACACATCCTAAACATAATTGAAATACCATATAAGTTGTTGTCTAGGCAGATATAGGAAGTATAAGGTAACACTTACAGATCCAATGTCATTTTGTTGTCTCGTACTCTCAGCAATGAAGTTGCAGGCATCTACACATTGCTTGATCTCAGGTGCAGCTTGGGCCAAACTCTTATAGAGGTTGGCTGTGCTGCTGATATCTATATTATCCACTAGGGGGAAGAAGACACTGACAATTAGATAAGAGTATGCCAAAGCAAGGCAGACACAGACATCTTTTATGAGGAAAATGAAGGGTGCCAAACAACATACACGTGACGTAAGAAGCCTAGAACAAACAAATAATTGGCTGCTATAGTAGGAATGTAGGAATGAATTTGATACAAAGTGCTCTTTGAGCTACATCCTGTTATGGTCCACCAGACTGGTCCACCAGATGCCCTCAGACTGGTTTTTTCCTTGTTTGTTGAACTGGACCGAGTGGGAGTAGGACAGATAAATTCCAGATTATTTTTAAGAACTTTCTTGAGATACTATTGCTCATTTTATTCAACCTTTGTCCTGACATTTAAGTTCATATACACGTGCGCCACTGAAGCTAGGTGTTTCAGTGGTGCTTTTTACTTCATAATGGTGATGATGATGATTTAAAACAACACTTTTCTTTAAACAGATGTGACTACATGATGTAACTAGTTGTGCAATGAGAGTTGCAGGTTACTTTACTCACAAGTGTTTTTGCTTTTGTCATTTGGCTTCATCTGTTTTTGTTTTTCAGAGTTAGTTAGTTAGTCTGTTCTCTGTGTCTTCCTGATGTTTTTCCTCTGCTTCCCAGCCTGTGTGTGTGTGTGTGTGTGTGTGTGTGTGTGTGTGTGTGGTGTGGGCGTGTCTGTTCTTTGTCTCCTAGTTTCCCTCCTTCGCACATCTACATACCTGCCGTGTGTCAGCCTCCTCAGCCCTTCCCTGCTCCCAGTGTCTCCTTCAGCCTATCAACACCTTGCCTGTTCTCAGTTTGGTCACCTGTTTCCCATTCCCTCATTTGTTCAGTTTGTATTTAAGTCCTGTTTCTCAGTCAGCCTGCAGTCTCTGCATTTGGGTCCACCTGCTCTGCTACTCATAACACATCCCTATTGTGATGTTTATAAAAAATAAATGGGTCACTAATAAATTATTCATATTTAGTACACAATGACCAAACAACGCCACAGTAAATTCCAGTGAAGCGCAGCCTGTGGGCATTTACATTTTGTTGTGGCAAGGTGAGAACTTATTTTTTCAAGCTGGACTGCTGAATAATCAGATTGGGGCATAATGGCTGGTCAGTTTCTACAGCTGGATCATAGCTTTAAAATTAGATATCTTACCAATCGATTGCGTGAGACCATGCCTCTCTCTTTGCTTGTCAAACATCATTTCACTGCGAGGTTGTTTGAGCACATATTCCTCTGCTCTCTGCATGAGGCCAAAGGAGCTTCGCCGCCGCTCCCTCATTCCATTTATCTCTGTTGTCTCCTCATTGTCATCCACTAGTGGGGACATGCCTAGGAAGCGAGGCACCATCTCCAGGAACAACTGCAGGACGCAGAAAAGATAGTTCACATAAAATAACTCTTGACTAGATAGATTTGGCTCAACTCCATCGGATGTACTCACATGTTTGATGGTATACGACATGGTGTGAGTGCTGGGGCTGCGCAGGGAGAAGTTCAGCACGACAATTTGATTGGTAGCGATGAGAGTGGTGACAGACATAACAAAGATCAAGTACCTGAGGAAGACATTAGAGAGGATCCATGTTGGAGTGGGGACTCAGACTGTGTGGATTAATGAAACGCAAAGACAGCAGAGATCTGGGGCAGGATGCTGCAGTCAAAGGTCACTTGAATTCCTGCCACACTGAGAAGACGAAAACACACACTGACTCACTTGCCGATGAGAGGGACAGAGAGAGATGTCTCAGGAACCTTCTGAGCAATAAGGAAGAGGAAGACAGTCTGAGCCAGTAAAACAGAGATGGACACAGTCAACTTCTGTCCCCCAGCTGTGAAAAGGACAACAGAGACTTAAGAGACAAAGGACCACACGAAATAAAACCAAATACTTTCAGTACATTCACTGTGCTCAGGCATTATGAGGCAAAATAATGCTGAGTACCATATTCAAAAATACTTTTTTTTTAAAACAATGCATTGAAAATCTGCAAAGGAGTTACAGATACCAGTGCGTTCCTAAGACTTTTCTGACAGAACATACTTATGTTTAGTTCTGACCCTGTCTGTAAAATGACTACTTCTAAATGGTCTGGTCCTTTTTATTATGGCCAGTTCAACAGTAACTGAAACAGATTATTATTTTGTTTTTATGTCCATGATACAAACTATTATGGGTATTTATAACAGCGTTGTAATGTTGCTTCATTTAAAACCTTAATATTGGATGTACTAATAGCCACGTGGTATAAAACAATAGCCTTACTGACCTTGTGCAGGTAGGAAGTAGGCCAATACGACCAGTGACGAGATGAGGGAGCAGGGCATGATGACATTGATGATGTAGAAGAGGGGCTTTCTCTGGATGACCAGATTGAACACGATCTCCTGATAGTCCAGGTCATCTGGGGAATACCGTGTGTTGATCATCTTCCTGGCTGGACGATGGACAATGGCCCATTCACCGTTCTCTAAGAGGTGGAAAAAACACTAAGCTAGAGAGGAATTGTGCATTTTAAATAGTGGAGTGTTGAATGTGGATGCACTGTACCTGTGAAAGCCTCAGGGTCGATGTCCACCCATTCAATAGTCTCGCCTGTTTCTCCAGCAGCCAAAATGAGGTCCACTTCATTGGCACTGTATGTCTGGGATCTACGTTTGTGACAGTGAAGACAGAATAGAATCAAACTAATACATCAGCTTTTATATGTAAGACATGTATTTTAAAATGATATAACTGTACCACACCTGAATACTAGAGTGCAGTTTTGATAATCAAATGGGAAGTAGGTGACCTCAATGGAACAAGTGCTGCGATAGATAGCGGGAGGCAGCCAGTACATCCAACCATTGTTGCTGATCAACACGTTGGCATAGTAAGCCACATCAAAATTGCCATCAATGCTGCAGAGATTTAGGATAAAAAAAATCAGTTGACACCACACTTTATTAAAAAAAAAAAAAAATCAAACTATGATTAAACTATGGGCAGGGATAAAATGCAGTATTTCACTCCGTTTTTATCATTGACTCACTTGTTTTCAAGGACAATGTCAGGGAGCCAAACAGTGTTGTACGGGACGCGAATAATATCAATGCCATAATAGTCAGATGTGTTCCAGACAAGGCGATGATCAGTCCATTGCTGTAGATGACATTTGAGAGAAAGGTCAACTGTGACATTAAAAACTAGCCACAACAGAGGACTGGATAAGTGAGAAGGATTGAGTCTTGTTGGCAAAATGAACTTTACGACCAAAAGCCTTGCCAGGAATTGTACAGATAAAACAAGAATGCAAGAATGAAGAGAGAGAAAACTCACAATCTCAATCCACACATTGGTCGTAAGAGTCTCCTCCTTTTCATTCTGTGTGTGTACAAGTGAAGAAGAAGTATGAATATTCAGATCATGCACTGCTATATCATCATACCAGTGACCTAACAGCCATCATGTGCTTATATCAAAAGCTCTGGGAATGTGTGTGGATTGTATCTTTGTTGTATGTAGCTGTGGCAATCATTTACACCCTTGATCATATTTTTAATGTTCAGCTGGGCCTTGTTGCAACGGGTATGAAGAGCGAACTCTCACCAGGGAGATAAGGTTGGTGAGGGTCAGCCTGATCTGAACCTGCACCTTTTCTTCAGGATGGACCACCGGGCGAATATTCTTGTTGTAGTTTTTGAACAAGTGGCTGATCAGCTGTGACTCCTCATTACACTGCACTGCAAGAAGAAAAAGATGAAAAAGGGAGTGAGTTTATGCGCATATATATTGGGATTATGCCCGGTTAATATTTCATGAGTGGAGGAGGAGAAATATCTGAAACAGTCTATAGTAAACTATGTCTAAACATGTGCTAAATAAAAGGTTGGGTAAATATATCATCATAAGGCAAGAGCTGGACCAAAAATCAATCAGACAAGAAACCAATTAAAGAAACCAAGAACGTGCTTGCTTTTGATTAAAGTTTCTGAAAAATAAAAATAACAAATTCTTCCTGTCATAAAGTGCTCCTTTCCTCAATTTAACACAGTCAGGGATTTTGCTGCTACAGTATTATTTGGTCTGGTATGACCAATAAGATATATATGTTAACTAATGTTAGCAAACTTTAGATGGATACATCTTTTTGAGCCACTTTAACTAAATTCTTAACAAAAACTGTAACTTAATTGTAACAAAATAATGAAGATGGCATGTTTCAATATGTAACATAAGTAGAGAAGAGACATGAAGTCAGCAAAATGACTGAATGTCAAAAACACAGCAATACCCATCTCAAGTTTGCTAACGTTAGCCAATGTTAGCCACCGTCAGCGACTGATCATACCAGACCAGAAGTAAGGCTGTTGTAGAAAAAAGTCAGGATAATGAGTCAGCAAAGTCAGCAAACTGGCTGAATGATGTTAGCTTCATCGTCAGTCAATTAACTTGCAGATGTGCGTATCACTATTGTTAAATATCAACACTGACACACTGCGGTCATAAATTGTATCATTACTACTATTCAGAATGAGTAGAAAAATGTAGTTTAGATGCAAAGGAAGCTGTTTTTGTTATTTGTACATAGAAGCACATGTACTGTATGTTTAAACATGTAAAACAACATGTGTTTCCCCAGTTGAGTTTTAAAGGTACCCCGTGGACATTAAGACTTCTAGTAGCGCTAGAGCAGTTTCACACTATTCCAATGATATACAGGTTGCTGTAATGCACTGAGAAACACAGCAATGTGCCAACAAAGGCAGAGAAGAAGAAGACTGCAAGCTAGTAAACATAAATAATGCAGATGTTTTATGAGGAAGCAAATGCATTCAACACATTTGTTAAACCTCATACCCACAATGCATTTTGGTGAAAAACATTACATAACTTTTGTTTGTTTACATAAAGAGGAGGTGACTTGACATCATATGATAAACTGAAAAAGATTAACCAAAACAATCAACCTTTACCTAAATTTACACACTTTTGTAAGAACCTTCCAGCATGGTACATGGTAACCAACTGCACAGTGTATGTTCACTAGTGTTATGTTTTATCTTTCTCAAGACAGTAGGCCTATTGTTTGTTCAGTCTTCAAGTATTTATGTCATGCACATGTAGCTACATACATTTTTGATCAAATGCATTTCTGAATACATTTTGAAGTAAACATGAACAGTATGTTTTGCTGTTTAGGTGCACAAGTGTTGAGAAAAACACCGACTACAGGACAGAGAGATGAGCCAATGACTAGGACCAGGAGTCCACAGATTAGTAGTAACCATGCTCTTCATGACAACAGCAGCATCTATACTCCTCAGACACAATATGTATCAGTAAAAACTTCAAGAGAGACAAAGAGAAAGGTTATTTCCCACCCCTTGCCTCTTCCCTCCCAGCTGTCACTATCTATAGCTCAGATTACACAGCAGCTGGGAAACTCTAAACTAGGACTTTCAGTCACACTCAGGTCATCTATAATAATCATCAGTATCATCATTAGGCAAAAAAGGTGACAGTAACATATACAAAAAAGTTGTCATGTCATCGCCCATGATCGATTCATTCCCAGGTCTGCCTGACCCTGTCAGTCACAAACTTGTCACATAATTTAAACTGTACTCATAATTCTCACATGGGACAGTCTGTGTAGTAGTGTTATGGTGAGACATCTCACTTACCAAGAATTTGTCACTAATTAATTATTAAAAACTGCTAAATATTACTTGGCACGTGGATGAGTGAACAACCGATGTAACAATCAGTGAAATTAAAAATGTGAGAAAGCAGCCGCGAGGTGTGTCATTCGCTCATGTTTTTATCAAAATCCAGCAACACTGTAGTACACCATTACGTAATTTTCCATTTGAGTTTGTAAAGGAATTAATTATGGAGGCAAACAAAGATAATTTCTCCCAATAGTTCTTCTAGAAGCTATAAATAGATCTTAGAGGACATTTTGCAATAGAGACAGCAAGTTGACAGGATGGCTTACTAAAATAAACAATGTAATGTAATGTAATGTCTAATATTCTTGTGTCTGTGCTTGGCAACAATAAGTTTATTCTGACCGCATGACTGTGTCTGCCGCCACTGGAGGGATATGAGGCTGATCAAAATGAGGAAGAATTTTTGCATGCACAAATCTCAAAACTTTGGCAGATGAAATCTACATCGCTAGCTAGCACTACTGTAGCTGTAAGTAACAACGTGTATTGTTGTGATTTGGCTCAACTGACCCTTTGAGGTGACATGAGGGCAGGTGGCATAAGGGGATGCCACCAATGTCAGAACAACATGGCCACAGAGGTAAACATTGCAACACTGCTGTTTGACTGGGGTAAAAGCAGCCAAGCTCACCCTAGTTGACCGTGTCCCATTGTCCAGTGTACACTCCTATTCACGTGACATTTTCAAACATTAGAAGCTAAGGGATTTTAATGCTGTCTAGTGTGTTACTGAGGAAGAAGAGCAGGGGGATATTGTAGGAGGAGAGCAAGAGGATGCGTCTGGTCCATCTTCCAGGAAGAATCCTTTCTCAGTCCAGAATCTCAGCCATGTTATTGATTAGCTGCATTAAAGTCCAGTACATCATCATAACTCAATAAAGACAGACGGAGGAGCAGAGTCTATTCTTAATATCACACCTTATGGGGCTCTGATGCTCACCGCGACTGAGTTTGACTTAATACCAAGATTGTAAGTGCAGCTGTCGTTCCAAATGCATCTAGACCAAATGGCTGACAACAGCTTCAACTCAAGTTCTTCTCAAGTAGTTCACCTGACAGACAATGTCAATTTCATTAGTAAATTCCTATGATGATGTGATTCTAACCTTACATCCTCCTGGATGCAAGGTTGGACTGTCCTCAGTCTTATTTACAGCATCTTTTTTTCTCAGGGAGGGTGGCCCTCAGTTTGAAAATGGAAACCAATCCAACAGCACTGTTCTCAAACTGCATGTGATATTCAAGAAACATGGTAACTGTACCAGACCAATAATATCAAGAGTCTTCATTACATCTTCATTTCAGAATGAATCTTGTTCATGCCGGCACCTTGACGGTGAGGAATTTTTTAACTACTCGAGTGACCTTTGCCAAGAAGATGTGCTCAAGAACCCCTTGAATCAAGTGGCTCTGCTTTTTGGATTGACATTGTGCCTGTTGTGTTTAGGAATGTCCTTAATATGTTTGTTACACCTTCTGGCATTATTCCCAGGTGAGAATAACATTTCCCCACAACTGCTGAGCTCTATTGTTCCCTCCTGAGTGGCCCAGTGGATTTGCAGAATCACTTAATTGCCCTCAAATCCCATATTCCTCTACCTTTTTAAACTCCCTCCACATCCAGGCTTTCACCTCTGCTTCCGCTGCAACTGCAGTCTTTTTGACCTGTCGGGACCCCCGTGTTGTTGAAACCACCTGTACCAAGCAGAACAGCTTTACATACTCCAGTACAACTGGTGACAATGGGGTCATCAATACTCTCATGAAAAGCACAGATGACCCTCTGCCTTACTTGTTGTTTGTTGACACTAACTGACTTTCGGTGCCCATCTGATAAATTTAGCATTGACTGCACTAAAGGTAATACTTCAACTTGCAACAAGTTGCAAAACAGATGATCCTGTCAACA
This sequence comes from Thunnus albacares, assembly GCF_914725855.1. Lineage (NCBI taxonomy): Eukaryota > Metazoa > Chordata > Actinopteri > Scombriformes > Scombridae > Thunnus > Thunnus albacares. The sequence continues at coordinate 10,921,337 of NC_058118.1, read as the reverse complement.
TCAGTATTAATGGTTATGCATAAAACTGCACGTTTTGTGTATGAGCAGAGAAAAAACAAAACTGTAAACAAGTCATACACACATATGAATAAGTGCATGATCTAGTGAGCAACTCAGACACTAATTGTGTCATACTTTACAGCAGTAAGTACATATTGTAGATATACTGTATGTATACCTACAGCTGTCATAGGTGTTGCTGTCTGCTGTCAACAGAGGGAAATGTATTTTTTCACCTCCAAAATCATCTACACAAAGTTGACAATTATAATTAATTACTTAATACAACTACATTTGATAAAAATACAGTATGTATGTACAAGTTTGGAATGGAAAGTTTTCTCTTGCATGTCAATCAATGTAGTATGAGTTTTAGATTTGGTTGTTTCTCTGAACTCTGACCTTCTGTCTGCACACGACAGGCAGGAGATTATTTTGATAATAAGAAGGCAGCCAGCCAGTCACTGAGGATGTGCCAAAAAGTTTGCAACTGCGCCACTTACCCTGAACCACTAAAGTCCCGAGAATAGTTACAAGTCCAAAAAATATCCAAAATCTGCATGCTGCCATCATGTTCCAAGACCTCTTCCCTGCGGCGCACTGAACTATATTTAAATATAAAATCTGAGAGATAGTGGGAAAGAAAGCGAGAGAGGAAGAGAGAGAGAGAGAGAGAGAGAGAGAGAGGGGAAGAGTAAAGACAGAGAGGAAGAGCCCCCCACAGCAAACCCTATGACTGTCGCCCAACCCGGCTGTTGCTATCCATGGACTCAGATTACACAGCAGCTGTGAGGCACTAAACCAGGACGTCAAGTCACAGTCCGGTCACCCACAATAATCATCATCATCATCATGATCATTAGACATCAACTATCAGTGGTGATACCTATATCACTCCAGTGTAATTTCTTTCATAGAAATATGGGTAATAATGAGTGGGAAGTGTGAAAATATGCTGTTTATCTCTCATGGTATGGTACAGTATATTTCCAATATCCCTGTAATATTCCTATAAGTTACTATAAGTAATGATAGTTTTAAGTTTTTGATGTTTGTGTCACATTCCAAAACATATTGTAGGATTATTATGGTGCTGACTTTGGCTTTCTGTGCGTGTGCATGTATGTGTGTGTGTGTGTGTGTGTGTGTGTGTGTGTGTGTGTGAGTGTGTGTGTGTGTGTGTGAGTGTGTGTAATAAAACAGAGATACATACACCCATGTTTGCAGCAAGGTGAACAGGTGACAGGCTGTGCAGGCCTGCTCTCCCCCTGCTATGTGTCCAGGGTATTAATACATACAGTAGAGCCTTACCACTTCAACAGCAGGGCTCCAGCAGTGAGAGAGTGTCTGCAGACCACAGTGTCGCGGGGTTAGAGGGCTGGAGGCAGACAATACCCATAAAAACTCATAAAAAACATGGAGCCAGAGACTCGGATCTGCATCAAGATAAGTCTGTTAACTTTTTTGATTTCCAGCAGAAGCAGATATTATTACCAAAGCAACTCTAAAAAGTACAAACCAGACTGTAAGGACGTTTTACTCATTTCAAATCCTGAGACTGAACTTGCTATTATAATTAGTACTGAGTAATATAAGTAGTGTCACTTTGCAGTGACAAGGGCAACAGACTGATTTTTGGAATGTGCCATCTGAGTTGCCCAGTGTGTGATGTACTTCTAAATATACAGTTAGGGAAACAGAGATGAGCTTCTTTAAGGTAACTGGAGCCTCCTGAAGGCAGATTACATGTCTCACAGTTAGAGCTCAGAGACAGAAGAAGGGCTTCATCTGTCCAGCATCAAATCCACGAAAGCCCATTCACAGAGCAGAGCTGCAGCAAAACAATATGCATTTTAAATTTAGGCAAAGCTTAATAAAACGTGCAAATCAGAGGTATAAAAGTATTTTGTGTACTAGGTAGATATTTTGAGATACAGAAACATTCCAGCAATATATTCAGTTTACGATGGTGTCTGGGCAAAGTCCTATGTTTTCTTTTTCTAATTTCTTCTGTAAAACAAAATTTTCTCTCAAATTCACCCAATTATATACAGCAATTCTTTATAATAACTGGCATGGAAGCCAACCAGTGCAAAATGTCAGACAGGCATGTGTAACTGTTGTTATAACTATTGTTATAAATATAGCCACATTCAGTAAAGCAGGGGTTTCAGGCCATTGTCGAGTTAATACAGTTAGGCTAAGAGTTGTAGTTGAATATACAATGACAAGATTTTTTAAATTGGCAGTGTCTGTTGTCCATCCATGGATAGAGTTACAATAACAGTTTAACCTATATGAGTAAACATCTTATAATAGTTCATTCACAATTTAAACCTCTGTTTGTGGGTTTACATGAAATTTTGAATGCAAAAACAGAAGTTTTAAACCTCAGACCAAGTTTTGTACAAATGACAAAACCACCATGGATTACATTCCGGTATAATGTGGTTAAATGTTTTGACTCTCCAGATGTGTTTCTCAGTCCAATAATAGTCTTGTGCGCAGGATGGTGGAAAATCCAGTGTGGTGAAATGTAGTGTTTGACAGTGACAAAATACCTCTTTCCTGCTCTCCTGAACCTCCATACATAAACATACTCACACAGTGTGTACCCATACCACGTGTTTTAATCTCCTAGCACTGGGCAGCTGTATGTCATGCCAAGAATCAACAGCTTTTTACCACAGCCAAACATAAGATTTTGATATTTCGAAATGTGTGCTGTTGCGTCAGAGCAGAAACTAGAGAGCCTGAGCCCTGTGGAGCCAAACAGTTCGAGTCTTTTGAAAGGGTCACATGTTTTCAGTCTCCCCATGTCAGTTGCTGCCTATTTCAGATGGGATCATCTATTGGTTGCACAGAATAAAAGCCCCATGACCGGGCCCCTCCCAGCCAAGTAATGAATGCCCCTGCTTTCACTTTTTTCCCGCTCCTCCGCTGAAAAATACCATTGTTAAGTCCCTCTCCATGAGAACACATGTGGTTCGGCTTGAGTGTGGAGTTCAATGTCTGTTCACCTCCCCCCTATGGAAGGAGCAACAAGCCCAGTGATAAGGAGCAATCAGTGGGTTTCCCATGATTGTCACTATCAGAGGTGATAACCACGTCAGTCCTGTTTTACTGACTCATTTCAGACTTTAGACTTCAATCATCGAATGAAATCATTAAAAAATTAGCATTTAGAAACCCCAAATTATATTTGTTGTAGAACATGAATAAAATATTTTATTAAAGATATGGTGGCAAGAGAAAGGAAATTATAAATATATTTAAAAATAACCTTAAATAGATTCATTTTTGCAGAGTCAGAGATGTCTTTGTCATATCTAGAATTAGATTAGCATGAATTGGCATCTTTGTGCCTATTCATGCTAATCTTTTTTTTGCCATCTCAGCTAGGATAAGATTGGTTAGACTTTGTTATTCATTTACAAACATGGATTTGGTATCACAGCTTTCTCTCTGTTCAGCAACCAAAAGGAGACTATGTTGTCTCATGACTGAACACAAAGGTTTTCACTAGGTTTCCGTGACTTGAACAATGTCATACAGACAAAATATGAAGCGTGGGATTTTGTTTACATTGAGGGAATGTACTGAGATGTGTTTCCTGTTATACTTTCATTTAAACCAACATGTTTTCACAAATGTGTCAGCACTGTTGTAGTGTGTGGTGGCTGCGGTGTGTGAATGAGTTATAAGAGAGAGAGAGAGAGAGAGACAGAGAGAGAGACGAGGGAGGAGGGAGCACGGTGGTGGGAGGAGAGGGTAGGGAGAGGGAGCAAGTGTTTACTCAAGCTGACCAGGAATATAGCGCATATATAGAAGATGAATCTGGAAGAAGGAGGTTACTCATGAACAAGCTGCGCTGGCTCTGCTTTATCAGCCAATGGCTGTACCCGGCTGATCTCTGGACCCTCAGATTGAGCAACAAAACAAGAGACAGGCAGCTTCAAAACCATTCAAAAACAAAGGCAGGATAGAGGAAAGAGTCAAAGAAAAACAAAAAAAAGAGAGAGCAACAACAGGCTTGGGTAGCATTAGCGTGAGCAGGTAAAACAGCAGTTGTAAAATAGAGTTAAACATTGATAGAGGCTCTTTTGAGGTACAATGGTAAAGAGAACTTTTTATTTAAGGTTTTGGGTAGGAGTATGAAAGATTTGAGAGTACAAGGGGGTGGGGGGGATCAGAGGCAGGGGTCCAGTAGAGAGTAATTGTGGTGACAGCCAGTGCAAGGGGACAAGGACTCATGTGAGACACAGAGGAATTAAAAGATAAAAGACAAAGAGAAGGACCAGAGAGGGACTGGCAGCACCAAAACTGGACTTCACTATGGGTGTTAAGAGCAAGGCTGCTGCAGCTATCTTAGTCCTGCTACTGTTCCTCGGCTCCCTGTGGCTCCGTGAGTACCTCTGTGTGTGTGTGTGTGTGTGTGTGTGTGTGTGTGTGTGTGTGTGTGTGTGTGGTTTCTATGTTGTACTATTGATCTATAAAATCCCCCTCTTGTTTGGAATGCTTATGCTCTGGATCAGGAGTGTGTCACATGATGTGGCAGCTTCAGAACCTAGCATGATGGTCACACCACTCTCTGCTCACTCTCTTATGCTCAAAAAATATACTTTTTAAAAACATCGCAAAAACATTTACACAGTATGTGTGACTTGACGTGTTATTGGAACGTAGTGACATTAAGTCTCAACAAATATTGAACTGTAACATAAGAATAAGCAAAAAGTATTCTTAAATACCTTTAATGGTTCTTTCTCCAGACTCTTTTCAATCCAACAGTCGATGAGAAACTTTATAAATATGTCTATATGTGAAATTAAAAAAACTTAATCATTGTAAAAATGTTCAAACTGGGACCATGTGACCTCTTTCCCTATCTTGGATTAAATTCTAAGTGCTGCAGGATTTTAAAGACTAAATCGGACTGCAAATTTAATAGAAAGGTTTCCAGGTAGAGGCAAGACTTCCAGTCGCACTTGCCATATATGGCAACATCGAGAGTAGGTCATGGTCGAGATAAAAATCAATTTCTGGCAATTGGAGACATGTCTCATTTGAACTGAGGAAGTTAGGTAGCTCAGTGAGACTAACCAGCTGTCTGACAGGACGCTCAGTAGTTCAGCAGAGTCCTCCAGGGTCAGAGTGGGGACTGATCTTTTAGGGTGTTTGTTTTGATGGCTCAGTGATTTAGTGACTGGGTGCTGCAGTCACCCACCAGAACTGTGAGTGATATCACTGGCAGCTTTTAGTGGTAAGGCAGTTAGATGCAGGTGGACCCCAGTGTGTGGTCTGGAGAGCTGCGGGGGCCTCTGAGGGAATGCCAGGAGGTCCTACACAAAACTGAGGAATAGTTTGACTTCACTCAGGCATACCGGAGCTGAACTGAACAAGTTCATGACCCCGAGAAATGGAGGAACCCACCAATTCATCACAAATGAATGGCCCTGATTTCACTTTGAAGATATAGTGTGTAGCAGCGTAAATGGAGGAGTGGATGATGGAAGTTTTCATTTTCTGCAATAGTTATTTTCTTAACTGCAACCTTTATAATATGAAGATGTGTGTGTATGGGTGATGTACCCTATGGCGACATGCAGTTGGAAAACCGGATAGGGCCCGAAACTGATCCCAGTGTCACACATGATGTGTGCTGAGGAAGCTTTGTTGACTGTCAATTAAGATCACAGGGTTTGCTTTGTCACAGGCTGGAAGGAGCTATAAAAGGATTAAAATTCAACATCACGCTGGATCTGATGTCAAAAGAATGTTATTTGCTGCCTTAAGAACGCCTGTCTTTGTGCTATATACTGTACAGTATGATCTAAAACTAAACTGGAATTAATCAAGAATGTAAGAACATATAGAGTTAGTTTCTCATGTTAAAACATCTGTCACATGACAGTGATGTTTGTTAATGAGCCATTATATGAGAAAGGATACTCTCGTCTAATTTAATGTGCGGAAATTTGGTGTGTAATTGACCCATAATTCTTTATAATTGTGTTAAATGCACCCGTGCAGCTGGAATGTCCTCGTGGTTGGAGCAGAGTTTCAGTATTTCTTTATCAGAAAAAAAAAAGTATCTGTTTCAGTGGGAAAGTCAAACAAAAACTAACTGTAAGGCTTCTCCCTGTTTCTGTTTACAATGTCTCACTGCAGAGGGAGGTTTGGATTACCACTGGGATTCTTGTTTGAAAGGTTACAATCAGGTGAATGGGGTAAGAGTTGAAGCACATTATAAAGTATTTTACATTTCCTCCATAAGGTTGATTTTGTGGAGCAGATGGGCAATTTGAATGAAGTGAATTGCTTCTGCTCTCTCTCTTTCTTTGTCCCCCGTCGATCGCCCCCACACTCACGCACCTCCCATCCCCCCACCGTCAGCTTCACCAGCTGTCCAACAGCAGCGGGGCCGATGGGGCTGAGGGCTCTAACCTCCTGGAGGGGTGCCCTGGTCAGAAGTTCCAGGTGTCACTGCTGCTCTCCCACCTGCTGGCTGCACCGGCCTACACCTCTGACGTACTGCTACAGCCGTATCTGTCCAGCTGGGATGAGCTTGTGAGGTAAGATCATCAGATAAAGCCAAAGCACACTGAGTGAGAGAGAGATGCATTCAATTACAGCCTCTAGAAAGAATGAAGTAATTTATGGCTTACCATAATCTGCACTCTGTAAAATGATTCATCCTGTTCTGTGTTACTCTCCCAGGTTTATGGAGGCTCTGGGCCCAATGGTCGGCCTGATATCTAAAGAGATTGAAACCAAGACTTCTATTATTCGCCAACTGGCCCTGTTGGCAGAAGAGAACCCTGAAACAAAGCTTCCAGATTTACACTCAATAAACTCTTTGAACGTAGGGACTGAGATAAAGAATACTGCAGAGGCTTCACAGCACACCGGTGCTTACCACTCTGTGCGCTCTATGATCTTGGTGGAGCTGAACCGAGGCTTGGTGGACTTCCGCCACCAGACAGACTCCGGATGCCGGACTCTCCTGCGCCTGCATCGAGCTCTTCTTTGGCTGAAGCTCTTCTTGGAGAAGCTGGCTGAGACACCGGTGGCCGGCCGGCTCAGGAGCCCCTCTGAGCTGTGTCGTGAGGCCTACCAGAACACCCTGGCACACCACCACACCTGGTTCGTCCGTAGGGCTGCTGAGTTGGCCTTCATTGCCATGCCAGAGCGGAGTTTCTTCTTCAGGCTGGTGTGTGTGCAGAACCAGGAGGAGCTGAGCATAGTGCTGAGCAGAGTGGTTCAGGCCATCGGAGAGGTGTATGACAGGACGCAGAAAGCCCTGGAGGACAATGGCATGCTGGATTTGCCATAGGAAAGGGGACTGGACATACAGCGCCTACTGCTGTTTTACCATGTTTTGCACTGTCTTCATGGTATCAAGAGAACCTGGTTGCACCAACATGGCGGACAACAATCACAATACAGGAAGTCATGGGGCAACATCTCGCCCTTTCAAAACAAGAGTAGAATTTCCCTGTCATCTCTCATCTTAAATCCTAAAACAACATTCAGGATTTACTTTAAAAACAATTAAACATTAAAACATGTTTAAATTAACAATTTAAATATTATTTTACATCAACATTCTACTTTGTCAATTTTGCTTATTTTCCAGTGACTATACAAGAACATATATCGTAGGCCTGTTGTATAACTCCTAAAAGATTAATGGCTTTAACTCAGTTTTATGTAACAGTATTCCTGTTTACCAGGCTGAAACTCTAAATACTTGCCTGGCCAAAAGTATGTGGACAACCGAACATTTTCTCCTCAGGTGATATGTGATTGTGATACCATGGACATTAATCTGCTGCTGTAACAGCCTTCAATACTTTGGTTTCAGTCTTTTATGTCTCACCTGTTAACAAACAACAAAAAGCTTGCACCGGGAGTTCGCCGTCATGCATTCAAGGTTCCTGTCGTCCTTTTGAGCCTATGTACAATCGAATGTAACAAATACTGTGAAGAAGAACCACTTCCGCCGCATGTCATCATGACTTGTGTGTGTGCGGATGATGACCACTGTGGCTGTCCTCCATGTCTGCCATGTTGCTGCAGCCACGTGCCTCTCCATGGTATCCTGGGCATCACATATAGACATTTAGCAACAAACAAGTCCTCAAGAAAATTTGAGTGGACTTTTTCCAGCTAAAATTTACACATGCCATATCTTCCTTCCAACCAAACTGCTGCCAACAATCAATTAGTACTGAAAGTCAGTTTGCTTTCAGTCGGTAAACATTCCTCATTCAATTCCATGAGATAATGTCTTCTCCTCACTTTAGAAGCATTTTTAAGGCAGCTGATGATGCATTTAGGCTGGCTAAACACAGACTATGAATTATTTAAGCAGGTGGGCACAATGACATGAATACCTGTATAATCTTAAGGCAATCTAGTGCCATAAATAACCCTTACAGTGTTCTTGAGACTGTGTCACAGGGGTTGGGATTTTGTAATGGATTGCATCAGATTGTACGGTCCAAGTTTTAGTGACCACCATCACAAAAACTTGGACTGCCTTTTTTTTTTTCTTTGGTCTTTTGGCCTAAAAAACTTGATCTTCTTTTTCTACATTCAAAATTTCTATTGAAAATGACATGGCATTGTAATAGTAGTTAATGCTTGGTGATTTAGTATGCTACCTCAAAACTGCCTGCGTCTTAATACTTTATAGCTCTAAAATCTGGGACCAATCTATCCTGATTATGGACAAAAAAAAAAATCAGTATATGCTGAACAGAGAACAATATGGTGCTTCACAGTCACTGTGATGTGAGTGTGGAGTATTAATTCCTCAGTGTTACATGGTCAGTTTTTGCATCATGTTCAGAATCATTAAATATCTGTCAAAAAAATTGGGGAATTCAATTGCCTGTTTTTCTAACAGTCATGTCCAGTAATGTGATAGCTCTGACATTTAAATGTCACTGAACTGTTGTGTAATGTTGTCCACTATCCAGCAGAGGATCCAGTGCTCTGCTACACACTAATCTTCACTTCCCTTACAGCACAATGGATCTTATGTGCTCTGTGTGACATTCTGGACACATTATAGTGGAAAAGGTTTTGAATATCACAAATATCTTTTTGTTTGTGAGAAAATATGAAGCAAAAAAAACAAACCCTCATCTGAAGACTATCAGGGGGTTGTAGATTATTTTGGATTCTAATTTTTTTGAACGTGTGTGTAACAGAGGTAAGAGCGTGTGCAGTTATCAGTCACCGGCGCTAGTCTCGATCAGACTATTTTAAACCCACAAATACCTCTAATGCTACATAATCCTGGCTCTCTCCCTTTTCCTGCTCAGCGCTCTCTCTTTCTGAGGAAACAGTGGAGAAAGGAGAGATAAGGATAGGACCCGAGGCCACAGAGTGAGGAGGAGACAGGAGCTGCTTGAAGGTCACTGAGCGGAAGTACACTTCGGCTGTAATCTTGTCAAGCAGTTGGCGGATGACTTTATTAAAGCAATTCCCAAAGGAACAAAACCTAAAACAGTATTTATATATTTCTGATCTTGGGTCAATGAATATTTATGATTATGTACATGTATCTATTGGGCTAGAATCCAGCCAAGATTTCAGTCTGTGACCTTTGACTTCTGGTGTGTGTAGGAGGATGACGTGTTAATGATGGCATTTCCTCTGGATAGTCTTGTGTAGCCAACATGTGCAGGGGCTCTTACTTGTTCAATTCACCGCTGAACATAAGAATATTATTTCACATAGCAAGATGGACTCTTTTTTTATTGCTTTTAGCTTTCACTTGTTGCCACATATGTGCAATACGTATGTGCACATAGGTTAATGTATGTGTCCGCTGACATTGTAGGCTGTGAGGATTACAGTGAATGAGATTACATTAGATTACATCCACCTGGTCCTACTTTTGACACTGCCTGGCTTCTCTCTCTGTCCTCTACAAAGACCTTACTACTTGACTTTTTTTTTTTTTTACAAATGATCTTTCATTCATAATAAGCCAAAGTGCAAGGACCCACATTGGAATTATGACCTTTCCACTTAAACCTTAGTGTCTTTCCATGAGTAAAAAATCCTTTTCCTCCTGCTATGATGACTACAGGAAAGATGACTAATAGACAGAGGCAAAAATGAAGTTTGAGTTCCCTTAAATGACATTTATTAATTTCTCTATCTTGTTTTGCAGTAAACATGAGCAAAAATATACATACAGTAAGAGCAAAAAATAAAGATCCAGAATAGAATTATCACCCATTTTGGCGAGTACCTCAACAAATCGAATGGATTTCCTTCTTGAACTATCCTTTGCACCCCAGTCTTAGGCAATAGTACGATTTAAAATGAGGGGGGGGGGGGGGGGGGGGGTTTGTTGTATTTATTCTTTTTTTAAAACATGATCAGATGACTCGTTCTGTCACGTAGGTTGGGGCTTCTTGCAGTTTTGATTCTGCAAAGTATTTGCACTTGAAAGCTCTCTGAAAGCACTGTTCATTCATTCTATCAAGTTACTTTTAATGACTGTGTCTTGATTCTGATACAATAGACCCATCTACACATGCAGTGCTCAGAAAGCTTTCACTGCAAGCTTTACAAGATCAGTTTGAGAAAGTAGAAAGGGTTCACATGATGACAAAACTGTTTCTACATTAAAAAAACAAAAAAAAACCCAACAAAATAACTGTCAATTAACAAGCTGTTACATTTTGCCATTTGTTGAATTAATGATGAAAACCTGCCAGGTAACTCCCATAACATGATACAATCCAAGCTAATACATTCTCTCCTCTTTACAACAAAATAGCAATAAAAATACTCTTTTATAAACAAACAATATTTTTTTTTGTAAAATATTGTTCCATCTTGATAATGCACACCGGCAAATCTGCCTGCATGCGATATCTATATGTTGTTGCCTTTTCCTTCCTTGCTCTCGATGACACGTGTTGCACTGATTTTCCAATAAACATATCATACAGCCACACAAGAAATAAATATATTGCTTTTTGAGGACATCTCCAAATTATCACAGAAGAAATGGATAAACAGAGATAACAGGAAATAACATTCTGTGACACTGGGGAACAACACTTTCTGTCCACCAGGAGGCACTGTTCTGTTGCAGTGCAACATGTTCCTTTTGTGCGTATTATTATTATATAAGACTAGGCCTTTAATAACATGGGGTCTTTACCCAGCCACCTGGATCCTACAGTATCTCTGCATGAGATCCTCACTCACTAATCTGCTGCTGGGGATGTGTTGATGCAGCACAACTAAACAGAATTTAAACTCTTATGAAGATCTTTGGTTGAAGAACGAATCCTCACATGCACATGGGTAAAAACAAGAATGTCCAATTGGGTGATGAAGCAAAAAACATTTTATTTGCTGTGTTGTAATTTAAAAGAGAATTATAATTGAATAACAATTGGGTAAAAACACGATTGAATGAAAAATTTATGATCATTGCTTCAGCTCTGGTTTGAAGACAGTGAAACAGGCGTTTGACACAAGGAGGAGCGACAAAGTAGGGTAAAGAAGTTCAGCCTGCAGGCCCCGGATTAGCCGACCAGATTAAGAGATTACAGTGAAATTAAGTAAGTGTTGCAGCAATGCCAGAGGAGAAATGCATGTGAACTGGTCATTGGACTGTCACAGAACGTAACAAAAATGCCTCGGATGACTGTACATCTGAGAACATCCTTCTTTATGAATAACCTCCCTGATATAGATGATATAATCACATTAGATCTGATTGTTTTTTTTTCTTCTGTCTGTCTTTTTCAAGTCTGGATCAGATAATGAGGTGCCGTTTTGGTGGGCATGCAGAGAAACACATTGCTCTGAGAGAAATGAAGTGGTGGAGTCATGCCAGACGTTAATATGAGTGAACAGATGCTCGTGTTCCACATTTGCTGCAATGACACGGCAGGATCACAGTCGCATTGGTACGATTTTGAAGCAGTGCCATGGTAATGTGCCTGAGTTAAAAAGTGTAACTCCACAGATTTCTCCAGCCAGTATTCGCACGTGATTCTTACAACTTTTGTGTGCCCGCACTGCACATGAATGCACATCAAAAAAACAGCTCAAGCACCAAACTCAGGCGGAATCTACTATTTTTCTAGAGGCTGATCGCTCAAACTGGTTGTCTAGTTAACATGAGGGCTATGCCTTCAGCCCAATTCATAAAACAGCGGAAAATACTACAACAAAAAAAAGCATAAACCCAACAAGTGAAATGGGAAAATATCCTTTTCTATGTGGTCAAGAAAGCAAATCTCCAATTTTTTTTTTCCTACAGGCCTATAAAACAAAACTCGGATGCACTAACAATTCACATATTCAAGACTCTAGTCACCTTCAGGAGAAGATGTAAACTATACATTTTGATATGCTGGATGAATATTTCAAAGGATGGAGTATGAATGAAATAAAGGGCACAAGCACAAACGTTCTATTGTACATCCTCCTCTCCAAAAACTGTACATACATTAATTCAACTCAGCTTCACAAAAAAAGGAAAAAAAAAGCACACTTCCAGTGCAAATCAATACAAAATATGACAACGGCATCTATTTCTGATACATATGAAATAGATGCAATACACGCAAAAAATATTCATGTTTAAGTTTATTAAAAATTGAGACACAAGAAAATGGCTCTTGGTTTGACTTCAGGAATGAAATGATAGACACAGTGACAGGGAGTGTGATGTACTGACTGGGAGTGTTGGGGGCAAAAAAAAAAAAATCATATTTTTGTCAACTAATGGTGATGCTGTAAGATGTCTGAAACGTGACTGATGTACTGTCTCTTGTCGTAATTCATTTGGCATCAGTGGTGTTGACGTGACTATTACCAGAGAACCAAATGTGCATCGCATCTGTCTCAGGTCAAACGACTGGTGTGAATATCAAATGACTGAAAATAATTATAATTTAATAGAAGTCTTCTCGTCTGAAGAATGGAATCAAGCATTCATAATGTATGCCACTTAATGAATATTGCACATTGCATGCAACTTCCCGACCTACAGTATGAAATGGGACCTGTAAATGGAACACACACACACACGCACACTCTCAAACACACACACACACTTACTCTTAAAGGTTTTAACCTCTAACTCCCATCTTTTGGAGATGCCTATCTTACTATTTGTTGTTTTCAAAACACACAGTTGCTGTGCGTGAGGTTTAGTAGATTACGCTGCGGTCCCTCCTGGTGGTCAGTGGTTTAACGTAACCTTTTTTCACACTTAGCAGAGAGGTGGGACACGGGGGGCCTCCTGCCCTCATAGCACACTAAAGACAATACACACATGCAAAATGGCTTCATCTCTGCATCCGTCCATCAAGATATATGCAAGTCTGTTGGATTATTCTTTTAAGTGCAACAAAATAGACGTACTGATATAAGGTTATGATACCGTATAAATACCGTAGATATACACATTTTGTATTTTAATTTGTGTATATTCATAAAGAGAGGGATACTCTATAAGGAGGCAGCAGGAGGGGAGCAGCAATAAAGTGGTAAAGTTGCTGATCCTTGCAAACTTTCAAAACACGTGTTTACATCCTTTAGATCTCCTAGTTTGTCATGCAGTATAAATAGACATCACCTCAAACTAATTTACAGAAAAGAATTTGTCCCAAAGCTCACAGACAGAATTAAAGACAGGATTACCACCCTTTGTTCTTGCATCACCTCACCATGCGACCGGATAAACAATTTTGCCCAAAATTTGGGGGGTTGTAAACAAATCCTACAAAGGGTGTGAATCCTGTGATTAGTTTCTGTGTATGTGCAATGTTGCAGAGAATGAAGAAAGTGGTTTTCAGAGGAGGGAAAAGGTAAACCTAGTTAATCGTGTTGATCCTCAGCTTGAAAGACACTCTTCCAGCGAACTTGTCTCTTTCAGTCCCAGCGGGAATGTTGTTGGCGTTGATCTTGCACTCGATGTTGACGTCTTGATTGACGGTGATGTTAAGGAACTTGACGGCAACCAAAGGCTGAGAGTAGTTCACCTGCAAAGAGAGATCCAAGAACATCTTTAAATGTAGGAATTTCCATATCATGTCTGGTACATCTTCAATAATGTGTTGATCTTACCTGAGCTTTCTTGCCATAGTAGGGGTAGTACATAAGGTTGAAAGTGCCGTTCGGAGGGAAGTACATCAACTCTCCGATTTTTTCAGTGTCTTCTTTCTGTAGGGGTGAAAAGATTTCATCAGTTTCATATATGTTGGGGAGGAGGAGGTGAGCCTCATTAAGCTCCTTCTCTACTTCAAACCATCTACTTCAGTGGTCTACAAAAATACATCATTCATGATGTCCTTTGCATATATGCATTCATGATGCATATATGTGTGATATTCTTTTCCCACTATTTCTTTATTTGTTCATACCAGTAAAATGACGTTGTATTGTGTTGTTTGAATATATTATTCACAGACAACTACAATCTACACTTCTGCTATACTGCTATATATGTGTAATTATAATCTAAACTCTACAAAACACAGCTTCTGTCTCCATTCTTACCCATTCATTTTTGCCAACTTTGTACCTCTGAGAGTGAGCAAATTAATGGAGCGCGATGGAAAAAAGAAAAAAAGAAGAGAAGCAGCAACATGCACAGGTGGTGTGAATGACAGAGTGGTATGCAACACAGATATGACAGTTCAAACAATGCAAACACAGAACAGACATTAAAGGGAATGGAGATGAGTGATAGATCGGTGGCATATTGCAGATGAGAGTGAGGCACAATAGCTGCGAATGGGCTGAAATCCAAATTGTTATGTTAAGCCTTTCATTGTGAAAGACAAAAGAGATTACCTTTGCGCCACAGGTGACATACGGAGCCTGTCCATTCTTTCCTGGCAGCATCCCGATCACCTGATGAGACAGAAAGACAACATCTCCAGCATCATTCCCACTTCTCTCTTATTTAAAGACAGAGAAATTAATGTTTAATATTGCTATTTCATATGCTGGAAGTCTTGATAAATCTTGATACTGACTTTCCTTGTTTTTTACCCGAATAATCTTTTTCTCATTCTCAACCACTTTCATTATCTCAGTCATTTCACGTCTCCTAGCAACAACATCCCTATCCTCTTTCTCTTTTATACCCGATTCAGCTTGATGATGATGCATGGCTGGCCGTCCTGGTATCCATAGTAACGGTCACCGACTCCAGAGCAGTCCTCCAGAACAGTGCGGTTGAACTGACAGGAGCGCTTCGGGTTGTTCTTCACATCGCCGCTGTCCTCCTGCAGGAAGTACTGGTCGGGGGTGCACTCGTCATTTTTCTGGGCCTGGACGGTGTCGTTGTAGGCTGCAGGGGAGAGGGGGGTGGGGTTTATTTTGTTAGCAGGGGGCTTATGACTCAACTAAAACCCCTGGTGCAAGGCAATCTCAAACCCATTGACTATAAAGGAATTATCTCTTATTAGGTAAAAAAACAATTCAGTCTAGATCGTTGGATAATCCGCAGCCGTAAGCTTTTTGAGTCACTGCAAGCGAAGCCAAGAGAGACAGACTTACGTGACAGGAACCTGTCCAGGGCCTGAGCGTACATGTCCCAGCTCTCGGTATTCCGGATGTTATAGACAATCTCATAGGTCTCATCAGCTTTGGGTCTGATCACCATGCCTGTGAGTGACAGAGAGACAGCGCAGAGGTCACGCCACTGACGCACAGACTGCGACCTGTGCTCCTGCAGTTCTTGTCATTAGTTGCTACCGCACCTGGTATGGAGAGCCTGTCTTGCCAGGTTGGTTTGTGGTCATCCAAGGTCTGAAGCATTACATACATGGTGAGAGCAAACAAGCCAGCCAGGAAGATGTAGAAAACTATGTAGAAGAGAATGATAAGACCTGCAGACAAAGAGAGACGAGAGAGTTGCATCAACTATATGCAATATCGATGAGAAATCAAATAATATCACATAAGCAACAGATCAAAATACTCAGTTTGATAGACCTTTATTGTTTCTGCACTTTGAGCATTTTGAACTCAGGCATCTCCATCAAGATAAGCAATAAATAGCCCTACAGCTAACATACATTATATCCTCTAAATGGTGTATCATGCCATTTTAATTAACATTTAAAGTAAAGTAACATTTACTAATGCATTTCATTACAGTATATGTACAGAACAATATATTAGTAGCAAAAGGTGTCTAACATTACACAGTGAGTTCATATTTTAAGCTAAGTGTATGTGGCTAGTTGGTAGCTAGTTAGCTCTACAGCTAGGCTATTGCTAATGTCGCTGCTAAAATCAAGTAGTCATAGTTGTTGTTTCCAAAACTGTTGGCAAATTTTTCTAAATTAAATTAAATTAAATTTTTTCTATATAATTGTCTAGTGTCATGTTCTCACTTATATGTTAACATACTAGGTTTATAGTCTATATTTTAGCCTAGCCACTTCTGCTTATTTCAACTCCAATACGATTTTTAAATAGGTAAAATTAGGATTTGTACCAATTTGAATATGTATACAAATAACACATTGAAACAATAATGCATTGAGAATACCAAAAAAAGGAGAAAATGTTACACAAATAAGTAGTTTGTCATTTACGCAAGCCGACGGCAAAGAAGCACTGCAAGCAACACCCCTTCCCTTACGAACAGTTGATTGACGTCGAAACACAATGTAAAAACATAGACTGAAAGAGGCCTGAGTTAAAACAAGAATTAGCTTCTACTGTTTTATTATGTATTATGGCAGAAAAAGGTTTTCACCCATTATTCTGCCTTAGTATTGATTGTTGCATCCAGCCTTCTCACTGTGTACTTGTTGAGCTGGCTGCTGTGTATTTGAGTGGTTTGTGATTTATGCATGAAGGCTACATTAGACTAATCTCTGCAACTTTAGGTAAGTGCAGTCCATTTCATAATTACCGTAATGCACAAACCCCTTTTTGAGTAAATAATCTTACATCTGAGTTAATAACAGAATCAATTCATTTTTAATGAAGTGGTACTGTAGTGTTGGAGCACTTTCTGACCATACATGTACACAAGAGGGCCGTTAATCCTCATTAAACTAGAGGGGCTTCGTTCCATCTGCAACATCTGCCTCTCTCTGTCTGTCACTTGCACATAAACCACAATCCCAAAGATACTTAGCATTCCATTATTATCATGAATTAATTAAAATATCAAAGCGTCATAACATGTTCCACTAAAAAATGTTGTTTGTCCCCAAGTTCTACACAGTGTGGTTGGTCTCTGACTAATTTCATTATAGAGTTGCACTGTCTACAGAGGGGGAGGAACGATGACAGAGGGGGATACAGGAGGAGGGAGAACAAGGACCCCCTGGAGACTGGGCCACAGGGTCAGGAGATTACAGGCCATCATAGACTATTACATGAACAATGTAAGAGGACCATAGTGATAATGTTACATTAGACAGTTTCTGCACTGAAACAAGGACTGCAATATTAATTTGCTGATACTATTTCTATTATTAGTTTAGCCGATAAATATCAGCAAATAGATGACATTACAGTTTCCCAGAGCAAGAAAACTAATGTCACTTATTTAAGTTTATCCATAAGGAACCAAGTCTTAACTGCAGTGCAGGGTGGGACTGAAGGTGGAGATGGGTAGATAAGGGGAGACCATGAGGTTGGTTATGGTAGAGGTCATGTGTTTTTCTTTGATATGTATGTAATATGTATGTGAAGTCTGTTTTTCCTATGTCCTCTGACATGATGTTTGTTTATATGGAAAACAAGCATGGCAATACCATGTTTCGGTATCTTTGAAAATGATGCTTGACAATAAAAACATTGTAAACGAGAATTTGTCATTTATCAAAATTGTTGCTTATCTGTATTGTTGTATCACTCTGTTGCTCCTGTGTTTTATTAATTGCACAGAGGTCAGATGGATCCTCTCTGAAAACAGTATCAGTCATTACAAAAACTCAATGATGTGATGTTTCCTTCTCGGAATCACTTTTGAAACAGCTGCAATATCAGACATTCCTGTAGAGAGCTGGAAAACATAAATAGCATTTTCTATGACACATCCCCCATTTTAAGTATCAGCACCTGAGGCCTGCGTTGGGTAGCAGCTGAGTGCCCTGACCCTATGCCTCTGCTGGATGGCCCCCAGCGTGGAGCTCACTCGCTCTGTCAGCAGGCTCAACGCTGCATCTGCCTCCCCACACAGCCAGGCTTACAGGAATCCATAACAAAATGTCAAGGGGAAGCTGCTCCACAGGGGGCCATCACAGAGGGGCATCTTGATGAATTAGAGCATGATTGTGTGTTTTTTTGTCCAATTGTCTCTGGAATTATTGCAGTAGGAGGTAAATGTAATTAATGGCTGAGTAAGATGACAGCGGGCATCCTGTCTGTAGCATGGAAGAGACCCAAGCTGAGTCATTAAAAATATACAGAGTCAGGCTCAAGCCCCCAGAACAAGCCAGAGGCACTGCGGCGAAAGGAATTAGAGATAAGATATGACGAAACAAAGTGTTAAAGTGTTTTTCTCTGTCATCCAGAGTGGACGTTATGCTAATCACAAATATGACACCACCCGGGGGACACTAAGATGTGTACATGTGCATACGGGGTCAAGCGTGCAGGCAGGGTGGCTTCCCCCCTGGCAAAGAGGGTGTTAGGTTTACAGTCTGCCCTCTCAGTCCAAGCTGATGATGGACAGTGAAGCATCTCTCTTTCACCCTGGTTGAAAGCAAAGAACAAAAGGACAGGACGGAAGGTTCGGCATCCTGTCCTTTCTTCAATAATAATGGCAGGAGGTGTCTCTTTTCTTTCAGAATTAATTAGGAGGGCATGCTGTTCAATTGCTTTGTAAGCAGGTGATCAAACAGACCTCTGAACTGAAAATGAAATGGTCTTGAGAAAGAATTGATAGCTTTCAGCTGCGGTTCTTTTAATGTCAAACTATATTTTATCTTACACCAAGATCGTCATGATTTTGTTCCCTATTGGATCCTGTAAGGCTCTTTTCCTGAGTTGCCCTAAGAGTCTTTTGTTGTTTTTGGAGGTAGGAGGTGCAGAACACTTAATTAGTCCTGTTTTAAATAGAGGTAGTTGTTTGACCATGCCAGCCTGGTGTCAGCTGGTAGCAATGTAACATCAAAATTGCAGGACTGCTCTACTTTATCGAGGCTATTTCCATATCATTACAGCTCTTTACACAAAGCAGAACACACAAGGAAGTGTTCTGTGTTTCATCCTCAAAGAGGCCTTTGATCTAAAGCTCTGAACGTACCTTATACTGCATAATTATTAAGTGTGAACAACAAATTTGTCTTTTAAACAGACCTGGCAACATGACAAGGGTGTTGTCTTGCCTTTTTGCCCTATGTGTGCCAGACTAAGTGGGTATAGAAAGTGGATGGATGGACTGCGGATAAAACCACAGTGTCAAACAAGTGGAAGTACAGTGCTGCAGTAAATGCATCATTAAGAAAGTGAAGTAGTGCTGAGGGTGAATGCCAAGTTTAGCAGAACTACATGTGGTGGCGAACTACAGAAATAGCCTAATTAGCGAGCCTTAGAGAGCACAGCTTAAAAAGGCCACCAGACCTTAAAGCACCTGGGACGCACTGAGCTGGATTAAGTCGTACACTGTGGGGGGATTCAAGCAAAGGAAGCTACAGTCAATGATTCCCAACTCCGCATTAATAGTACAATGTCCATTCATGAAACATAATTGCTAGGATCCCACTGTACATAAAACCATTTGCAGCATTATTCCACCCCCCAAAATACTAAACTTCAGTGTCACTGAGATCGCGTTCCCAGAGAAAAGACCAAAAATAATCTAAATTCCTGAAAGTGGTTGACTTTGCTAGAACTGACGGACGTCCTGAATTGATACCTTCCCCATCAGCCAATGAAGTCATTAGATTAGGATTAAATCCCTCAGTGATTTACACACACTGGGAGGGGCAGGGTTGGAGGTGATACAAATAGCATTTGGCCCTCGGCTTTACCCAGATTAAAACGCTCCAATGTCATTAGAACAGAGCCATATGCGCCCTATCATTTCATGAATCTTTCAGATAGTTGCAGCCTGGTTGCATGGCAGAAAAGAGGACAGTATATGGCAACAGCACTGTGTTTTATAGAAACTGGGATTGGTGTCTTGCATCAAAATCTGGAGAGGAAAAATCTGAAAAATCAATGACATCATGTTGACAAACCCAAAAGCATACAAACCGGTTTCTATTTAACTTCACTGAACAGCTATAACACAACCCTACCCCCCCCCCCCCCCCCCCCCCCCCCCCCCCCCCCCCACACCCCCCTCAACCCCCCTCCCTCTAGATGGAGCCTTCACTGCAGCAGAACTGATATTAAAGCCAGCACCAGTGCTTCCAAAGAGCGGAGCTGATGATATGCACTTTGCAACAGAGTGGAACCTGTTTCAGCAATGCTGCAGTAATCTGGCTAATTCAGATGTAAAATATAACTATATGCCTCCACCCTTATGTTGAGCGCATTGCGCACGGAAAGCGGTGCCATAAATTAATAAATAAAGAAAGAAACAGGAGGGGAAAGAAAGGAAAAAAAAATTCCGCCGGCTTCCACAGGAGCGGTGCCGCATTCAGATTTCAGTACCAGACAGTAGTGGACAGCGACAGCCATCTCACCTGAGCACTGAAGACAAATAATCCACTCAAACAAGTTCAATCACGGTCAAATGTACATATATTATATTGTAGTTACACATGCACATTTTAGAAGAAGCCCTCTCATGGAGCATCATATTGAACCTTTATGGAAAGACTGTATGACAGAGACCTGTTAAAAGAGCCGAGGGACCATATTTGCTGCATTGCTGTAGCTGGACACTACTTACCCCAGCTGCTCGCCGTCCTGCCCAGAAACTCCCTCGTCCTCGGGTTCCATATAAACTCCTTCCACTCGCTTTGTTCTCCATCCTTTGCCATTTTCTAATAAAAGTTCGGACACTAGCACTCAAGATGAATGCGCCTTAAATACAAGAAACGACAGCGAGAGCGAGACAGAGAGAAAGAGAAGGAGACAGAGAGATGACTCTACTGTACCACTACTGTACAATTAAAGCAGCTCTACTTCAACACTCAGACGCTCAAATGAGGAGGAATGAGAGCAAAATAGCTACTGCAGCCTCTCTGCACACAGGAAATAGTAAGAGGTGGCGGTCCGATACACTCAGCACAGACCTAGTATCTGCCCTCCCCCCCTGCTCTTGTCTGCATTCCGCAGAGTTTTGATGAGTGGTGCAGAAATCTAGTGATACTGCGGTAAAGCGCTCCCTCCGCCTCTATCTACAAGCATCCCCCCTCCCCTCTCCCCCCTCACTCTGCAGCCCCCCCCGCCTCCCTCCACCCGCCTGACAGAGCCAAATCCCTCCCCCTTATCCCCCCGCCCGGCCAATCATCTGCACCGCATCCTGCCTCCTCACAGGCCCCACACGTGAAAGACAACCCCGTCAGCAAATCGTGGGGTGGCTGAGGGCAACTTTTTATTGGCTCCCGGGCCCTAGACGTCATGAACATAAAATCCCTCTGATATTCCTACAGCATTCAACATGTCTGTTATTAAGCGATGATGTTATATAGTCCCCTTACTGTGCTGTATTAGATTCATATGATCTATTATGCAGGGATTTATTGTATATGTTCTAATCTAGATCATTGATTAAGTTTGTCATAGATCAGGTGTTAGAATAAGCTCCTCAAATTATAATATCGAGAATTATATAGACTTTCATAATGTTGGAGTTTCATCAGTGAATTTCTAACACTCATATTTGGGGAGATTGGGAAACTAATTGTCTGCATGTGTGCTTCATCTACCCCAAACTCAACTGAACTGCTCTTGTCAAGAGCAATAACTATCTAATCTATCTGAAATTCAAACTATGAAGGTCTAATGTTTCTCTCTGAGCCAGTGCACAAGTGTTCGTGTGTGTTGTATTGAAGCACTGGCTTTATTTTCACATGCATGCAGCCAAAGCCCAGCAGCAGTGGAGAGAGTGAAGGCAGCGCCCTCACTTGGATGCTGAAGGGTGCTGCAACACGTGCTGCAGGAGTGCAGTGGGAACATAATGTCCACTTCACCACCATCTCACTGTGGGAACGACACGAGGCAGTAAAACATGTAAAAATCCTGTTTGTTGTGTAAAGTTCATTATATAAAATTTATTTTAATGACAATATCAATGCAAATATAGCACTACAGTGATTTCCAAGGTACACCGTATCTTACCATATCAATATAGTATGGCACTCATATAATGGCCACTGTTTTAGTAGACACACAAAACCAACAGCTTCTGTAAACTATTTTGGAGATGATACCTAGGGTTCGATATCAGTCTGTGAAAAGGAATCATAGTAAGGTGGTTTCTCGGTATCTGAAATTAAATTGGGCACAATAGTCAATATCATTTGAACATTTTCATCGTGAGGAATCTCTGCATGCATTGCACTTGCCCATTTCCTTCAACCTGACCTGTGTTTGTTTGAAAATGGACTCAGTAAGCTTGCAAACCTCGACCGTCAAAAAACAACACGCGCAGGCGAAACTAAAACGAAAGGCCAAGCAGTGACTCTCAAACATTTAGATAGGTCTTCTTTTCACTGGGTGTACTGTACTGTACAGTTTGGTGCTAACTATCAAAAACAACAACAACCAAGAGACATTCAAGTGCCTTAATACTATTACAGAAGGGCTCACTCTTCAAGGTACAAACTTCATTTCACGTGGCTGTCAGAAATAAAACAAATATGTAACAATAACCACTATATTAATCATGTTTCTCATGGTGACACCATGTGGTTGAATGAACAACACCAGTAGTTCAAAATATCAGCAAAGTATTCAAAAAGGTCAAGACAACGAGCTGTTGAAATCTGTACACAAATGAAAATGAATGTAGAAAAAAAAGGCATAAATAAAATAATAACAGCTTAAAGGGAGTCTTGCATAAATTTAAATAAACAACTGTTGGACTGTGCCTTTCTTTAGAGGGCTTACTGTTTATTAGTGGAACTATAAGTAATGCATGGACTGGCTGCAGCAGATAAAGTACTTAATTCTTTTAGAAAAAACAAGTGAACAAAGTTATGTTTTATACAGTATATGCTACATAATATGTATTGATTACAAGTATGAAAATGGAAATAATTGCTACATTTTCAATACAGTTGTACATATCTATTTACAGTACATTAGGGTTTCTCCTAAGCGTTTACCATGTTTTGTGCAGATTGTTCCAGCATTCTGTTTGAGGTGATCAATACTCACAGTCTTATCAGTTGCACCATATTGTACAGTCTGTGTTGATGGGTGTCAGTGCTTGTTTTTTTTCTGTGTGGTGGAACAATCACTAATGTGCAACTGTGGATAAGCATGAGTGATGAAGTTTTTCTGTACCATTGATCTGTTGTCTATATTTGGCTGGACTGCACTGTATGTGCCATCTGTCGAACCACCTTTTCTAATGATACACCAAGCAACATCTTCTTTTTTTTTATACAACCACATGTTATTATAGTGAAGTTCAGCTGTATGTAAAAGTCTGACATGATCATCTCTACACTTTTTTTTTTTTTTTTTTTTACAATACTGTATGTCTATTGTGACATGCAGAGAATGACACAGTAAATATGACTTATTCAAGTCTTAGATATGTATGTTAGGCTAGTTGACACAAGTTTTAATTATGTTGCTCTGGCATTGGGAGCATATTGCTATAAAATTGCAGAAATGTCGAGAAAGTAAATAGATTTACATTACAAATATGCAAACAGATACAGTAGGTAGCTTTTACTCCTCGGTGATGATTATTTGCATCCACAATGACAATCTGTTGATACCAAGACATCTCATATGCATTCACGATTTCAAGAAACACTTCAATAACTTATCAATGAGTCTTGCCTTTTCTCATCCACAGAGTAGTTTCTATGTGTGTTGGACCACAGTTTAATGTGCCCTTCACTGGCAGGTACCTTCTTATAACTTTCTCTCCGTGTGTTGGAGGGGAAAAAAATAAAATAAAAACATGATTCCTTTATGTCTCAAGTAGTCAGGAGGAAATTTGGCAAACACCAAACTCAGAAAACATCCCACCCATTATTATCAAGTTGGTGTCTTCATTTTGTAGCAATAATACTGGTGTTTTGTGGCAAAAAATCATTGGCAATTAGAACACATCAAGAAGGACACAGTACAGACCAAGTACAAATCAACTGTTTAGTTTGATTGTAATACTTGTTTTACTTCACCCTTCTTATCAACCGTTTTCATTTTTTTCTTCTCCTAAACGAGTTCAAAGTCTCCAATAACTTTCATCACCGTTCTCAGATCACACAATAAGAGTGCGAGCAAATTTCTCCTTTGTTCACAATCTCTCGTCCCTCTGTGGTAATTATGTCACCACAACCCTTTAAAGGATTTTCCAGTTACTGAACACATTTTTACTCTCGCCTCTTATTAATTGTTCAACCACCTTCAACGCATCTGTGTGTATTGTCTCTCTTCAGTGCTGTACTTGCCGGCTTGTCTCTCCACCTCAGATAGCCGTGTCCCACACGACGGCCTGCGGCCTCTGGCATGGTGGTGTGCCAGTCTTACGAGGCTCAGGTGTCCGTCTCCAGCTAGGGAGGATGGGCATGCTGTCCTGCTTGCACAAGCTTTTGTCAGGGCGCCTGTGGGCCTTGATCTCTTTGCACAGGCAGCGTTTACGCTCGATGACTTCCAGCAGCTTGCCGTCTCTCTGGGTCTGCGTTGTGGAAGGGGTGGTGCCCCCGCTGACAGGAGGCTGTCCCTGTGCCAGCTGGGCGAGCTGCTGGAACTGTAACTGTAGGTGGTGCTGTTGCTGAAGCTGCTGGAGCTGCTGCTTTAACTGCAGCTGCTGCTGGTGGAGCTGAAGCTGCTGCTGCTGTCGAGACACACTGGGACTGCTGGGACTGCAGGGCACTTGAGGTTGGGCCAGACCATGCAGCTGAACAGAATGAAAAAAGTCAAATCAGTGAATTGATGTAGTGCTTTATTCTGTATTTAAATTACTAAAAAAAAAAAAAAAAAACCCTGAACGATCACTGCAGTGCTGTCAACCAATCGTAGCACATGTTGAATAATACTGCAGTTCCTGTAGACTGCCAGGAGGATGCAGCACTGCTTCATCTATTAAAGGTTGAGGGAGGGTCAACCAGACGCATGCAGACAGTCTCTGCAGCACAGTCAAACTGCGTCAGCACTTGCTATGCAGCCAGAATCTGGGCAAAATGTGCTGCCAGAAGACTGCAGCTCATCACTCCAAAACATAGTACAGCATGTTCTTTCATCCTCTATTCTCTAACATTTACTGATTACATACAAGCCTACGTCATATACCTTTGCTGCTCTTATTCTTTTGAGGCAGGCCAAAACCTTATTCTGCTCAGTGGGCAAATCTACCAGCTATAAATAGATCTGCAGGAGCTCTGTCTCTAGCAGGAATGGAAGTCATAATGAGGACAATATTAATGTTCACTCCCAAATCTACCATGAATGAAGTTAATAGAGTCTAAAGTTATAAGGATGGGTATTATATATTCACCTGATTCAGGGCTTCTCGTGCTGGTAGACTGCTCTGTCTCTGGACGTCTCCTCCACCCACCTGTCTCACTCCAGCAGCAGAGGAGGAGCGGCCCAGCCGCCCCACTTCTGTAAGGAAACAAACATTTGGGCCTGCTAATGAGAACCCTGGAACATAACTTTTCATTTTAACACACAGAGCTGTGAATGTTTACTCATACTCAAGTGAATTGAGACAGCCTTTGTACATTGTGCGCTCATTATATTCTAAACTATTAGGAAATTATAAAGTTATAATAAACCTACAAACAATAGATACTGGAGCGATACATTTTTATTAACATAGGTACGCTTTCACAGAGATTTGTTGTGTCACTGTCTGTCAGCTGGATATCTTACATTATCTTGTAAACACACATCCATTAAATTTATTGGACAGGAACACGTAATTTGATCTTGTTGGTGATCCTGATCTGCAATTTCCGCTATTCTGCAATTATTGTTTATCCAGGCATAACCAAAATAAGATTGAGAGTTAATTCAATATTCTACTGAATTTTTTTTTCAATCAAAAATAGGTTTAACAATGAAGTGACAGAAATGATTTGAGTGAAACAGATATTTGACTGTTAGGCATTGGTGAAGGGTTGCACTCTGATTGCTCTATAGTTTCCTGTAATATCACTTTACTTAAGAGGCTTACCTGGAATATCATTTGAACCCAGTCTGTATATGTACTTAACTCATATAACTGAATTTAATTAAATTATAAAGTGCTTTAAACAACCGGGTTTGCCACAATGTACATTGTAAACAGCATGAAATGTGCCTGGGGCTCATGAATGTGTATGTGCGGGGATGTGGACTTGTTTATGGAACACTTCTTTTATTGGCTCTGCTTCAAGGAAAGTATTGCACTGATTCTCAAAGTAAGCAGTGTCTCTCTGTCTCTGGAGAAAGGCCTTGAGTGAAGATGCAGAGACTGACAAAGAGATATAGAGGCTTCAAGGCTAACTTCAGTATAGCAGGATGTGCTGGAGGCAGAGCTTTTGTGACAGAGGAGAGGAGAGGAGAGGAGAGGAGAGGAGAGGAGAGGAGAGTCTCTGCTAGTTTAATTCTCTACTTTGATGAATGAAAAATATCTTAGATGGGGAAAGTTTATCTCTTAAAAAATTCTGGGGGTGTTAAGTCATGTTTCATGTCAAACAAGGGAAAAAAACAAGCTGGCTGTCTAAGTTTAAAAGCCACATCATAGCTCAGCCAGCAGAAGAATCCCCATGTAAATCTGCTCACAGTATGTAGTTCCTTTCTAAAGAGGATAATGTTGTTTTCTTGTTTGTCTTTTTCAGAAGCTATGACTGAAAAGATTATGCCTACCTCCATTGCGACAGGCAGGGAAAGTCTGGCAGGGAAGAGGCAGCCCGACTCTGGGCAGGGCTCTGAATCCTGGGCTGCTGTCCATGCCTGCCAAGGACTCACTGTGACCAAGGGCCCTGCTGGTGGCACCACTGAAGTGGACCGGGATGCCTGAGTGGCCTCCTCGAGACCCCATCCCCAACTCCTCTTTATCCATCCTTAACAGGGCATCAGCACTGCCATTCCATGCCCGTCCTTCGTCCTCTGACACAGGGGAAAGAACAGAATGAAATACCTTCAAATGCCTGATTTTTTCTCAAAACAACATCTGCATTTTGTATCCAAAATGACCTCTGACTTACTCTCTGTGTCTCTGCTCCCATGGCTGAAGGACAATTTCCTCTGCATGGGCCAGTAAGACCCCTCATCTGCGGCTAAGCTGGCACTGCTGTCCCAAGGCATGAAGCCAACTTTCGACTGGAGGGATGCGGACCCTCCGTTACTCTTGGATGCCCCTTCACCTACACCTGTAAGACTCGAGGGCTGTTGCAGACACGGCGTCTGAGAGCTTCCTCTCAGGCTCTCATAAGCCGGCGGTCTCCGGAAGCCGCCGGAAGGGTAGGTCCACAGCAGGGGGCTGTCCGAGGAGGGAGGCTTGTATGCTGGCAGGCCATGAGGAGTGTGAGAGCGGAGATGCGGGCGGGAATGAGGACGTTGGGATGAGGATAATGGAGTAGGGGTTGAGCTGGTGCTGCCTTGAGATGTTTGGCTGCTAGTGGCAATATCCATCTGTAAGGAGTGCAGCCCTCCTTCCCTGTCCCGATCCCTGTCCCGATCTCTGTCCCGATCCCTGTCCCGATCCCTTTCTCTGTCTCTGTCTCTTTCTCTATCCCTGTCCTTATCTCTATCTCTGTCTCTATCTCTGTCCTTGTCTTTTTCCTTCTCTCTCTCCCTGTCTCTACCCCGATCCCTGTCTCTATCTCTATCTCGGTCTCTATCTCTATCTCTATCTCGGTCCCTCTCCCTATCCTTGTCTCTGTCCTTATCCCTCTCTCCTTTATCTGTCTTTAAGAGGAAGCTAACAGACTTGCCCTCCTTGCCTGTACTTGAGGTTTGGGTCTGGACGGTGGCCTGGTTCGAAGTCTGAGAGCTGCTCTTGGTCGGAGCAGGAGAGTCTCCTCTTTCTGGCTTGCGATAGTGATGGTAGTGCGAGGGGCGGTGGTGAGGGTGGTGGTGGTGATGGGAGAAAGGTGAGGTGGATTTGGAGGATGGAGGCAGAGGTGTTGAGTGACTCCTGGCTCTCAGTCCAGGAGCAGGGCCCAACTGGGCGTCTCTACTGTGTTTGTCCTGCGGGGTTATACTTCCTCCCGATGACTCCTTGGAGCCTGACATGGATACGGGAACATTAGAGGACGTTGAGGAGGAGGTGCTGGCTTGCGTCGTCACGCTGGACGTTTGAGTTCCCATTTTAGCAGAGGCAGAGACCTTGTTTTGCACCCCGACCCCACTGGAGGCTGCTGCGGGCTGAGGGAAGGCCAGCAGCGGGGGCCGGTGTTGTAGAAGGTTGGGGAAAGGGGCTGGGATCTTCGTGTTGGATTCGGGCTCAGATTTACCCCCTTGCAGCAGGTAGGGAGTAGGCGCTCGTGGGGTGTGGGGACTGGCGGAGAGGACCTGGGGGACAGGGGTGGAGGATGTGGAGGATGGCAGAGGAGATGAATGAGAGATCGACACAGTGGCTTTGGGTTTGGAGTAGGAAGGAGAGGAAGAGGACGGGCGTGGCAGAGAGGAGGAGCTGTTGGAGGAAGATGGGGTGACATGGTAATGTTTAGAGGATTTCAGTTTCTCGTGTTTGGGTGGGGGGTGTCTCTGGGACTCTCTGTCCTCTTGCAGCGGGTATTTCATCTCCTCATAGATTGCCTCACTCTGGTCTGAGTCAGAGTCAGGTGTGGTGGCCACGGGGGTGACAGGGTGGGGGGTGGCGGTCTGGCTGTCTCTGGTGAACACCTGGCCCACCATCTCTATATAGACTGGCTCATCCTCCCCGTCTCCTGTCTGAATCTGAGAGTCTGCTGCCTGGAAAGGCAGGGATGTGGCAGAAGGAGGCACACGTGGAGGAAGGGGGTCAAAGGAAAGCTGGGTGCTGGGACTTCTCTTGGGCTTTAAAGGAGGAACCTTCTTTGATCCGATCTCCCCAGAGTCAGACTTCTTCATGGCTGTAGAAGGAAAAAAATACATCTCAAGAAAATAGATAATTTTCTCAGCAGAATGTGCATCTGGAAATACACTTCTTACCATTTTTCTTCTCTGAGTGTTTGGTCTGTGAATGAGAGGGCGGGGGAGGTGGCGGCGTCTCGGGAGGTCCTCTGCTGTCAGCGGATGAGGAGCTGAGGCGAGTGCTGGGGTGACGTTTGGGTTTGGCCGGAGGGCAGCGGCCGCCATGTTGTGACTGGGTGTCAGAGTAATCTCCGTTCTCTAGACTTGCATCCCCGGCACCGACCGCATGGCAGGATTGCGAGCGTGGCGCCATGGCGGAGGCACAGGAGTGAGGGGACAGGTCCTGGGAGGCCGGCATGGTCATAAAACCCATCCGGAAGTGCCGGCGGAAAGAAGCCAAGTCTCTGACTTTGCCGACAGTAGCTGAAGGGTCATTTTGGGTGGAGCTGCAGTTTAGGAAAAGGGTTGGATAGGTTTGAGAAATCTGGAAGCATGAGGGAATCATAGTTAAGTGAAAAAACATTCATGTACTACTGTACCCTTTATATTATTGACCTCCTTCTTCCCTCACTGTCTCTTTGGTCTTCAAACATCGTCTTTGCAATAAAGAAATGCCTGCAGGGCTTTTCGCTGCAAAAGGGAAAGCCCTAGAGGCTCCTCCATCTTTCGCATTCACATATCTCTCCATCTCCATTCCTCCACATCTGCTTCACCATCAAACACATTTAATTAGAAAATCAATTCCCTTGTCAAAAACAAAGTGCTCTTAGTGTACACTGTGCTGCTGGAATTCCCTTATTCTTTATATCCTCATCCCACATCTGCAGTCTGCTCTCATGCTCGTCTGAAGAATTTAATCTGTTGCCATGGGAACAGTCGCAATTGTCATGTATTTGATAGTTTGTCTTCGAAATCACAGATGACACAAGCTCCCAAAACAATAAATAAAAGTGACAAAGGGAAAAATCTGACAAAATATTGCAGTGTTTTACCAAACTGAGCAATAGGTGGAATTTCATTCCGTCTTTTGGCTGAACATACTAGACATCCTTTATTCTACTAACACTGTTTACCTCATTATTAAAACGTGTCTATGCTCAAAACTCTATAGTCTTGTTTGCAGTTTACAAATCTGTCCATCTCAGCCAACATAACTTGTAAAACATGTTGAAGAGCAAGTTTTGGAAGAAGTTAATTATAAGTACACCCCAGTGAACCAAAAGAAAAGTGTGCTGACAGATTGAAGTCAAGTACAGTTCAGGTGATAGTACAAGTGATTTAAGTTGCTGACATAAATCTGTGAGGTTTGAGGCTCGGCTGAGTTCACCAAAGGCTTACAAAATGGTTACTGATAACCCTCTCCTTGCTTCTCTGCTTTAGAGATAGTAGGTGCTGTGATGGTGTGGAGTCCTCTCCAGGGGGGTGTTATGCAGTTTCACCCCACAGCAACACAAGATAAGTCCCTTTAAGCCAACTTGGATCGAACAAGATTGCCTTACTCTTCACATACAACTGATTTATCATTAACAAGGCTACTGTGAAGTTTCTGAACTTACACGAAAAGTCAGAGGGGAGGGGGAAAAAAAAGCTTTATCTTGTGTTTGGAAAATACCATTAGAAATAGTAAAAAAAAAAAAAAAGATCACAGAATTTACTGCAGCAGTGCAGGAAGGAATCCCAGATTCATCAGACTGATTCTTGTTCCAGGTTTGTGTTTATCACATCTCAGCAAATGTGCAGGGAGCACATCTGGATAACCACATCTGTGCCTACATGTTTGAGGGTGCAAGAAATTGTGTGTAATTAAATGGCTCAAATGCATGATTATTATGTGGCGACATATGACCATGGGTCACGCAGCACTCTCTTTTAGATCAGTTGCGATCCCTGTGAGGCAGTGAAGCACAGAGGAAGACAATTGGAGCTTACAATTTGCAGTCAACAGCGAGCGATCAGCAGAAGCAGCAGCGCTGAGGCCGCTCATCCCGGAGAACACAGAGTCTCCTATTTTCTTTTCCTCATCACATCACTGTGTGTGAGTGCCTGAATATGTGTGTTTATGTGTGTGGTATAGCAACAGAGTGTGTTTGCATCTGTACGAGTATGTTTGTGCCCTTGAATGCCTGTGGAGATGTACTTGTGACTCCTCACAATCGACATAGATACTACAGGACCAAATTTAGCCCAGAACAGAGGCTGAACTGCTCCTCCAGGCGGCTTGAAGTGCTCTGTTTTTTTCTTACTTCTTCTAAGGTCAGAAGAAGCTCTCAACATCTTGAAACTAAGACCAAAGATTCAGCTGTTCAAAAACTATCTGGACTTTCGCCTCTTTATTCTCTACTGTTACTTGTTGCTTTACATAATCTACCGTAAACTACAGCCAACAGCTTAGTTTAGCTTAGCATAAGACTGGAAACAGGGGGAAACAGCTAGCCAGGCTCAGTCTGAAGGTAACAAAATCTTCTTAGCAGCATCTCTAAAGTTCACTTATTGACACAACAACTAAAGGGTAAAAACAACACATTGTGGTTTTATGGGGAATTATGTGCGGGACTGTTTTTCTTGGCCAGGAGGGGAGACTTCCTGGAATCAGCTGTACAGAGAGATATGAAAGTGATATCAAATAAGTGTTTTCCCAAAATGACTAAATATTCCTTTGATGCTTAATCCTGTATTTTCTACAGTAAGAAAAGTGTTTCTGGCTCTTGTTCACAAAATGAAAATCTGTACCAGAGAATGAGTTGAACCTTGTTAATCCAGGATGCATTGATTATTCAATAGTAGCTCTTGCTTATTGCTGGATCTGATTGCTGTCTCCACATGATCTGATGCACCCTTTTAATCATGAATGGAGCTTGATCAGTAACGATGAATTAATCATAAATATTTCAAGAGAAGATTCCTCTCCTCCTGTCTTGCTCTGTCCAAAGTCTGAACCAGGTTTCTAGAAATATTTTCAATCGAATGTTACATTAAACTTTAGAACAAAAGAAATCTTTGTGCTGTAATGAAATATTCTGTCTTTGTTGTCTTCAAAATTACATGACTGCCTGCAGATGAAGGTTAGATATGTACTGTCAGAGAGAGAAATGTGCATTATTGTCCCCGCCAGTCAAAACAGTATGAGGTCACCCGCTGCTCCTCTGTGACCTCTTTAACGCCACCTATAGGTAGATTTATCTTTGGACAGATTCGTGAACACCATCTCCGCTTTTGCTGAAGAAATCCAGTTTAGATAATCCTGCCCCTAGCAGCTACCATCCTATTTCTAATTTACCTTTTTTGGGGCAAAGTTTAAGAGCATGTTGTGTTTAAACGGCTGAATGAATCTATCTGTAAAAAAAATATTATCTTTAAGAACATCTGATCTGGTTTGAGGGCAAATAATAGCAGTGAATCATCTCTTGTTAAAGTTTCAGGTGGGTTAAGGTTGAGCATTGACTTTGAGTGTGTAACTGTCCTCATTCTGTTGGACCTCACTGACATATTTGACACAATACATAATTGACTGCCTTAAGTTATGGGTTGTCTCTAGTGCAGGTTTAAACTGATGTGATTCTTCTTCTGTCACTGGAAGAAAATTACATAAAAAGTGAAAATGCCTGGTGGTTTGACTCACAGCAATAAAGAATAAAGAACAAGCTTTGTCTACTGATTCTTCTAATAGTATCATCATAGTATTATTTGCCAGCATGTGACTCACCGTTGTAGGTGGCCCTAAAGCGACAAAAGACAAAAATACGTTTTTCAGTATTCGATATGAATAACCAGTCAGATAATGTCTTCTTGAAGCTTTAATAACAAGACAATAGTTGCATTTGCCTGCCTGAAACTCAAGTTATTTTAGACACTGGCCTTAACTTTCACGTTTTAAACTTATGTAACAAGGACTGTTTTCTGTTTGTGCACTCACATTCAGCTGCAATACATTCTGTTCATAACTAAACTGGATGACCTCAAATCACTCAGGTTTTAAGGGTCTGAAAGTGCTTTGAAACATGTGATTAAGATGTCATGGTTTGGATAAAAAATATCTCTCCTCTCTGGGTTTGATGTATGCATGAAAGAGAGATAACAGGGATCAGGTCGGGTCAATGAGTTGAAACAAAGCTTTCATCTGAATTTGTATGTGATAATACAACAAAGTTTTTGTTCAGTGTCTCTAAAGGAAATGAAGATTAACAATTTTTAAAAAAAAAAATCAATATTCATCAACCATATCTATCTAACCAATTCAACATCGTCCCACATTCATACCCACAAAAGATGAGCTCAGCATGAATAATAGTCAAATTCAGACAGTGGAACCAGAGACAAATATGCAGAGGGAAAGAAACGTGCTCACAATCCTTTCGTCTTTCTATCTATCTTTCTATAGATAGATGAAGACTGCACTTATATAGCACCTTTCTAGTCGTCCGACCACTCATAGCGCTTTTACACTACAAGCCATATTCACCCATTCACACAAACATTCATAGGCTGATGGCAGAGGCTGCCTGCAAGGTGCCAACCTGCTCATCAGTAGGATCTAATCACTCACACACACATTCACGCACCGATGGCACAGCCATTGGGAGCAATTTGGGGTTCAGTATCTCGCCCAAGGACATTTCAACATGTGGACTGGAGGAGCCGGGAATCGAACCACCAATCTTCTGATTAGTGGACAAAGTGGACTTAGTGGACTGAGCCACAGCTGCCAAAGTGTCAGAGATGAGGTAGTATGATTACTCATGATTGCAAGTTTGGTTTGCTTTAAGCCTTATTTAAGTTTATGTTTAAAGGTTGGGTAATTAGTGCTCTTTCTTAATTCAGTAGGTAGACACTATTCCAGTAGTGGGTGGCTCTGACTGAGAAGACCGTTTGCCCAAACTTGCTACATCTGTATTGTACAACACAGTCCCATCTAGTAGTTGCCCTTGTTGCCCTGCTGCTACTATGCCTCTGGATTATAAACTGGCTCAGTGGGAGAGGTGCAAACCCATGAAAGACCTTAAAGATGAGGCAAGCATCTGCAAAATGTTTAAAACTATCTAAATCAAATAAATTGTACTTTTGTACTATATAGCAATAGTGATAGCTATTGGCCTTTCGGTCAAGTGTCTCTAGTGTCTGTCTGTAAAGGGACTCAGTTGGTTTCAGAGTTGTCATGTTTGCTTGTGAGCAGCTTGTAAGACAGTATGCTATGTGGGAGAGAATCATTGCATGGATAAAGAGGTTGGCTGCCTCTGTTGCTAGGTATGGGTCTTATATGTCTAAAATTAGCCATCCTCTGAGATTTTACCCACTACTCATTAAATGACGTCTCCATACTGGAAAAATGCTATACTCCTGACGTAGAAGACTGGGGTTATGACTTTTGGCCCCATGACACAGTTAATGAAGATGACTGAAGTTGTCACCAAGCAAGAAGCTGAATTGTCTCTTGGCATTAAAAATATTTCTAATTTTCTTTATCCTTACAAATATTACAGAACTCAGAGATCACTTCAACCTTGTAAAGTCAACATCAACTTCCTAACGGTGAGCAAACTGCAAGTTAATAATACAAACCTGGCCTTGCACTTGCTCACATATGGAGAACCAAGGGAGACTTGCTAATGGTTATTAAACAGTTCATAAACCATTTATAAATTGCATCACGGAAATTCATGGCAAAGGTTTTGCAACAAGACCTCAGAGTCAGTGTATAAATGATAACGGAGTTGAAATGTAAATTGGTATCCAACTGGTGAATGCAGACTAAAAAAATATTCCCCTTTTACTTTCACACACAATGTTTCATTAAATGTATTTGTATATTTTTGCCATATATATTTGTGTGTTAACTTAATTTGTGAATGCCATTATTTATTTAAGATTTCATCTATTTATATTTAATTCTATTGGTTATAAATTGCAATTTACATATGTTTTATCAAAGAATGATTTATTCTTTTGTCTTTTATTCATCCATCTCAGTCCAATAGTCTAACTGAATATCAATTACTGACTTGCTTCATGGGGATTTTGCAAAGCTTTCTTTGTCCTCCATATATCAGGAAGTGCCAGGCTACACCCATGCCAGCCCATTCACACCGGTCTCATAATTCTGTGCAAGAATTAATAAAACCTCAGCTGGCAGCAAGGTTTTCTTCCACCAGTCACCACTACTGGGAATAGTCTGTCTGCCATAAGAAACTGTCTCTATTTTTAAAACTCATATTGAAACTCACCTATTTACCATTCTGTATCTCCACAGCCGTCTGTGCTTTATAAATGTGATTTCTCTCCTGAGGGCCTGGAGATCTCAAACTGTCTACCTGTGCCCTTCACATTGCTTCCTTTGTCTCTCCACCCCACCCCCACCTGTCTCCCTCGCTCCCACCGGCCCTGCAGCCATCACCGGTCCTTCCTCGAGTCCATTTGGTTTCCATCCCTTCGTCCCAGTGCGGTTTCATCCCTGACCCTGCCCTGTTCATAATCATCACTGGTCATGTCCTGCTTCTCACCTCTGCTGCTCTGGCCCTGCCTGGCTCTGCTTTCATCGCTCATCATGTCCCGTTGTCCCACTCGCTGCCCTACACCTCCACTGGCTTGATGCTGCCATGACGTTGATCTCTGCTGCCAACACGAGTGCCTCAAATTACCGCTGTGAGTCAGGAAGCACTGGATGACACTTGGAGACAAACTGAATTGTTGTCTTTGATGCTCTCCCCGTCCTCTGCGGCACAAATAGCCCCTCACACAGCGTGGAATGTGGTGGATTATAGGTGACTCACATTTGAACAGGAACATCTCTCCTCTGTCCCCGAAACACAGGCTCAAAAACACAAGATCACTCACTCACAGGCGTGCACGCACTTTTCAAGACAACAACTGTCACAACTGTGATTCAGAGTGTGATGATGTTATGTTGTTGTCAACTGTTTTGCCCACTTTTGTAGTGTGATTGAAGTGGTTCTTTTGTAATTTGATTAGTTGCTTTGATGCTTGGACGTGTGTGTAAAATGCAGTTTAAACAAATTTGATTTTATTTGTCTCTAAAATCACGTACAAACTGCAATTACATCCGCTTGGTTAAATAGAAGAAGATAGTAGTAGTGGTAGTAGTAGTTGTTGTAGTAGTAGTATTAGTACTATTAGTATTATCTCTATTATTATTAGTTTTTACAGTCTGTGCAGTGATTTATTATTATCACTTTTCACTTCCGCTGGAAGACGTCCAAAGAGAGGAGCTGGGCCTGATAAATCAGCAGCTAACTGTGTTGCTATAGTGGAGAAATTAGAGCCCTAAACACACCCACTGCACCTAATTTTACATCAACTCTTCAATCCTACTGAAAATGTGCTGGTAGGATGAGCTTTGACGCCGGCACTTAATAGCATCACAGTTGCTACATATTTCAAGTCATTACAGGTAAGGTTTTCTAGTGTTCAATTCAATCAACTAACACACAGTTAGGGATCCTATTCAACAGTCGTCACCAGTACAACAGGCAAACGTTCCCTTTTTAAATTCCTCTCTCATCGTTGGAAAATTGGATTTAAAAAAAAAAAAAAAAAGTTAAAGGAGTGAATGGCCCACATACAGTAGTTGCTCCGTGAACGACTGCATTTATATGATGTTCTGCTGCGACTTATAATGCATGGTCTCATTAAAGCTTAAAGGTTAGAACCTAAGATGAAAGTATGTAAAGCCAAAATAATCACATACTGTATGTACTGAGACAAATGAGGCAACAACTGTATTTAATTTTCTTTTTTATAGGTTTTCGTCCCCTTTTACCCTCTGACATTTTGGCTGATATTACAGTCGTTTATCTCATCTGCAGAACATATTAACTTCATTATGAAGCGCTGATATGCAAATTTGTCCAAGACTTTTCAGGCTAACCCGCCTGACTTCATGAACTGCGCTTGGAATTGAGATTTGGAAATTAAACTCATTCACGCTGGCTAAGAGGTTTATATCCCCGCTGAACTGAACCCTAATGTAATCCCATATATGCAGAGCTCGTGTGAGAGCTGATCCTCTCACCTCTTTTTACTTCCCTCTTGGTCCCTCTGCCTCCAGTCCAAACGGCTCTTACGATACAGCAGGTTCATGTCGCTGCGGGGTCGCTCCTCCTCGCAGCCTATCACAGCGCAGTGCAGCCGCTTGCTTCGCCTCTCTATGTCACGCAGGAAATGCTCGACTGCCACATCCTGGGCAGAGCCAGAGCTCATGGTATAGAAGAAGACTCAGGAGAAGGCGACGTATGTTACAGGCAGCCTCCTCCAACTCACCTAAACAAGAAGAAACAAGGGAAATATTTGAGCCCATCAATCATTAAAAAACATGTTCAACAGCTTTCCAGCCTACTTGCAAGCTGACAAGATTGACAGTGATTACTTTGTGAAGAGGCAACACACTTAGAAACCTAAATAATCAAACCTAAATTACTAGCAGGACTTCAGGAGAGTCAAAGCTTATCACGTTCAGTGTGTCAAAGCGGACAATCCTGCCCATTACTCCAACTGGCAGCCTTCAAAGCAGAGACACAGTGATGCATGATGATGGAGGTTGCAGTTTTGTTTACCTCAACCTCTAGTGTATCACATGCAAAAACTATTTATACTTTCATTATCCAGTTATGAATATTTGAGTAAGCATGGTAACTCAGCTGCAGAGCATCTCTGGCTGCAGGCCCTGGGATGGCCTAGCTAAGCCTGTCTGCTAGCCAGACGGTAATGTGGTTTGTCATATGTAGCGCATGCACAGCTTCCTACTCACGCTCACCCCATGAGAAGTCAGGCTTGTTGTGGGGCAGATATCTGAGGGCCCAACAGTGTTTTCATGCTGGTGAATGGGAGTGTGCAACGCAATTGGCTAAGAAAAGCACAGCTGTCAGCTGATGCATGTTTCCAGTGTTTTTCCATCATAAATGGAAACAGAGCGTTTGAGGGTTTTTCGGTGCAGGACACTAGAGCATTATCATCTGTGCTTCTGGCATCTGGAACTGTAGCATCAGTTTGTTTTGTGTTGAACAGCATTGTTGGTGAACAAAACTGAATAAATCACTTCATATGAGATGCATTACCTATTAAATGAACTAAGCCTTATATATGGTGTTTGCAACATTGTTGGTTAGTAATTTTCATGGCCAAAACTGACAGAGAAAAAGACACCCAAAGTGAAATATAAAACAAATTATGTTCTCTAGTTGATACTGTTTAAAGTCACTATTGTGCATTCACAGCATGTTACAATGAAATTGCATGCAAATCCAATTTAATGAGCTCTGAATTATGCTTTTATATTCCCTGACTAAGGATGCGAGCAGCATGAAAAGGGCATAAAAAATACATGATATTTACATTTTCCAGCAACATAATTGCTCCTCTAATTCTGTACATATTCAGGGACATTTAAACCACATTTACCAGCCACTGCACATTATTTTTACTGTTGGAACAATATTTCAACCATGTCTCACTGTAAAGAAAATCCACAGTGCGAGCATCAGGCGGTGTTACCTGGGCCAGGCAGCATGTTGAGCTGTGTAGCCGCGTGTGATCCTTTTGTCACGGCCCAGTGTGTCATCTAGTGTGTCAGCGTGGCTACTGCTATTCTTGTACCCCACAGCCCTGACCACAACCTCGACCGCTGCTTCTGCCATGCTTGCTGACTCATTGTTAATTAGGTTAGGGAGTTGCGACTGTAGGTTGGACTTTTGTTAACGGGAGCTTTGATTTGGGTTTCTAGGATCTGGCAGCTGAGCAGGCACCCCTGCAATTGCCGCATTACATGTTGTGGGTTGGTGTGCAATTAGCAAAGCTAGAAGAACCAGGAGACCTTCATCATACATCTACAGACACGTTTTTCTAATCAAACGGAGCCGCGAATATCATTTTTACAGACACGTACAGTACAACTCACATATGATGGCTGTGATTATTCCCTATAGTGACTTTGAATCCTGAATAAATTCAGAGCATTTAGCAAGTTGTTTCAGGAGCATCTGTAGGGTCAGGAATCGCTTGAATTCCTCTCATTAGAACCAGAAGGCAGATGGAGCCATGATTCATATAAGTGGATCTGCATGCAACGCTGCAGACTACTCATTCATGCACGTAAGCAAACAGATCACACACATACTCAAATCCCCCTATACTCGCTAAACACACACATACACACAAGCTGCGAATCAGTAAATGCAAATGCTAAGCAGCTGATTTGAATGTGAGTGACTGATGAGAGGGAATTTATAGAACGAAATAAAGCTCAATACAAAGAAAGAGCAAAGTTATGATGGAAATATGATGAAACACTTTTCATCTTTCACTGCCACTTAATTTAACACTTCTGTAACACTTTGTGCTGCAGCCCTCTGCCCTCCAGTCTCAACCTCAGCAAGTGGTCCTGTAGTGTTGCTGCACCTTGCTGCGAGTGAGGCACTAGCGCTGCAGAGTGGAGGGACACATCACAGTGCTGGCCTGGCCTTGGCGTAGGAGCAATATTTCTATGAAATATATACAAAATACACATTTAATTACATTGGGGTATACTATGCCCTTTGTGTTATGCAGACATCCACAAAACCTAATGTGATTTGAAACAAGCTATTCTTACAAACGCCAACCTGCCTCCTTTTTTGATTAGAGGAAATAGCATCCATAAGATATTTAAGGCTGCTTAAACAGACTGAAAGGGCAGATAGTACAGAACATTGTGTTCATAAAAGACATCTTCTACCTTCTGCTGCACACCCAGTCCTCAGACTGGCATTCTCTTGCACTAATAGGATGTTCAGGTTTGCATTCATTCAAACCTCAATTAAATAGAACATTTTGTAACTTTGTATGTGATGGTAAATAAGGTGGGTAGGAAAAAAGACAGTTGGATTTTCTAAGTCTGCAGATGTTTACGGGTCACTTTATCGATGATGTAGCTTCTGTATTTTGAAAAAACAAGATACTGTTCATAGACTTCAGTTTATTCTGTGTCTCCCTGTTACCACAGATATTTTTTTGCCCACCGCTGCACGGTGTCATAACTTGACCCCACAGCCACTCTGTAAACCACAGTCACCGCGCTCGAGCCAGACTGCGCTGCAGCTCAGCCTGGAGGAACGAACAGGGGGAGGATGAGAGAGGCAGAGAGGAAGCCGTGAAAGAGGGATGGACCGAAAACGTTCACGAGAAGAATGAGCAGCTTGAGACGCACAGCCAGAGAGGAGGAGAGGATTGAGGCAGCGGGAAAGAGACGGGAGGGGGCACGGTGAAAAATGGGGGGAAAGCCAATAAATAGAGAGCCACTGAGGGATCAACCAGGCTGGAGATAAATACGATTAGGCGAAAAACGTACTGGAGACAGACTGATGGATGGAATATTGAGACAGGGAATATGAGAGTGGAAGAATAAGCAAATGGAGGCAAGTGAGAGGAAGAGAGGATAGAAAAACAGTGAAAGGCAGCTAGACTACAAGAATGGGGGAGGGAGGTGAAATCAAGCCTCTCACACTAGTCGCTGTGTGTGGTCTCCTAGCAACACTGTCAGCCATGCATCTTTTCCTTAGCCACTGAATATGCACAAAGCAGGACGTCGGCCTCGTCATACGTGATGATCCCTGGGTTAAACTTCAGTGATGCTTCTTTTGTACCTGATCCTCCTGCAATAAGGTATCCATGTATTTTACATGGAGATAGCATCTGTAACCAATAGCAACCATACAACCTTGCTGCCAACATGACATGACGTACTCAGCCACACTGCACATTCTCTAAATGTTACTTATCTGTAAGAAATCTATCCAAAACAGGTGATCTGACATTTTTAATAAATGCTTACTCATGAGCTTCAGGTGTAAATGTTTGCATCAGAGCAACATTTTATCACCTGTCACAGTGAATTGAAGTGAAATGAGACATATAAAGGTCAAATATTATGCAAAATGCACATTTTCATGTCTTTTCAACATTAACATCCTCTCTCTTTTTCTCCTGCTCCATCTTTCAGTAAATGTGAGCTCAAACACAATTTAAATTTGGCTCCCTTTGTGACGTCACAAAGTGAAGACCTGCTGGATTCACTATATTTTTGATAGAAATGTCCCACAACGACTGGAAAACTGTACGGTAGTTACTCTGATTGTGAATATACGAGGTGAGTGTGTGTGTGTGTGTGTGATGGATCGATGCCGGCTGTCCATGACCCAACCTCAAACTTGGAAGCTGTAGTTTTGCCATGTTTTATGCTGTTTTACCATTTATTTAGCAGGTTAGCCTGTTGAACTTGGTGTTAGCATGTTGCCTGGCTAATATGGCTAGCAATGTTGGATGATAGACAGTCAAGAGAAACTGTGTGAACGTTAAGCCTCATTTGAAGCCAAATAAATAACGACAGTAGTAGGTTGGATAGTGGTAACTGTTTTTTCATGTTGTTTTTTGTGGAATTTTGAACTTCAGCTCTAGCTCAGCTAACTTTTTTGTTAGTCCGCTCTGCACATGATCCTTGCCAGTATGTGTGTGTTGCTACTGTAACGTTATGTGAATGTAGTTGATAGACATGCCATGAACGCTACGATACATGTGAAAAAAAAAGGTCAAACTGCAGGAATTCCTTTGCTTGGCAACGTTGTGCAACTTTGATTAGCACCCAGCTGCTAACTTGCTCAGACCATGAAGCTGTAGTGGCCCCCTACAGTGTGTAAAGTCAAGCTGAGACTAATACATCCATTCTGGTCCACACATGCGCTTAGAGTTACTGTAATACTAGTATTAGTGACGCTACTGCAGCTCCGTTGCAGCTCCATTGCAGTTCCAGTATGAATACGAATACTTTCCACAGCCCTTGGTGTCTCCTGTTGCGGCCGTATAATTTCGCATTGTATCACCACAGGAAAGTCACACCCAGTTCCAGAGTGGGGCGCAGGGAGCAGTAGCTCATTTGCATAGACACAGAAACAGCCCATGGAGAACAGGACTGAAACAGAGGGGTATAGAGGAATGCTAGAATGCATAATCTCAGTGGTATTTTCAGCAAAAAACTTCAAAGACATGTTTTGGGGACCTCAGAGACCTATATTAACTTGTTGAAAAGGAATATAATATGTGACCTTTAATAACTTGAGCTCGGAAAATCTCCGTAACAGCTGACAATAATGAGACTGGAATAGTTAAACAGGAGCCCCATGAGATCACACCTATACCAACAAGACTGGTTCCTCTCAAGAAACTGGTTGTAATCACTCATCTACTCACAGATGTTCACGTGTTCCTTGCCAAACGCTGACTTCCATATGTGCTCAATGGTCTGAACAAAATTCAGACAATCAATGAGCTCATGATTCTTACTTCTGCCAGCTGTCGGTACAAGATCAAAGGTAGCTTGTACGAAATGAACCACATCCACCACAAGATATCTGATGTTGTCTGAGTAAATTGTTGACTAAAGGCAAAACAAACTGTGGTTTTTACGTTCTGATTGTGAAAAGACATACAAATGTATCAGCATCTGAGATTTGACTTCATCTGCCAGAAAAAGCAAAACAACAACCCTGCTAATTGGGTTCAGTCTACTTTTTGAAGCCTGGGTGGCCTATGTTGCTGTAGTATAGTTATTTCTCTGTTGCTGCATTTAAGCAAGTCAGTCACCATTAAGAACAAAAAGTCCCCAGCCACTTGTTCATCGTATTTAATTTCCTTCATCAAACAAACCTCAAGAGCAGAGGCTTGTGTGACGTGACAAGATGTGTAATTTCATCGCAATTAAACACTCAGTAAAGCGAAACCAGCTTTCAGATGATACATGCTGGCCAGTGCTGAGAGCTTGAGGACTTAGGTTACAGAAAACCTTTACATTATTTTGCAAGGTTACAACTGGTTGAAATCTACTTTTTGACATCAAAATGCACAACTAATTTGTTGTCAAAATCTTAAAGGCACTACTTGGGTAATAACTGTGATCATACTGTAGGTATTGATAGCATGGTCGTGCAACTGATGCCTGTCATTTGATATCATTAATAACTGGGTATAATACTACTACAAAACTAATTGCATGACTGAATTACATCTTTAAAGCAACAGTTTGACATTTTGGGAAATACACTTTCTTGCTGAGAGTTAGATGAGATTACTAGACTTTGGTTTTTGCACAGAT
Organism: Thunnus albacares; assembly: GCF_914725855.1. Lineage (NCBI taxonomy): Eukaryota > Metazoa > Chordata > Actinopteri > Scombriformes > Scombridae > Thunnus > Thunnus albacares. The sequence goes on along the minus strand of NC_058118.1, from coordinate 10,878,049 downwards.
TAGAGATATAATGTGAGCTTTACATGTGCTCATTTGAGGATTTTTTTACCTTTGGACAGTCAGGTTAGCTGTTTCCCTGCTAAGGTAGGCTAAGAGCTACTGGTAGTAGCTTCATATTTACTGTATAGACATGAGAGTGGTTTTGATGTTCTCATCTAATTCTCAGCAAGAAAAAGAATAAGTACATTTCCCAAAATGTCAAACTATTATTTTAAACATTTTATTGAATTATGTAATTTAAGTATTTCAACTGAGCACAATCAAAATCCAAAAAGAGAAAGACTGGTGCATTCTGACAAAGTGACAAATACTAGTTCATTTTTCAAAAGTTAACTTTGTGCTGACAAAGTACAAACATGCTTGCAAAATATTAATGGCCAGATTTCTCACACTTTCTGTTCACAGGAGCTCAACTTGCAATGAGAGATGCAGACCTAAACATTTGGTCAGTGCTTCAATTATGCTGTATTACACCCATTAAACATTTACCAGAACTTTTCTGATGCGGACCGGATATTTACCCTGACACACTCAAACCTTTCATAACATCATAGTGTCATCATAGTGTGCAGCTCACCTATTGCAGGTGATGGTGGGGTATCACAATTCACATACAAACTGATCTATAACACTTTAAGGACACATAAGTTGCTCCCGTTCATTGTTTAAATTGTCACTTTTCGAAGCTCTGTAAACAGAACCACGTTCCTGCACATGTGCAGTGGCATTTGCCATACAAGGAACTGTTCTCCTGAGACTGAAAATGTTATTAGTCCTCGGAGCTGTTTCTAAACAAAGTACAGTAGCTATTTCCTTCGGGGTGAAAGAGCGTGTCACCCAGTGCAGCAGTGTAGCTCACCAACATGTTTTTAATAGATTTTTGGACAACAATGGAGGTCTACAGCACAGAGGAATACGATATATCAGGCTTTGGATACACACACAATACTTGTAAGTAGGATGAGTTCATTGTTGGTTTGGCTCTGCACATGAGATTTGTTGACAATAAGAAAAATATAGAAAATCTCCAGCCTTAACCTTTTTTTGCAAGGCTGACTTACAGGCCAGAAAACCTTTCAAGAAACACATATTGTTTTGTGGGCTTTTACAAACTGGATCACTCTAACCTTCCCTAACAACAACAGTCACCTGAGATAAAACCTGCCTCTGCTTGAGCCCATCTGATTCCTCTCACATTGTGATGTTCTCGACAATCCAAGTGGACAGACAGTTGCTACTAGTAGTTTGACCTGCCTTCTGTTTGTAATTGTTACTACTGGAGTCCACATTTTCCATTTGGTGTATTTATCTTTTCCGAGTTTTGTTTTTGTCACCATCGCCAGCTCTAGGCTGCTCCTCTAATCTCCACAGGCACCAGATCTGCTAAAAATTATTGTTATGCTAGATATTCTGATCTACTAACCAGACTCAAAGGCATTGTAGGAATTTAAAATATGGGGGGAAAAAAACCTGGGATTTTTTTTTCTGCACATTGAGCCTAATTAATATGTATTTTGAAGTGTGTCTGTGGTAAGGAGATTATTCAAATAAATCCCTCATTGTGCATTACTAAACCAGAAGTCACCATTTTCACCTTTGGGTTATACAGGGCTCTTTGCTGTTAAAGCATGCCTGAACTTCTCTTCGTGTACCGCTGTTGTGTGCTGAATGCTCTACAATATTGCATTGTGCAGTGAAATGCCTGTGGCTGATGAGAATGGACAGGAGGAGGAGGATGAGGAGGAGGAAGATGTAGAGGCTGATGTATCACTCCGGGCCAGGGATGGAAGGCACATGAGAGGCGTAGAGGAATTTTGCTGGATTTTTCTCTTGACCTCTTTCTGGTGTTTTGGGCATGAAATAAAAAGACAAACCTCAGTGTTTTATATATATTGTCACATTGAATAAATCAAAATAATGATGGCATTCTGTGTCGTGTTTTTAACAAAATAACACAAAAAAAGACAATAAACCAACTAAAAAAGCTGAAGCCAAAAACCCCAATACACACACACATAAATATAAGATGCACAAGACACATCGCACACTTTGGATTCTCCTCCTCAGCGTTGTACAAACTGAGTGACCACTAAATCTTTCATGGACTGCAACCAAAAATATCCTACAAAAAAGCTTTCCCTGTTTCCCCCCTTTCTCTGTGCTACCACAACACAGACTTGAGCCACAACAAACCTGCTCGATGTTTGTTTTAACTGTACACATATTCTGCCAACAAATGAATTTATTGGGTAGTTTTAAGTAACATCTGAACAAAATAAGGATTATGAATGGTTCAAATTGCAGCATAAAGAGATGCAGTTACAGGGTGTAAGCTGCAACCACAGTAAATCAAAAAATATTAAATAACACAGTGCTTGTCAGTCTCTTTCTGGTAAAAAAAAAAAAAAAAAAAAAAAAGAGACGGCCGATAAATGACCTCCCAATCCACCCACCACTCTGCTTCCCCATTTCCCACCTTAGCTTGCCCTTGCCTTCATCATCTTCTGCTGGAATCTGCAGTAACCAAGGTGACCCACTGCACTTAGCATACATGAACACTTACTGGCTTACGAGCCCTTACACCACACTGGATTCATTCAGTCTATCTTGTTTACTGTTTCAATTGCACAAGTTATGTGGTTCAAAATGCTGTTGGAAACACCACATCATGTCACAGAAAAAACCAACCACAACCTGTGAAAGACAGGTCGAAAGAGACAAGGGGGAAGGAACGAAGACTGAACAACATCAGAAGAAAGCCATATGTTTGGAGGCTCAGAATGTGTGTAGCATGAGCGTTGTCACTGGATGTGATATGACGAAAGAGCACAGAATCGCTGCGTTGAGATTTTTTTGCAGGGTTCCCTCAAGATACTCTGCCTTTCAGAAACAATATTCAGCACTACAAGAAAACTCTCTGAGTTTGTCCATCACATCACAAAAAAAAATACATCATATACGAAAAGAAATTCTCTTATTTTCTGTGTGGTCTATTTGGTTGCTGAAACCCAGACTATGAGGTAGAGCTGCATGGAGAAGAGTGAGAATTGAAAAACCCCTCCATGCTCACGCTTGTGCACGAGGGGAAGAGCTCCACTCTGCAGCTGCACACGCTTCACTGAGCCAGCATCCCTCTCTAACCAAGATCTGACTTACTGTATTTTAGATGTGGATTACCCAGCAATATTGCCTGCATGCCTCCCTGTTTGTTTGTTCAATCTCTTTATTATATTTCGGATATAACTGATGATACTACGATGCGCTGATAAGTAGGGTTGCACATTTAACACTTAATCTTTTCATAGCACGTGATGTTCTCACCTCTTATGGAAGTAGCAAATTCCTTGTATGTTCTGACCACAGTAAACAAACGCTGTGGACGATCTCTCAAACCAAGTCTCTCCTGGTTGAACCGAAGTTGAACCTGTTTTACATTATCCAGAGCGTAATAATTCGTTTACTTGGTCCACCTATAAAAAGCTAAAAACATCGTAGCCTGCAGTACTTTAGGCTGTCCCTGCCCCAACATGACAAACCTCATAAACTATTCAGCAACAATTAAGCGAAGCCCAATAGCCCAAAGCAAAACAGGGATCAGCTGAACATCACTGTAAATTAGACATATGATTTGCCTCACAGCAGCCTGCAGTGGGTCTGACTCACAACTTTCCTGAGCTAGTACACATAAACTGCTTTGAATTGCCTTAGAAAACCTCAGCTTTATCAATTTAGCTGGAGAAGGTAAAATAAACGGGTCTCAGGTAACCTAAAAATCAATTCACCAATTGTGGAAGAAATAAACAAGAAAGAACATCAGATGTGTCCCAATATGTCATGTTAATTTCTAAGAATGTTATTATAATAACCCTGCCGTTGCTCTTACTGTGCTACCTTTCTTCTGATTTAAAGATAGAGAAGAAGTGTTGGTGTGATTAGCAAGCCAGGTAGGCCACAAGTGGTCTTCCAATGTTTGAATCATCCCACTCCTTGTGCTCACAATCCCCCGATAAGCGAGTCATAGCGTAGGTTGCACAGGATAAGCACACACATGCCCACACACAGCAGCTCCCACTCATTCATCTCATTACATACAGATCATGTCTCCTATGGCCCAGTTATTTCCACCCTGCTCTGTTCACCAGCATGACGCTAACTCAGTAGAGGAGATTTTGTTAAAAGAGCACTCCACTGATTTAACATTGCGCTTGTATAACATTGATGGACTAAACGATGGACAGTTAGGATCAAAATCGAAGCAGCAAAACCTTACCCACAATGCAATTTGACTCGATTATGCTATAATTGTGTGTTATGCTAGTAACCGCTAATGTAGCCTCGAGCCTAAAGGAGAGATGAGGAGCGGGTCTTTCTAACTCAACACCTCCAGATTTTTTTTAATTTTCACACTTGTAGTTTTCAGCCATTGAAGACAGATAAACAGAATTTCCTTTAAGGCAAGTTTAAGAAAATAAAGATTTAATGTGACAAAGCTAATGGTCGAGTACGCACACTGCCACCTCTAAAGGTTTTTTAAAAATATGTGAATAACATCACATCAGGCATTTTAAAGACTTGTAGAAAATCAGTAAGTCAGACATGTCTAAGAGCGTTTTAAGGGTCTGTGCTGCAAGCTGAGAAGCAAGAGAAGTGGAGAGAGGAAAATGTACAGGTTTCATTGGCTTTACAGGTGTGATTGGCAGGTTTTCAGCTCCTGGTCTCACTTGAGCGATTCCTATTCCTGTCGTTCCCGCTGTTCACTGTACTGACAATGATGAAATGAAAAGGTACTAACTGTGGCAAATGACATTGTGACAGCAGATTACACACTGCAGGATGTCGGTTTCAGGCAGTGTTTTCTATATTGTCGCCTTGTGATTGGGTGGGAAAACAGCAAATTTGAACAATACCATCGACTTTTAACAGGATGATTACGAGTGGCTTGTGAGGTGACTTTCTTTGGCCCGAGTGGCTCCAATCCAGAAAATGAGAGTGTGACACTTGTACTGGCTGTTTATGGTTTCACCTCTGTGGTATCAGCTGCAAGCGTGTAATTGTTTTTGATACAGCAATGTCTTGTTCTCAGCAAATTGCTCTCAAACAGCATTGTTGATTTGTCAGTGATTGTGTACAAAAATATTAAATTATTTCACATAATTTAAATTTAATCTACCCAATAATGAAACGTATCACAGGGCTATGCAATAACAAAAATAATTGCTAAACATAAATTGGTTACATGGGCCTATAGAGTGGATGCTATATAGATCAAACACTTTAAATTCACCTTCTGATCTACATGAAGGTTTGAACCCCCCAAATCCCCAAAAGAGGAAGCGTCTTGCGGCTTTTTAAACCTCCAACATTTTTGTTTTTGCAATCAGAGTAACAAGAGAGCTCCTTTTGCTGCCACTTATTCAGGCAAGCTGGGATTCTTTTCAATACAAATGAAGATTGCTCTGACATTTGCAACACACACTTAAGTTATCCTGCATTCAGATTTGCACTTCTGTTTCTGCCACATAAAAATCTGTTGTGTACAATCACCTCTTTTTCCCACACTGTTGCTGAACCCTGCATTTTTGCTGGTTTACTGTGACCTTTAGGAATGCCACAGACAATGAATTACCACTGTGGTACTTCTAAGACTATTATGCTTCAAATCATTTTCAGACCCATTTATTCACACGACAACAACATGTTAGGATCATGAGGTTTGTGGCGCAAAACGTACTTTTCAATGTTTTTAACACACAGCTGCCACAAATAAAATGTTGCTGCCAGATTCAGTTCACATTATTCAAGGTCTTTTGAAGGTCTTTAGCATCAATGTAGCAAATTAATTACAACAGGAAATTTAACAGAGGATTCTGGGCTAGTGACGTTAATTTACGCTTGTCTGAACATGTATAATTCAAAATAGAGCTACAAGGTGCCATTCTTGTAATTCCAGATCTCACAAATTACTGAGTTCACATAATGACACTGAAATTACTTCGCTAAAAGGCTTCTTGCCATAAATGGCACACAAACATTTGTAAATATACTTGCTTTCTGTCCCAAATACTTGCATTTTTATCTGTGTGGAAGATACTGTACAGATACAGTTAAACAGGTGGTGATCAACATGGCTTGACACTGGCACTTCTACGCCAACAAGAGAGGAGTAACTGTTGGCTCCCAACTTTATTTATTTTGCATGGTACCATGCAAATGACTTTGAAAGGTTTAATGAGAAGAAAACAGAGGGGAAATGAACAAAGATGAGTTGCCTCAAGGAAATCATTACCACACATCATTACTCTTGACTACACACTGCAATGAAGACTGGATGCTGTAAGATGCTTACAACCCAGAAAGGAACCATTTAAAAGGAAGCATTTAATTTCGAATTTTCACTGGTTAATTTGGCCATATCCATCCCAGACATCCTCCGGTCAGACAAGGGACACGCATGTATGACCTTTTAAAGTGCCGAGCACCCAGCGAGCCAACAGCATCCAACAACACGGCCGCAAAGGGAGCTTCCAAATAAAGAACAGAGGAGTTTTGTGGTAATTTGTTGAGCAAAATAATCCCTCCTCAGTGGGTGCAGGGGACGTCTGTCCGTTTCAATTTTTCCATCATTTTCTTCCTTCAGCCCCTGCAGTCAAGTACATCAAAGATGAGACAAAGAGCATCGTTTCCAGAATAGAGAGGGCAATCTGTATGACTTTACGGTATCTCTTTAGAGAGGAGTTTAGAGCGGGAAACACAGCTGAAAACGTCTAATAGGATTCATTTCTGTTTTCTTTCTTTCTCTCTTTATTGGACTATGAGTCTAGTCTATGAGTAAAGACCCAGAACAGGCAGAAGAGAGAGGAGGATAACGTCCAACAACATCCATGGCTGGATTTGTACCCAGGACATCGCTGGTAAATGGCATGCCCTTTAATCAAGGAGCCACCAGAGAGAACCTTTACCTTTAGACCTATTTATAACTCAACACTGTGACTGACTTAAGTGTGTGAGAAAGTTAATTTAATCCACAAGAAACGCAGGGTTTAATGTTGAAGAAGATGGTAACTGGGGATTTGGATTTTAGCTCAGTCAACAGCACATCATGATGAATTTATGATGACAATCAGTATAATTTTTTTTTTAAAAAGTCCAGGTAGTTAAATGTATTTATTTATTTTTGTCACATTAGTGACAGTTAAAGATTAAAGGGGAACTCCACCAATTTCCACTGATAAAGTTACATTTTTTGAGGAGCTTTATCAAGTGAGAAAATAACGCATGACGTTCACCAGGAAGGAAAGGTCTAATAAAGAGACACTATTACGTTGCATTATGGGAAGTGTAGGCTCCAGCCTTACTGGGGGACTAAAAGTCAGGATATCTCGGACTCTGCTGATCCCATTTTGACCATTCTTTTTAATCTGCATGTCGCAAAGTCTCCCAATGTTGTGAATGTGCAGTACAAAATTGCTGGATTAACCCTTTAAAAATGATTACTGACTGTGATACTCTTCCACTTTTGAATGTTATATTCTCATTTTCTAAGAATAAAAAAATAATTTAAGCTTTTCTAACTCCCTGTCTCAAAATTAAAACTTTTAGACATTCTGTATACTAAGAAATTTAACTTTCCCCTCAAAGATGCCCACTGCTTTATCAACAGGTAAACTGAACAGCTGACATTCAACCAATGCCTCCATAACACGACCGATTCCAAGATACCAGCCAACTTTTACACACATGAAGAAGAATGATACAAACTTGGTGCAACCCTGATTACAGCGCAGGTTTTTAAAAGACAAACCAGTCATGCTGTCATTTGTAAAAAGTGAGTGTTGTTTACACAGTGAGTAACTATAGAAGGAAGAGAGGTAGTGATACATGTAGAAGAGCAAACAGTGGCAAGATTCAATCTGAAACCACTAGGGGCAAACATAAAGTGGGCTCAAAACAGTCATATTTTCTACTCCTTGTAAACAAAGTGAATAATCTCAGACCAGATAGCCTGAAATTTCTCCAACGTGATGATCACTGGCCAGATGAAAACGGAATATCTGGGAGCAGTCATACACATTGATTTATGCTGCTCTTCCACTGTCACTGCTGATGCCATCTCTCTCTGACAGAGCTGAGAGAATCAAGATGGTGAAGCCACAGATGGAAGAAGCACCTGCTCTTGCCATGAAAAAACAACAATGTACACTAAAGCTAGCTAAACATAACCACAGTGGTATTGATTTTGAAATACCTGCATGACTGGCCACTAGTAGCCATTTATATTACTTTTACCAACCTATTGACCTGCTGCTGCTCAAATTCCTGGGAAACAATGTTTGGGCGCTTCAGGAAATCCACGGCAAAAAGAAAAAGAAAAAAAAAATCCATTACTGCTCAGCCAGACAGGGGTATCCACTCGACTAGAGAAATGGGCTTAAAATGTCAGCATCTGCCACGTCTGTCTCACATCCATCAGGCCCTCGCTCCCTTTCTTCCCTCCCTATCAGTCCCTCTCCTCTCTGGTCCTTCATGGGCCTTCCCTCGCCCTCTCTGGATCCGGTCTATTTGTGTTTTCAATCTTCCAATCTGAATATCTCATCCTTTTTGGAATCAGACATGATGTACGCTGCTGGTCAGAGCAACTGAATCATCCATTTCATGGAAAAAATAACCAAAAAAACTCAAATGTAGTCAGAATCCTTGCTCCATCACTGAAAGGGTTTTTTTTTTCAGTTTACACATAACTATGACCTCTGCCCAATTTCATTAACTCTTAACAAAGTAAAGCATTTTGATTTAGCGGAGTAAATCCTCAAGGACTAACTGTTCCATTGAAACGTTTTGCATTTATCTCTGACTGAGTCGCTGTTCTCTGATTTAATCACATTTCTGGACTGAATTTGGGATCACCAGGTGAGCATGACAGCTAACGACGGGTTTTGCAAGCCCTCGGTTTTCTTCTGCATAAAAGACATACTGCACAGTGTGTGGCGCTCACAGCCTGCACTCAATGACCCCAAATTCACAGCTGCTCTCACCCATCCCTGCTCTCCTCCTCTAGCTGTACCAACGAAAGCTTAACCAAACAGCACAAGAGACAGTCACATATCACATCCTGTTTATCTGCCTAAGCAAGACTTCAAGTCATGTACATGATATGTAGATTTTTTGTTGTTGTTGTTGTTGACATATGCAGCTCCAAGGTCATGTGAGAGTGGCTGGTAATTAATTTTATTTTATATATTTCAATTAAATTTTAGGCAGATAGTGCTGGTGCATCATCCCTTAAAATAGAAATTATCATATTTATACATTCAGATAGGAGTGTCTGTAATATTCCTGTATGATCTGCAGTTCTGTGACATCCTTTTTCAGTTCAAATATAGCATGTGTTTTGTGACAGACAGTCTATTCATGTCAAAATGAAATGTCTATTCAGTGTAGATATTACATTTCCTGCCAAGTCAAGCAGCCTATGAAATAACTACAACATGCATTTACATTTTATCAGCCAAATAACTGCTGCATTTTGGGATATTTTAAGCTTGTTGTGAGGTGGTGATGAAAAATCTCACAGTATGTGTGAATGAAGCTCCTTTTGCATGACTGTCACGCCCGGAAAAAGAAAAAAAAAAAAACAACAGTGTTGACAAACCTTAATTACACGTTTAATTCACAACCTTTCGACCCTTTTGGATCGTCTATAAGGTGGGATACTGCGGCAGTTAATGAGTCTTAGTCATCTGATGGGTTTTCTTTTTTAAAAACATTTAATGATCTGGCTCCTCTCATCTAGACGCGCCAACACATCCTCACCTGGCTGCGCACAAACACACACACACACACACACACACACACACACACACACACACACACACACACACATCACCTCGTATATTCACAATCAGAGTAACTACCGCCCATTCACACACACACACACACACACACACACACACACACTCACACACTCATAACCCCGCTATACTCTTATCAACCGTAAACATGCAGATGTTTTCCACCACGGCCTTGCAGAAACACTGCCACCGCTGTCACTGCTGTATATTTGATCAATAACGCCGTTCATGCTCCAGCATCACCAGTCAGCTGATGGAGGCTTGTTTTTTGGTGAAATATTTATAAGGGCTTGTCACGACTGAACTTAAACGCGGGCTGTGGGTTATAGGCTACTCTTTACATCTCTTTTGTGTTTTGAGAGGGGGGGGGGGTGGCTAAAAATAACAGGCCTTACATTCAACCGACGTGGGCTGTGAGGTTTCAAGGTTGAATAATTTGGCTTGTGAAAACACAGCGGCTCACTGTCAAGCGTGCATTTGTTTAAAATGTAGCTGTAAAAATGCCATCAGGCCCGACGTCTCCTCCGCAATACAGCATCACAATTTTTCTGCTGCTAATTAGGCGGACGGTGCGTTTTGACGATGACAACCGGCTATATAGGCTATGATGTAAGCAACTGATGCGGTGATTTATGGAGCAAAACATAATATTAATGAAGGTGATACCTACCTTAGTAACAGGGTAGCCTATGGCTGGCGCAGAGGCAGACTGTGCCGATATCCAGTTGCTCAGACTCGTAAAAATCAGACAACAACAAAACCACGCCGGTTGTTGATGACACAGCTGTCTTGGTAGACGGGAGGGAAGGAAAAGAAAACCCTTCCCAGATGTGTCAATTGACGTGGAAGTCAAAAATCAGTTATTCAGACGCATATGACCGGACTGACGCCTTTTCTTGACGTGAAAGGTCTTCCATTTTTATGATAAACAGCGCACTGTACTACCGAGGCTCGGTGTAGCCTGGCCGGTGTGAGAGCTGATTGAAAACCATGATGCAATTCAATGCGACGTTACAAAAATGTTTCTCTGCAAACAAACACTCAGGTAAATCGCCATCCTTGTGTGTTTCAGAAAAGGCTCCGGCTCGACCTCCGCCAAAGAAACATGCTTGCAGCTCAGGCGGGGGGGTGGGGGGGAAACACGTCAAAACAAAAAAAAAATGCGCAGATATCAGCGCGCTGTGTCGGTTCAAGCGCTGGGCATCCTCACACTGTATTTGCATCCATATTAATATTCATACAGCACTTCCTGAGAGAAGACCACTGGTTGTTTTCAAGGGAAAAAAAGCATCAGAGGTGGCTTTGAATCCAGCTGCTCTGTTATCATTTTTGCTGCTATCAGTGGAGCGAAAAGAAATTTCCCTTCACGACTCATGTTTAGCAGAAGATTCAGCAGCAGATTCATTCAATGTCCGTATGGATTTTCGATAAAGTGGAGACGATTTTTTTCCAACTATGATAAACCTGGACTATATTTATTTTACAGGAATGCCATGATACACAAAAATAAAGAAAAACTGTCATATATGGGAATTTTATAGGTGTGTTACAGTGATGCAACGGGGGATTAAAATACTATTAAGTATAAAATAAAAGCTCGCCATAAACCCAATGTTGAGTACCACAGACAAAAAGTAGGCTAAGCCGTCATAGGAATATTGGTATGACATTTTGTTTGGACTGTATCTAGATGACCAGTCATTTCAATTAAAGCCAGGGGGAGGAAATACAATTGAATGTGAAGGTGTTGAAATAAAAAAAAGGAAAACACCATCTTCATAACGTATTTTCTCTCACCGGTGGGTAATTGTGGTATACTTAAGCATACAAATGTGGTTGTTGGGGGGGGGGGGGGGGGGGGGGCGGAGGGTGTCACATGACCAACTAGCCAACACATGGCCTGTGTGAGGCTGACACGCCCCCTTAAGTTTGCGGGAGATTATATAGGCGAGGACAGTCGTGAAGTGAAACATGGGAGGTGTTTAACGACCAGGTAAGAGAGAAAGATTAGGTGGACACATTCCTCTTAATCGTGTGCATCAAAGCAATCTTTGGACTGTCACAAGTACAGGTGTAAAGCACTGTGCAGAGGTCAAAGTATTATCTGTGACGCTTCATCTCAATAATCTGGTAGTAAAAACATCTGGAGGAGGCTGAAGCCAAAGTCCATGAATCAAATCGGTGACTCAACTTTGTCCAAACACTGAACGGAGTAATTTAAAGCTGCGACTGAATTCATACATGTGACATATTTCTAATTATTTTGGCAAATCTCTTTCAGATGCAACGCCCTGTCATTTAAAACTTCCAATATTTTGTTAGCATTCCACAAATACATCTCACATGAGGCTTTGACAGCACTTTGGACACACCTTCCTGAATCACACTTGTGTAAGTTGAATAGTGGATAAGAAATGGCTCCAAACTAGTTGTGATGTTACAAATCATGCTAGTAGATACAAGTCTTAAACTCAGATTTTCGGTGAGCACAGAGAAACTTTCCTCCTTCAGCAGATAAACGTGAAATCAGCCTTCTAGTGTCAAACTTTGCACATCCATCACTCAAGTAGAAATAAGCAAAACACATTTTTGAGTGGAGGGTGACTTTAAAAATTTAGTTGGCCAATACAGTTGTAGATGACAATTTGGGACAGAACCCCCTCCCCTATCACAGTTAAACTTGAAAGATGAACTATATTAAGTTTTTTTTTTTTTTAAGCCAGTGTAACAGAAGCCAATCTGGAGGAGGGGCAGGTCTTGCTCTCTATATGATTTGGGGATCAGAGGAGCTGTCCATGGTGCTGACCAGGGGTTAATGTAATGAGAGGTGTTGCAGTGTTATAGCAGAATTATTGCAAATGTCTACTCTGCGAGACGCAGTCTTGCTGATTAATGAATGCAAGACATGGTCAAAACTGAGTGTGTGTGACAGTGGAAAGGCCCAGACGCTCATTATGACAATTTAAATTATTTACTTTTCAAATCAAGCAGAAGAACAGCCTTGATCCATCTGAACATACAGTATTTTTAAGCCTCCCTGTTTTCTGATCTGATCCAATTAATCATGTTATTATACTGCTGCTGCTCTACACTTCCTCTGTTTCTTCACTCTTTTACATTAAAAGCCTTCATTGGTTCTGGGGCAAGAATCTCTTGACTATGACTATGTGACAGGCTTGTATTGTGAAACTTGCAGGAAGTGATGAGTAACGGTAACCGTAGCTTAACACAACATAAAGACAACAACTAGAATTGATGGAATGAATTAGTAAGCAAGAATATTTCAGTTTAAAGATACTATTTATGTTTAAGTATTTATTGTAAAACTAAATTGTGTATTATGTCAGCACAGTTAAAAGAACTTATGAGAAACACAGGGAGAAATTATACACAGGGCAGTCTATTTTTTGCATTTTACACTTCAAACATCCAAAATGAGAGGAAAATAAGAGCGCTATGGCTGGAATGTTGTTTGAGCTCCTGTGAAGTCAAATAATAACAGCTGAACAGATTGACACGTAATCTTTTTGGCCATGAGAGTGATCAAAAACAAATGAGACACAGACACAGATCCGATCACACGTCCTCCTGAAGACACAGTGCACAAAACATCTGATTATAACAATGTTGTGTTTGTCTCTGACATTGCTTGCTTGTGTGTCAAAGTATCGGGGGAGTGGATTTGTTATCAGTGCCTTTACATGATCTGGTCAAAGTGCATACTGCATGTTGAGCTTCTTCCGCACCAGTGAATCTGCATCCATTCAAAATTAACTCTGGAATAAACTATAATAAAGGTAAAGTATTATGTTTTATGTTTAGCAGCGTGGTCATAAAATGTGTTTCATATTCCTGTAACGATTTTTTAGCCTGAGGTGTTTTGTGATCCTTCCAGCTTGACTGATAAAAGTTTTATTTGTGAGGAAATTAAAACTCCTATTGTCTACGTTTGCCTGTGAGCTTGTTCATAAGTGAGTCATTTGATCAGGCTGCTGGATGCCTTGAAAGTTTTTAAGTCTTCCCTAAAGGCAGATTAAGAGCACAAGCTGAAGTGCTGATTACTGATGCAATGTGATCCCTGTCATTAAGACATTGATCATAAATTGAATCATTATCTCAGATAAAAGCAACTTTGATCATTTCTATAGGCATACAGTATATAATATATATACCCGTGACCTTTATAGGATGAAAGCACAGTTATAAATGTTATTGATTGCTGAAAATTGATGGTGTGGCCTGCAGGTTGCAGGAATGACTAAAGAAAAAACTCAATGGAAGGAGTTTATAGAGACGTTGAGTGTTCTGCAATGGGTACTGACCTTTCTCTTTTTAGGTAAGATCCCACTACATTCACCCTGTATATCATATTAATAATACATTTTGCTACAGTACATTAGCTCACCTATTTATTTATATGCTTTTCACTGCATCTGTCTAACATTGTTGTATTATCATTTGCACCTGAGCTAATTTATGACTTCTCTTATCCCTCCTAACATATGGTCTCTCATATCGTCCAACACGATGCACATTCAGGAGTGATTTGTATCATCTTGATGGTGTATCTTATGTTTACCTCGCTGTGGCCGCTCCCCACTCTATACTTCATATGGCTGATGAAGGACTGGCAAACCCCTGAAAGAGGTAAAGAAAATTACATCATTCAAGTATCCATGACTGTCGATACAACACCTGAGCAGTATACAGACTAAACACTAGATTTCTGTGAGTGCTGTTGATGCACTACTGCTGCCCCATAATGCACTGGAAAGGAAATAGTGGAAACAGCTGGAAAATATGAAAACAAACTGGAAACACATTGTTCTTTCTATTTGTGAAGTCACAGTTTGACTGTCTAAAACGATTACGTATGTTGATTTTATTGTATGCCAACTGAAAAAACTGTACACTAAGACGATTAGTGTATACTATATAATGTATACAGGTAGTATATAGTATGAAATCGGGGCACATTCAGTGTCTCTAAGATTTCTACTGTCTCCATCAGGGGGCAGAAGAATAATGGCTATAAGGAAGTGGAAGGTTTGGGAGCACCACAGAGACTATTTTCCAATCAAGGTAAGATTCACTTTGCATCTTTTAACACCGTGATGTTCTTCTAATCATCTAATTTGATGAACTTTGCTTGGTACAAATAGATGTGACAATGATTCAAAGTGATTGGCAAACTATTTTGAAACAAAAGTAGGGTTTACCCTGATATTGTAGACATGCCATACACACATCCTGAATTTGAGGCATGCAAACCCTGTCGACACCGCTAATTGTCAAGAAAGAAAATGGTGTGTGCAGAGTTCACCCAGAACAACTCCTAAAGAAGACTCCTGAAGATTTGACACAATGGATAATATAACAAGCTTTTAAAATACAACACATTGTTAAAGATGAAACAAGTGGTTTCCAGCCTTTTTGGCTTTTGATGTCTTACAAAAAGCAGTGTGTAGTCAGGGTCACCATTCAGATGTCTATGAGTTGTTAACAGCTAAACCAAATAAGGATTTTTCCCTCCAAACTTTTCACATGGTTTCATTACAATAATATTGCAATCCAAAAATTAAAGATGAGAGAAAACAGATTTGTGTATCAGAACTTTGTTTTTTCTTCTTTCCTCTCCCATTAATCATTTAACGACCCCTCAGATTTATCTGGTGACCTTTTGGAGGGGCCTGACCCCTCGGTTGGGAACCATTGGACTAAACTAGCTAACTGATATAAAGTAGTTGAAACTAGCTCCACCTCCAGCAGCTACAACAGTAACATGCTGCTTACACACTGATGCTTCAGTATTGATAATCTAATGATGTCATATATAATAATATATCAGTCAGAGGGACCAAACCACTACTTTTACTGCAATACTTTAACTACATCAAGCTGATAATACTTATGTACTTTTACTTAAGTAGGATTTTTCATGCAGAACTTTTACTTTTAATGAAGTATTCTTACATTATTTTATTGGTACTTTTACTTGAGTAAAGGATCTGAATACTTCTTCCACCTCTGTTTATGTACTCCTCTGGTACTGGTATAATCTGGTGACTGTTTCAGACAGATTAACAGATATGGCAATACAACTATAAAATGAAAATCATATGATCATAATGGGTATTTTGGAGTCTCTGCAAGAACAAGTTAACATAAAAGCGTGATTTTTAATCTCTAATTCAATCAGATTACATACAATGAAACTGGGTTTCCTTTCATGTCAACAGCAGCGATTGACTGATCAACTCTGTTAATCCCCTTCTATCAATTTTCTTGCTCAGTTGGTGAAGACAGCCGAGTTGAATCCAAACAAAAACTACATCGTAGGCTGTCACCCGCATGGTATCATGTGTGCTGGAGGCTTTGCCTGTTTCACCACAGAGAGCTGTGGCTTTGCGGAGGCATTTCCTGGGGTGCGTTCCACCCTGGTAGTATTGGCAGGACTCTTCAAGATACCACTCTTCAGGGACTACATAATGACTGCAGGTATTTATAATGAGCTCAGCAGAGGGACTGAACTGTTCTGTCTCATAGTCTGATAAGCAGTTTATATGACATTGATAATTAAAGTGAAAATTAAGTTTTAATTTGTTAGATTGTTAATAGGGCAGTTGTTCAATGTGTGATGCCATGTCTTTTTTATCAGACAAGATTTTAAGTCTTGTGTTGTTCGTCTTTAAACAGAACTACAGTCTCCCTCACTACAACTGAATTATATATGCTTTCTTACTTTTTCTATATGATTAGGCCTTTGTCCAGTCAGCAAACCAAGCCTCACTCACCTCCTTTCAAAAAGTGGTAAAGGAAACGCAGTGGTGATTGTGATCGGAGGCGCTGCAGAGTCTCTTGCATCCTCTCCTGGAGTCAACACGGTGGTCATGAAGCAAAGAAAGGGATTTGTCAGGGTGGCTCTTGAGTTTGGGTGAGAACACAAGGATTTGCAGTAATCAGTGTTATACTCACATGTAACCAGCAGACAACTACTGGTCATGCTGACATAACCTCTGCTGATCTTCCTCAGGGCTGACTTGGTGCCTGTTTACTCATTCGGGGAGAATGAACTCTTTCGGCAGGTCATTTTCTCAGATGGCAGTCTAGGTCGGAGATTACAGGACCTGTTCAAAAAGATCATGGGTTTCGCCCCGTGTCTATTTGTTGGTGAACGCTTGGCAGTGCTGCCCTACAGGACTCCAATCACCACTGTTGGTGAGTATTTCATGATTCTGCAGATAGTTAACATTCCTAACTTGTTGTACTGAGCCCACTTTATTCAAACACTCCACTTCTTCCAGTGGGAAGTCCCATCTCAGTGCCAAAACGTGCCACACCTACTGAGGAGGAGGTCGACCACTATCATAGACTTTACATGGAGGGCCTGTCCAAGTTGTTCCATGAACATAAGGTCAGCTGTGGACTTTCAGAAGGTCACAAGCTTCTGATCATTTAAATGTTTCACTTCAGCATGAACTGCGCAGCTGTTTTTAGTTGCTGTTTTTAATGATGATTGCCCTCAACGGGACTCCATCAATGAGAGATCACAGTGTGCATCTGATGTGGTAATGAACTTGATCTTAGAGTTCATATAGTAAGTTCTGACTGTATGTGAAAGTATAATAAGTAAGGCATGAATATTTGCCTTACAATTATTGAGACATGAAGCCCACAATTTGGGGAAGCCACACTCCCAAAGCACTGAAGATATTGATGTCTTGTTATGCTTTATTTGACATTATGTTCACATCCCACTTAAAACCTGTATTTCTAATGTGTTTACACAAATCTGGATAACATGCTTCTGATAATAAATTATTGCTTATGTCAAAATGTGTTGCTTCTTTTTCAAACAATTTGGGGTAGAACAGGATTCATGCTGATGAATTATGTAGATAATCACAAGAATGAGAGTGTGTGCTGCATTTTTAAATGTGGTTTTAAAGAATGGAAAGGGCCATCTTCATAACTTTTACTCATGATAATTATATACATGGTACTGCTAGCAGTTGTATATTCCTACTTAAGTGAAATAATTCATTTCATTGGTAATTATTTATATTTTCATTCAGCAGCTCTGAATTTTTCATGCAGTAATGAAAGCCTCCTGCAGTTTTCCAGTTAGCCTCTGTGCCAAATGAAATGGCCAGCAGACATCCACGTTGTGTAATTCAATGCTTTACCCAGTAGAGGGCAACCGGTCGTCACATCTGCTTCAATTACTTTACCAGAGGGGTTGGGAGGGGGGGGGGGGTCTCCAAATGTGCCCCAGAGAATATCAGCTTCTCATGACTGGGCATGAGCGCAGGTGAACAAAAACACATCACAATATCTAATTACTTTGTACATTTATCAAAAATGAATGTGTTTTCTGTCAATGTACCAAATGTCTACTAATAAAATGAACACCAATCAGCTCCTCTTAATGACTAAGGTGTTTAACCTTGTGTTGTCCCTGTGTCAACTTAAAATCAATTCAAATACCGTGACACAATTTTATCCAATCAACAATAAAAACTTTGAGGACATTATACAATATCTGAAATCCTCTTCCTGCTGCCTTGATATTCTGCCAACAGGCTTTTTCAAAAAAGTTTCTAATTGCATGGTCTCAGCTCTTCTACAAATTGTCGACACGTTTCCTCTCAGGTTTCTTCCCACAGGCCCTGAAAACTGCCGTCATCAAGCCACTTCTAAAAAAGAACAATCTAGACACCTCACTAATGAACAGCTATAGGCCCATATCAAACCTCAACAGCTGAACAACTTCTGGGCACTAAATAATTGTTTTGATGTCTTCCAGTCAGAATATCGACCACATCACAGCACTGAGACTGCTCTTGTTAAGGTCTTCAATGACATCCACTTAAACACAGACAGTGGCAGAATTTCAGTCTTAGTATTACTGGATCTCAGTGCTGCATTCGATACAGTCGACTACAACATATTACTAGACAGACTGGAAAACTGTGTGGGGACTTTGTGGCATAGTACTAGACTGGTTTGAATCCTACTTAAAGGACAGGGACTACTTTGTGTCGATAGATAATTACACATCTGAGCGGACAAAACTGACAAGCAGAGTTCTCCATTCTGGAGCTTCTTCTGTTCAACATCTACATGTTCCCACTGGCTCAGATTATGGAAAACAACAACGAAAGTTACCATAATTATGCAGATGACACACAGATTTACATAAACATATCACCAGGGGATTATGGTCCAATACAAGCACTGACTAAGTGCATTGAACAAATCAATGATTGGATGCGCCAGAATGTTCTTCAATTAAACAAAGATAAAACTGAAGTAATTGTTTTTGGAGCCAATGAAGAACAATTAAAAGTCAGCACACATCTTCAATCAGTAATGTTACAGACCACAAACTAGGCCAGAAATCTTGGTGGAGTCATGAACTCAGACCTGAATTTCAACAGCCACATCAACACAATTACAAAGTCAGCCAACTATCACCTGAAAAACATATCAAGGATTAAAGGACTTATGTCTCAGCAAGATTTGGAAAAACTTGTCCATACGGGTCTCTCTTTAAAAAACAAAAAAAACAAAACAAATAAACAAAAAAATTGATCAGACAGCTGCAGCTGATTCAGAACGCTGCTGCTTGAGTCCTCACTAAGACCAAGAAAGTGGATCATATCACTCCAGTTCTTAGATCTTTACACTGGCTTCCTGTCTGTCAAAGAATCGATTTTAAATACTACTGTTGGTTTATGAAGCACTGAATGGTTTAGGGCCAAAACACATTTCTGATCTGCCACTATGTTATGAATCAACCAAACCTCTCAGGTCATCTGGGGAAGGTCTGCTTTCTGTCCCCAGAGTAAAAACTAAACATGGAGAAGCAGCAATCAGTTTTTATGCTCCACATATCTGGAACAAACTCCCAGAAAACTGGTCTGCTGCAACTCTCAGTTCTTTTAAAATCAAGACTTTTCTGTTTGCAGCTGCCTTTTTTAAATCAAGACTTAAGGCTTTTAATATCTTATATTGTACGGTAACTGTTACTGTTTTATTCTATTTTAGCTTAATATTATTTCCTACTCAACTCTTTTTAATTGTATTTAAATGTCTTTTTATATTGCTGCTGCATTTTGTCTTGATTCCTTTTGTTTTATATAAAGCACTCTGAATTGCCTTGTTGTTGAAATGTGCTCTACAAATAAACTTGCCTTGCCTTAATCCCAAATTGTTAAATGCAGACCTGACCTAAGAAGGATATGAGACGTCTGGCATAAATGTGTCAGCCAGAGCACATTTCTTCATCTGGATCTTGTCCTTTTATTTCTGACTGGTTGCTTTTCTGAATCTTTTCGATGCTCTGATCTGCCTAGAGTCACACACAATATGGTATTTATTTGATAAATCACTTAATACATATTGATGTAATTAGATCACAACTTTATTGAGGAACAAGTTTACAGCAGAAGTTTGTTCTAGTTGCACAATAATTGCAAAATAAAATATTTAGGAAAAGAAATAAGCTAACCACTACATACAGCGAGTGAAACACGACACAGGGCAAGAATGAAGACTGAAAGGACCGAGTGAACCGTCTAAAAGAAGTCCATATCATCAGGTGCGTCCAGGTCACGATATTCAATGATGTTGCGTGGATCACCTCGTGACATTCTGAGATGGTTGAGGGTGCAAGGAGAAGAAAAAAAGAGACCAGAGAAGAAGAATAGAAACGATCATGAATAAAGGGGATCAGAATTCTCCAAGAGCAGAAAACGGACACAGACCAAAGCAAAATAAAGGTCACACGTACAGTGGTCTCACCTGATGTTGCGTGGCTTCCCAAGATAGCCACCTTGTCCGCGGAAGTTGTCATAGTTGCCTCTGCCTCCTCCGTACTGATTGGGGGGGTAGGGAGGTCCACCTGCAACAGAGGATTCAAAATCAAAACAAAAGTAGTGGGCACTATCCACCACAACAAAAACAAGTAGAGTACAGTCAGAGGACATACCGCCATAGCCCATCAGTGGGGGACGAGGCTGTCCAAAGCCCATTGGACCCTGAGGACCCTGAGGAGGAAATGGCATGCTGGGAGAAAGCAAACCTATAGGACAGACGCAAACAGAGAAAAAAAAATGAGCTCATACTGTTCTGGATGAAAGATGATTCCATTATTTAAGCTCCGTTGCACTAATTCATTTATTCAGTCAGTCATTGTTAAAGAGATACAATCCTTTATTACTATCTGAACTGAGGGGATAGAAATGTTATGTTGACCTTGACCTGGACCTGGAAGAGGAGGAAGTTTCATCTCTGGCAGAGACGGTCTCTTGGCATCCATCAGGAAATTGTTGAAGAACACCACCTCCTTTTTCACTTCTTCAATTTTGTCGCCGTGTTTGTTCAGGATGTGCTTCCGTACAAACTCAGGCCCCTTGAATTTAATTAGACATGCATGAAGATGACAAGAACTAGGCAACAAAACAGTGTATGATTATGTAGCAATACAAGTAATGTCTATGTCCTCTAATAGTTTGGCAGCACAACAGACAAATCATAAAAACATTTAAAATCTTTTAATAGATTTGGACAAAATCACATCTTTTTGTGTTGTACAGTTCTTAATACTTTGCTTTACAAGCGCTCACCTTAAATTTCTTGCCACTAAGCGGACAGAGCCATTTGTCTTTTCCAAGCTCCTGAGTGTTTGCAGACACAAACTTTTCCACCTCCTCCTCAGGATCCTTGCGGCCCATCTTCGCTGCCTCTTCCTCAGACAGTACTTCTTTTAAACTAAACAAAGGACTCAGCTTCTCCTCCATCATCTTCTGCCACTGTTGCACTATTTGAAAAAAAGAGCAGCTTTAACATGTAGGTAAATCAGTATGAAAACACATTACCAAATATGACTTTGTCCCCTGAGCAAACAGTCACAAATGTACAAATATATAAATATGGTCACGGTTTTAAAAGTAAAACTATTAGATTCATAAAATTAGCAAAAAATGTGAGAGGCATGAAACAGTGAAACAAATGTAACAGCCATAGTTTTGCAGCCACTCAATATGGGCCTCAACTCATTATACAAGCTTTATTTTTCCTTTGTTATTCTATATATTATTAAATAAACAACAATTATACAAAACTACAACTTCAAAATCTGCAATTCAACTCCCGAACATAAAGCTGGAGGAACACACATTTAAATTTCACAATAAAGCTACTGTTGTACAGTGGACATATTTACTCTCTCTCTCTTCCCAGTGCACTACTGTGTTACATAACACAAACAAGAGAAGAAGACTGACCTTCTCCATGTGTGATGCGGTTGGGAGGGATGGGTCCACGTACATGGACCATGCCACAGCGATTGGGCATTTCATCCTCACTGGGATATTCACAGGTGTTGTAATAATCAATTGAATGCACGATGCGCAGATACAAGATAAGACGGTCCAAAACCTGGAACAAGACAGAGGGCAAAGAAACTTTATGACGACTGCATGTACAGATTTCATTATTCAATAAATTAGCCAAATTTATCAAGTCGTTTGAGTGACAGGCAGGGAACAAATTTAAAACCTTTAAACTTTTTGATCAAATACAATGATAGTTTTTGATAGGGAATTATTTTCTCAAGTGCTGCATGTATTACAAATTCATAAGTGCAACAGGCAAACCTTGGCTAGCTTGTCATCCCTCTCCACCGTCATCTCTGCAGGGTTTCCTTCCTTGGTGCTCTCCTCAGGATCCATCCCACTCGCAGAACCCAGGAGCTCCTCCTCCTCAGCACTCACCTCCTCTATCAGGTAATCAGTGATATTCTTCAAGATGGGGTTCTGGGCTGGCAACTTTTGAAAACACAAATTAATAATTCAGTAATGACAGGATCATTTGAAAACAATCGGTTTTAAATTATGCATGCGCATCTAAATGCATGTACTTGGCGATCAACTCTACCTCTGTGCTCTGAACCTCGTCCTGGGACTTGATGCTCCACAGGTCTCCTTTCTCGTCCAAGGCATGGATGAGTTTGGCAGCCAGCTTGATGTCATTGCGGAGCACCTGCTTGTGCTGAGTGATGCCATTAACATTACGCACCCTCCGAGCCAGGTCCCTGTTCACCCCTGGTGCCAGTTCACAGTCTCGCAGCTGTTTAGTGTAGAGCGTACAACAGACTTTTAAAGGCCTTTTAACTGCAGTTTAGGGAGATTACACTTGTTCTACTAACAGATGCAAAGGTTTATCCAAAGGCTCCTTCAGTCCAACATGTTGAGATTAAACTGTTAAACAAGTGTTGTTCTTTGGAGATACAACAACTTTCACTGCAGCCATCATGATAAAATTAAACGATTAAGAGGAGAGAATACATGACATTAGTGTTTAGGCAAGCATTTTAAATGCTGAGAACAGAAAGGCCAATGCTATTAACACATTCTGCCGTACATATATTCAAACCCAGTAATTCACTAAGACAAAAACACGTAACAAAACACATAAAACAGATTAGGTGGATTCATTTTGACTTAAAAAGACTTTTTAACACATGCTCTGTAACACATACACTGCTGCATATTGCAACCACTTCAAAAGGGAATCATCAATAGCTGAGATTGAAACACTTACTCGTATGTTCTGCAGATTCCAGCAGACCTCTTTGATGTTGACACTGCGGTCAAACGTCACCCAGCAACGTCTGAAAAACCTGCAACAGCGCAGGATTCATTTAAACATTATTATGTCATCCTGTAGTCTTCCTGCTTTACATAATATGTGACACATATACAGACATAATTTTCAGAGTAAGAAATAAAACCAACCTGCGCTCCGGATGGGGATCAGACAAGCAAACACGTAGAAAGCCGGGGTATCTACGACACAGCTGAGAGAGAAAAAATAGATGAGTGTATTGACTTTTAAGCGAAGACATGTTAATCAGTGCCATGATTCTCTTAAGAAGGACAGAGCCTGTGTCAACTCACTGCAATAATCTCAGCCTTGGAAATAGTGGGAGCGATGCTTCTCATGAACAGAGAACAGGTCCTGTGGAGAGGCCGCGGTCTGGGAGCGTCATCTTTGGGCTTCTTTTC
Source organism: Thunnus albacares (assembly GCF_914725855.1). Classification (NCBI taxonomy): domain Eukaryota; kingdom Metazoa; phylum Chordata; class Actinopteri; order Scombriformes; family Scombridae; genus Thunnus; species Thunnus albacares. The sequence continues at coordinate 10,854,129 of NC_058118.1, read as the reverse complement.
TTCTTTCTTTTCCTCCTCAGCATTCTCCTTAGGTTTCACCTCTTTGCCACGAGATGGGAGAAAGCAGATTAGTGTCAAAAACTCCATGAGTTATGACTACTGGGAACATAGAACCTGAAAAAAATAGAAATCGGACGTCTCACTATGAATTTGATTCCTCACCTTCACCCTCCTCTTCTTCCTCATCCTTGTCTTCCACCTCTTCCTTCTTCACAGGTTTGTCGGAGCAGTTGGAGTTGGAGTCTGAATCCGAGTCAGAGTCGCTCTCTGAGGCACTGGCTTCATCATCGCTGTCTCCACTGCGCTTCCTCTTTCTTCTCGGCTGGTAAATGAAAAGTGAGAACAATGAGAGCCATTTGATTCATTTTAATTGTTAGCGAATAAGTTAAATAATGGAAGCAATACAAACCTTCTTGGGTTCAGGCATTTCTTCTTCGGCAGCTTCTTTCTCCGCCTCCTCTTTAACATCCTCCCCTTCTTCTGCCCTGGCAGCGGCTCTTTCTGTGCTGGCAGAATCGCTCTCGTCCTGTAGCACAGTTTACTGTCATCAGCACAGCACAATGAAATCTTACTTACTACCTAGTGGAGACTGACAGAGAACCAAACATACCTTCTCAGTCTTGTCTTTCTCTTCTGAGGGTTTGCGTTCACCGTCCAAAGTTTTGAGATCTTCTCTCTTGGGAGGTTCAGCTCCCCCTGAAACAGATGCTGACTTCTCCCTTTCCTCTTCCTCTTCAGACGGCAGGTCCAAGATGCGAAGATCATGATCCGTCCCTCCTTCCATTTTTATCACAGCTGAAGGCAAGCGAGAGGGTATGTGGTTCAAGCTACGGCTGATGACTGTTTCTATTCTTTAGGTATAAGTATTTTTGGGGCCTCACCTGCATCCAGAACCTTGATGATGGCTGGCGTTTGTTCAATATCCAAGGAGACATTATCAAACCAGTTGTTCTCCATCAGGAACACAAAGACATTCACACGGTTGCGCAGGGCACCTTGGGCCTCTGCCTTAAGTCGGCTGGCCTCATCTGGGTGGTACTTGGACCTGAACCTGTGTCCACAGTCGGGGTCCACAAAAGAGTGGGGAGGGAATGACGAGGGTTGGGATGAACGGGATGTAAAAGTTAGCGAACAAATGCATATTATATACCTATGTTGCATCTGTGGTGTCATAAAATTACATTGATTAGTTGCATATTACAATTTCTTATCACCACATCATTAACAAATATTTTTTACATTCAGATGGTTGCTTTTTGGGAAAAGTTAAAAATACAAAAAATCAGTCAGTGGAATTAAAGTATCTACACAGATGACTACCATAATCAAGGTTGTGATTTGTGTCATTTGTAAAGCCTACTTCTTGTGTTAAGTCTCTCAGTGTATGTATGTTTAGACTCTGTGATTGCTGTAGCTAATTATTGCACATTATTAAAAAGTTTGAGGTTAACTCACCAAAAAATAAGGAAAAAAACACAACAGAGAGATTGTAAAATTAAGCATTCACATATTTCAAATTTCACATAATAAATGTTTATCAGTGAGTGGACTACAGTTACCTTTTGTTCTGCCAGTTTAATAACAAATAAATACAGAGAGGGGTCTCTTCTGTGAAAATGCGCTCCACTTCACCCCAATGGTGTGTCTGAATACACAGAAATTCGGTTTTGGGTTTCGATTTGATCCGAATGTAAAAAGAAAATAGTGTGGAAAAAGCATAAAACAAGAAAACAAAAATCTCCATGCGCGGAAGACTACTTGACTGTCTATCTAAAATCCCTGATACTGTGTGTCTAAGAGCAACTGCATTGTGCGCAGTGCATGCCCTCGCTGTCTAAGACCGATTCCTGCGAATGAGTTCCACTTTTTCTCATCTTGAAAAAAACACGTCGTCAACGTAGTAGTAGGAATGAAGGGAGGAAAATGGGTTATGACAAAACAGAACAATTTTGCATGATACCTGTGAAATAAGTGTAATAAGCATTAACGGGCATTACAAAAACTGAAACTTAGCATGGTTAAAATGTTGAACAAGAAAAAGAAAATCAACCCAAACATGAGGATTTCCTTTTAGTCGAGGCTGCATGTAACTGAACTAAAATTCAATCAGCTTTAATCTGTCTGTTGCATGATTGTTAACAAAATTTAGAGACAAGTGCTTTTATTGATTAACTGTACAACATTGTGAAGAAGACTATAATAAACTGCTATGGGTAAACTCTATGTCAGACGTGCTGAGTCATTTTGTTAGGTCTAGGTTGTCCAAACTCCTACAACACATTTAATTAAACGAAATAATGTGGACTGATGTTGAGTTTGGGTTGATTTTCTTCCTTTATAAACTACAAGTACTGTAACACAAGTCATTAGTAAAACACTGTACTGACTGTGGGCCTGGTCCTTGTACATGGGTGCTTGGGTTATTTTGTTTCAGCTGCTATCAAATTGATTAACAGTGACAAAAGTTTAACAGGCACCTGAAACTTATAAAAAGCCTTAAGTGGAGGTATTATATTATATGGTCAAAGATGTTAATGCAAATATTTGATTTATAAGACATCAAATATCATTATGCGTCAATGTATGAATAATGTCCCACGATACACCCACCATAGGACCAGGCCCAACCTATTAGATTGTTATTTTAAAAAAAAAAGGCAATTATGTCTAAAACAATAACAATAGTGAAACATTGTTAATATAAAAAAAAAAAAAAAAAAAAAAAAGGAAATCTGGCCATGACAATCAAAGCTTAGGTGGCTATAAGAGTTCAATGAATAAAATGACTAACAGTACAACTACATTAAAATCTACTAACATTCATGATTAAGGCTTATGTAGTAAAGGCAATTAAGATCGTACCACTCTTCATCCTTATGAGCCAAAAAGAAATCTTGCATCTGCTGTCGGCGGAAGTCGATCTTGTACTCATTGTAGCGTTTGACTGCTTCAGTCTCATCCACAGAATCATCCAGGGACACCAGGAACTCCTTAAAGCTCTTCATTATCGGAGGGGGAGGACCCAAATCCATGTCATGAATGTTACCAAGCCTAAAGAAACAGACACAAGTTGGATGGAGTTATGAATGGGTGAGCAAAACTAATAGATTTTTTTTTAAGATTCTATGCATTAGTTGTCTCCTTTGTTCTTTTTTTTTTTTCACACAACTACTCTCACATAAGTTGAGGTGGATATTAAATTCTGGCTGTTAAATGTTGAACTTCTTCAGGCCATTATGTTTTTGTTAAACACTGTTACATTAACATTCAATAACCAACAAATCTAATAATTGCACCAATTGTCAGAATCCTAATATCGAATTCTTAAACAAGTGTAAAACAACTTCAAAGCTCTTTCAACTCTGACTGCATCTCTCACCTCGCCTGAATGGGGATACCATGATGAGGCTGCATGAGGTGCAAGTCAGGGTGGCCCCAGTGCTGTGGTGGGCCATAGCTAGGCCCTCCTCCGCCTCCATAACCTAAGTCGTATCCACCACGGTAAGGTTCTCCACCATGGTCATCCCTGTCAGCAGGAGATAAGAGAGATTTAACAACAACAGCAGATACCAGTTGTGAAGATTGTGTAACAGTTTTGCTGCTGATCTCACCAGTCTCTTCTCATACGTTTCTGCTGGGGACTCATGTCATGTCTCGGCGGAGTGAATCTCTCCCTACGACCTCTGTCATAATCCCGGTACTCCCCGCGGCTACGACGTTCCCTGCCCCTGTCCCACTCCCTGGAAAATTGATTTCAGGAAAAAACAGGAAAGGAACACTTAAGTTAAGAACATAGTTACACTCAGAGTGAGAGGATCAGAGAGCCACTACTTAATTACACTTTGCATGATTATTGAAGATGAGGTTGCTGCATGGGGTTTAACTGACTCTCTGTCGTGACTGATAGTCCTCTGAGCTTTAACACATCTCTTTTTCTTACCTGTCGTTCCAGTCATCTCTGCGTCTGTCTTCTCTCTCTCTGGATCGGTCATAGTCACTTCTCTCCCGTCTGAATTTGTCCCTTCTCCTGCGATCGTACTCATCATCACTGTCTCCCATCTCCATGAAGACAGAAAAGACATTTAGGTGAGCCAATACTGATCCAATATTCAACTTACACAAGTGTGATGTGGAAACTTGAAGCCTCCAGTGCACAAACACTGAGAATGAACTTTACAGTGAAGTAGGAGACATCTTCTGTGAAGTAGTTAATCTTATGAAATTAAATATATTTGCATATTCATGACCTCTGTAACTTTTAATAAGGTAGAAGAAGTAGATGTTATTTTATGGATTAGATGTAATTACACTTTTTTTGTGGAAAAACTATATCAAACACACATTATTGTTCCAAGCAGAGTGTTTTTATATGTCTTAATACATGTCTGGGGGGGATCTTTAAACTTGTGAATGTTACTGGCATAGTATTGTAACATTGAGCCTGCTTTAGCAGCTAGCAGCAAGCATGCTAAAAAATGGCTAGTGGTTTGTGATGCAAACATAAAAGTAATTTTAACCAACACTTAATTGTGCTGATTGTTTTGCTGATTCAAGCGGTTGTGGAGAAACGCAGACACATGGAAAGAAATTGTGAAAGCTGAAGATAAAATACAAATATGGTCTGCTAGACAGACAGCTAACAGTTAGCATAGACTGTGCTGCTGAAACAACGACGTAGCTGCTGACTAATTGCGAAGGCCTTTGGTGGCCAAGTTATCGAATAATTTGAGATTAAATACTGTAGCATAAACTGTGTTAAAGGTGGCGCTTCTGGAGTCGAAACAAAGGGAATAACTTATTGTTGTAGTATGAGTTAGCTCATGTTAGCCATGCTGCTAGCAGCTAGCTAGAAATTAAACGCTCCAATCTGTCTTACGCTTCGGAGAAGTCGTTTTCTAAATCAGATAACAACTGCTAACTAGGTGTTTTGTCCACAGTTTATAAGATGTGACAAAGTGTGAACAAAACACTTCTGTACCTCTAATTATTCTTTGCTTGGATGATCTTCGTGATCGTCTTCTTCTTCGTCTTCCTTGTCTCCTTCCTTCTGTTTTCGGGCGGTTGGTCAACAACGACATGTCTCATTACCGCCGCCGACTGGTGTGGAGGACGAATCTGAATTTTATCTGTTTTTAAGGTTGGAAACATCTTATTTCACACTGTTTGACAGCATCATATATATTCTGTATCAGCTTGTTCCTACTATTCATCGAAGATGTATGATGTAACTTAAAACCTAAGACTCCCTGATTTTTGAAGTGTCACCAGTCCACCAAATGGAAATATTTTAGATCAATGATTCTCAAAGTAGGGTCTGGGGACCCCCAGGGGTCCTTGAGGGAGTTCCAGGGGGTCCCGAGCAAAAAGGGGAATAATTATTTTCACTATAAGTCCATCCATAAGTAACACAATGACAGAATGTATGACTATTTTGGTCACGGGTTTCATACACTTTCTGTCACAAAACATCTATAAGCAAAAATCTTATCAGATGGGGGACCGTGGTCTCATTTGTGTCAGTTTAGGGGTCCTTGACGTGAAAAAGTTTTAGATGTCTCATTCATTATTTATTATTTAAACAGTTTCCCTAAATTCAGCCTGACATAAGTGATGTGTTTGGAAACGTTGGGATCTCCACCAGAATATGTGATAAAGTTCTGTGGGTTTGAACAATGTTTGGCAACTCGACATGAGTTTGTAATATCTGACACACTGGGTGTCGGTGAGGAATAAATCTACAGGAAACTTGATTAGAATTGTATTTAATATGTAAATTGCAAGCATTTTGGTCTATTTTACTGATAAAACTCATTTCAGACAAAGATCTGGCATTGGCCATAAACCCAAACTGCAGCAATCATGGAAGCAAGCTGGATAATTTTACAAGGAACATTAAAAATTAAAGAGAAAATGCTTGATAAATGGCAATGGTAACACATTTCTTAATTTTATTCTATCAGGATAATCAAGCCATTTATAAATGCAAAAAAAAAAGAAAGAAAAGACCTTTCAATTTGAGCATTTCCATGCTTTTCTTTTTCGTATTGTTTAGCTTCACTTTCCATTTTCAAATTGTCATTTCACAACATCCATTTACAGTTTCAATTTTCCTTTTAAAGGACCAGCCCACCCAAATTACCAAAAAACATTGCCTCTCAATTTGGCATAACTAAAACAACTCAGTTTTGTTCAATTTGGCCATGTTTTGTGGTGTTCAACTCTGACATTTCTTCCACTAAAGACAACTTTGGTGAGTGAAATTCTGCTTGTGGTGCTCACACAGCATTGTAGAATTAAATTTAAAAAATCAAGAACAGTATTTCTTTCCATACACTGTGTCTCCTATGACTCTTGATATTCCACAGACCATGTCAACAGTTTTCATTGGAACTATATCTTTGGTAGAAACTATTTCCAATACAAACTGTTGACAGTGAGTTCTGTGGATCATCCTGAGTCAGATTGTTTCTGGAAAGAAACATAGTGGTTGAATTTTGGAACATTTTTGGAACTATTATCCTTAATTGTATAGTAATTTGTTCATGTTCATTGACAATGTTCTCTTTCATTTCTCATATTCATTTTTAATGTTCTTTCTGAGTAAAATAAGCTACATAGAGGCATTTTATAGAAAAAAAAAACAATTACATGAATCTGCCATAAGCAACTGACTGAGGGAGGCTCTGGCACTGTTGTGCAGCCTCACTGTATCTGGCGTGGGCGTACAGTGAGTAGGTGGTGTTATGATGAGAATTCACTGAGGTCATGAAACAGGTCTAATCAGACAAAATATACAAAAATACTCATTCTGGTGCACTGGGCCCTTGATTTTTTGATTTAATATTGCCATAGAGAAAATTGTATTAGCAGGTTTCAACTGTATTGAGTGTTATATACAACATGTTGGTACTGTTATTTTGAACCTCTTTTTTTAATGTGTACATGGAATTCATATCTTCCAAATGACTTTTCAACAGCAGATAAGAGGTGTTGTGGAACAAATGTTAAAAAAAAAATCACAATAAAAGGGTTTGGTATTTGAACAATATTTTAATAGATGAATCTCTCTCTCTACTTTATTCTACTTTCATTATCCAATAAACTGCTAAGTGTATCCTTTTTTCATGCTTTTCTTTGTCCTTCCTCTGAACCTTAGCTGGTGCTTCATATAATCCAGGATTACGCGTGGCCACACTTGAGTAGTCTGTGCTTCATTCTCCATGATAAATGCAGATTCCCCTTGTTGTGGGAAGGGATGCACATCCCTGGGTCCAAATGCAAAGCCTTTTCTGGGTCCACCATCGTGTTCCAAAGGAGCGGAGATAAGGTGATCCAGACACATCTGTAAATATGTAAACAATCAACCATTTACATGGCATACAGTGTTAATCCCTCTTTATTTTGCACAATGTTATTTAAGGGTATCAAAAAGAACTACATGACCATTGTGTGACATAAAGCATTTTGAACCTTTCACTTTGGGCAGCTTAGTTTATAATTGTACATGATCCCACAATGATACATCATATTACTGTCCATCAATAATGAACAAGAGTTTAATTTATTATTCATCTTTATATTTAACAAAAGATTGCAGTACTATACAAACTTAATCAATCAATAGGTCAATAGCAGAAAGCGTGAACTGAATCTGGTTATGGAACAGTGCAGGTTATTCCAACACTGACTAAAAATCCCCTTCAAACTGATTATTTTAATTGTGGAGAACGTCCTTTAGTTTCATTTGACACCCAAAAGCCAAACTGTAGTAGAGTTTGAAAAGACAATACAGATATAACCTGTTACGCTCCATTTGAGGTCATTTGAATAATACTTTCATTACTCCTCCATTAAGATTTTTTCAACTTTTAAATTCTAAATTTGGACAAATTATATTTTAAGTGTCCTGTTTAAAATGGCAAATCTGAGATTGACAAACATGCTCAAGGAATGATTACTGCTATAAAAATTACTCTTATAATATCACAAGTAAAAACACATGATAGATCATCCTGTTTGAGACTTCACTAATGAAAGTCAGGCAGCAAAATAAACTGATATTTAAAAATAACTATAAATTCGTACCATACCTCATGAGGAGTCTCTTTGGAATCCAGCAGCACAAACAAAGAGACAGTCAAGAAAAACAAGCAAGACAATCTCAGTACAGCGGAGAATGATGACAGTGACCCAGACATCTTTCTCTACAACTGCAAGTTATATATATTTCTAATGTCTCAAAATGTTGCACATCAAAAGCAAACTCAAGGTTTCCTATAAAGAATACCCCTTCACAGGTTCTTTTTCTTAGATGTATGTAATGTCATGTCAGGACTATTACAATCCATGTCCATATGCCTCAGTCCCACTATATTTATTTCTTAGCTTGCGTGGCACAAATTTAAAGAGACGCACTGGCCTATAGTCTCACACATAATCCAGCCATTGGCTAACCTACGCACACCTGCCTTCTATTTGGAGTTTATTCAGCTCAAATATGAATTGTCTTTTCTTCAAAGCAGCAGGCGACGTGATTAAAAGCGCATGAAATGGTGAAACTGAAAAGACACGGAGCTTATTAGCAAAGATTAAAAGAACTGGATTCATCAACTGTGAGAAATCTTGTGAATGAATCACCATTACACCCAAAAGGCAGGCAACTGAATGTAAGCCCTGTCAGCTAAATCTCCATGAAAAACACCAAAGTAATAATATTATAAGCTTTTTTTTTATCATTGACTTAAAAGAACATGACCCTCTGAAAAACAGAGAACTCATGAAAACAGGATATATATATATATATATATATATATATATATGTGTGTGTGTGTGTGTGTGTATGGTAAATTGTCCTTGTGCGATAGTGTTTTCCTAGTGAGTAGTCATTCATGAAAATAACAGAACCCGAGAGATGCTAAATTCAGCAGGGTGTCACAGCTTTAATTAGTTACTGTGAAGCTGATGCCAATAGGATCAAAGACCATAAGTTCATTACCAGAAGATTTTCTCGGGTGAGCCGTGCTTTTACATAAGGTGAGTCTTTTCATCATTATTAATGAGCCCACCTTGTTAAGGTTCTGCTCACTGAGGGGAAATGGTGATGAAGATACTGAAACTACATTCAAAAACATAAATATCAATATAAAAAAGTATTTATTCCACATGGAAAACTGTCATATAATTATGTAATTTAAGATACACTCACTTTGTTTTTGCCCAATAGGAAATGGCTTACTTCTCACCACTGTGACATATACTCCAGGTTACAAAAAAGTTTGGCAAACACACCCGGTTTAGATATTTACTGCTTAATCAAAGTATGAGATTCTGAGTGTGGGATCACATGACACACGTGATAATGATATACACTTTACAATAAAGCCATTATAAAGCAAAGTATGATTATGTATGTCAAGAAAATTCATGTTTAAGGTTTAAGTGTAATTTCGCAAAACAATTTTAAAGAAACAAATGGCAGCACAGTCCCATTTCAACTTCATTTAATCTTCCACAAATCACACATTAAATGCAACTTTCCACAGATTGTGTTAAGACATTCTAAAGATCATCCAACCTTCTTTATACATGGGAATTATACTTGACACTGTACATATATTATTTAAGTGTGATAAACTAGGCACATTCTAAAAGAAGACAGAAAAATTATTAACTGGGGATTATTTCTTTTTCCATATTTCAGTTAACAGTTGAGTCTCTAAAATTGAGACATATAGAGCAAAAAAAAAAAAAAAGTACAGTACAAAAGACATTTAAAGCATACTGCAAATAGGAAAACAGCTGCTCTAGTTTACAATACACACTATTGCCAAAGAAGTCCCAATCAAACCTTTATAGTGTGGAGTCTTTTAATCATTTATCAATAAGATATAAAGATGGAATGTAATGATTTTACAGTCCTACTGTTTCCTCTCTCTGACAGTCCGACATCAAATTTCAACTTTAAAACAAATCTGTTTGTGTAGTGTTTCATCTATTATCATATGCAGGTGTGATGTTTGAGGGGTAACATTATGTTCCCCATCTGATCTGGTACAGGTTTAAATTAGCTTTCAAGTTGAGGTTATACTGTAGGACTTAATTGATAAAATAATCATTAAAACATCTGTGGCCATCGAGTATATATTCTTAATTCTGATTTCTCTGACTGCGGTGTAACAATATGACATGAATACAGATCACATATGTACAGTCACACTTAGGCAAATAGGGAGTGTGGGTAAATTTGTACAGTACTTTAAAAATGTCCACACCATATTCAATTATTAAACATTAAAAACAAATATGAACTTATGATCTCAAATAAGCAGTGTATTTATTCGGAGCAGTGAAAGAGTTTGGCTGAAACAACTTTTTATGGTTTCTATTTGTACTGCTCTCAAAATAAATAAACTGCAGGGACTCAATTCAGGTCATTTAAAAAGTGTGTGTGTGTGTGTGTATGTTGGGGTGGGGTGGGGGGGGGGGGGGGGGGGGGGACCATACTATATCTTGTTTGACAGCTGCTTAGCTTGTCCAAACTTGCGGGTGCAAATCAAGCATGACCAGGCTAACCCTGGCTATCTGTAGATCATTACTCACACTAAACACATGGAAGCACAGACTTTCTCTTTCTTGTTCGTCATTATAAAAACAAATGTGGAACACATTTTCAGACCAGGGAACAAGATCAAAGCTTTCTAACCAGCGGTATAATACACAGCTAGACAAGAGGAAAACTTAACAAAGGAGTGTGAACCATGTCCCTTCAATTTCCAAACATTTAATTTAACATATACATGTACATCAAGGCCAATGTAAGGCAATGCTCTTTTGTCCAAAAAACACCTCCAGGGTCCCACAATTTAACTTGTTATCATTCTGTTGTTGATGTTTTCTCCGTGTATAAAAATGGAAAAAACATCCATTAGATATTCATCAATCTACATTTTACTGATTTAAAGAAAAATAAAACTCATAAGACCAAAACCCATTACTTTTCACTATGTGATTCGTTTACAAAACAAACTGACCTTAATTTGTTGCTATAAACCTGAGTTTGTTCAACTTGACAAACTGGATAAAGCTAAAAACATATTTTTAAACTGACCACACAGTTTTATCAGTGACGATGTAAAAGCAGCAGAAACGTGTGACATTATTCTATTATAGCGTAGTTTTAGTGTGGAATTTGAGAAATATCTATATTTCAAAAAAGTGAAACTTAGCATTAAAACATGTGAAAAGACAGCTAAAGTGATTAAAAATAAAAACGAAGACAAACATTCCCCCTTCACTTGCACATCCTTGTTAGGAAACGATTCAAAGTTGGAAAAAAGGACTGTCAGATATAAAACATTTAGGATTAAGACAACAGTAACCTTAAGCCTTACATGTAGAGAACCTTGTATGAGCACAGAATTCATTCTGTTTAGAAACACAGGCCTCATCTACTTGAATCATACTCTTCAACAGCACATTATTAAGCCCCGTTTCACCAAAAGTTCCAGGTACTTTGGACCCAGAGGAACTAATCTCAAGGACTAAACTTGGAACTTTAAAGTCCCTGCAACACAGTCCTGTTTGTGTTTCCACCGCATCAGAGGAACCAGGTAGATCATGCAAATTAGCCCCATGAGGAATTTAAATATGATGGCAGCATTTCGAGAGGAAACAACAACAGAGATTTGTTCTTTACTTTGTATTTACTGCTGTATGAGTTGTATGTGATGAATGAATGAAAAGAAGAACTGCAGAGGAGAAAAATGAAACTGAAACTTAGGAGCGTCTGTCTCCACAGTATAACCGCCGTGAAATGATCAGAAAATATTTCATTTCTCTCATTCACTGCTTTGTTCTTGCTACCACCGCTCCCTCTCCTCGCTAAATCACTCTCTCTCTCTCTCTCTTGTTCTCGGCTCATCATTTTTTCTCTTTTTTTTGAAAATGAGTCAGGAAGCTGACAACAATGCCTTAATTTACTTTTAACATCAACAAAGAGAAATGTCCCCCCTTTGTACTAAACTGGTCCTAAATCGATGCGAGAGTGCTTCCTTGTTTTATGAATGAAGTGGCACACAAGTTGAAGCAGCCACCCTGTGTGTGTTTGACCAATCAGTGACTGTCATCCCAGCAAACCCCTCCCCCAAAGTTCCTGTGCTTTTGGAAAGTACTCCCCCCAAACAGGAACTTTTTGGGGGGTAAAATAATCTCCCTGGAACTTAATTTAAATCCTGGACCCTCTGGTGGAAACACAGGTAGAGGAACTGAGTTCCTCAAAATGTTCTTCATACCCGGGGAAAGTTCCTGCGGTTGAAACGTGGCTTTAGATTACAGAGACATTAAAGTGACCCATTCAGTTTGTGCAGCACTAGTGGTTAGGTCATGTGGCGTGGTCAAGTTATGAATTACAACATGCATTAAAAAAGGAGGTCCACAGACAAAGATTGGAGATCTGGAGTGAATGTGTGTATAGAAGTGGGTCGATCCGCAATTGGATTTTTTGGTAAAACTGATCAATTCTTGTGCTGCTTGTGCTTTGACACTTAGAAATGGACCTCCTCTGGTTATCGGGTTAAAGATTCTGTTACAATCAACAAATGTGGCAGGTTTACTAAATGTCAAGCTAACCACAAATCTGCAAACTATTTTAAAGTACAGTGTGTTAACAGCACACGTGATGACACAAAGACCCTTTTTAGGTAAAACCAGGTAATCTCATTGCAGCTAAGTTCCAGGCCATCAGACCTCCACTCTATCCCTACCAATGAGCTGAGCGGTGTCATCATCAGTGTGGTGCCTGTCCTCTCCAGCGTCATCACTTTCAGAGTCTGTGTCCTCCTGGGGGGAGTAGTAGCCTTCATAAGCCAGGATGGGTGAGTCGCAGCGTGCGGGGGAGGCGAGGCACTGCGCAGTGGTCACTGTGGTGGTGGCGGAATAGGCCCTTGGGCTCCCTGAGGGTGACTCCGGGTTAGAGGGCCGAAGCAGAGGAGTGCGCTCAGAGTCCGCTTCGCCCTCTGTTCCTTCTTCCTCTCTACGCCCTCCAGTCTCCTCATCGGAGTCAGACTCCGAATGCTCCTGGTTGTGCCGAGTGACACGCTGTTTGCACACGGGGCACGTCTTCTTGGTCTGCGTGAGCCACGGGTCTACACACTTGCAGTGGTAAGCTGAAAAGGAAGAAGCATTTCAAGAAACTTAGGAAAAGACGTGTCAAAGAACAACGGCTAGAGCAGTAAAAGCTTTTTTCGTTGTAGAGTGAATAAACAGATGTTAGACTGAGGCAACCAGATGACGCAGGGTAAAAAGCACTTGCCTACCACCAGAAACCTTTCAACACAATCATCCATGTTCACTAATGGGAATCTGGTGAGGGGATCATGTCTTTGCATTAGTAGCTTCTACAGGCTGATCCATCTACACTGTCCCAGGCTAAGTGTGGGAGTTAGCAACAAGGACTGCAGGGCCTTCTCACGGCAGACATTTTGACTCATCAAACCGTCAAAGGAAAAGCACAGGTGGAATTAATAACATTATTGATGACTGCATTACATTTAGGTGACCCAGTTCCAGCACTCTGGTATTATCTGTGCTAACTCGCCGATATGGATTACTGAGACGCTTAATGGAGCAATGATTAGTGTTATTATTTACAGCTGTGCTTTTCCTGCTTTGAAAAGTCAAAATATCTGCTGTGAAAAAGGGTCTATTTCAAGTTTAGAGGAAAAAAGGGAAAACACAAACAGGTTTCAAACTGACTCTTTCAATGTTGCTGTTTGAACATTTAGATCAGCATATTGTATTTTTGAAGATACAGTAGGTAGGGGTACAAATATTGACTTGCAAGAAAGGGTACATTTGTGTACTTTGTACTCAAGTTGTACAAAAGTAGTTGCTGTAAGTGTGGTAGAGCACCCAAAGTCCAGTACCATAATATGTCATAGTAATATGAAACCAACATATAAAATCTTACCATGTGAACAAGGTAAAACGCGCAGCTTGTCTCCTTCTTCGTACTCATCCAGACAGATTGCACACACGTCATAGTCATCCCCTGAAACAGAGGAGAAAAGATAACTTAGATCAATTAAACTGTAAGTGAAATATCATCTTTTTTTTTTAAAAACTATCTTCTGGTCTACAGCTGAGTAACATTTAACATGGGAGCCTGTTTTATATAAGAAAGGAAACTTAATGGACGTCAAATTCACATGGCAGGAAAATCTGATTATCACAGTCACTGCGACTGGCTCTCAGTATTCTTAAAAACAGCAATGTTTCAAACAGTAGCTTCGGGATATTTTTCCACAGCATGGCACATGGTTGGTAACCAAAACCAAGATGCTAAATTCAGCTTCATCTTGTTTTTACACAACTTTGTGGCCGAGTAACCATATAATTATCATGTGACATAACACAACCAAACCCTAAAAGTGCTGTCCTGAGATTTTTTTCTTTGTGCTAGAAACACCAAATAAAACAGAAAAAGCCTTTCCATAACAAATCTGGTTAATTTCTTATTATTAACTATACTACGGTCACCTTAATTCACACAGACAGCACAGACAGACTACAATTTGAAATGCCTTAAACCAGGAAACAGACATAAAGGTCTGTACATGTCAAAATGGTGAAAATGGTGAAAACAGTATAATCTTGTTACCTTTACTGAACCTGTGGGTTGGAATTCGCTTCAGTTGTTCCTTGGACAAACGATTTTTCCTCAGCCTTTTTCTGTACTGTACACATCGTATAATCTGAAAAACATGAAAAGACAATGTTACTGATGCTACGAGAATTATACTGACATTCAACATGCATGATGGGTTTGTTTATTTATGTGTTCAATGTAGTGTAGTTTAAAATCCTAAAAGATAAATAAAAAAAAAGTGTTATATATTATATAAATACCCAAAGAAGCCTCACATCATAAATACTTACCAAGACAACACACATCACAAGAATGATCATGCCAACTACTCCAGTGAAGGGAATAAGGTAGTATGAGAGAGGAAAAGCAAACTCTGGCTTGAGGATCACGTAGGCTCTGCAGGCCAAGAAAAGAGATCAGATACCAACATTACCACGAGCACGAGAACTGAAGAAGTCTGTATGTGTTGGTCTGATGCTGACCGTTTTAAGTTAGTTTTGATTATTGTTAAGTCAGAGCAATTATTTTTCAAATGTATAAAAACAGACGTTACAATGGTTTTACTTACCCTTGTTCAGGAATTATGAAATTCCTGAGAATCTGGGAGGCATAGTAGCTGGTGAATACTGAGGGGATCTCAATCTCCTCTGCAATGGTGTCTGGAAAATAAAAAAAAAACAAGAGAACGACAACAAGATTTCAATTTTAGGCTTTTTTAGTATGATGTTGTGTAAAGTTTGAAATTGTGCACAACTTATAAAGATGATTTACCATTGCTGTAGTTCATATTGAGCAGAGTGTCTGAATACATGTTGTGAACGATTGCAGCGCTGTATCCAGCTTGCTGTGCGTGCAAGACCTGAAAACCAGTTCCTCGCATTAGACCAGTTTGCTTCACAGACACTACATAGTGTTCAATGTCAGTCAGACTACATCACAAACATTACTCACCTTTATATCAAAATTGCAATCATAGCGTCTGATGAGAGCTATGAATTTGGTGGTGTTGGCATCATAAGATGGTGGCAGTGGAGGAGGAGGGTCTATTGTTGTGCAGCCATTAAGTGGACGGGACACCACCAAAACTCCCTTAAACACAGAGATAAAAATATCATCATCAAGGACCATGACCTATGTTTTTGTGTATGCATCCTTACTGCAACACTCTGGTCTCACCATTAATCCATCCTTAGGAAGCGGGGATCCAAACAAGGCAGGTAGGTCTTCAAACAACATGGAGGTCATATTGCTATAATGCTGTCAAAACAATGTAAAGATAAGGACGGTCATAATCTCCGGGTGTATTCGAGGAATCATATTATAGCTGAAGCTTTTATAAGTTTATGAGCTAAAGCTCCAAGATTACTTACAGCATAGATATAGGCGTGTGTGGGTGACGGAGCCAGTACGCTGCAGAAAACCAGGATAAAGATACTCAGTCGAGCTCCCATGCACAACACACCGGGGTGCACCATCCTTGGTTGGTTACAGTTGCACTGAAAGGTATGAAGTAACACGTCACAATCAAGTGTGAGTAATTAGTCACAGCCAGAGGGAAAATGCCTCAGGCTTCAGGCCGAGGCTGATCTTGCAGTTTGATTACAGCCTGGCATTTGCATACTAATGCAAACAGAACAATTCGGGTGGTGTGTAAATATGCGAGTGAATATGCAAACAAGGAACTGTAGACTGGCTCATCAGCATGCAGCAAGATATACAGTACTCTCTGTCTTCATGGGGTGGCAGTGAAAAAACCTAAGCAAAGTACTTTTAAAACTGATCCTGTTAAATGGCCTCTCAAGACTAGGTTAATAGAAAGAAAAGGACATCTTTTGCATAAAACATTACATTGATTTTAACTCTGCGGTGTGAACAAGTTAGCTGCAAATTATAATTAATTCTCTGCAAAGCAACGCCCTCGATGTAGGCACCTGCAGAAAGCAATTTAGGGTCATTATTCTTATGCAGTACGGAAAACAACTCCCATGTCCATAACATTTATGAGCCTCACTCAAGTAAAAACTTACCAAACTTTACCAAAACCCTGCTGATTTTTTGTTTACAGGTCCAGTCAAAGCCACAGTGGGTTATTACAATCATATTAAACATTAAAATCAACAACATTTCAAACTTTACAATTCTGTTTCCAAGTAAAAATCTAATCCTGCATAAAGAGATATCAGGAGACACAAAGTTTAGGAGCAGATATTCTCAAAATGACTGAATGGTCAAATTATAAACTTGACAGTTTCATTGTTGGCTTTTACAGAATGTAATTTTCAACACATAGTTTACACTTGGAGGCTTTTATGTTATTATAACGGACTACAGAGACCTCTTAACCCCAGTTATGTAAACATGCATGTAACAGTAACTTACATATAAAGACAGAAACATGTTTAAGGAGTCAACTGCACTAGGGTGAGGTCAGATAAATGCAATGCTCTGGTTATCTATGATGTTAACACACCGATAACAGACTCAATCAGTCTACTTTATAGCATACAGTAGTTTTTAACGCAAGTCAGTATACAGTGCCTCTTTATTGTCCTAACATAAAACATGCTGAAATAAAACTACGCGACGTAGCATCTATTGTTGTAGCTCTCAACAGGAAGTTCGTGTGCAAAGTATCGGCTGCCGCTGTGTTGCAATGTTAAACCTGTTAACTGTGTCGCTAATGTTGTTTCCTCACTACGAAACTATGTTAGTTAGCTACTCCTAGTCCTAGCAGGCGATTAATTACGTAAAAGTAGTCTGATCTGCTGGACTTTATCACCTCGGTTTATATGTTTCATGTAAAAAAAAACAACAAATAAACAAACAAAAAAATACAATAACATATCAAAAGTCACCATTTTTGTGTGTAGTAGCACAAACCTTAGTATCCCGCTAATATCGGCACCGTTAAGGTTATCCCAGTTGTCTTCACTTGGTTATCTCACATGTCACCGTGTAAAAACGATGAACTTTGTTTTTCTTCACAATGTCTAAACTAGCTACTTTCTCGACAATCCTATAATTCGTCAAGAAAACGACACACACAGAAAGGATTAACGTTAGCTGGCTAGTGTTAGCAGATGTTAGATAACGTTAACAGTTACGTTAAGTAGTGTCCGTGACAGATTACGATATGTCTCCTTAAAAGCCCGCGTACATCCTATCATACACAGTTAGTAGGATATAAACTAATAAAATATGTATCCGCTGTAAAGACGAAACTCTGCCCGTTTGCTCGGTTTACCAAAGTTGCGTTAGCTTGCTGCTACTGTGGGTTTGTTTGTTATTGCTTCTTGCGCTCTGGTTCTTCTTTGTGTCATGATGGCAGATTGACTCACTAGCATCCTGACGCACAGCGCCACCAGCGGCCAAAGGGAGAAACAGCAATGAACTGAAAAGCATGCAGGTCTACACAGAAAGTGTGCACAGTGCACGTACTTGGTTTTCCATGGCCCATGCATGACCACCTGTGGTTTAAATTATTCTGAAACGGCTACTGAAAGCCTAATGGCTCTAATTAGAAGATTAAGGGAAATCCTTAACCTTTAATCTATGGCAGCCAGCAATCATGATATCTAATAATGGAGTACATGAAGTGAGTCTGAAGAAAAGAGTTTGCATGCTAAGGATCTCAGGCTGCATTTTATAGAAACAGTTAATGGGGGCACAAAGACAAAACAGAGATTGCCTCACGCACAGAGAGACAGACTGGTTTTACTGCATTCAAATGATCAGATCAGCCAGGCCTCAGACCTGCATCTGCAGTTTACATGAATGAATTTTCTGTTATTTAGGCATGTCCTTTGCAAAAGATGAGCCTCCTAGTAGAAATTCAGTGGAGCGATTCGATTAATTTAAAATCTAACAGGTTTTAAGGAGACTGAAGAAAAGCAGCAACTAATATCTATCAGAGGGCAACATGCTGTCTAAAGAGGACTGAGGTCTTCAGACTACAACTTCATCAACACTGCCCTCAAGTGGTAGGATCTCTGTACTATCACACACAGTGTTGCACTGTAGTCAATCTGTCATCACTCTGTCCAACAAAAGTTAACTGCAGTGCAAATATATGAACAAATACCCAGCTGTGTAATGGCTCTAATTGATCACCAGGGGTTGATAGAAGGAAGAAACTAAAGGATTCTTCAGTGAGACGACTAAAGTAGGCAGATGCAAGTGTAAGTGTACAAGCTTACACATACACACATATCCATATGATATATGTGCCAGTCTTCATTCTTCATTCATTCATTCATTCTTCATTGCAGTAGTAAGAAAAAGAAAAAGAGTCATCAATAACACACAGTTGAAGGAACCTTTGAAAAGAAAGTCTAAAACTGTGTTATAAATGTGTGTATAATAATATATCATTTTTCAATTACACCTGGTTTTCAGTACATTGCCTTGTAAGATGATTGAGATGAAAGGCAAACTGCATTTCTGAATAAAGCAAATAGAAGTCAAGGATGCTGACAGGATCATGTTTTTTTCCTGTGAGGCTCTCACACACTGAACTTTCTTCTAATAGGAGTCAGCTGGCCCACTGAGTAATCCCTCTACTGCCAATGTCAAAAACTAACCTGCACTGTAAGGCGTCTGTGATGCCTGCTGCTGTAGTTATATTTTTATGAGGTGTATGGTGACTCAGTGAATCATCCCCTTTATGATTCTCTGCACACTCTTTCCTTTTACAGAAGAAATAAATCAGTCCTGAGTCAGTTGGGGAATCGATTTGCAATTTGCATGCATTTTTAGCCTTTCTATCAAGATACAAAGACGCTTTTCAGAGCGAATTAGCCAAACACACGTTTACTGCTGACTAGTGTTATCTTAATAGTCTTGTGATTCAGACAAGCTCACAGTCAGCATGAAAATTTGACTAAAAGTTTTACACGTACCCTTCTTTAGAACATTGTAATGGTCATTACATCCTATAACACATAAGTATAGGATGAATAAAACTGACGACACACTGATTAGTTTCTTCTTCTTTCCATAAGTACAGGTAATAATGTAAAGTTTGTGCTTGATTCATCTTCCAGGAACCAATACCAAATTTTATGTACATCCGGCCAATAGTTCTCAAGATGAATTGACATTGCCCAAAGTGATGATTAATGAGAAAAAAAAAGATCAAACTGCTGTAAAGGTCAGGGGATCCCCAAAATCATTAGAATGATCCTCTGAGGACTAAGATTAACAGTAAGAGTTTCATGTCAGTTCAGCAGTTTTCAAGATATCTTGCTCCAGACCAAAGTCTTTCAGACTAACAAGCCAACTGTATGAATTATTAGGCCCTGCAAAGCAAGCATATATCCAAATGAAGCACTGACAACCTCTCAGAAGTGTTTTACTGCCCTCTGCCCACTATATGCTTGGATAGCCTCCAGCCCTCCCATAACCCTGAATGGGGAAACTCACAAGTGAGGAATGAATTCTTATTAACTGCTATTCATAAACTGTCCACGCATGAAGCTGCCATAATTCCTGAGTGGGCACAACGTCTGCTTTTTCTCAGATGCTTTATCAAAAGGTTAAAGAGTAAACCTTTGAGTGACTCTTTGGAGAATATTCCTCATGTGTCTTTGTTACAGCAACATGTACAGTACAGTGAAGAGCTGTGTGATGTCTGGACGGCTTTAATCAACCAGGTTTGTCAACGTCCACCACCAGCTGAGTCTGAATCTTCAATGTGATAAAGAAAAACGCACCATTTGCCTGCTTATAAACTCACCAGCAACCAAACACTTGCCTTCAGGAGTTAAAATTAGGTCATCTGAGAGTCAATCCACTATTACAGTTGCCAAAGACTTGGGCTCCCAAAGCTGATTTATGTGTCTGTACAGACCCTGACCCCAAGATGATTACAGAGTCTCTATTGTAAGTATATTTCAGTTGCATCATCATATAATCTTGTCACTAAATTATGTAAGAAGGATTATGTAAACAAAATGAAAGTAAACATAAGAAACTAGATTTGAGGGAATCAAGAAATCATCAATTTGTCACATTGCCTAACAAATCAAGAAAGATTAACTTCTTAAGCTGTTGACTTTCATACAGCTTGTTTGTTGTATTGTAGCATTGTGTGTATGACGAATATGCATTTATGTTAATTAACTATGCAAATGTAAATATATATTTTTTTAATCTGCCCCTAAAGCTGCATATGTTGTTGGCCCTTGTCACACTACAATCCCTGCTGCACATAGGACCAATGCTTGGTGTAAAGCTAAAAGTATAAAGTATAAAGTCAACAGTCAGCTGGTTTTGAGGATCAAATTAAGCCATGTGATATGTCACCAAGGCTTCCAATGAAGTTCGTACACTAGTCGAAATCAAATTCCAGATGCTTAAGAAAATGTGAATGAGTGTGCAGCCTGACATGTTAGTTTGTTTTTAATCTCATGTTATCCATGTTATCCATTCTACCTCCATTATAACAACCAACCAAACATCAGTTCTCTTCACCATAAATTCATAATTTTACATAATCTTACACTTTTAATCCAAAATGTATTACTCTTATACTAAAGATGTAGAACTGTGATTTCAATGAGTCCATTCTGAATTCTAGTTTGTGCCCTGAAAAGTAAGTGGACAGAATTCCAGGTGGACTTCAGAGTGACCTCAACTGAAATAAGACCAATTTGGATTAAAAATGTAAAATGAACCGATTGGTAAAAGCATGGCAAGGATTTATCACATGTAGGTTTTTGGAACTTTCAAATGTGATAAAACAAACTATGAACTGGATTCAGAATAGAGACAGACATGCTGATGTATGTCCAACAGGAGATTTACAATTTTAAATAAAAATCACATTCTGACAAGCAATCCTAAATTGTAAAAAATGCAAACAAGCGAGGACGTTTAATATAGTATTTTACTCCATCTCAGCCATTTGAACTGCGTTAAAATCAGCAAAAAACCAAAAGCAGGTAATTTAACATTCTAAAGTCCGCCGTGTTACATCAGAGTAAAAAGCCCAAAATAATCATCCACAAAGGTCTCATCTTCTGTGATGCTCGGTGTCAGGACTGCGTTGACAGACCGGACATGCTTTCCTATCTCATGGCACTCAGCTCTCATAGAAAATGAGACACGCAGCACCTGGGAATAAAAAAGAAACAAAGTGTTACTTTTCATCAGCAAACAAAATGTACACAGTATGTTCGCATACTACATCTGATCATTAAAACTTACAAGAAGCCTTTTCCACAGCCCAGAGGTCCAAAGAACAGTTCTGTTGGTAGGCAAACCTTTCTACACACTCCACTTAGACTGGGGCAAGACCACGGGAAGGATGCAGCCTCATTTTCAACAACTGCAATCAAAGATGGGAAACATCGCAGCTATGTTTAATGTCAAATCATTTACTGGAAGATTATAATATTTACATTCTATTATCTTTCATTTCTGGAAGCGTAAAAATGTGCAGAGAATATGCAGAGATATCATATAAAGACTCACCATTGAGCAGTAAGACAACCAAGAGCGCCAAAACCACCACACGATAACCAGACATTCTTGCTTCTGATACTGTCGCTCCAAAATGAGGATTAGGCCTGGGTCTGTTGTATTTTTAGTCTGAGGGGAGGAGTGAAGATAATATGAAGCAGCATACTGGTCACTAGGTTTTATATTATAGAATTATAAGCATCCTTAAGAGAACATGCTTTTCTTAATCACATTTAAGAAAACTACATCACTGAGCCCAACTCGTGACCGAGTGTTGTCATGAGACAAGAGACAAACATCCCCAAGAAAAACGCTTTTTGCAGCTGATTTAAAACACATGCACGTCCTTAGCCCCCATTGCTTTCTGGGATTGAGAGCACATAAGCAAGTTTTTCTATGTTAAAGTTCGGAGAAGGCATTTGACAAGAAATTGTCGCTAATGCATCTATTTCTGTTGAGGAGAGCACATGGAGGGCAGCATTTTGTAAACAGCATTAGCATTGAAATTCCCGGTTAAGTAAATCAGCTTTTCCCAGAAAGAATCAATCAAAAACCCCTATTGAAAGAAATACTTTAGGTTTTAATAATTTATTTGAATTGTTATTTTAGAGTTAATTTAGAAAGAAAACCTGAGACTTTGACACCTTTTTATTTTTTAAGGAGCCTATTCAGTGCTTGCTTTCTTATATCACATTACTGCCTCTTATGATGTGTGGTTGATTTTGTTCAGTACTATGTATTAAATTGCAGGCTATATTCCAGCCTTTTTAATGATAGAGGTGTTATTGTGCTTCAGTGACTCATGCAGGAAGCAGTGTTATCAGGGGTCTGGGCATCAGTGCAAATTGGTGTCAAATGAGGAGTGAAAACTGACAGAGTTACCATGTGGTGGGGTGGTAGCCTCCCTACATCAGAGAGGAATTGCTTTAATTCTTTATATTAATTCTTAAATCTGGTTAGAGAGGGAAGCTCGTGACTGCAGCATTACTGGTTCATTCTCCTTGACTGGACTGAAAAATCAGGGAAAGTGTCACTGTCACACGTTTGTCATCTTATAATTGATTGGTTGCCAAACATCAAAATGGAGGGCATCCTTTGGGTGGTCTGTAACAAGCAAAAGCAGTTAACCATCAGAGAGGGATGTCAAAATGCCAGCCTCCACTGACAGACCTGATGGAGTTCACCAGTCTCTCTTACTGATTACAAGACCTAGATCATCATACAGGACATGTGACAGACTGGTGGTCACCATGGACAGCTGAGGCCTCAGATGGGGGCTCAGCGTGCTGGGCATCCCTCCACTTGATTTTGAATTTGTATGCAACTGTTGTTGGTTGGACTGTTATTGTTGAGGGACACAGTTTAGAGCGAGGGTTTCTCCCGAATGTATCTGTTGGGTGGGTGTGAGTTGTTTTTTTTTTTTTTAAAAAAAAGGTATTTTATTTGAGTAGATTTAGTGCAGTAAGTTATTAAAATGTATAATTTTGAGCACCAACGCCTGCCACACTGCCACTTACAGGCAGATTGATATCACTATCAAAGCTAATCCAGTTTACTGCTGCTTCCACTATCATTGCTGTTTATGGTCACTGATAACATATATTAATATAGGAGCTGCATCGAAATGGAGTTGTATGTTAAATGTAAAATAATAGTGTACAATTTACACTTATTCACAATATAGTAGACATGATTTTTTATCTCACCAAGCTTGTGTTTGTTTATTTTAACTTTGCCCTCCATACTATCTATCCTACATAATGTACATAATCTTCTTCTCATAGAAAAACCCTAATGTATGCTGTTAACAACAAAGTTGAGTAAAACGTGGAGAAAGTTGGCATGTCATTTGTGTAGTTCAGTGGCACTAATAAAAAGAGTGCTTTGCTACATTATACATGAAATATTTTTGCATGGCTGTCTTGTACATATGAATAAAATAAAAATTTCGAGACTTAAGTTCTGCTAGTATAACGGGGATATCAAGTGCTTAGTACAAACCAATGTGATGACTTACACAGAGATAATTACCTTAGCAAATTATTGCTGTGATTTGCATTAGCTCAAAGTTCACAACCTTTGCCTTTGGACCCTTTGGACACAGTTTCATCAGTGTTACATCAGTGTTCTCCAAAGGGAAGTCATTAATGTTTTGTTCTCATCTCTATTCTCAAGGTCCAAAGGTCCTCCAAAGAGGTCTCACCTGGCAAAACAGAGGTCTAATTGCTTTCAAGAGGAATGGAAACACAAAGTGGACTAATGACCTCTAATGAGTGTGCTCATCCATGTACGGCTTGCATCATCAATGCTGAAAAAAATTTCAACACCAATCCTTGACATAACATATGGATATGATCAGTGGTGAATCTTGCTGGTAACACTATACCTTGACACAGACAAATATGTCTTTTTAGGCATTTTGTGGCTTCTAATTAGCAGGTTTATTCACTGATTTAGGTGATATGTGAAGGTCACAAAGTTTTCAGTTTTAAGAGAGTGTAACACTTTTAACAAATTACATTTAGTAAAATTACAACCAAAACATCAGTTTTGAATACGAGCTACTGATATCCAGGACTGCAAAGTGCTGTTACAAATAAATCATCACCTAGTGTTGTTTTCCTTACTTTTTCACCGCACTTTCCTCTTCTGCTGGAGAGAGTCAGACATACTTGTCTATCAGTCATTGTGATACATTACATAAGTGTGGTATTGTGGTAGTGCACAGTCTAGCAACAAGTCGCCTTGACCACTCCACTAGTTTTGTCTCATCTCAGCCGAGTGGTGAAGTATGCCGGTTCTCGAGCAGGCCCTCTATTCTTGAATTGCATCAACTGATGAATTCAGATTTGTCCACCTCTGTGGTGTGGACAGTTAAAAGCAAATGGGTTCAGTCTACCATCTCAGTTTATAAAGTGAAGTGTTTTGGAGAAACAGTGTAAGAAATCAGTCAATTGATCAAGAATCGTGTGTGCTTTGACACTTCACACAAGCTGCTCATTTGTGAGTAAAGCCGCTGTGCGACCCTTCAAGATCATCCTTTGTCCACAAGACATTTAGATACCACTTCTTCTTCTAAGTCTTTTTGTGTGATTTGACATGCTTTGTAGAATTTGCAACCTCTTCCCTTGTATTAATATTGATAATGTTCCCTTGTAATATTGATAGTGAATATGTGAACAAGACTCACTTCAAGCCTCATGTATGAATTGGTGTACTTTTGTTCAGTTCAGGGTGAAAGCTACTAGTAAAACTAAATTGATATCTGGATAAAATCTACAATCTGAACTGCAGCTGTATAAACTTATGCATCGCTCATTCATCTGTGTCATGTATACCCTTCACAAAGAAGGTGTCTAAATAAATATGAGCCAGCTGTTTTGTTTTTTCCTCACTTGTTTGCTATTGTGAAGGAGTTCTGGAGTAACAAACTTTGGTAACCGTAGTAACAAGAAACACACTGATGGAAAGACACTTTAGCCACACCACTAGTCCACCTTGAGCCACAATAAAAGACCACCTAAACCAGAGTGGCACACTCCTCACACTGCACGGAGAGAAAGATCACACAGGTAACTGACTGTATGTCTCTGTACTTCGAACCATGATGATGAAAATAATTAAATTGGTTTATTGTTCAGTCTTATTGTTCAATGTTCAAAGTCACAAAGTTAACCTTTATAACTGGATTTCTTTTCCTATTTTTATGTGTTTATCCTGTATGTCATATAATATAAAAAAAAGTAAAACATGTCCTTTTCTTTTCTTTTCAGAAACATGGACAACACGACATCACTAACATTCACAATGACTGCATATGCTGTCATGGAAAAGTACAAACATGGGCTTTTTACTGTATTCCTGCTGCTGTATCTTATTACTATTACTCTGAACACATTACTGATTAGCGTCATACACCAAAACAAAAAGCTACATCAACCTATGAATGTGTTTGCATGTTTGTTATCTATCAATGAAATATATGGCAGCACTGCCTTGTTACCTGCACTTATGAGCATTCTCATATCCAAGACACATGAAGTATCTGTCAAATGGTGTATGGCCCAAGTGTATTTCCTGCACACATATGCAGGTGCTGAGTTTTGTATTTTAGCTGTTATGGGATACGACAGATATGTTGCCATCTGTTACCCACTACATTACCACAGCATCATGTCTAACTCAAAAGTAGGCAAACTTGTTGCATTAGCAAGTCTATATCCCATCATTGTATTTATATGTTATTACTCCCTAACTTTACGACTGAGCTTCTGTGGAAAAGTCATGCCAAAATTATACTGTGTGAACATGGAACTGGTCAAAATTTCATGCACAAATGCATCATACATAAGTACAGTGGGACTTGTGCTTATTTTGTTTTTTGTTGTCCCTCAAGTAATAATGATTGTTTTCTCTTATGCACAAATATCAAGAGTATGTTGGACATTAACGAAAGAATCTCAAGGCAACGCTCTTAAAACTTGTATCCCACATGTATTATCTGTGATAAACTACACCATCGGTTCCTTATTTGAAATCATCCAAACTAGATTTAACATGAGTCATGTGGCTGTCGAGGCAAGGATCTTCCTGTCTTTATACTTTATCATCATTCCACCGGTTACCAACCCAGTGCTGTATGGACTGGGAACTCAAATAGTGAGAGTTCAGATACTGAAACTGTTTATTAAATACAAGATCCTGCCAACCCAGTTAGCAAATGCAGTGATTGCTGCTTAAGTACAGACTATTACACTCATCTCCATTCATTATAATTATTAGTGTTTCGGACACTATAATAAGGGTAAAACCCTTCCTTTTTTCTCTGATAATTTATGATTGTATTTGAATTGTATTCAACTTTATGTGATCAAACAATTATCTTTTTAATGATAATGCTCTTTATGAAGTGGTTACTCTCACAAGGCCATTTGAGTTCCTTCATCTTTTGCTGCCCTTTTTCCTGTCAGAGAGTCTTTATTTTTAATGGTGCTAATGATAAAATAAATAAAACTATAAACTGTGTAATTGTTTAAACTGAAATGCATATGTCATTTACAAGGGCATGAATGTGACTTGATAGGATTATTTGCTTTTGTGTTAATATTTCATATTTATGGCAGCATGAACTTCTCAGTCTCCAAAGATAAATATGACAGATGTACAACATATGAAATATATGATATGCACTTGACTGCATTTGCTTTGCCGCATTTATCAACATTTTATTCATTATCAACTAAATACTAAGCTTAGTTTACATGTCTCTGTGCATAATAAATACTGTTTGTATAATGTGGTTACCTTAATGAGTTTATCCTCCATCCTCTCTCAGTTCTTTGTATACTCTCTATAGTTCTTGTGCTTTTCATCTCTCAAAAGTATATAAACCATACAAAATGAAACAATAATATCTGAAGGTTTTAGGCCTTTAATTGAGACAGAAAGTTAAAAGTTAGGATTGCCGGTATGGTGAGGACTTTCAGACCAAACAACACAGAAATTTGAAATCACCAGTTCATCACTTGTCCTCTTAATTTCATTTTACTTGCTTCCTAAAAGTGTGAGATTGACTGCAGAAATACACAGCAGGTATCCAATGCTGCTCCACCATTTACACAAACATGAGTGAAATAGCTGTATTAACATTATTTGATTTTGTATGAGAAAGTTATGTACTGTGAACTCTACCTGGATATTTCTATTCAAGCATGAATAAAAGAAAAAATATGTAGTCTTGTGGGTTTGTTATATTACCATTACATGAATAATAAATGTATTTATTTGTGTTCTCATGGGGGAATACATAGTCAAAACTGTATTTTGTTTGAGCTGCCAGTTGTGCAACAATCACATTTAAAACAAGAAGAGTGCCCTCAGTAGATCTCAGACCTCTGCCAGGTGTTTAAGTTTTCTTATATAGTTGTATGTATATATAGATGCAAATTTTTTTAATAAAGTGGTTTTGTATAGCATAGTGTCAGTTTTCTTTAAGATGCATAGAATAGTGTAATGATATTGTAACCGAGCGTCCGGGGTTCACTTAAATGTATAAACTTCATAAGGAAACAATGAACGAGACGATAAGTCCAAACATCTCAATTTAAAGGTGCAGTGTGTAGAATTTAGTGGCATTTAGCAGAACAGACTTGGCAGAAATAGAATATAATATTCATAAATATGTTTTAATTAGTGTATAATCACCTGAAACTAAGAATGGTTGTGTTTTTGTTACTTTAGAATGAGCCCTTTATATCTACATAGGGAGCAGGTTCTCTTCGATGGAGCCCGCCATGTTGCACCGCCGTGTTTCTACAGTAGCCCAGAATAGACAAACCAAATACCTGCTCTAGAGAGGGCCTTTCGCATCGGGTAGTCAGTTGGTTGTGATCTGCAACTTCACCACTAGATGCCACTAAATCCTTCACACTGGTCCTTTAAACATTCTTATTTATTTAGAGCATTTTGTTGTATCACACCACACAAAATGAAAACCCCTCCCTACCTCCCCCTCCCCTTCCAAACAAAGAAGAGTTGAATATCACTCAATTGTCCCTTCTGGCTTCCTTACAGTCAAGATGGCAGCAAAGCTAACAAAAGCAGGGATTTATTCATCTCATACCGTGCATAACTTTGGTGGATCATAACATATCGGGTATGGAATTAATCTGCAGAGACTCCACTTCAAGATTACACAAAACTTTTCTAAAGTTTTGAGCCACGAAAAAGGCCAAAATGTGGCCTTCAACAGACTAGATAAGCCTTGTTTTTAGCCTGAGAAGGGTCTGTCTGCAGACCTATATAACACGCCCACCTTACTACACGACCCCCCCTTTGTTGTGACTGTAACGGCATGTTACATGACACACCCCCATGATCACTAACCCTAACCCCAACCATCTCTCTGCTCATGCCTAAACCTATGCAAGTGGGTGTATTGTGTAGATACTGCAAGTCTGCAGATAGACCTACTGGTTTAGCCTAGCTGATAGCCAGAAATGTATTTGCTATGCCGTAATGCATATCGTAAAATGGCAAGGACTGCTGAAAGGACAAAAGTACTATACACTCATAAGGAAAGGCGTTATAAAATAGGTCTTTAAAAAATTGTTAATGACTGCAACTGTGAGAGATCCTTGAGCATCTAGTCATAAATGTGCACAAAAAATATTAACTTATTATATTATGCACAAAAAGTTATTACATTATGCGCTCCCCATTTTTATTACATTACTGGCAGAGTATTACATTTCAGTTTTCATTATATTTTTTTAATTTTACAATTTTTTTTACATTATGCACAGATATTACATTATGAGTTTCTACAGGCCTGTATATTATGTAAAATGTAATGTCCAAACTCAATAATAGAAACAAAGACCTTAGTTTATTTGAATTTGGTAGTAGAGTTCAGTTTAGCTTAGCTCATCTTAGTTTAGCTTGTCTTAGCTCATGTTTTTTTTTTTTTTAGATCATCTTGTTTTTCCACTTGTCTTTCACTATTTGAAATTCTTTATCTCTGTTTTGTGAATTAGTGAAGGAAAGTGGGAACCTTGGAGTAACTAGATGAATAGATCTGCTCATTAGCAGTCAGTGTTTTACATCCCCTTGGAAGTAATTAGGAACTTAATGATGAGAGTGAGACCTGACCTGTGAACAATACCTGGAGAATAAATGACCTTTGTGTAACTGTGATGAAACAGGTGTAGGTGAAACATAGGCCATTGTCAATATTGTTGGACAACAATATTGATTTATTAAGGGATTTGTAAAAAAAAGACTATTTCTCAAATAGGAGGGATCATTAAACTAATAAAACAGACAGACCTTCAATGTCAAACTTATTTCTATGACTCCTTACTAGGGGCTCAACTACTGGCAGTAGAGACATGAAATCATCACCATCATTGCACAACATCCTGCAGATCTTCAAATATCTTTTAAGTGTAAAATACAAATGCATTTTTAATTGTGTATTCAGACCACTGTATTCTTTAATGGCGCCAGCAGCTTCTGTCAGAACTAGAAAGTTATAAATTCAATATCAATTGGCCAAACAGAACTGCAGCAACTGTATCATATTCATTATAGCACAGATAAAGTTTAATAAGAACATTTAAGGTTCCAGTATTGGGGTTCAGTTTCTCAAACTAAAAGGGGTAAAAATTAAGTATAGAGGTGAAATGATTGCATGATGTCTTTAAAAATCATGTGTTATTGAGTGAGGAGTGAAAAGGAAATTTCTCTTTCTTTGTTAAATTACAATGTCAAGGGGCTTGAAGGTATATTTATTAATGAATACTAACATTTCCTGTCACCTGTGCAATTTTTGGTGTTTATAATCATCAAATCAAATCAAATTTATTTATAAAGCACATTTAAAAACAACCAGAGTTGACCAAAGTGCTGTACAATAAAATAACAAAAATAAAATAAAATAACATTACATGGTAACAGCAAAAAAGGAGCAGAGATAACATAACAATACTATCCCATAAGTATACACAAATAAATAAGTAATAGTGAAACGTAAAGCCTTAAGGACATTCTGAGAAAATACGTGGGTCTTAAGTTTAGCCTTAAAAGTGTCTACAGAGGGGGAACACTTAATTGAGAATGGTAAACTGTTCAAAACTACTATTGCAAACACCCAATCGCCCTTATTACCTCTTAGCCTCAACTGAGGGAGCTCAGAGATGTACTGGGGCGCTAGGCCATGTAAATCTTTTAAAAACAAATATCAGAACCTTAAACTCAGTCCTATACCCGACCGGTAACCAATGCAGGAGCGCCAGTACAGGTATGATGCTGTCTCTCCTCCTGGTACCAGTTAGTAGTCTAGCAGCGGCATTCTGCTCCAGCTGCAAGCGAGACAAGGATGACTGGCTAATACCCAAATAAAGAGCATTGCAGTAATCCAGCTGAGAAGAAATTAAGGCATTTGTGACAATCTTCAGTTCATTAAATGAGAGGAACAGTTTAAATTTAGCAACCTTTCACAACACTGTTAATTTATTTGTCAAATTTTAAAGCTGGATGGAAAATGACACCAAGATTTCTGGCATGGGCATGAAGGTTAGGTGCCAGGGGCCCTAAATGATTAGTTATACCCCCGATGGAGTTGGCAGGACCAAATAAGACCACTTCTGTTTTACTATCATTTAATTGAAGACAGTTTTTTGCCATCCAATTTTTTACACCCTAGAGGCAGTCAAGGAGGGACTTAACTGTGTTATTATTATTATCACCAGGTTCTAATGGGAGGTAGAGCTGTGGAGTGTCATCTGTGTAGCAATGGTAGGAGATAATGTATTAATTGAAGATGAAGCCAAGAGGGAGCATATATAAGGTGAATAAAATTGGTGTTAACATTTCCCAATACTAGAACAAGCAGTATACACTTAAGCAAATATTGGAACACCTGCAGTACCACAGGAAATGTTGTTTTTTTTTTAACCCTTGCCACATCCTCAACCCATAAGTGTGAGTTGAAGGATTTGACATGAATCATGT
The DNA here is from genome assembly GCF_914725855.1 of Thunnus albacares. Taxonomy (NCBI): domain Eukaryota; kingdom Metazoa; phylum Chordata; class Actinopteri; order Scombriformes; family Scombridae; genus Thunnus; species Thunnus albacares. Next base: position 10,822,511 of record NC_058118.1, on the reverse strand, counting down.
GAAAGTATTGGCATGTGTTTACCACATGACCATTTCAATTCACAAGAGAAGTAATGTAGAGTATAAACGCTGCTCAGTGCAGTTATACACAGGTGTGGTGGGGCGGGAGGGCACCACACACATTTCATCTCAGAATGTTGAGTGAGGTGCAACACTGTGCAGTATATTCTGCTGAACTCAGATGTTTTTAGATGTATGTATCAGCATGAAAAATTCCTCTGAAGTGACATCTTTTACTCTATCTGACTTTTATGGAATGGATGACCTGAAGCCAATATATTTCTGCGTGTTCCTGATTATATACATAACCATTGTTGCGGAAAATGTGGTGTTAATCGGAGTGATCTATTGTGAAAAAACCCTGCATGAGCCAATGTATCTGTTGCTGTGTAACTTGGCTGTGAATGGTCTTTATGGAAGCACTGCCTTACTGCCAGCAGTGCTGATTAATGTGGTGTCGCACTCACATGAGATAGCTCTACCGTTTTGTCAGACACAGATCTACACTATACACACATATGCCATCACTGAATTCACAATTCTAGCAGCCATGAGTTATGATAGGTATGTGGCCATTTGTTATCCGCTGACTTATCATACAATCATGTTGCAAAGAGTTGTTAAACTGATTGTTTTTACGTGGCTTTTCCCCATGCTGGCATTTCTTATTGTTTTCATTTTAACTCTTCAGCTGCGGTTTTGTGAGAGAATCATAGAAAAGGTGTATTGTATTAATTACTTACTGGTGAAACTTGCCTGCACAGATACATCAATTGTTAACATAGTTGGCTTGCTATCTGTAGCTCTGTATACACTTCCACAGCTCATCATGATCTTTTATTCATATGCACTCATCCTGAGAATATGCATATTGTCATTCAGTAAATCCAAGCTCAAAGCCCTCCGGACTTGCACCCCACACCTGCTGGCAATAATTAACTACAGTATCGGGTGCTTTTTTGAAATAGCACAAAGTCGTTTCAACACTAGTGGCCTGCCCTACCACACCAAGTTGTTTTTATCTATGTACTTTTTGATATTCCCGCCTCTTCTTAATCCAGCAATCTACGGTTTGAGTATTCAAGTCATAAGACTGCGACTGTTCAGGCTTTTCAGCAGAAAGGACAGGAAAGTGCAAATAATGTAGCCAAGAGGGCCATTGTTGTTATTGTGCATTGAAAGTGTGTCCTGCATCGTGCTGTGACGACTGATGCCTCTGGAAACACATGACCTACAGAAACTCCTGTCTCCCCCTGCTGTTTAATCACATTTGCTACTAAAACAGGACCAGATCAGGCAGTGCTGAGGAAAAAAAAAATCTTTTGGAGGGTTGAATTCATGTCATGCCATGTTTAGTTTCAGGAGCATTAGCAGGCTAAAGCTCAGGCTTTGTACATTTAATGTATTGAGTTGCAGTCAGTTTGTCAGTCTTTCCCTGAACCCTGTAATGCAGGAATGCTATAAAACACAGTTTTCAGAGTTTCAATTGGTTTGCTGAAGTAAATGTAACACTAGGACTTAAACATAATTTTTGAAAGCTGCAAATACCGATTAGTCAAGTTTCTGTTCAGTTATTGTCTTGAATGATAAAACAGTAAAACTTAACAAGGAAATGTGGAGAAAATTTTAAGACACATTTTATATGCATCAAGTTTGTCTTTCACACTTTGTCCTGCCTGAACTGCAAAACTCTCATATGACCAATGTTTGTTTTAATTATGCTGATTAAATGTTTCTAGTTGCAAATGAATGGAAATCAAATAAAGTCATTTTAGCAATTGAACTGTAACGTTTGTTTTTTCTCAGCTTGTGTTCTTAGGGTTTAGATCATAAATAATAATGTGTTTTGGATGAGTGTATTTTATTCTCTGTGACTTTTGACAAGATTTATATAGACTCTTTTTGTTCTATTTGTTCCATTCATATGCTGAGTGCCACAATGTGCTGAGAACATAAATTAATTTTCAGTGAAAGCAGTTTGTTTTTGCAATGACTGAAAGCTTGTATATGTTATTAGTTAGAGCGTGCAGATTCTTGGGTGCCAAAGGTCTTTTTTTTTTTGGTATAATTTGCTACAGTAAGTGATGCATAAATCATCTGGTCACTGCAGAGATTTTCCCTTTTATCATTCCATTCTTCTGTTTGGCCCAGCTGCTGTTTCTTCTCCTCTTGTTTATTGAAAATACAAATTAAGAGAGTTTGTTGATATGAACCAAATATTTTAATTTGTGCATCACATGTGAAGTATGTGAAATCACAAAAATGTGACTTCAGGGGAAAAGAGAAAGGGAGACTTTTGTTGGCAGTGTTTAGATTCAAACTGCATGACTGATGTAGTAGGTTGTTTACAGTTGAAATGCTAATAATCATTATGCTAACCACATAAATCATTGAAAATCCCCAAAACAAATATGTATCTGCTTCTTTACTTGTGCCTAATCCTGTTTGTTGAATACACTTGCAGTCATTTACTCAAGATTTTACTTTATTTCCAATAAGTAGCATCCAAATTTGCAATTTTAGCTTAATTCTTTTCTTGAGCCACTGTTCATATAAGGCAACTGAAGCAAGAATCTTACTCAAAAGCTGACTGAGGGCAATTAATATCCCCAAGACCTTCTACATTACTCATATCATGAGACAAGATGGTAATATGGTTATTAATACGATAGAACATCTGCAGTGTGAAAATTGGTTGATTAAATTTGCTCTATGTGCTGTATTCTCTATTGCTCTCTGTGTTCATTATAGTTTGCAAGACTGCACATGAATATAAAGGTTCAACCAAAACGTTAAGTCACTTTGAATTTCTGTGTAATAATAAAGAAAAAAGAATTAAAAAAGAGAAAAGAAATAAACTGGCTACACAGACAAACAAAGACACTGTAGGACATGAGCAAAAATCTGGATAACATGCAACTGTTTTCTGTAATTTCCTGGAAGACAAAATGAAAGTAAAATCTCGTCTTCATGCTTTTTCATTTTTGTCAACAAAGTCTTGTGTAAAAACACAGGTTATTTTTCCATGAAAAGCATAACCTGATGTAAAAGCTACTGCCGCCTACATCCTCTCACAACGAATCTTCACACTCAGAGATTCCAGGTAACCAAGAATCACTGGAAGTCATCCAAGAATTCACAGTACATTAGTCACCTTCCTAACATGTCAAGGAGACAGAAGCCATCATGCATTGATGAAAAAACTGATCAAAATGTGTGTCTATGTGTTAATAATTTATCTGTGGCAACATCGTGCAGTTATCCTGTCATTCATTGTGTATCTGGAGTGAGTCTTACCTTGAAGGACTGCAGCAGGTTCTCCATGGTTTCTACCTGCATGCATGTGATTGCAGTGATGTTCCTCTTTAACCTTGACACTTTTCTTCTGTGATTTTTGGATATTGCTGTAAAAACTTACACTGCAGATATGGCACTTGTTTTCTGTGTTGATCTTCTTCTGTGTTATTCTTTATTAATAAAAACATTTACTACATCCTACAAGAACGCCTGAGGCTTCATACGCACATAGAGCGTGTGTGTACTGTTTGCATATTATTATTATTATCTACTGAGTCAACATTTGTCAGGCTCCCTGGTAGAAGCAGTGTCTAAAAATAGTAGTGATTATGAGAAAAAAAACATTTAACGATATGTCTTATGTGTGCCCATGCCATACTTTATTTAATATAAAAGTAATGTAGCTACAATATGGCACACTTGTGCAATGTCAGTCAATTTCAAATGGCATGGTAATGTGTTTTAGTTATACAAAGCATGCTTGTACATTAAACATTTAATAAATACAGTAATTCCTCTTTTTGCGGTGAACACTTAAAAAAAATCATCTTTCTAGGGCAAATTGTAAAATAAGTCTTAAAAACACAATGTGGTAGGAGGGGAAGGGGGTTGACACCAGTATTCTCCAGACCAAACGCACTTAGAAATACAAAACTGGTTTACAAACAATCAGGTAGACAGCATGCATACAAAAATAGACGACTACTCTGATCATTCCTTTGTAATTTACAATACTGGTTCATTATTGCCAAGCGTTATATTTTTGTGCTCCTGTTTTGAGGAATAGCTTGCTTTCTGTATCGTCTCTCGTTTCTCTTGGAAAAGTACAATGTACATTCACAATCACTGAGGCACAGCACTTGATTTACAATTTGTATAAGTACCCCAAAACATTGTGTAGTTGCTGTAGTAACGTAATATTAAATATATATATGCACCCTGTACACTCATGGAACAATCATACACACATGCATAACAAAATGTTGTGTACATCCAAAATAGCTTTAATTCCTCCATCACGCCTTACTGAGAGCAGCTGTACACAACTCCAGCGTGATCTTGAAAATGGTTCAACGAAAGCGACGGGAGGTGGCCATGCATGTGAGCGATGAGTTACAAAGCTCTCCGACAAGTCTTTGACACGGACAAAAAGTGCTTATTCGCCAGTCATAAACCCTGTGAGTCTACTATTTTATTTTTATCAAGCCAGACATCTTCTTTGCCTTTTGTGACAGCCCTCATCTTTAAAAGAGAGAGAGACACCGAGTCTCTGTGCTCCTGCGCGGTGAGCGAGGTTGAAGGAGAAGTAAAAGGAGGGGTGATGGAGAGCCGAGCAGGTGAAAGAAGGTTTCCGGTGCTTTTCATCTCCAGCAGCTGGATGCCGGCCGCGTCAGGCACAGGCAGAGGCGATACGTTCGAGGATTCATCGACATATGGATCCTCATAGGCTACCCTAAAAAACCCAATGACCGGTTTGTGTCTTGAAGAGGGACATTCTGCAAGGAGGTGGAAGAAGTCATCATTAACGAGCTAATAAACCACACACATATGGAGGGACGGGAATGCTCAAAAAAAGTGGTCATACCTTAAGTGAGCTATGGAGGATGCGGAGGCGGTGGAGCTTGTCATTGAGCAGGGGGTCATTCACTCGGCGGACGAATGAGCGCTTGTACTCCAGGCGGCTGGCTGATCTGTGGTCAGCCGAGGTGGACAGACTGGTCTGCTCCAGAGCCCGGTACAAATCCCCTAGAGAGTCCGCCTGCATCCTGAAGTCCCGTCTGTGGCCTGGCGTCAAGGACAAGCAATCATTGACAAAAATGTTACACCAAACTGAACTTAAGGGTGAGATTTTTTAACAAGATATCTTATCTTGCAATGAATCTGTCATCACTTCACCGTATAAAATAGTAGGCAGCCTCTGCCTGCCCACACGTTCACACAAGCCAATTGTGTGCTACCTGCCCAGCATGTCGTGGCAAAGAGCCGAAGTTAACAAGTGGCTGGTGAAAGGTCTCGAAAATCTAGCAGGTTGACAGGCAGGGGGGTGATAGTAATTTGAGGACCACAGGCAAAGAGTGATGTGAGGCCCTGTGTGTGTGTGTGTGTGTGTGTGTGTGTATGTGTTGCACAGCACCGCATGCTCCAGTGATGAAGAAGGGAATCAAACATTTTGTTTTTTAGAGTTCTCTGAACCTCAGTAAATAAAACAAAATCTATAAATAAATGACAATATGTGTTTTTGTGATTTGGGTGAACTGACCCTTTAGTTTACTTTCAGTGCAAATAAGTGATCAGTTGTGATCTCAATATTAGAGGTGCAACGATTAGTTGATTAATCAATTAGTCAATCGTCAGACAATTAACAAATACAATTAGCAACTATATTGATAATTGATTAATTGTTCATTTTTCAAGCAAAAATGCCAAAAACTCAATGTTTCCAGATTCTCAAATGTGACACTTTGCTGCTCCTACTTTACTTTACATTACAGTCAATATCTTTGGGTTTTGTTGGTTGGACAAAACAAGACATCTGAGGATTTGATCCTGATGTTTTACAGACCAAACAATTATTCTATTCATCGAGTAAATAATGATTATCAATGTTGAAAATAATCCTACTCAACATTCTCAACATTTTAGAGAATTTTATGATAAGTACAATAATAAATAACAATTTACACATTATAATAAAAGACTAAAATACAATTTGCAAGAGTGAAATTTACTTATTTTCTGTGTTTTAGTCATCGAAGCCCAATTTATGTCTTAAGTATTTTTCCCATTTTCCTATGTAACCAAATCACACTCATTTGAACTACTGTATATGAGAGTAATCTGTATTTTGTCCTGGCTTAGGGTTACACTGTTACTCACAATGTATGTATGGTTTTGGATCTACATTTCTGTTCTTTTTAATATATCATTCTGTCTTTCACAATGTTATTTTCTTCAGGGAGACAAAGAACCTACAACACTGGGTTCACAGCTAACGCATCATTCTAAAAAACTACCAGGACCCTCCTGGTTTCCTGTTTACATACACTGCCCTCTGTTGGCATGATACTAACTCTACACTAGAGTGCTGAATCTGTTAGTCGTCACTCTGTTTTGTGTTTTGGAAGGAGGGTGGTGCGTTCTGAAGCTTTGGGGCTGTGCTTTGAAATGTATCATGCTTTATTTGCCGCCTGTTTTGTGTTTCTCTCTAGTCTTTACAGGCAGCGGTGGAGAGACTGAACAGTAGAGCAAATAGATAAATGAGGACAAGAAGAGAGGACCCTTAGGCGTGTTTCTTTATCCTGTTCAGAATTCAACATTAACATGGGCTGAAAGGATTCCTCCTCGCTTCACCATCCAAACACTGCCCGGAGGCACAGTGACATCTCGATCGGGCAAGAGAGAGAGAGAGAGAGGGAGAGAGAAAGAGAGAGAGAGAGAGAGAGAAAAAAGACAGAGAGAAAGAGTGAGCGTGAGTGAGTGAGAGAGAGCGGACTGCCAACATAAATCAGTATCAAATAAGACACTAAATTTCATCTCACTTAGACAACTGCCCTGGAGGTCTTTAAGGGACAGCAAATGGGCTGGCTTCAAATCCAATCCAATAAAGAAATAACAGCCAGTATTCAACCTCTGACATTTGCTGGCTCTGACTGGCCATTAGCAGCTTTGCTTAACAGAATAACCCAGAAAATACAAATGAGTCAAAATACTGATATATTCTAGCAGTGAGCAGGGAAGGTCTCTCCATCAGGAGATATCTGGGTGATCTTAAGGTCTAGTGTGAGATTTTAAATTTTAAAAACTGCATCATTATGGGCGTGATGTAAGGTTGCAACTAACAGTATCTTTCATCATTATCAATGTATCAGTCAATTATTTTTTTTAATTACTCAATTAATCGTTTAGTCTAAAATTTAAAAAAATGTAGTGAATTATGTCCATCACAAGTTCCCAGAGCTCATGGTGATGTTTTCAAATTGCTTATTTCTTTCGACCAACAGTCAAATTCATAAAGAGATTCACTTTACAAAGATGTAAAACACAGAAAAAGCAGCAACATCTCACATCTGCGAAGCTGGAACTAGAGAATCTTTGTTATTATTGTTTCATAAATCACTGAAATTGTTGTTGATTCAGCTCTAGTGGGACACAATATACTGGATTCTCAGAAATGGTTATGATTTTAAATATTAAACGCTTGTGGTACGTGTGAAAAGGTGTAAAACACTGGTTGTTCCATCTCCTGGGGTCTGACCTGTGTCTCTGGCCCGGTCCAGCTGGTAGTGCTGGGGCTCTCTCTGTTCCGATGCACCAGCGGTAGCAGCCAGGATGGCGTGGAGCCCGCTGTCCCTGGGTAGCGTGAAGCTGCGGGGTTTCCCTCCCGCCTCTGAATCAATACTGGACCTGAGAGGCAGAGGCAGGGCTCTGTACTGTTCCTGCAGCAGGCTGCGCTGTGCAGGCAGGGTGGACTGTCTGCGGTACTCCATCGCCAGTTGGTCTCGATCCTCAGATAGCAGGGACTCCTCCATGGGATACGTTTGGAGGTAGTGCATCCTCGTGTTGCTCTCCATCTGGTCCTGCCACGAGTTTCGGTGGCTGCTCGCCTTCTGCCCAGGGGAGATGCCGTTGTTGCTGCCGCTGCTGCCTTCCTGAGGCTCAGAGTGGAACTCCTCATGAGATGAACGTGACTGGAACGTGTCAGAGGAGGAGAGGTGGCCACGTTTGGGTTCCATATAGGGACTCACCTAAATACAAACAGATGGTTAGTGAGGAAAAAAAAAAAGAAATCAGTCTCTGTTTATTAAACTACAGGCTGACAGACTCACTGAGGCTGCTCTGGGATAGGTGTCATAAGGTGGTGGCGGACTGTCCTGTTTGGGCATCGAGGGCATCTCCATGTCTTCGTGATCACTCTCACTCCAGTAATCTGTTGTGGACAAACAGACTGTGTCATGTTATTATTTCTGTAGCAAAACCAAACTCTTTAAATGCAGCAGAAAGGAGAAGCTTTTTATATCATTTTACAAGGAGAAAAATGAGGCTTATGGCTTATAAGACGATGGTTCAGATGCTTGTAGCTGCTACAAGTCATTCACATTTCCGATTTCTGATTTAGCTTCTGAACTGCTGCTTCAGGTCAAAATGATCAGGTGTTCTGACAGGTGTAGGTGCGGTGTTGCTGTGGTGTAGGAGTGATGGAGACAACTCCAGGTCTGACTACTGTCGAGCGTGAGTGTGAAAAAGGATGAATCAAAGATGCGAGAACTTCCTGTTACGCCGTCTGGAGGTGTTATGGGTCTAATTTAGAAACTTGAAGCCATCTCCTTCATAAATCCAATGACAAACCAGCCCTCACCCACCCACCTTTGCAAGGTTTCCACAGAGGCCTCTCTAAATAGCACAAGGGTTAGTTATATTATTTCCTGTTCATTTGTAAGAAGCCGAAGAACGCCAGAATATGAGAATAACAAGCACGCCTTCTGTGTGAGATGTGAAGTGGAAGTGACAATGCAAGAGAGGTGCTAAAAAGCCTCTGCTGCTGTACCTGAAATAAGATCTGTGAATTTGTCACATAAGGTCTGGTTTTTCCAGGTTATTGCATCAAATTACACAAGACGATGCAAGGTTATGATTTAAGCATTTCGATTCCCCCCATCTGTTTCCTCATAATCCCTCTGACTTTGACAGTCAACTGACAGCAAAGGGGGGAGATGGTACTGATTAAGCCTGAAGTCAAAAAAAGATGAAGAAAAAGAGTAAGAGCTACCAATATATAAAATATATTGAAATTTATATAAATATTCAGGACAAACTTACAACAGGCAACAAGTAGTTTCCAAGCTCGTCACTTTAAAGCAAGTGTGTAAATCTAGACAAGCAAAAATATGATTTAAGTAAACAACATCTTTATAGCAATTTTCTGGCTGGTACGCACCTGACGTGGTATTAAATATCCACAGAAATTCTGCTGCACATTGATTTCTAGATTTTCTCATCCTAAGCAGAGAAATAAATGTGTTCATAAGTAGATTTTTTTTTTGTTGGTCGGGTGTTAAAGTCATGAAGCCTGTAGCTTTAAGCTGATTTATTTCCAGCGTGTATAAGATGGAGCTGAAGGAGCAGATACACTGTGATGGAAAATGACTACTGTGAACCTGTGATAGCAAATTAAAACCTCGCCAATTGAAGACTAGGCAAAACAATTATCTATGCAGTCGTCATTATTTATTTATATATGACTCCTTGATCTAAAATTAACAACTTGCCGTCCCGCTGCTTAATATCACCAGTTTTTATGTAATTGTTGACCATCGACCTGAAGCAGACAAAGACTCCTTTGCACAACAGTCTGTGACTAATCTCACCTTGGTCCTGGCGAATTTTCTCTTGCTCAGAGTACCCTGCCACTGCCATACTGAGACGACTTAGCCACCTGTGGGGGAGAACATGACGCACATGTCATGACGCACAGCAGCTTGACATCCAATAAAACATCTTGTGATCCTGTGTGTGTGTGTGCGTGTGTGTGTGTCTCTCTGTTTGATCAATCATCTTACAAAACTGCTTTGTTTCGAGTGGAGTGGGCAGTCCAGTAGGGGGATTCAGTTTCCAACCAGTGGGGGGTTTAAATGTGGCTGCATTGGGATTGAGAGAGTTAACAGCCTGACTATCTCAGCTTCATTAACTCACCGGGACATGTCGTCTACATTTTCCGCCGCAAAGTAGAAGGTCTTTATCTTCGGATGGCAAGCCTTGAAAGCGCTGAAAGAGAACCAGGAGTATATTTAATCGTATGTGAGCACAAGAACAGGGATGTATAGCATACATTACCATATGAATACAGAAAACTGTCGAGATAAACTGGCACACGATCACACATACAGTAATCCAGACTGACACAAAAACAGCAAGACTTTGCATCATAAGATTTAACTGCTGTGCTTCTTTTTTGGGAGCTGTAAGAAAGTCTGAGTCATTTTCATTAGGGTGCATGCAAACACAATCCTGTATCCATGGTGTGAAAGCCGAGTTGCATAATCAAGATAGATCTACATAGATTATCAGTCACAAGGCTCTTATAATAACTTTCAAAGCCACTGAATTTGCTGGCATTTAAAAGGAGAGGTTCACAATTTTTCTAGTCTGTCCTAAAACAACAGTCAGGTGCCCAAATGAACACTGAAGCCTGTTTTTCTTGCTGTAATCATTCCTCCTGTGTAATGTAAGGGATGGAAGACAAACTCTACAAGCTCTCCTTGCGTGCAAAGATGTATTTAAAAGTTTAATTGAAGCTAATATGAAGCTTCAGCTGTCCAAATTAGTCAAATCAAGTCATCAAGGTTTCAAGTTACTGTCTTTTTAGTGCCATGTTCCCTCTTTCTGTTGCAATCCTTCCACTGCAGCTGAACGGGAAAACACTGAGACGGAAAGAGGGAAATTACAGCAAGAAAAACCTGTTTCAATGTTCATATAGGCACCTGAATATTGTTTTAACAAAGACTTGAAAAATTGTGAACCTATCCCTTAACCAATCAGCAAACAACAAACCCATCATATGTGCTAACAGCTATTTGCCACCAAATATAAAGCAATGTCTACTATTTGAATACGCCTTTGTTTCACAACATATTTTGACTTGTCATACAGGTGATACTAATCACATTAATGTTAATAGTTAATGTGTCCCAGTAAGCCATGACAGTGTGGTCCATCTAGTCTCTCTTTCTTCAGTAGCTTTGTTTATGCTTAGAATTGCTTACGTCACTGATTAAATGTGATTTATACATGTCTTGTTCTTAATTCTTGTTTTATGGTTTTTAGTTTAACTTTTTATACATCTGTTCTATTACTGTACTGCATTATAAGCTGGTAAATAAACTCAGTCTTCTACATCTACTACCAGTCCTACAACAGCTTCTACTTTTAAAGCTTTTTGTTCCTTGACTCAGATTTAAATTTTTATCCTATACAAAATTATAATAAAGGCACAAATGTATGCATCTGCAATCCTACCTGTATAACATATTTAAGTGTTGCTAGTTGATAGGGTGAGCGCAATTTGTTTGTGAGTCAGGCATCCTCTGTAAACTGTCCGCTTTGCACGGTCAACACCTCAAGGTTTTCAATATATATGCCAATTTTTCTTCTGCCAAGAACCAATTTGCACAAATTACCTCTGCACTGACAGAATTTGTATCCAGTTTTTTTCTCGTTTTGAAAATTAATGGAAAAGCAATGCAAATCTAGAAAGCTTGAAAAGAAAAACTACTCACAACTTCCTTCTGCATTCAGTGGCACGATCAATCTTAAACTCGGGGAGGCTGACAAAGCCCTCTGCCTTCTCGTCCTGTGATGAGCAACAGCAGAGTTAAATCAAAGTGCCCTTTAATAAAAAAAGTCTTCACATTCTAAATTGATGTATTTTAAAGCTTTGACAAAAATCATCATATTCACCTCTTCGTTCATGTACCAGTACAGGCACGTGCCTTTCAAGATGAACCAGTACTTCTTCCACTTCTGAGAAAAATAGGTTTTAGCATCCTTCTTTTTCCACAGCCAGCCTTCACAGTCCCCCTGACCCAAGTCCCTGCAGGAAATCCGCCGCTTACTGATTGAAGACATGGGGCTTCCAGCTACAGGCGCCAGCAGGGGAGCAGAACAGACGAGAAATCAGAAAACACGCCATATGAAACACCTGCTCATGTTTGGGTTTGAGTACACGTGAGCGCTCAAGTGAAACCGCTTATTCCTACCTTTACTTTTCTTCTTTGACCTTGACAGCAGCGAGGATCGTTCAAACACCTGCAAAGCAAAACAGAGTGACGTCATGCAGAGGAGAAGCTCCTGCTTCTACGCTATCACGCAGCAAAAACATTTGACTTTCATTGATCACACAGGCACAAGGGACTAACATGGTAGAGGGATGCAGAGTCAGAGCTGGATGTGGACAGGGAGACTTCCATCTGGAGGGCGGGGACAAGTGTGTAATGGGTGGGGCTGCCTCCCCTCTCCGTCTTCCTCCTGTTTTGACTTAGGCTGCGTCCTAGAAGGAACTCTTCCCCCGGGGCTTTGTCTTCACTCGCAAAACGCAGCAGGGAATTCTCTGCAGGGGCACGATAGAGGCAAACTCAGTACTGCACACACTTTATGAAATTAAATTGTCATTTGCATAATAAATGCTTTGTATAGTTCCCCAAAATGCATCTGCATTTCAAGATGCTGCAGCAATTCAATAACACAATGAAGTAGCTGACTTGTCAATGAGTTTTTCTACCTGGACCAGAGACGTTTAACCACATACCAGTTCTAAAAAAGGCATGAAAGGCATTTAAAAATCTACAAAGGAAGGCTGTTGTCAGGCAGGAAGCCCTGAAAACTTTCAAATACTGTCTCTTGTAGATAAATATAGCACCATCACTTTTTTTTCTGAAAAGCCCAAAGGAGCAACATATCACCACCATCCCCAGAGGAAACAAACACATCACTCAAATCTTTCTTTGAGACTGAAATAAAGCAATTCAGTCTCCTCCCACTCCACTTACCACCTAGCGCAACAGTCACCAACAAAATGTGAAAATCTCAGGAAAATATATTCCTACGGTTGCCAAAGCAACAGCGTACTTTATATATCTAAACAGAGAGAAAGAGCGAAACAGAGTGAGAAATAGAGAGAGAGAGAGAGAGACAGAGAGAGAGAGACAGATAGAGAGAGAGGGGGGGATGAAGGGTAAAAAAGGAGCAGTGATAGATTATGAACATATGGATGAGATGGAGGCAAGAACTGATATCCAGCATGTTATCAGTTTTGACAGGCCAGCTCATCCTTCTACTTTTTGGCTCCGAGATCTGAGAGGGTGAGGATATTATGAGGTATCCACCCACTCACCTCAGCTCCCTCTGTCCCTCTCTGTCTCTCCCTCCTTTTCTCTGCCACCCTTTCTTTTTCTCTCTCCCACTGCCTCCCACTCACCTCTCCTGCTCTCTCTCTTCAGCTTGGCCAGGTCTTCGTTGTCTCCCACCCAGTTGTATTCCACCGGCATTGAGATGGGCCTGAGCCTGCCTGGAGCAAGGAGGCCCAGGGAACGTCAATATCACACAGTTGCCCACACACACACATCAAACAGCTGCAGACGTCTCGAAAACATACGAACGTCACATTTGCACGGCTCTGAGCTCCTGGCTCTCACGATTACAGCAGCGGGTCGTCTAACAGGGCCAAAGTCTTACCATAGGTGGGAGTGCTCCCCCTGCGGACTGATGACACGTCTTGGTTTTGGTCGTACTCGTAACAGTATAGTATAGCGTCTTCCTCCACTAGAGGAAATCGCCGCCGACACTCCTGGTCCAGGTAGGAGTTTGGTGACTCAGATCCCTTGGCGACATGAACGTCTGACGGAGGATCGTCCTCCTGCAGATTTACTTTTTCATCTCTGCAGTAACAGAAAAGCAGGAAGCAACTTAATGTCAGTAAAGATTTGAACTAGTGCACGAAAAGAAAACTGTACTGTAGGGTGAAAATTTTACATCTTCAGCACGTAATCGGTCATAAACAGTCATGTTTTGATCTTAAAGAATAAGGCTATAATCATAGTCCATCCCTAAATACTCTCCGACTTCCCTACCCTGTCTGTGGCTCTCACCCCCAAGCCCATTTGTTCTTAGAAAAGATATGCACCCTGAAAAATTCATCATATATCATTTTTTAAAAATCTTACTCAAACAGGAGTAAATAGTATATTTGTTAGGGACTATTTTCAGCTGCAGATTATTACGCCTTTGGTGCACTTGAGTATTTATGTCAGCAGGATGGTGAATGAGGGATTGACTAAAAATAAACTACAGTGCCCATGTTCATGGTAATGAAGGAAATGGTGTGAGTCACTGATGTGTTTTTAATACTTTTTGGACAACAATGGAGCTATATGGGAGAGAAGATCAAGCTTTGGCTAAAATATAGAATACCACCAGACTCACCCTCTAAGTGTTAGCTTTAGTCTTTTATACTCAGTGAAAAATTTACATTACAAAAACACATAAAACAGCAATATTAAAGATGCCTTCTGGAGTTTTCTTGTACAACAAAACAAATACACTGTGTGTATCTGTGAGGCCAAAAAAAGTGTAGAATCCATTTCATTCCTCATGAAACATTTGCAAAGCAGATTTTTAAAATATTCTAACTAGTTCATTGGTTACATCTATGCTCGCATGCTGTTTCTTGGCTCATCACAGCCACTTCTAGATCATTGGAAGATCAGATTGGAATCGTTTGAGACCATTGGCAGGACTGTGCCTATGGTGGCACATTGCATAGCTTCATTGCATGTATTTCAGGCCTGTAACTTGGCGGCAGAAATGTGTATCGCAACGCCAAAACAGGAACCCACTTGTAAAAGCATTGCTCCACAGCACTACTAGTGGTGAAAAACTCCACCGGGTACGTTTAATATTTGTGAAAACAAGCACTGTGTGTTTTATGTTATTTTACGTTGTTTATGTGTATGTTCACCTGGGGGTGTAGGGTTCTGCTGGAGGAGGTGGGATGTAGAGGTCCTGCAGGGCACAACTACTCCTCCTGGATGGAGTGCTTAAAGTGCTGGTGGGCGTGGCAACACTGCTGCTGGGGCTCTGAGGGAAGATTGGCTGCGTGTGAGTGAGTGTGTGTGTGTATGTGTGAGTGTGTGTGAAAGAGAGAGAGACAGGAGGACAGACAGAAAGAGAGAGAGAGAGGAACAGTTACAGGGATTGACACATTGAAAATTCGGAGTTCACAGCAGTTCAGTCAGTTAGTCAGTCAGGGACGGTTCGTTCGGTTCAGGCTGTGCCACTGAGCATCTCAACCATGAAATGAGCAGTGTACTGTACGTTTCTGATGCTCCAGTTCTAACTGGTGCACACAAGAAGACAGGTTGGTGTGCAGTCTAGTCATCCCTCTCATTCAGGTCAAGGAAAATCTGGTCATAGCCTACATAGTCTGTTAAATGCAGTGCACGGAGATAGATTACGCCTGTCCTTGTTTATTTGTGATACCTTTATAACAAAATATTATCATCTTGAAATATGTATTATATTAAACCAAAGTAAAATCATCAAGATGTCTGTTTTGCAGCGATAAAACATTTGACTTTGATAGATTTATCCAAAAAACGCTTCAGAGCTTATTAAATGTGTAAGAACTGAAATTCTTTCAACAATGGAATATTAATTTGTCACTGCAGAAACTATGCTAATATGTTGCATAACACACAGCTGACTAATATCAGAGATGTATTATCAGGAGTTGTGCTCCATCATAAGACCATTATGCATGTCAGAGGCTGCAGGGCTTCCACAGCACACTGTTCTCTTCAATAACTTAACAGACTACCTTGACATTCTTAATTTTAGTCACATTTCAGAAAAGAAAACATTCTAGTTTTCATGTTCTCTTTTCCCTCCTTTTCTGTCCTTAAAAAATGCCAGCAGGAGAGCAAATTGGATTTAGGTAGAGAAGAAGAATGTGAGGATGTGAAGAGGGAGGAGGAGGCTGAGCGGTGCTGCGCTTCAGGGCCTCAGGGGGGTAAAAACATTTTCTCTGGCCTGGGACTCAAAGAAAGGCTGGGCTACATTAATACACATCCCCTCTCATTTCCACCCATTCTGGCTCAGGCACACGATCCTAATAATGTAATTGGTTTGGCCAAAGTAGGACAACAGATGCCACTTAGGGCTGAAATGTCAACTTGTGAATGAATGATGCTGGAAGCTTTAACCAATTAGTGTCAAGTTGTGCTACATAAACGGGGTGGACGCAATAAAAGCAATATCAGTACAATACAGTGCAACACCCATAGCTATCTCTGAAAAGAAACTGAACATTATGAGCTTTACATGGATGATTCGTTTGTTTCAGGGCTCTTGTATTAGATTGCGTTGTATTCCAAAGCTACTACTTTAATTGAGCCCACCACATCTTTACTTTGTACTTTTCTGTTTATTTTATAACTTTACTGGCTCATGTGAGACGTTGGTGTCTTGTGTCAGAAGTCTGTCCAGTCTTATTTTTAACATGAAAAGGGACGGATGCACAGAAATATACACATATACAAACATAACACTCATGATGCACATCCATATTCACATACAGAAACAGGCATGCATCAACATTATCTGTGGAGGATGAAAGCAGCAGTCATACTTGCAGAGCCAACGGTTTCCATCTCATGTTCTTGAGCAGAGCGGGAGTTGAGGTGAGCGTGCTCTGTGGGCGTTTCTTCAGTGTCAGGGTGACACCTGCAGGGTCCCCACGCAACAAGTTCACCAGGTTCTTCAGCTGCCAGCCCACCTAGCAAACAACAAAAGCATGATACACTTAAAGGTTTCCTCGACACAGACACATTCATCCAATAATAAGCCGACATTTTAATATCAACGTCCAGTTGGGGATCAGTACGTCACAAAAGAGATTTAACATACAGTACATCCAGTTCATAAATAACTTTAAATTTGATCTTCCAAATACTTTGTGGCTGTTTATCAGAGTCTCTTTTCGCATATGATTTGGATGACTTTTCTTTCCCATTTTATGCTGAAGTTTGGCTTGCCACGCAGGCTTTTTATTCAAGGTATTTTTTTGCTTGTTATTTTAATAATACACATGAATCCTGACGGTCAGGAATGGAACTGCAGCCTCTGTTGGTTGTGTTAATGATGTTAAATACAAAGTTGTATGCCCAAGGGCAGCTTGTACACCTCCTGTGATATCAATCTGCAGGCACTGTCATGTTGTGGTAAGCACTGATGTTGCACATCGTGAACAGCTGCATGCCTTGTAAATAGTCTTTAACCCAGTTCTGATGACATTTGGCACAAAAAACACCCTGCCCAGAGAAACACTGTCTGCTGCTGAACTAAATATGCCAGGTCCAGTTTGGGGAGGAAATATCCTCTCTTGCTTGGCTGACTGCACTGAATTTCAGTACATTGTGTATTCCAAGCAGCCTGAGAAAGCTGGCATTTTTCAGGCACTGACCTAGCAATCACTTTGTTCCTTTCCAAGTAATTTTTAACCTTGACAGCCACAACACAGAAATTCTTCACACACACAGAGTGCATTAAAGAGACAGATAGGCAGAAACAGACACTTTTAGAATCCAAAGCCTGCTTTATTCCGTAATACAAAGATTGTCTTGCTGTGTCTGGCCAAAAAAGATTGTGTTTATTTAAAGCACCCCTGATTCTCACCTTGTTTTCAGCTATTTAGTGTTCTGCTTTTGTTAAGAAATGTCCTGCTTTAAGCAAGTAAGCTTATAAACATTGTGTCACTGACTTCTACATTCTGTTTCTCTCTCTTCAGGGGAATCTGGTAACACTCTCCAGTGATAAATTTACTGTCCTGCATGGAGATTTTTATGTGTTTGGAGCCTTCCCCATTTATTGACAATTCCACCAGAGGTTCAATCTATCATTGCTGCCTGTAGTTATTTATTTCTGACATGCTGTCGTAATTTTTTACAGCCTTCTAATCCTGTGCTCAACAGCACTGAATAATGTGCCAGTTCTTTAGCTTATTCTACACATGTAATAACATTCTCAAAGTTAATCACAAGGCAACTTTTACCTCTGAGGATTTTTCTTTATTAATTTCCTTTGGTTGATGAACCTCCTTTGCCTCAGAAGCCTTTCTTACTGTATGTCTGATTTGCATGGAAAGGGATGCTCAAATCCAATGAACTTTGGTGCGTGTCTTACTGCTGGACTTCTCCTAGTTGCTTTTATTGTAGATCAGTCATCCGTGAACTCTTTCAACCACCTCCTCTTTCCATAATAGTGTTTTTTTAAGCCCCAAAGTTTGTTTTAATATCTTGCAGGCCTGAAGATGTCTTTTTTGTGTTATGATTAAAAACTTTCAGAGCATTTCTTTTTTGTTTTTTGTATCTTTCTGTGAGAAGAGATACTCCCAGGCCACCGCCAACACATATCTACTGTTCAGTGAAATATTACTTTGTTTCTCCAAAGGGTTCCCTCTAGCTTAGTGCCCTCCATCCACCCAACAGCAGTGTATTCAATCGGGATGTTCATGAATAATCAATCATCATGAACTAAAAGGAATAGTTCAAATTTTTAGCGAAATGTGCTTTTTTGTGCCGAGAGTAAGATTACAGTTAACTCTCAAACTCACTCAGTTACTCTGAGCTGCTGCTTGTTTATGCAACAGCAGCAGCAGTAGCAGCATCAGCAGCAGTGGACATCTCCAGCTCCACCACCACTCCAGCATCCACTGGAACTCTGTCCCAGCCCCAGTCAATCAATCAAGTTTATTTGTCACATTTAATCATATAAGGTACAATCACAGTGAAATGTAATCCCGCCAGTTCCTTCAATTCCTAAATGAAAAAGAATTTAATAGAATAGAAATAGTAATAATATATGTGTATGATTGGAGGGGTGGGGGCAGTCTTAGGCAGTGACCTCATTTACGATCCTAGCGGCCTGAGAGTTGAAGCTCCTCCTGAGCCTCTCAGTTCTGGCCTGATGTATCCGGTACCTTCTTCCCGACCGCAGCAGGGAGAAAAGGTCGTTATCTGGGTGGTTGGGATCCTTAATGATTCTTCTAGCCTTATTCTTGCAGTGTCTGATGTAGATATCCTGTAGGCAGGGTAGAGCACCGCCTATTGTTTGTTCAGCTGACCGAACCACTCTTTGCAGGGCCTTGCAGTCCTGTTTGGTGTTGTTTCCGTACCAGGCAGTGATGTTCCCCATCAGGATGCTCTCCAGGAATAGAACATTCCTCAGTATTTGAGGAAATACCCAGAATTTCCTCAAGCGTCTGAGCTGAAACAGTCTCTGTCTTGCCTTTCTCACCATTGAGTCTGTATGCAGCACCCAGGTCAGACTTTCAGTGATATGGACACCAAGGTACTTGAAGCTGTCCACCCTCGCCACCAAGGACCCATTGATATTGAAGGGCGTAGTTCCTTCCCTGCTTCTTCTCCAAGTCCACTATCAGCTCCTTAGTGTTGCTGATGTTCAGGAGTCGGTTGTTGTCCTGACACCAGTGGGTCAGGTCCTCTATGTATCCTCTATATATCTTCAGGTAGGCCTTTTCATGGTTATCTGTGTTCAGGCCGACCACAGCTATGTCGCCAGCAAACTTGATGATGAAGTTGGAGTTGAAAGTGGCTACACAGTTGTGTGTGTACATGGAGTATAGCAGGGGACCCAAAACGCAGCCCTGGGGTGCTCTGGTGTTAAGGATGAGGGCAGAAGAGGTGTGTCTGCCTACCCTCACCACCTGGGGTCTGCCCGTCAGGAAGTCGAGAATCCACATGCACAGTGAGGTGTTTAATCCCAGGTCCTTGAGCTTTGTGACATGCCTGAAGGGAACTATGGTGTTAAACACTGAATCGTAGTCAATGAACAGTAATCTCACACAGCTCCCTTTTTTCGTCCAGGTGAGATAGGGTGGTGTGGAGGATGTGTGCTATGGCGTCTTCCTTTAAGTACTTGAGTGAATGTAATTAGTTACTTTCCACCAGTGGTTGTTGGTATACAGTGTATTTCTTCTGGTTCCCCATGAGGAGCATACACTGACACCTCTCTGCTCTGACTTTTGGCCGCCTTTAAACCACACTTCACAGTGAGATGAAAGAGTCTTGAAAGCAAAATAAACTCTGCATTTGCACTTATTCTCTTTAAAAAATGGCTGCATTCAGTGGGTGAGTTGACTGACTGAAATGAACCTGTCTTGAGCTGTGTAATTATCATACGTCTTGCTGTTGCGCACACAAGTAGCAATTATTTTAGACAAAGGGTGCTATATATAAATTGTGCACCATAGGAAGTTTTTGCTTTCAATTGCACTGAATTTATACAATGCTACTTCAGCAAATAGCAGTGAAAAGGCCCTGCACACCCATACAGATACACACGGGGGGGGCGCTTCCTAAAGGCAACATAGGCGGTTGCCTAGGGCATCACCCAGAGGAGGGCGCCAAAATTACACCCAGAAAAAATCATCAGTGAGTGATCATAGCAGTCAGAATATGCTAGAGCATTGAAGGGTATTGTGGAGTGGAGTGTATGTGGAGCACTGCAGTTAGAGAAAATGAAAAGGCAAAAGCCATCCAGGGCTTGGTACAAAAAAAAGAAAAAAGAAGACGACGACAAACGTCCTTAGGAGAAAGGTATGCGATTTTGACCGTTAACTTTGCATTTTGTCAATTTTAGCGAATGGATTAATCATGTTAGCATCATGTTATCTTGCTTCTTCGCTAGTTAGGGGGGTGTGACGTTAGCTTGCAACATAAACGTTATTGCCATTGAGTCAAAACTGTCATCAGGCTTTCTGGAGCAAAACAAATAAGCGCAAGTTCAGCTATATAATAATTCGCATAATTTTTGTTGTGTCACGATATTTAAATTTGAGTGAACAATGTTACACCAGTTTTAATGTAGTGTAGCGTGCGTAATATAAGGTTAACATTAGCTCAGCTCAGCTGGCAACACTATGTAACCCTGTCAAAAGGTGCATGCATTTGTATTTATTCTGGGTTGGAATGAAAAAAGTGTCAGGGTAGGCTTTCCAAATTAGGATTGGGAACGTGTACATGAGTACACGTGTACTTGCTGCTGAATTTATAATCATTAAGAAAAAAACTGTACATGATACTGTTATTTTTAAATAGACAACCCGTGCACATATGAATAAAAGGAATGGATAAAGGAAAAACAATAACCATTGCTAGGCAACTGCAGGTA
This sequence comes from Thunnus albacares, assembly GCF_914725855.1. Lineage (NCBI taxonomy): Eukaryota > Metazoa > Chordata > Actinopteri > Scombriformes > Scombridae > Thunnus > Thunnus albacares. Next base: position 10,801,475 of record NC_058118.1, on the reverse strand, counting down.
TTGTGCTACAGTCTAAATTTTCAAAAAAAATACTCATTTTTGGAGATTATTGAAGAAAAATGGATGTGTAATCATTTCCCTTGCATAGGCGCCAGGGGAAGCTTGCCTAAGGCATCAAATGTGCTAGGTCCGGCCCTGCACACACACAAGTGTTTTCAATTATTTTGGCTGATTACAGCTCTGCTAAAGTCGGGAGCTATATTAAGTATAATGTGAGGTCGCCTAACCAAATAACTATAAAATTTGAAAGTCCTGCTCTAATGTAGAATGTGAGGAAGATGTAATAAAGCACAGTCAATACTCGCCCACACAATATTGAGGAAACATCTAATTAATAAGTGAAAACACCTGTTGTTTGTTGATGGCCCTACGCAGGTACCACCTGATCAACTGAAAGGCTCTTGTGAGCGTGAGTTCAGTGATTTCAACTGACCATCCAACTGGCCAAGAAGTAACAGACCCATCCAGTCAGAGCAACATATCCACATTCTCAAATACCTATAAGAGGCACAGCAGTCAGCCACTTAGACAATAACAGGTCTAGTGGTGCTGCAGTGGCACACTGTGGATGTACTGCAGCACACATGTGAACATGTATAAAGGAACTGCATACACACTCACACCATACACACAATCTGAGGCAGATCTTTGTGTACAAAACAAGATTGTATGAATTAAACAAACTTACAGAATCAATCCACAAAATGCAAAAACATGCACAAAAAGAATCCACAACTTCAGATAGGAAACATGAAAAACATAAAATAACCCAGAGAGAAAATACTATGGTCTTACCACTGTCTGATGATTGACCTGAATGACTTCATCTCCAGCATGGATTTTCTTACAGCGGTCAGCCAGGGACTGATGGACAGACAGAGAGGCAGAGTCATTAACTGCTGCACAAATTCACTGTGAATATCTACACACAGTAGGTGAACACAAAGAGACTTAAACTTACTCCTTCTGTCGTCCCGGTGATTACATGCAAACCATCATATGTTGATTTGATATACATGCCCTGTGGAAAGAAAGCAGCACATAAATTTACGTTAACATTTTAAAACAAACCCTAAAACAAGGCTCATTAAACACAATGCATCTCAGCTCAGTCACACAGCCATTTGTAGAACAGACCAAGGTCACAGCATATTTGCAAATATTAGCATTTGTTTTAACCTGATTATTGAGCAAAGTGGGCAAGAATCTGGATTTATCTCAATTCTTGTTCAGCGCCAATGTTTTTCTTCATATTGAGCTGGCATCTGCCTCATCAGACAAATGTTTTAATAACTTCAGAAACGTCACATGGCTTTACTTTTCAAAAATACCAAATATCAAATGCTCCTCAAAACAGACTGAATCAAACATGGAGGATTATTTATCTGCAAATACTGTTTGTCTGTTGCAGAAAAGCTAAAACTCAAAGCTTTCACTAAAAGGGGTCGTAAGTGCATTATGAACAGACGCGCGCGCACACACACACACACAAACACAAGTCCAGACACACGTTCACACACAGATGTGCATGAGTACACTCACACTGATACACAGAAGCAGCATGCCAGTCTTGAAGATGAGTGTAAGAGGTTTATTTTTAGGCCACTTGGCCCACTGTTCTGTTCAGGTTTCACTGAACGGATGAGAGAACTTCCATGCCCCCTGCAAGCATTTGTGTGGGGGTGGGGCTCTTATTGTGGCCCCAAGCAGGGCGCTCGTGCCTGAGTGTAGGTCAGTGCGAAGATGGAGTTCAACAAAGCACTGATGGTTATATGGTGGCGGCAAAAATAAGTGTCTACTATGCTACTTAACGTAGTATCTATAGTATGTCACAAAAGTAAGCGTATTCACAGTCAGTTGTTGAATTTCAGCTCTCTGTATTTTGATCATTTTAACATGGGCAACATGTTCTTTTCATGTTGCTTTTTAGCAGCTGACTCATATGCCCACCAGCTCAGCGAAACCCAGTTTTGGGACAGCTGCAGTCAGCTCCATTAGATATTGGACAGTGCAGCAGCACGCAGTGTTTATGTTTTGCCTCAATATTCTTACTTACTTTGAAATGTGAAATGATACCACAACTGTTGTTTAAAGTGCCAATTTAAAAATTCAACAGCCACTTGTCTTCCAGTAAACAATGTCCCAGTTACTATGGATGACCAGATGAAAACTATTACCAGCAATGTCTCTGGATGAAACCCAGTGACAGGGACACTGTTTCTGTTTATTTTTAATGAAAAATGTTCAATGCTGTGAACACCAGAAATAAGATTCCTTTCATCTGCATTGTACTGGGGAAATATGTTTATCTCGAAACATGGGTTAAATAAAACCAAAACTATCTGCGTGGGTCATTACCACTAGAGGCGAATATGCTTTTTGTAATTTGGGTCGACTGAGCCTTTAAAGGTACACTATGCAGGATTTTCCTAAAAAACAATGTATGGACTCATACAAAAATAATCCCCCTAAATCATCACTTATGACCCACTAGAAGTGTGTGGTGGTGTATTTATCTACAGGGACTCTGCCTTCTGCCTGTATTTTCTTATTTTCTTATTATTTTGCTGTGTTCGGGACGTTTCTGGGCGTCAATCTTTGGACAGTGGGTGTGTAGCCTTCAGCCAATAACAGCGCACAGGGTGTAAGGTCAGGACTCTATAAAAACTTAGCGACCTGGTTACATCGTTGTCTCCGTCTCCCTCCTCTGCTCTCTGTCTGTTTGACCGGGGGCAGGGCTGAGCTACACACACACACACACACTCTCAGAGCAGAGAGGCCACAGTGAACAGGATAAAACGTGCACTTCAGCTGCATACACAATCCAGCAATGCGGCACCTTCCCGCAGGGTTGTGCGGAGGTGTGGGCGTGTTTATTTGTGTTTTAGAACGTAACTGCCATGAAAAAATCAGAAAATAATGTTTTATTTATGAGAGTCACTGTTTTGCTCTCGCTAGTGCTGCTCCCTCTCTTCATTCACTCTTGCTCAACCACTGCTGCTCTCGCGCTCTCTCTCACTCTCTCTCTCTGGTGTCGTTGAGCCGAGGAGGAGGGGCTAACTGTGAATGTTTTGTTTACAAACACCAACGGACAAATCCTGCATAGTACACCTTTAAGTGAATAGTTTGTGACCCAAAATACCTACATATGTGTATTTGTATGGTATTTATATCAAAGCTTTGAGCTGGAAGTAACAAATCAGGCAGTTAGTATTAGTGATTGAGCAACTGGATTAACTTTTTTTTTTTGCAGTGAGTAACACACATGCTGCATGATAATTTTTACATGCCATATTTGAATGAAACAGAAGTCAATATGCTGTCAAGTGTCATGCGGTTGGGATTTCTGTAATTAGTAGGTTTCACCATCATCCAGCATTATTAGTAGTCTTGTACTTTACTTTTTTTGGTAGCTTTTTTCTTGTGTTCATTTCATCAAACCTGAAAAACAATTTAACATCTATATTTTAAGTATATTAAACCATATTCAGGAGTAATGAAAAGTATATTGGAAGCCTGTTTATGTGCAGGTGCCACATAGTGTTGAGGAGTGTCGGGCTTGTATGCTTCTGACAGACTGTTGTGTTTACCATGAGTGAGTCTGTGCAGTGTGATGCTGTTGAGTTTTAGGAGTTTGGTCCAAAGCAGCTACCCAGCGTGTGACTGGATGACCGTCTCCATAGGTCAGTCATATCTCAAAATGTCAGTATTCAGCATTATTAAAGTTCATTATGAATAAGAGGGAAAACTTTAGCTACAGCGTTCATTTAATATGTAAACGAAACATGACTGACTGAAATATCTGAAAGAGTGAATTTCTGCCATTGACATGTATTTTTCTGTTATATTTGTGCAGGTTTAGATGCATCATTAAAACTAGCTAACAATATAATCTGCAGCAATCTACAGAATAAAGCCAATAATTACTTCATATAGATATGATGTTTATATGTGCAGAGAACAGAGCGACAAATCTTCTGTAACACCACAGAAACACACAGAGCATCCTCTAAAGACTAACTGGGTTGGATGACCAATCAGAAACTCACAAAAAATGAGTTTGGTGCTTTATGTCTGAGTGGGCAAAAGTCTTACCAATCCTTCAGTGGATTTTATGTTGGCAAGCTGCACAACCTCCAAATGTGCAGCCTGGGACACCATGGGATCCGAGGACAGAGAGATAATGTGGTCGCACACTTCAGACAGAGTTTTACACTGGGGAGGAGGACAAATTAGGCATGAATACAATCTTTAAGTGTTAGCGATGTAACTTTTACATTTGATCCAATGGAATAAAGTCAGCGACTCACCACGTGCAGGATTTTGTTTTCTGTTTCGTATACAGAGCAGTCCTGGGGAACATTCAGAGAGCACTGTTACCTCAAGAGAATGTGTCAAAATGGAGTTATTATTGGCATTTTTGCTGTAGGTGGATATAAGCAAAAACCGAGCAGCTTGGCACCTATAACCCCCAACACTCCCACACAGGCATGCACAAACACAAAACAAATGAATCACCAATGCGGAGGCATGCCTCTCTCTCTCTTTCTCTCTCAGCCTTCAACTCTCTCGATTTTAAATGTTTCTCTTAACTTTGTATAAACATTATCCTCGTTAGTGACCATCCTCAAACTATTAAGCATCACTTCTCTCATTATTTACTGAACTTTCAGGGCCATACAAGCCTGCATGCAAAGACAAATACACAGATATTAAAATCTAATCTGCAGAATCTTTAGTTATTAAGCCCAACTTAAACACTTCTATTTAAGTGATTCTTATAAGCACGTTAATTTATGAAACAAACAAAAGAAAAGTGCAAACACCAACATAATGAAATGTTGTTCATTCTGATATTTTTTCTAAATTTAAGCTTTCTAAAAATGTAGGAAAATATGTGCATCATTTAAAGATGTTTCTAAAACTATTGCGCACAAATAAACATTACAGTACGATGAAGACAAGTTATAAGGCATTTAGGCATCACCATGAATCAGGTAACTCTTGTCTGGAGGAGGTATTTTGAACATTTCACTGTTGTTAACAAAAAGTTAATAACTGGGTTTGAGTTGTAAATTATTATTAAACAATTTGTTTACCTGTTGTACAATGGTAGTGAGCTCAAGACACAGCTGGATCACGTTGTTTCTGGTTACAGAGTAATCTGCCACTGCAGCGAATGGGGACCTGAAAAAGAAGGAGCACCTGGAATGAACCATTAGATCATTCTTCCTTTGAGACTAAATCACTGGTCAATCTGTGGGAACATTTCCAAACACACAAACACAGGATTCCTTTATTTATATCCATGTTTTTGAATCTTCTAAAGATATTGAGTCAGATTTTAGAGACTAATATTACAATTTTGAGTCCTTATTATGCATGTAGTGCATATTCAGTCATCATATGTGGTAAAGGCCAGTAATAGCTGACACTGTGTAAAGATTAGTTTGCTATTAAGCTTTTTCTTTTCACCATGATGTCAAGACCCTGGATAAGGATACCAGATATCAGCACCAACACACCCTGTACCCACCCAAAAAAATCAAATTTTTATCTTAATTTCCACCTTTGTACTCCAGAGTCCTGTCATGTTTATGCTGCCAAGTGTAATTCTGTCTATAATGATGCATTTTGAACATGAAAATGTTGCTGAATTTTAATTAGAATGCTTGTTGTAGATTATGACTGCATATATGGGAAACAAAATAGCATTTCACTTTGTTGTTTCTGTTGAATGTTGTCAGCTTTGAACTTCTGAATTCATCAAACGTACACATACGCAAGCACACACACACACACACACACACTCACTGGCACAATCCCACAGAGAAGCAAGGGATAAAGCGACATATAAATAGACTTGCTCAGTGCCTTTTTGGCCACTCTGTCAAAATCTACTTATATAAGGCCTTTACTCATCTTTTCATGTCAGCTGATTGGTCATGGAAATAACATTAAAAAAAACAACGACAAAACTGCTCTGCATGTGGTAAAATTTGGAGTCTCTACAAAACACTACATGAACCAATGAATCATGACAAACAAGATTGTCTGATCCTTTCTGAAGCCAGTCTTTCTATATTTAATTTGCTGCAGTACAGCAGCACAACAGGTTCTTTTCAACCAATGTAAAATTAAAAGAAAATGTGAAATTCAAATATTCCATCATATCAGTATTGTTGCTTAAAAATCAACTGTCACAAGTATGAACCTAAGATTATTTTAAGGGCAAAGACATCCAATCAAAGTACAAAGATCTGCAACAAAATCTGCCCAAATTCTCAAGACAAAACACTGTCTGTGCATGAATGTATCCGTGTGTGTGTGTCATGTGCCTTTTAACATGTTTGAAAGTTATCACACATGCAACCTTTTGTCAAATCTCACCTATCTAGCCATGCCAGAAGGCTTTTGGCGGCAGCAATGAGGTCCACCACAGAGGTAAGAAAGTCATTGGGTAATTTGCGGGTGGCTCGGCCATCGTAATGACCGCTGCGCCGCCTCCCTGTGATGAAGTTCTGCAGGTTCTTGGCCGATGCGTTGAGCTTATGAGAAAGAGTCTTCAGATTCTCAGTCTCCAGCCCGTAATTCTAGAGGATAGAGGAAAGTAAATTCATTGTGTTTGACCAGTTTGTCAGTGTTTGTTTTGACTGTGATGCGTTCCCAGAATATCTCCAGTGCGGAGATGGAAATGCAGCTTTTGTCTTGACACTGCTCTGCGCAGAAAAAGACCACCGGGGCTTCAGCCCACCTTTTAGCGCTATAGAAGATGCTGCTCATATGACAAACGTGAGGAATGAAACCACTGACCCGTCCACCCTGCCCCGCTCCCCTCTAGCTGTCACTTTGCATGTCTACAGAAAGCAGAACACATATTACCCTGTATGCCAAACTGCACGTGCAGGCCTGTGGGCGTCTGTCACGTTAGACTTTCTTGGGAGGGGAGAGCGCGGCAGGAGGGCCACTAATCATATTTAATACAGCAGTGCCTGAGAGACTTAAAACTAAATCCCAGTTACGTAAGGAGCTTTGGGGCTGAAGCAAGGCCCCCCGTGCATCGATGCAGGATGAGAGGACTTTAGATTCAGATTGCATCTGTGACCACAGTCCACAAAATCTACATCCAGTCTCTCTATGTGTCTCAAGGGCTAACGCATACCCGTCTTCATCTCTATATTCCACCCTCTCGCCTTCATTCCTACTTCTCATTCATCTTTTACCATCTTCTCTTTTTATATTTCCTCCAGCTCTAACGCCTTTGACACCACCATAGATTTTCTTTTTTTCTGATTGACCCACTGACTCCTCAGCGTGCAAATCAAAATAAAGATCTGAAAAGGAAGGAAATTATAGTACTATATTAAATTGCACTTATTAAAAACTGAAGAATATTGTAACTTCTATCTCCTATGGACAGCATGGCTACAACAATTAGAAGCAAATAGACGACACATGAATTTAGAACTTTTGTAAGTTAACAGATGTCTAAATCAGCAAACACGGATACCAAAATATAACCAAGCAAAGGAATATGTAACACACCAATAAGCAATTGGAAAACAAATTAAATGAAAATGTTTTCAAGAGTTAAGATTTTACTGTTTTGAATCTACTACAGATTTTCTGAGTTAATGATTTTGAAAATGTGGGTTTTGAAAAGAAGTACATATTCATAGACAAAGTGGAGTGATAAGAAAAGTTAACATTTGGTTAGGGCTCTAACTGTTGGAAAAAAAATATATATGTACATATATATATTCCATATTCTTTGACCTAATAATGTGCTTTTGACTACAGTGAGTGTGATTATAGCTGCAACCACCAATTATTTTCATTCATCTGTCAATTATTTTCTCAATCAATTGACTATTTGTTTGATCTACCTATAAAATATCAGAAAATTGTGAAAAATATCATGCATAAACAGATTCAGGGGAGGCTCAGTGAAATGAAGTGGAAAAATATTACATTAGTTATTACATCGCTTATCAAAAGGAGATCATGTAGAACAACCTAAATGTGTGTGATTTGGTTAAAGAAATAGTTCAGAGATATAGTAGTTTGGGGAATTTTACTGTTTTTCCCACTTTCCCAGAATCAGAAACTAATAAATGCTTTCAGACAGACCTTTTTATGAATTTGGTGTAGTTTAAAGGAGGTCAAACAGCAATATCAGGCTATCTTGGCTCAATCGTTGAGTGTCTATGGGATCAAATAACACAATCACAATCCTATATGCATCCAGAAATTGCACAATTGCACAAGGCGGTATCATTAATTGTCTTGTTTTGTCCAAGAAACAGTCCAAAACCTGAAGCATATTCAATTTACTACCATGTAAGACCAAGGAGAGCAGCAAATGCTCACATCTTAGATCCTGGAACCATCAAATCTTTTTTTTTTTTTAAAAAAAAGCTTAAAAAATACCTGAACAATTAATCAATTATCAATTATTAAAAGTGTGTTACATTCTTCTATCAGGATCTAGTAGGTTTTACACTGGTGGAAGAGACTCTGAACAGGAAGTTACATCATCATTGGTTTTTCTTACATACACATTGTGATCCCGCTGACCTGGATCACAGTGTAACACAGGTCTGAAGGCGCTGCGGTGCCACGTAGAGTGACTGTTAAAATAAATATTATGCTTTCACTCCTTTGGCAGCGCATTAGTCCAATCAGCAGAACAGCAACCTACAACGCTGACACACACAAAACTTGTGGGTCTGAGATTGGGAGCAGAAATCACTTCATAAAGAGGCTGTAATCCATGTCAGCACTGATGACGGCTGTAAGATTTGCCTGTAGAGGATGTTTTGGTCAGATTATTAACTCTGGTAGATTTGCTGTAATGTTTGAGGCCTAAATCATTTTATCTGTTGTGACAGGCAAATGCTTAAAGTATAAAGCTATCAAAAGTATTTGTGTGTGTTTATAGTGTGTCTATCTTGACAAAAAACAATTAAAATCCTTTTATTCCTTCAATAAATGTCTTACCAATTAAGTGCTAGAAAAAAAGCAAAATGTTAATTTTCCACTATCTTTGAAAAAAACTTTTTTTTTTTTGCTTGATGACAGCATATTTTTGGGGTTTATCCAGAATGAATTTTGAGGAGGAACCAAATGCGTTACAGAAACTTCATCCGACAGCAACTGTCTGTGACTCTACCAAGTGAGTGGTGGGACGACAGCGTGGGAATCTTGGACTCACCAGAGCGCAGAGCAAGTCCACGGCTTCCAGTATGAGTTCCTGGTGGCCGATTCTGGACACCCCCAAATCCTCCAGCTCCTGGTGGGTGATACGCAGCAGCTGGTCCCCCCCTACTTTCTCCCTCTCGAAGGTCTTGATGTACTGCTGCAGGCAGTCGTCCAGGCCTGAAAGGAAACACACAGATTGACAGGAAAACTTTCACTACAGCTCGACAAGGCAAAAATTTTGTTTGCTGGCGATAACAGATTTTCAGATTTTATTAGTCAGTCAGCTTCTTGTGCAATCTTAACTTGCATTATGTGTTCTAATCTTCTAATAGGGCTTGATATTGCTTTCCTTGCCAGAATATGTGCTGTAAATCTGATTTCACTGTGTGTGCACAGGTTTTATTTTGTTGCTGTGTCCTATGAGTGAAACAGTCTATGTCTGACAAGAAATCTGACAGATTCCCCCTTCTCCAACACTTCCACGGCACATTTTTTGCTTTAAAACAGCAAAAGCTTTCAACTAAAAGGAGCAGTGTGTCTGTGCTCAGCTTGTTTTACATCTTTCGGTGCTGCAGCAGGTGTGAAGTCTTTTGTTGACGCAGTTGATGAAGTGCAGCCAACTAAAACAAACCGACAGATTCTGCACCTTCTATCTGCGTCAACGGGTTTCATCGATATACACAGAGTACAGGGTGTGGACACAAGGACAGGAACATCTTGCAAAGAAAAAAACCCCAATATATTACAGCATCACAAAAAAAACTTAACAATTGAATTGAACATCTCTCGGACACAAAAATCAACAAAAATTGCATACTCTCTGTATTATTGGATTTAATATTTTCTAGGTGTTATAGATGTGATATTGTGTTAACTCCCTGTACTCTTAGCTTCCTATAGACCAGAACGCTGCCCCAATGATTTAGTATTATGTTGAAACTACATTGTTAGATGTTAAACAACCGTTTGATTTTGCTTTGTAAATACATTTTGATTGATGGTTCAGCACTAGAGCCTCCTGGATCTTGAATCTTATTTACAGTTTTATTCACTGTCATATCAAGCAAACACACTATTTGAGAAGAAAAGTATTTCTCATTGATCCAAATAGATTAAAAAAAATGTTTATATTTACAGTACATTATAGCTGAATGTCACTGGACAGTGCTCTGCATGCTAACCAGACGTCCTTTTACCACTGGAGACTGAGAGAGTAGCCTTTGTATGGCCTTTTCTATGCACTCGGTCTGTTTCCATCTTCTCAGTGAGTGAGGGACATACACACACATACACACACACACACACACACACACACACACACACACACTGACAACTCTTTGCTCATCTTGTCTTTTCATCGCTGTGGACCAATCATATACATGTGACTCAGTACTGTGCCTAAACCTGATCAAGCATTCAGATCAGGTTTAGCTGGCAGCTAAACGGTGGAGAGGAAACATAGGGAGTTTCATGGTTTTGCATAAAATTTAAAGGCTTAACTAATCAGCCTCTTTACCAACTTAATTGAGACTCATTATGTCAATGAAGTATTCCCCATGTTGCCATAGAAACCATGAAGTAGGGTTTTGGCAGGGATTCTCCCTGACCGCAGGACAAAGTAAAGAAATGTGCAAAGAAAGGGCATGCAGCGCTCCAAAAAAGTGACTACATGGTACCATGAGACATTTCGCTAACATAGCTATCTGCTGAATTAATTAGCAATCACTCAAAAACTCCTAGGATTTATTTGTTTAAATATCACTGCAAAGCATCATGAAATATTAATTTTGATATACAAATAAAGGTCATTGCTATAGTTTAAATGTTGGATTTGTTACCTCACATACAAACATAAAGTAAGGCTAAAATGCTGTTTACGAATGCTAAAGTCTGGTGGTTTCCCCTTTTCAAACTGAGCTGCCATATCTTGTTTCCTGTTTGTCCTCTTTGGACTGTAGCATTGTGTAATAGAAAGCTGCTCAGAGTATGCTCTGCTGATTGCACTAAGTAATCTCCGCTGCATCAATTTTCCTGTCCATTTCATGAACGAGTCAGATTATCAGGCACGCTGAGGAGAAATTAAAAGCACAGCGCTGACACGTCCTGATCCCAATTCTAGATAATCCACTGGTAATGTGAAGTAAGAGAGATATTTAAGGCTGTTAACGCTGTTATAATAGATTTGTGTTAATCTGACATGTCATTGATCACTGTCAGTGTGTGTGCGCGCGTGTGACGAGAGAGTGAGCGTGCGAGAGAGAGAGACTGAGAGAGCACAAAGGTAAAACTGATATACTTCACAAAACATGAATTATGTTAATGCACATTGTCAGGAAGAGTAAAGAGATTACACTAAGCCTGCATTAGGTGCATGCCTCAAAACACACAGACAATTCACAAAAACAATATCTAAAATGCATATATCACATGTATTTGCACTGCTACTGCTACTTGCTATGTCAAGAACAAATTGTCAGTCAAAGCTGGGATTCTTTTCTCTCTTGTAATGAGAATCTCTTCTTTAAAGCGGCTTTGTCACAGCTGGGAATATAGAGCGTCTTGCTCACACAAAACACCAAAGGGGGGTGGGAGAGCGGGATTGTGGGAAGGTCACGGGGTGCCCCTATTTGGCCTCCAGTGACATCACGGAGCAGTATGCTAATAATGGAACCTGTGAATGCTAACGACAAAATGCTGCCAGTCCTCAGGAGCTGAGAATGGATGCGAGACAAGAATGAACCCACTCCACCCCCCTCTCTCTCTCTCTCTCTTTCTCTCTCCCTCAGTGTCTCTCAGTGCCACTCTGTCCCTCACTTTAAATTACCATTACTGGGCTCTGGGCACAAGAATCGTCTCTGCTCCACTTGTCAGATGTGGGACACTGAAGAACTCTGTCTCTCTCGTATCCAGTCTCTGCTCTTTGCATTTCTCACTTGTGCTATCAGCTTATTTAGAGATCATCTTAAATCTCAGTTTAGCTGCTCTGGTCATTCTGTCTTTGCATTTCTCCACATCTTCTCCTCCCCGTGTGTCTCCTTTGTCTGTATCGAATCCTCCGGCTACACTTACATTTGTGTCTCTACCGAGCTGGTACGCTCACAAATAACACCCTGTTTAAAAGGCAGCGTCGGACTCAGGTACAATTTGTAATACACAAGTCTGATCCTTGCAATCATAATACGTCTGAGCCAGCAGAAAAAGGCTTAGAGTTATGACTGTGTGTGTGTGTGTGTGTGTGTGTGTGTGTGTGTGTGTGTGTGTTGAGGCAGGAAAGATGTATGTATGTGTATGTTTCATCCGGAGCATCTCTGAAGGGCTGTGGCCTGACACGTGAGCACGTGGCTCTGCAAAACAACACAACACACCACTGAAACAATAACAGACAAATACACACACTCGAACATCATCATCCACCTGAGTTCAACATCCCCTCTTATGTTTTGTACATATTTGACATTAACAGAGTGCTTGTGGTAATAACTTTGTCATGCCAACATGCAAAAAAGCAGCAAAGCTAATGAGTTATTTGTATACAAGTAGGCGTGTGTGGGCCATTTAAAGGTTTTTGGAGGCTGAATAAGCAATCAGCTGACACCAAATCTCAAAATGAGAAATAAACTTTTATAACAATCGTATGTTAACAACTTGCAACTTCAATGGTAAGCCCAGGCCTTGATTAATTACAGTTCAGTACAGTCAAAACATGTCTTTCTTGGAGGGTGACCTGAGAATCCCACACAATCTAATTTGATACTCTCCATTTAAACCTCACAGTCTGCTGGATGCTTCTAATTTGTGAATAGATACTCTGATTTACAATGAATAAATCTCTGTCTTCAGAGTTAATTACTAATGGATAAGAATCATCTCGGGTTCCAGTGCACTATGAGGTTTTAAAACTATTTAATCTGGTCCTACATGATGATCTTGTAAGTCAGCTGTGACTTCTTAATGACTTGGAGCATCTGCGGATCAACATTTGGCACAGATGGCTGTGCAAGCTCTGCTATGATAGCTCTAATGTTGCACTTTGCACACATTAAGCTTGGTCAGTAACTTAAACCCCTTTTTTCTAAGCACAGATTCTGAGCCCAGACCCAGTGAAGGGTAGTTATTTGTGCGTAATTACTGGATCTCCCCCGTTTTCCAACCTCCTGCGAGGCAACCCCGCGTTAACAATACCCACCGCAGGACACAATAGAGGTCTTAAACCGTTGGATTTGTTAGGCTCCGGAGAAGATGTTGGTCTGTGAGGATGACATTCACACTGCCTGAGGGGAAAAAATCGATCAAATGATTTAAGGCTGCAATTAAAAGCCTGTAGAAGCGACCGATTAAGCAAAACCCGAGGCTCAGCAGGTGTTTTGTTCTCTTTGGGCATCTCGAGTGAATGTGTGCTGAAATGCATTTAGACTCGCTGTGCAACACTAATCACTGCAGTTTGCAGACATCATTTTTTTTTGGATTTAGCTATCATCGTGTCTAAAGCCTACCTTTCATCCAGTCAACCACTTGACTGGAGCTCCACTTGCTCACAGGCTCCATAACCAGTGCCATGGTAGAAGTTTGTCTTGTTCACGCTTGACAAAAGAAAAACACTCCCAACAACCTCACCCCGCCTCCAAAATTCAAAAAAATTCAAATTATATGGGAGAAAAAATTATGTAAATTCTGCTCTGTTGGGTTTGGGTGTTTACAAACAAAACGAGGTAGGTCCAAAAGGTCCAAAATGTCGCTCTGAGGAGCCTGAGTGCAGCCCAGCGGACTTGTGCACATTCCTGTGCTGTTTGCTCGCTTGAAAGAGCTCTTTTATTTGTCATTCACGTCAGGCTCAGTGGCGGTGATGCTGGTGGGTCGCCGCTGGCCGACCCCTCTTCCAAAATACATCCCAGTACCATCCAGAGCAGGCGAGAACAACGCGCACACTATCACTCCGTACTTGTGTCCGGAGAGGCTGGCTTTGCTCTGAGCATCCTCCCTCATACACAGACATGGAGTCATAGCCCTCACCGTGCAAAGTATGTGTGTATGAGGGGTGATTAACGCCACGGAGAGGCAGGATGAGTCTGAGGAGGAGGAGATGTGTACTAATGGGAATCAGTGACATCCTGATTATACTGGATTCGGTTAAAAAATTAGTGCTGGGCTGAGTGACAGCACTTATTTGCACTGAGGTGTAGGCGTGAATAAGCAGAAATTAATATGCAAGTGAAGAGGACAGTGCTGACTATTTTTTGAAAAGATTTAGATTTGTTTTTTTAATTATTATACTTTTCTGATCAGTGGGTAGCTTTACAGTCCATCCATCCAACCACTAATCATAGAATAGGAAGGAAGTGATTTTAAAAGGGTAAAATCCAGAAAAACTGAAAAAGACTGAAAAAGAGAGAAATTTGAATGCACTAGTAGATGTTAGCCTGCCAGTAATTTTATACTTTTACATGAGTAAAATTTTGGATGTAGGACTTTACTTTGAACAGTGTACTCTCACGCTATAGTGTTGCTACTTTTACTTAAGTAATGGATTTGAAAACTTTCACCACTGTTCATCTAAAGGGGTCATGGATAGAAACACATCTCCTCCAATACTGTTTAGTTTGTTTCAGTCATTTTCAAGTTATACGACTGAAATACACATAAATAGTAGTCATTACTTTTGACTTTTGACAGTGACAAACCAAAGCAAGTTTACACTGACTGAAAAGGTGTAGGCTGAAGCCTGAGCTTATTACATTTACCCTTTTTATGTTAATTATTTTGTACAGATCCCTTTAGAATTATACATTGACATTGATTATGCTTTGTATATGTATTTTTTATATGTATATTATATATACCCAAAAGTCCCAAACAAAATTCATATACATAATAGTGTTCATACCTCAGTTTTATATTAGTTAATAATCTTATTTTAAAATATTTGTTAAATCTTTTAAGTGTATAATACATTTTCATTCCTTTTTCAAAAATATTCCACAAATTAATTCCTTAGACTGATACATATGCTGTCACCAGCCACTTATTTTCAGTTGTCTGATGCCTTCAGGTATCTGTTTCCATGGGCCCATCACAACAAATCCACCAAATTAAACAACAAATTATGCCCTCCAGAACGACACATATAAGCACTCTCTGATTTAACACCCCGATCAGCAGGACAGCATTGCTGTTTCAAAAATAAAACTCTTTTATGGTCTGACAACACTATGGTTGAGGATTGGTTAGGTTTAGGCACAAAAATCTCTTAATGGTTGGGGAGACATGGTGGTTTGGATTGAAAATACTATTTTGTTAAGGTTAGAGGACCTTTGTTGTCATAGTTTCAATGATAATTTGGTTATGATTAATGAACAACCGCATGGGTTAGACCAACATTGACTAATGTTAGGAAATGGGAAATAAACTGCAGTCTCCTGTGTTAAAGTTCAACATTTTGTTGATCCATCCTGACCTCCTCCCCCTGCAGAATTTATGACTCTATAATTATGTCACACTGTTTCCTCCTTTGCTCCCAGTAGAAAACAGTCAGACATCCAGTGGCTGCTAGAGGGCTTTGTCACTTGAACATAAATTCATGTTGTTTTAGGGCACTTGCTGAAATGACTAATGCTCTCATTTTCCTTGAGAGGACAGTCTGCTTACAAAGGAGCCAGAACAAACTGGTTGGAGTGCAACAAAAAGGACATGATCCCTTTACAGCAGAAATAAACATGTTTACAGCCTGGTACAAAAAATGGTTTTGGTCTCTATAGCGAATTTCCCCGTTCATGACAACTGTACGGGGGATGAGTTTTTATATAACTCAAATGTTTAAATTTATTAAGGCTTAAAGTTATGCATAATTAAGTGTGTGGCCACTTTAAGTGACAGGTGGGTGCCATCACAGGCAAGTTGCTACCATGGCAACAACTTTGGTTAGGTAACATAACCATGGTGTGACCCCAGATTCACAGAGTATAGACATAGGTGTAGGCTTAGCCGTCACTATTTCACTGTATTTTCACTTCATGAAAGTTAATTGTAACATTTTGGTCACCTAAAAATGTCTTGTTCAGCGCTTGGTTATACTAAAATTGTTTTAAGCCGTTTTTTTTTACTAGCAAAAATTAACATCAGCATTAGCATTATCATAGTTTACCAGAGACTGTAAATGCACGTGCTAGCCAAGCAGCAGCTAGCAGCTAGCATTAGGGTCAGCGCCGTTCTCTCGTCTACATATGGTCATTTCTGGCTCCAAAAAACCAAGATGGCAACGGTCAAACTGTAAACTCAAGGCTTCAATTCCATAAACCAATGGGCGATGTCATGGTGGAAACATCCATCATTTTTACAGTCTATGATTTAAACATATCACAGATAGCTATTCTGCTTGAAAAATAATGGCCCATATATTTTCCTGAATACTGCCACAGTGTGGATACAACATAAGCCACTAATAAATCCATTCGACACAATGGCTGTTTTGACAATAATTCATCTGCTTCACCTCCTGATCCTTCGGGCACTAATCACCTCTCATACACACCACTGTTTCCTCCTGCCGTCTTTGTCGCTGCTCACGCCTCCATCACACAAAGCGCAGTGTAGTGGAAACGACGGTCGCCACTGAGACAACGATGCTGACATGCGTCTCGCTTTTTCTCATCTGTGGGGAAACAGCTTCAGGTTGTAAGCCTGTGTTCACTGCATGGCCACTCATTATACAACAAATACTACATTCAAACTGGATGTCATACCGACATACCACACAAAAAATCAATATGATGAGTAACATTCAGACTTTTCCTTTCAACATGCTCGTTATCTTATATAGAGATAGAGATGCTGTGATTTTATTTCTTTTTTAAAGTAGGCATTATTTTAATTTATTTGTTCATTTTGTCATTTTTAATTCATATCTATTGTTTTGTCATTAGGTCCAGCGACTATTTAATTCAGCATTATAACAGCACAAATAGATGATGAAAAGTGGCATAAGGAAATTTAATTCACATTAAATCTATAGGCTACATCAAAAATACATTAAAAATTTTCCAGAGGGTGTGTAAGCAGCAATGATGTGACAAAAACAAGAAATTACATGTCTGCAACCAATAATTTTCTGACATATGCTGCCTATTAAACAAGCAGATAAATGGGACCAGTGCAGCAGAAACCCCAACAGATTCAGCTGACATTCAAGATAATCAATGATCATAAAGAAATACAGTGACAGGAAGCTATACTGTGTGAAGCCTGATAATGTGACTGGATTTCACTGCTAAATGGAAATGAAGATAACAAGACAATAATGAAATAATGAAATATAAGCCATTATACGGTAAAGATCTTATAAATACAAGCTGTAATGGCTTTTTTTTACCTTTATGAATCATATTTTGCAGTAGATACCCGGCTGGAAGAAATTTCATGCATTACTCTCGATATGCTCCAATCATGCACATTACAACACAGTATCAGCCTAGTTTAACAGCATTGATATAAACTAGATATAAACTATATAAAAAGATAAAAAGGTTAAATCATTAAATAAACAAATTGTTTTGTTGAGGGATGGAATAAATATGCTATTCAATTAAAATGGTAGATGACAAAATCATACTGAGAAGCCAACATTAGAACACCTCCCCCTCATGTTGTAAATACTGAATCTTTATTAATTGACAACTAGCCCAATTAAAGAGAGACAGTTAAGACAAGCTGTTCATGTGCTTTGGTCACCAATCAGGCCTGATTTGGGTCAGCTGTATGCTCTTTGTTTTAATGGTCTGAGTATTTATCCTAAATTTACTGTGTGCCCTTAGGTTCAACTTGAAAAACATTAATTGTTCATGTTGTTGTTTACTGTTATTAATAGTAGGCCTATTTTGTATTAACAAATAAAATGATGAGATGAGGAGAAAAAAGGGTAAAGAAAATAAATGTACATACTGTTCACATGCTATGTAATCATAGTGGTATAGGAAAGACACACGTGTCACTAATGACATTAACAATGGCCATGTTGTATTCAAGTGCCCAAATAGGCCATGACAGTGTCACAAAACTAAACCTGAAACAGAAGCAGCTAAATTGAATTCAGTCATCATTAATTTTACTATTTACATCTGTGCTTTTCCAACTGAGACATGTCAAATCTTCTTCTGTGAAAAACACCTATTGCTGTTCATGTTCACTGGAACTTTGGTTATTGTGGGCCTCGCATAGAGTATTTAATCATTTAGATTAAACATTTTGAAAACAAGCAAAAATATCTGCACTTTTAAACTAAACAAGCATGGTCAGTCCAGTGGTAGACAGTAAATAATCAAATGCATTTACTGAAGTACTGTACTTAAGTACAATTTTAGGCACTTCCATTCGAGTGTATGATACATAATACTTCAACTCTACTACATTTCAAAAGGTAATATTGTAATTTTTTTGTTGCACTATTTATTTGTCAACTATGGTCACTTGAAGAATTGCAGAAAATTTTGCAAATAAAATATGTGATCGGCTCATAAAATATTAGGCATTATTATAGATTAAAGAAATTAAAACAAGCTACTTAGCTCCAGCTATAACATTAAAATGCTGCTTATACATAATGACCCTACTAATAATGAAAAAAAAAAAAAAAAAGTATAATTAAGCTTAAGATATATTTTGAATACAGAACTTTTACTATACATTGTAATTTTTGTACTTTAACTACTCTCCACTCTTCAGGCCTGTGGGTAGCAGTCTGTAACATCTTTGTAATATTTGTAACTCACGCGATTTGACAAGAAGAAGAAGAAACTTTGAATCACATGACACTAGATATTAGAGAAATGTTGCAGAGGAGTTCAGGTGGTGAAGAGTACAGAGCTAAATCAAGATTTTTAGAAAACACAGAACTGAATAGGAGAATTTAATGTAATAGTATAGAAAATGTTGTGATCCACACTCCCATCCAGAAGGTGGCGGTAATGCGCCTTTAAGCGTTTGCTAACGCCATTAAACAACAAAATAAGAAGAAGACGAAGAAGAAGGAAAAAGGAAACTTTAGCTTCCTGAATCCAACTGAAAAGGTGAGTCTACTCCAGGCATTAATCATAAAGTAGTAATCATGTGTTTATATATAATATATAACTCATTACCGATGCGTTTCATTTCAATTTTCCACCATAATGGAAATGGTGTAATTCTGCGCAACAGTTAAACCTCACTTACTTTACTGCTGTTTTAACCCGTCTTGGTGAGCTTATATTGCCAAGTTAGCTTACTGTTAACTCCCAAAGTTCAAGTTACAACGTTAAAATCATAAACGCATCATAAACTTCAACGATACTATTGACATTATTTGCGCTAATGACACGTGGAGAGGCTGTGAGACGTTTGACATACTGTGTCACTGACGTTTTATCACAAGGCGGAAGAAAGTTGACATACCATAAACGTCACGTAGGTAACCTCAGGCCGTGTGAAACTGCTGCTGTTGTCTCGGTTAAGGCGGTCTGAGCAACAGTTTGAGCTCCATGCTAGTCGGCAGGCTTCACCTACAGAGACGCTTTCAGCCGTGTAAATTTTCGTTTCGTTTTCGATACTCATTAGTTTACAAGAGCAGAGGAAAACTTTTACTATCCTACTGCGTCATTCAGGGGCGAATAAAAACCTGCGTACATATGACCTGAATAAAGGTTATTACAGCGGTTTCCAACCTGGGGGTCAGGACCAGGTCAGGGGGTCAAAAGGGCCATAAGATGAATATGAGGGTTCACCAGATGATGAATATTGCAGTCAGAAAAACAATTATGTCTGCACTTTTTTAAATTATAACATTTTACAGTGAACAGGGCAAAGAAAGGCATTGTAGCAGCCGTGAAGTGATTAACATTTATGTTTCAATGTTGCATACCTGAGTAGTGTTAAAATATATTTGCAAACACATTTTGAACTGATTTAGTGATCTGTATGTTGAGTGAACGTTTTGCTTATATTAGGTGGCTGAGCATGTGATTTTGGACATTACATTTCTTTGCACATAATTTTCTTTTAACAATGTAATGCAGTATCATAATATAATGTTCACAGGCCTGAAGCTGTGCTGAGCTTCCATCAGTAGACACCTGAAAATCAGGTTTGGTGCAAAGTTCCTTGTACACCCTGATAGAGAATTTTAGAAATGATATGTTTTTTTTCCTCCCATGTTTGTCCTTCTGCAGGTACAGACAGGCAACTGTCCCGATACCACGCCAGGAAAAATAAAAGCTGTTTGCGCTGGTCATGCTACCTGTCAACTGACTCACTCTTTATGACATGATGGACGACACAGAAATAGAGCCAATGGACACGCCTTCGGGCAGCACTTCCCTTGGGGATGCGGCGTCTGGTGGAGGGCAAAGTATGCCGAATGAAGATGAAGATGAAGATGACGGGCTGTACTACATCCCTGAGAGAAGACCTTCTCTGGACTTGGGGCCGACTCCGATGGATACAAGCCACTGGTACTGAGAGATTTTTCATATACTAGCCCAACTGTTAGGTAGCAACTCATTTCTACTGCAAGTCATGAAAATAGAGTTAAAAAATAACTATTTTGGTCTGATTAATAATTAAAATAACCTATTAAAAGTATATCTTCCATCCTCTAAATGTTTGCATCACCAGTACATTTTTTATTTTATATTTTTGCCCAAAAATATAACATATATTACCCAAATGTTCACATGCAAACGCATATATGAGTCTAAGCAGAATCAATCCATACCAAGAAAATGGGAAAAATTGAATAAAAATACAAAAAAACCCAAAAAAGGTTAAAATGTGGCTGCTTATCTGGCACGTACTGTAGAAGCCTTTGATTGCTTGTCGTGTGGCCACTAAGCAATCAACAAACTGCTATCCTCCTTTTTTTCCCCAGGCATTATGTGGAACAGGCCAACTCACCAGTTCTGAGCTACAGCTCAATGTCAAGTGAGGCGAACTCCGACAAAATGGATGAAGACAATGCATCTTCCACGAGGTAAAAACAAGACCAACTATACAGAGAAACTAAAATCAGTCTGTAAATTCAGGCATTCATCACATTTTATCCAGGAAGTAGCTGTGCTCGTAATATGTATCTTGTAATATACTGTAACTTGTTGTGACTTTCAAACTAATGATATCTTGTAGTTACACTGAATATAATTCAAACCCTCTTGTCATCTTGGTTTTAGGGTCCAGCTGGAGAGAACAGGCTCATACTCTAGCTGCTACTCTTTGGACAGTGACGACTGTGAAAAAAGAATCCCCAAGTAAGAAATACACCCATTGCAAGCAACTTACACGTTAGTATGTGTTATTATATAGAACACTAAAGTATGTTCACATCTCACCAGGGTTAAAAGCAAAGATGATGCCGTTGCAGAGCCTACTGACACACTTCAGTTAATCGAAGACCCAAATGTAATTAGGCATCCTTCCCTGACAGTGGGATTTACTTTGAAGGTCAGTTTGTATCCCCTCATGTCATTTTTTTTTAAAGAAATGAAATATAAAATGCACTCCCTCTGAAAACAACAGCACTGAATTGTATCACTCTTTCGGAATCAGGCTATTTGTAGTACCCTTGGGAAGCTGACAGAGGGGGACATGAGGAGGTTCAAGAGGATACTGTGGAAGCATTTCCCGCAGGTGTTCAACACTCCTCCCCAAAGCATGGACATGTTGGACCTTGTGGATCGGTTGCTCGAGTGTTACAGCCTGGAGCTTGCTTTGCAGTTGACCAAAAAACTTCTTGAGGAAATGGGGAGAAAGAAGGTGGTTGATTATCTCGAGACTTTGTGCATCCGAAGTAAGTATGCTGCTGCATGTCTTAATGATTTATTACTGTTAATCTGAACAAAAGGGACGGACAATGTATTTACATAAGGTCATTTTCATTTTTTCAGATGAGGTACGTTACGATTTAAGTGAGACTCTGAAGAAGAGATACGGGGAAGTGTGTGAGGATTTGAACAAGCAGGGAGAGAAGAGGCCCCTTGATGATGTCTATACCACTCTCTACATAACATCAACGAGTGATAACGGCCCAAATATTGAGCATGAGGTCATGAAGATAGAAAAGCAGGACAGCAACCGGGAACCAGGGAGACCGCTTTCTATTAAAGATATCATGAGCGAAGAATGGCTGGAGGAATCAAACGTAAAGTTTCTTTTGATCACTGGAATGGCAGGGTCAGGGAAGTCTATGGCAATCAGCAGGTTAATCCTTGATTGGATTGAAGAGAAGTCTCACCAACATGTGAATTTTTTGTTTCCTTTGCCGTTCAGAGAACTCAAACAGTTTGAGGGTGTCAAGATCTCCCTGTTGGAAATAATACAGACACTCTACCCAGAAACAAAAAAATTGAGGGATGAGGACTTTAGATCTGAAGATTGCAAAATGTTGTTTGTCTTTGACGGCCTTGATGAGTACAGCGGGAAGCTTGACTTTGAAAACACTGAGCTTCTCGGTGACCACACAGATCCCACCACCCTTAACGTCATCGTGGTCAACCTCCTCAGAGGGAGGCTGCTGTACCGCGGAATGTTTCTGGTCACTTCTCGGCCGCAGGTAAGGCGCTGCATCCCTTGGGATACACATTATGATGAGAGAGACATGCGTGGTTTCCGTGACGATGAAAAGGACGAGTACTTTAAGAAGAGGTTTAAGAACCCAGATGACGCAGCTCGAGTTATCGCATATATCAACTCTTTCAAAACCCTCCGCATCATGTGTCATTTGCCCCTGTTTTGCTCACTAGTGGCAGATGAGTACCAGCACATGTTAACGAAACAGGGTCCACAGGCAGAGCTGCCCAAGAGCATCACCTTCATGTACACAAAACTGATGCTGGCGCTCATAGGGCCGTATCGCGCAGATAGAGCTCCAGTTCTTAGCCCAGATAAAGAGAAGGACTTTCTCATGAAACTTGGAAAGTTGGCCCTCACCATGCTTGAACAAAACAAGTTCAAGATCACCAGGTCTGACTGGAGAGATGTTGGAATCAGCGATGAGGAAGCAGTTGTGAACAGCGGACTGTGCATACAATATGTCACAAAGCCATACGTCTTGTTTCAGGAGAAAGTCGTAAGCTTTATCCACCCCACCATGCAGGAGTACCTCGCTGCCCTTTATGTGTTTCTGTCCTTTAGAAACCAGGGGAAGAACATTTTTGAGCAGCAGTTGAAAGAGAAGCTCTCACGGATGTTCAAGGGGAACAAGGTGATGGAGCTGTACAAGTGCGCTGTGGACAAAAGCCTCCTTTATGAGGACGGCAAACTGGACATTTTCCTGCGTTTCCTGTTTGGGATGGCACGTAACATCAACCTGGAACTTCTCAAACCGTTCTGCACCTCCGCTATGAAGTGGCCATCTGCCCTCGAAGATGCTACCGCCCTCATCAAGAAGAGGATCAGAGAAAATCAGTATCCTCAAAGGAATGACAACCTTAAGCACTGCTTGGAGGAGCTAGGTGTGGGAGCACGAGAAGTGGCATCCCTTTGAAACAATGATCACTGTGCAAAGTCGTTTTGCTAAAAAATAAGTTATCAGGCTTCCACTTTAAATCCAGTCACAGGAAAAATGTATGCACTAATTAAGCCTTAGACCATTTAACAGCCAAACATACAAACATATCCTGATGTACCAAGTAAGTGGTCCTCTTTTCAATTTCATTTAAAGAAATGGGGATGTTGTAGTTTTCATGTGTTTGTGTGGATTTACAGAAGCTTTGAGATATTAGGAGCCTTATTTGGGGACTTTTTTTCTCCGTTTTTATACAATGCATATACAATCATACATTTTTGATTGACATTAATTACTGCTGTTGTTTCCAGCTGGTCTATTGTTATGCCTAACATCACTTAAGTCTTAAAGTCTAAATTCATTGCACTAGTAACAAAATAACACATGTAATATGATTATTGCTGAATGATGGTGTATTTGAAAATATGTCAAAATTATTATTCTGCCCTTTTAACTGTTGTTAATCAGATATTATTGTTTGTTGGTTGCTTTAATGTTATGGTATCATGTAACATGGTAATCATGTAAAAGAGTTTCTGAAAAGCATCTGCAGTCTAATCCCCGTAGTTTACATCACCGCCATACATTACCGCACGGATAAACAGGATATGAAAACACTCAATGAAAATGAATAACCTGTTTGAAATAAATGGTATCATCAGTAATAGCAATCTGCAGGGAAACAGGATTCTATCGATACTGCACATGTGAGTTTGTAAGTGAATTGATTGAATGATTGGACTTTGTGTCATTGTGGAGTATATTTGATGTGTTTTAAAAGTGCACAAGTTTAAGATGGCTAATCACCAGCAAATAAACACACACACTGGAGTGATACACAAGCATAGCAAGTAGCTGTTACAATTTATTGTTACTTATTCTACATATATATAAATATCCTGGATGTCATTGTGCATTAGAGTCATCTAAATGATAGTAATTCAGGCAATTCAGTACAGTTTTAACAAGCATTCAGTTCCACATAAAATGCTGCATTTGGACTCTAGAGGAGGATCCTCAAAATGCTGCATCAAATTTATATTAGGAGGGTAGTAATATTGTCCAGTTGCTGTTAGATTTCAACTTTTCCTTGTTTTCTTGTCTGTATTCCCTCCCAGAGGATCAGAAGGGCTCATTTTTTACATCAAATTTTATTACTACCAGTCTCACTGAAGGGAAGCTATTAAGGAAAATGATGTGCTATTGTGGAACCTGAGTTTCACACATTTCATACATTAGATTGCTCCTGCTGCTTCCCTCTCAACGGTATATTATGTAATAGTAAAATCACAGATAATAACTCTTGTCAAGCTTGCAAGATACAGCATGGCTCAGAGGAGTCCTTTTTTTTTTTACCACAGTAACATTATTCAGTGTTTCATCTTTTTTCTTGCACGACAATCATGACACTTTGCTGCTAGTGTGATAACTTTCTTAGCCACTCCGATGGTATTCATCACCACACAGGTGAAAGTGGATTTGAGGTCTTCTGATGTAACGTTCTTCAGCACCAAGCTTCTCTTCAGGATTGTACCGTTCTCAAGGGTTGATCTGAAATAGTCATTAATTATTATTTATCGACAGGCTGCAGATCGACATCTGAATCAAAAAGTATATTCCAACACAGCATCAACACAGCAACATATTGTGTATGAATGGCTGTGTTCAGGAAATTTCCATTTAAACTCAATACTTACTCCTCTGTTTCTTCTATTCTGCCATCACTGCACGTGTCTTCGGGGAACGAGCCATTGACGAGCCAGTAGATTAGTGTTGTATCTTCAGAATTTGTGGAAGCCTTACAGTGAAGACGTAGCAGCTCTCCTGCAAGGCAGAACACATCCAGACCCATCAAACACATTTGCACTGGACCCATTAAAACAGCTTCATAATAAAAAAATTTAAAAAATCCCCACAAGCTGTCACCCAACAACCACTGGGCCTATGAGCTGTTAAAAGTCTTACCTGGTTTAGTTTTTAATTGGACAACATGTGGCCCGATGATCTCTGGAGATCCTCCTTCTACAGAAACTGAAGGATAAATGTAGGTTAGCACAAAAAATATCAGATTACATAAATATAAAACTTTGTCAACAACAAAACACACTGTACCTGGAAATCCATCTGCAAGCAGGAGACACAGAGATCCCAAAGCTGTTGCAGAGATATAACTTAGTTTACACCCAAAGTCATATTACAATGAAAACAACTGGGCTGGTATATTATAATTACCTTTGACAACAGATGACAGCTTCATACTGAGTCCTCCAGTGAGAGCTTTTTGCTGTTGACTGGTGTTTGGGATTCCTTTATATATACAGAAACTCAAAATTCACTTCCCTACGCCTACACAAACAAATTATACAAGGCCACCCAGTACTTGGGGATTTCCTCTCTCATGTTCTTGGTAAGTTGTTGACACAATTCATGATTACGCTAACATAAATCAAGTGTGCTGACTAATTCATGCCTCTCAAGTCTTGTGATTCTAATTGTGTCAATATATGTATATGTATGTAATCCAGTGATGGGAACATAGACTTCAGGTATCAATGGATTAAACATCTACACAGGATCTAAACCACTTTGACGTTTATTAACTGATTTTGATAAGAACATTGACAACAAAACAAAATGATCATGTTAGCCTCAATGTACACAGTCCCTTTACTATGTGAGGGTCCAAGTAAAGAGATTGCGTCCCTCTCAGAAAGTTGGCATTGTGAGGCATGTACTGTGACCAGTACCTGCAAAACATCACCAATCATCACCTTCCAGCAAATCTGCATATAAAGGGACCTCGGATTGAACAGATCACATGAAAATAAGACCATCAACACTCTCGCACAGTTAAAGGTTCATTCTAGGATGTTTTCTCTCCTCAACTGATCAGATTTAGTTTGAAAATTCACTGGTTTCAGTCCATTTACTAGCCAGCATTTTAGGGTTGGTTTGTGCTTAGTGGGTCGCCCCAATTTCAGAACTGTTGACCCAAATTACAATTTTTTTTCTCCTCACTTACCAATTGTGGT
This sequence comes from Thunnus albacares, assembly GCF_914725855.1. Lineage (NCBI taxonomy): Eukaryota > Metazoa > Chordata > Actinopteri > Scombriformes > Scombridae > Thunnus > Thunnus albacares. The sequence continues at coordinate 10,774,724 of NC_058118.1, read as the reverse complement.
ATTTAACCATACAGATAGTTTTGGTTTTATTTGGCCAGGCTCTGTGATGTCCATCTAGATTTCTGTTGCCAATCCAGTACAATGGAGAAGTACTGAATTTCATTAGTTGGGTACACAGCACTGAAATATCAGATTTATATATTTCAACAGCAATGTGTCTTTCCAAAAACTGTGTGCATGTTACCTTGAATAATCAACAGAACACACTCAACAATTAAATAAGGGAATTATAAATCTGGATATAACTAGAGGTGAGAAAATCTTTCTTTTTGTAATTTGGGTTAACTGATGTTTAAAAAGAGGAAACTGAGTGAGTGAAAACAGAATACCATGTCTGGTGGACATTGACATCCTTCTAATTTAAATCATACAAACTTAATGAAGGGAGACATTACGCAAGTGGTAAAGGTCAAAGCAACCGTGACTAGTTTGCTGGTTAGCTAATACAGATGAATATTCATGAAGACATTTTGAAATACAGCAACACTAAAAGTTCCATCTTTACAAGTACAGTATGAGGAATCCTTCATCTACATACGATCAACACTTTTTCCCCTCTCCATGATGACAATGCCTCAACTGACATGGCGCATGACTGACTGCGCTTAGGAAACTCTCACTCATGCCACTTCAGTTCAAAATATGGATCAAAGCAGCTCAAACAACTATGAGAATGATCATGACACAGCGATAAGATGATTCCAGAGGAAGTCTTTGGATACAGAATTCATGTATTTTGGAGCATGGGAGAAATTAAATATAATGATGATTTCCATTCAATAATTATTAATCAGGTCTGATTGCCATCAGACTTGAGGAGGAAAACTCCAGTATGATCCTTCAACTAAGTATTAACAAACATTTAAGACATAATTTAGTAAAAAAAAGCACCTCTAATGATTTTAAGAACCGCTTTACTAGACCATAAGATGCACAAACCAATTATTAAGGTTTAACGCTGTGTGAAGCAAATCCTGGGAAATTGACACAGACATCAAAATTCAGATTACTAATAAAAGTCAAATAAACCGTGAATACAGAGAATACAGTATGTGCCTATAAATATATACAAAAAGTATAGACACTTTTTTTTATTGATGTTTTAGTTCAATATTAGGCCCCAAGTCTTTTGAGCCAGTGCATTATCTTCTCCGTATGGCGTGTATGTCCATTTCTGCCTGTTGCAGGTCACTCCAGACCCAGGGCGTAGTTGATACCTTGCACAAATCCAATAATAACGGGCTGCCAGGCCACCAAGTACCGAAGCCAGTCTAAAAGTTGTCCATACATGACATGTGGCCTCTCCCAGCTAAAGGAACTGTGTTAAGGAAACGACCCTTTAACAGGAAATGGTGCCTCAATAATATACAACTGATGGCACATGACAAAGATGAGGTAAAAATTGCTTTTAGTTTCTATTACAGGCATCTTTTATTGTATAGTAGCCTGAAGTTTACAATCTGAGTCACAAAAAGGAAGAGGAACTTGTTGTATAACCTCTAACTGTTTTTTCTCATGTTCCAAACCTAAACTTTGCTGTTGAAACTTCCTCTCAGTTACAATGAAGATGTTGGATAAATGTCATCTGTGGCTGAAAATGCTCAATTTAAGTTTGGATCTGATGGTACTTTCAGAATTTCTGTTTGTTTCATCTACTTTCCATATAGTCTATGCACGCACATTACTTTATATGATATCTGACATTACACCAATTAACACAGGAATGGTTAGGATATTCAGTGGAAAACGAACACTCAAACAATGTAGCCCAGAAGACAAATAACAGGTAAAGCTTACGTACGTGAGAAATACAGAATAAAAAAGGATACGGGTTGCTAAACATCCTCTTCAGATCCACTTTCTCTTTGCAGTACGGGCACATCTGCTTCTTTCCGACGATGCACCATCCTCTTATGCAGAACTCATGGAACCTGGATTTGGAGTTAAGGCTCAACACAGCAGCATGTGAGCACAAAACCAGTGCTGCCTAAAAATACACATACTTTGAAAATGACACCTTACTGTTGAAATTCGAAAACTTTAACATCAACAGTCCAGGTAGCTGAAGGCAAAAAGACAAGATTTTAAAGTGAGAATCCATTTCAATCAAGATGTAAAAAAAATAGTTGAGTTAAATTATCAGGATAGAAAACGGCTTCCTAAAATGGTTTACAACCAGTTTTGGTTTATTAAATTGGTTTGGTCACTGCACTCTTATGTTACAAGGTTAAACTCTGAACTAATATTTGCAAATTCAACTCACAATAAGTGTATTAGTACCCAATCAATTTTGTATTTTTTCTGATGTCAATATCCATATTTGAGAGGTGAAAAACATACATAACTATATGTTTTAATAACTATATATTGGCCAATATTTGTTTTCAACATTATTACAATATTGGTGAAGATGCCCCAAAATGGTTTACTATTTGACACTTTACAGATTATCAATTTATTCATTATCCAAGTTAACAGTAAAAGTGAATTCAAGATAACTGCAAGTTAAATTACAAAAATAAATAATCAAAAATCAGACAAAATATCTAATATATCAAACTTGACTTACTATTGTAAATAAACATGAACTGCAGCCTACAGTACTGTCATACAATGAAAGGTTCTTTGCCACTAACGTCAGTCTGCTAATATATAATTTGGGACTCTAATTATTGCTCACAACATGCAATTTTCTTTACTTTTCCGTAAACAGGGCATTTTCCTTTGTTTAACTTGACGTGATTCAATTCAACTGTGCAAGAGCTTTGAAAGCACCAAAGAGAAAATCTCCAAGTTTAACAATATGTTGTAAATAAATAAAAAAAAGGTAAATCTGGGTATGAAAAATACCCAAACAAAGCGAGATACGGTTGCTTGTTGTTTGCAGTGTCCTAGCAGCAGGAGATTATCGTAGGGGAAGTCATTTCAGTCCAGACGAACACACTGTCATAACATCATCACTCACATAAAGGTCAAGCTAACTCTGTCAATTCCCCTTTGGGCCACTAATAGAGTACACTTCTCATACAAAACCCATGACAACACCTTCTATAGAAACACGCCACCACACACCTGAACTTCTCTTTCACTGATTAAACAGATAGTAGCATGAAAACAAAAGAAGTCTACATCTCACTGGAAGGATACACATGGTTGCAGGATAATCTGTACGTGTTCTCAATAATCCCTTCCTCACTGACATCTACAAGGATGGGCTGACCACACACTGCACAGATATTATCAGAGAGGTGCTTGGTTGGCATGCCGGACGCGCTGTAATACTGAAAAAGAAAAAAAAAAAGAGAAGACAGTCAAAGTTACATTTTAGGTTACAGCAATTTCCTCAAAAAGGGTGCAGAAACAGAGCGTCTGGAGTCTTCTGCTTACCCCGACAGTTGAAGCCATGAAGTCTGCACACATCTCTGCAAAGTCCCTTCCTAGGACGCCGTAGTACAGACCGTAGAATAGCAGAGAAACACCAAAGTCCATCGCATCCTCTGGCTTTATCCTGGACAGAGAGGGCAATGTGTGGATATCATGGCTCAGACTAATCTAACTCTTTAAAGTCTATAAAACATATACAGGGTGTCTGATTTAGATTTTCAGTCTACAAACATCTGGAGGTAAAGCGAAGCTGATATAGATGTATATGTTTTTAATTATAGTGAGTTTGATGTCAAGCTTAAAGAATATATTAATGGATAAAAACACCTTAAAACAATTTTTAAAGTTCCTTTTTAATGTAAAACTGATTCTCCATTTTGATGAGACGCTAATGCAGGAAATCTAAGCCAAAGGTTATGTCTCACATGCAAGGAAGTATCTTATTTAAGTGGCATTTCTAGGTAGGAAGTGGAAAATTTATTGGACCATCTCATTCAGGAAGGGCACATGAATTAACTTCTGGTCACCCGTTTTTGTTTTTATGGGGTTTTTTTTAAAGCATACAGTGATTCCTCAGGCAGAGCACGCAACCCATATCCCTGTTTTAAAAAGTGTTTTCCGGAAATTAATTTACAACTGTGAAAAATAAAACCTACAAGGACAAACATTTTCGTTTTGATTTTTTTATATAAATTGTCAATACAGAATCATATTTTAGTGCAGTAAGTGATGTTTGAAAAGACATTTCAGTCGTGTGGTACAATCACTACAGCAGATCCTGTTAAAGGCAATAAAATAACTACTCAGGATCTACAGAATCACACACACACACACATCTATATCAAGATTATTAGAAGAACCATTTTCCGATGGCGTCATTTGGCCATAGAATTTATATTTGCTTTAAATTCTGTTAAAATTAGCACTTTTTATAGTTTCACTTCTTTCTGTCAACTACATTTCTGTGCATGCAAAGGAAATGATAGAACATTTCCACTTCCCTGGAAGTTTCTGTCATAATCATGCATGTCATTGTGAATGACAATATCTTACTGTGGGAATCAGTGGCTCACGCCGTCTCAGTGGCAGGGGCGAGAAAATATAAAGGGCACCTGATACATTCAGCGGGCCCCCACTTCACAATGTTTTGCTCCCATACAGTGCACCCTGTAGGGCACCTTTTTTCATTGAAAGGGTACCCAATTCTGCACTTCAGTATGTTAGACTTAGGGGAACCCTGAATTGCACTTTTTATTTTTTTTGTTCACTAGAAGGGCACACACACAGAACCTCAAGCTCACCCCATTACAACAGCATCATAGGGCATTGCATTACATCCTCTTTATTTAAAGGGCACATCATATTTTCTCATTTTTGGGGGTTCTTTACAGGGCACTACCACATTTTCTTCCACTGAAAGGGCACTATGAGGGCACTTCATTCCAGACTGTCACATATAGAGGTACTCTACAGGGCATTTCATCCTGATTTACCCATAACTAGACAGTCATTACAGAACTTTGGTATGTTTTCTCCTTTGTGCGGGCAGCTCAGAGGGCATTTCATCAAACTGTGGGGGCACCTTAGTGGGTATTTTATCAAACTGTGGGGGCACCTTAAAGGCATTTTATTGTGATGTGGGGGCACTTAGATGGCACTTTTGTGGTATTTTTTTGTCACATGATGTTATTTACTTGTCACACACAACCTTTGCATGTTTACCTTTTCAACATCTGAGGTCATTACCATGAAGCAGGCAACTATTTTGATCATCAAATAATCATTTTAGTCATTTTTAGGCAAAAATGCCAGAAATGTGCTGCTTTCAGGTTCTCTAATGTTAAGAATTGATGCAATGTTGACTGAGAAATTATAAATTGATTTTTTTTTTACGGTTTACTGACATTTTATAGACAAAAAAAAAAAATCAATTCATTGAGAAAATAAATTAAAAAATAAATTTAAAAATATGCTCTTTTTCCTGATACGATCAGTCATATTCTGTAATCCTGGTGGCTGCTGGATTATGTACAGCTTTTCATTGTTCATATAGTGCTTCAATGCATAAATACACAAGCAACCAACCACAGAGGCAAACAAATTAAAAACAAAGATTTCAAACAATGGAAAAAAGAAAAGTAAAGCCTATCATTTGGAGATTCAGATGAATGAATGGTGGCTGTTGTGGGAACAGTGGCGATCAAAAGGGTGAAACAACATCATCTAGTGGCAGCAAAGTACTACATGAAGGACTTGAACTTTATATATAAGGAGAGGCTGGAAAATATGACTTTTCTTGTCAACAGCAGCCTACTGTTGAAAGGGTTTTATTTTCTATTGTGTAGAGGAAAAAAAAAATTACCACCACTGAATGATATGCAACTGAAAATACTTACCTGAATATTAAGTTAATACCAAAAAGTGTAAACATGACGACACTGTAGCCAACTATTCCTGTGGCGTAGCTGATCTTGTAGAGGAGGAGGAACCACTTGTACACCAACCTGCGGCAGCCAAAGAGAAGGTGCTCTCAGAAAATCTAACAGGTAAGGTACGATCTCTTAATTTCAAGGGTGGCTTCAGGTGTAAACCAGGGTTTTACCTCGGTGTGGTGCAGGCTAGCGGCTTGCGGGTGGCACGGTAGGATACGTATGCTGTGATGACAGAGAAGATAAACCACGTGGTCAGGAACCTCCACCAGTGAAGTTTGGTAGTAAAGTAGAGAGGAACTACCCACATCTGGAACAGAGTCACCAGCTACAAGACAGCAGATGGTACATGTTAGAAGATGTGCACCACGAATAAAAAAAAAAAGTTATGACCATCGGACATTTTGTGAACATGAAAACAGAGACACTACTGACAACATTTTATATGTGAGATAGTTTAGAACAAGAAGGAAAATATCAAGTTTGAGGAATAAGTATTGATACAGTCATGTGCTGCCACACAATGGACAGAAAACCATAGAAAATACAGACTTGTAAGGGACAACACTGTCAGTACACGTTCTGTTTGCTTTGCGTCTTACATTGTATGACTTTGGGTGTCTCTGTTTCCACTGCACGAGGACTAGCTGAGCGATGACCAGGGTGACGATGAGGATCAGCACCATCTCCGCGTGCATGGCCTCATGGCCTTTATGTTTGGCATGCATTCTTGCATGCTCCACCCTGTGGAAAAAGAGGCACATACTAACTAATGATATGCAGCTACAAGGCACATGATTGTTGATTCAACGCAGGACACGCTCTTAGAGCTGGACAGCTCTGTACACTGGAATTACTGATGGCAATGACTGGGAACTGACTCTGAGACTGGTCAACCTCGTCACATTATTATACCAAACACATAAAAGAGACTGAGACAGATAAAATATTTAATCTGCCGTAGGTAGATTGAGTCCCTTTGAGTTCAATAACTGAAATTTGTTGTACACATTTGTGGTCCTTCCATCTGAATGCATTTCAATAAATGTGTGTGTATATATATATATGCAACAATAAATGCATGATCCATTAGAAGTGTTTCAAAGACACTAACCTCCACTTCTCCTCTGGTGAGAGCTTGGACACATCGAACTAAAGAAAAGAAAGACAAAATAATGATTAGTGTTAACATGATAAGCAGTGGAGCAAACTGACTTCATCTCAAAGCTTCAACTTATTTTGAGGAGAATTACACACTTCACTCCATAAGGTGGGGATACTACTGTGGTGTGGCTTGGCAGTGTGCATTGTAAACCTCATCTGAACACAAAATCAATAATGTAATTTGTCCAGATTTTGTGGTAATTTGAGTTCTGTTTGAGTCTTTAGACTACCAGATAACAAGACAGAAGCAGAAGGTCACAACCACAGATATAAAACATTAGATGCAACGTTACGTCATAACTCATAGGATAACAGTCTGCCATCTTACCTGGGTATTGTTTACAGTCGCCACTTATGGGCAGCAACTATGATTGCCAGCTGTGCAGCAGCTAATTGCTTTACTAAAAGGACCAAAGAGACCAGGGAGCCTGGCATCATTTTCCACACATCAGTACAGAGTAGATGAGAGATTTATTTTTTAAATATGGGTCAACTAAAACTATATAAAGGTCAGCGAACTAGGTAACTTTAACGTCAGCTACCAAGTAACAGACCAGCTGAGTCAAAGTTATTGCTAATTGCTAGCTCTCAACAGCATTGATCTGTTAGCTAAACAGATAAGTTATACCCAGCAAACGTTGTTTTAATGTTAGCTGTGTGTGTGTGTGTGTGTGTGTGTGTGTGTGTGTGTGTGATAGAGAGAGAGAGAGAGCGATATCTTGCCTTATGTACAATTGATGACATTGATAAATATATTAATATATAACAGTTGGTGTGTTTCTCTCTCTTCTGCCTGCCAATATGGGCCATAATACTGAATCTATGTAGGATTTCTACAAAAGATATTGTTTAATGTAGTATATTAGTCATTCAAAATACCAAAGACACAACTTAAAAACGAAAGTCAAGCATTACACAGTTTACTTTCAACCCCCACACAAAGAGGAATGAAACGCCTATGAATTAAAGATGGATGAAAGTAAAAAAAACAGAGCTATTAACAAACACACCTACGTGTGTTAAGCAGTAGTAGTCACTCCCAAGTTGTAGGACTTGTTAAGCTACTTTACCTTGACTGAAATTAAAGGCTGGCGGCAGGGTGAAAAATTAACTTTTTTGTCCATCAGCCAAATGACTCATGAATGTTAAAATTTTACCGCCCACTCACTAGATTACCATTGTTCTTTTAGCGGGTAAATGAAGCAAATCTACCAACCACTTGCATATTTTAACAGCATTTAGCTGGTGGCTGGTGATAGTTTTGTGCCCTGGCTGGCCCCAAGAGCTGATGTAATGTTCTTTTGTTATTAGAGCTTCTTATCTATCAAAAAAGGTACCTGAACTAAGGTTGGCAGTGGCGCCACTAACACGTATCCAGCTATGGGTTCACACCCATTTCTTACTCAATGCTGACAGTCCACTGTGTATGCTGACATTTTCCTGTTTGAGTCATTATTTGCCTCCCCCCTTTATTTTTACATTTAACTGATGTTTCCACATAAAAACATTATTAGGACTAGATATGGTATGAAATGCGCACACTTTTCTATTTCCCTCATAGCAGATTAGAACATCTTGAAAGACTATGTTCTTTTGAGCACTTTACAAACTGAGAGGCAGGAAAAGTAGAAGATTTTCATTCAAGCCACATGCATTTATCTCATCAGTGAACCAAACATGAGGATACAACGTGTATTTTGTCAACTGATTCTGCCTCTGCTGCACATTTAGTAACTGCAGCCACATGACAGCTTGTAATAACCTTTAACAGGCACACTGTCAGCGGCTGTGACATATAGGTTTGGGTTGAAATGCCACCGGAAGTAGTTGGGTCGCTTCCCCTGACTTGACACTGATAACCACTTTAGCACAGTAAAGGCAATAATATGTGACCTTTGACTCCCATCAGCCACATCAGCTTTATGTGTAGAGTTCATTAATCCGGCTGTGACAGCGTTTCTGAATGCTACAGTAAACACAGTGGTGGAAAAACTTCAGACAACTACGACCTGTGTTTCTATTTTAACCTGGTGACAACTAACTACACGATATGAACGTTAACTAGCAATCTTAGCAGACTAAAAAGCTGTTGTTTTGTCGACTGAAGCTCATTCATTTACCTTCGCTGGTCAAATCACTTTCTGCAGACTCTAGTGCTTGGTAGCAGATGGCTAAGCGGCGGCTAGCTGCTGACGTTGGGCTAAACTAAGCCTAGGAGGAGAAGCTAACACGGAGCTCCGGGGTATCTGTTTAATCTGTCCCGAAGCCGTTACTCTCACCTGGATCGGTTCCTCGTGATGCTCCGGTCCATGGTCGTGCTCTACACCATCAACCTCCACCTCAAACACTCCGGCCATCTTCGGAGTGCTGCTTCTTTATCGTTCCGGGGCCATTAGCGTTTGTAACAAAACTAAGAAGGCCACTTCCGGTATTGCTGTGCTGTTTGTCTTCAAAATAAAAGCTAGGATATGCTAGTCTGTGACTTGGAGTCGACTCTTATTTTTTCAGGTTGAATGTTATACTGGAGTCACTGGTGGCTCCAGCAAGGCAATGTTTTGGCATTTATTTAGTTATTATTGGATAGTTTTCTACTGATTGGTTAGTTAGCCTGTTCATTTTGTGTGCTTCTGTAAAGTGAGATTGTTTGTCATTTGTTTACTAAAGTGTGAATGTTTGAGATATTTTTGTCTTGACAAAAAGACAAAAACTGCTTGACTGCAGTTTTTTAATAGAGTGAATGGTTTTTGTACCAATTTGATGATTTTTTTTAAATCTTGGGCCAGCGTCTGCAGTGTAGGTGTGTTCTTATTTATTGTGTTTTCTTAGATTGTTCTTATTGTGATGTTGTTGCTTTCTCCTCCAGGAGACAATAAAAGTGACCTTGACTTTCTTGTCATTTATTTATTGTTGTATTTTCCTAAATTATGTTACCTGAGTTTTTTTGCTTTTATTTTTTTCCTTTTTTGTTATTGTTTGTTGTTCTCCTTAAAGTCCCCCTCCACTCAAAAATATGTTTTTCTTCTTGTTCCTACAGTTGAATGTTTGAGTTTCACTGTGCAGAATGATGTCTGTGCAGAGTATGACACTAGAGGCTGTTTCCACTGTTGTGGAAATCTTCTCTCGAGAAAGAAGGCACATGGAGACATAAAGAAAGCATTAAACATTGTTACTTGTTGAGGCAGTTGTAAACACTGTACAATCCATCACATCATCAGTAACAATTATACAAATGTCCAAACACAAACAAAAAAACAATCATCTTGTATTTTTGGAGAGAAAGCATGTTGTTCAGCTGGCCCTTTCCCTAAAGCCAGCCCTTTCTCTAAAGATTGTGAACTCAAACTAGACAACTTTATACCTCTCCAGAAGCAAAGCTAAAAACAGTCTGGTCCCTAAATGGACACTTCCACAAACCATTACACCTTCTTACAAACAAGTATGGTCTCTAAAACAGCAGGCTTAAGACAAATATCTCTAGCTAACCCCAGACGTCAGCAAGCTACCCTCAGATAGAAACAGGTTCAAGAGTTCAACTAGCCTACTAGCCCTTTCTTCACCAACATGTATCCCCAAAATGACGATGACATTACATCACATTCAGTTGATAACAAACATTGACTCCTTAGTTTGAAAACATTTGTAACATATATACAAAAGATTTATAAAATGATAACCTATTATTCAATTTTCTTTCACACCACATTTATCTGCTGAAAGTGGAAAGTTTCTCTGTGATCACTGAAAATCCGATTTTAAAGGGTGGGCCTAAGAACATGATTTGTGACATCACAACTAGTTTGGAGCCAATCTTGGTCCAGTATTCAACTTATACAAGTGTGATGCGGAAATTTGAAGTCTCCAGTGCAAAAATCCAACAAAAGTGACATTTTTGCATGCTATCAAGTGCCTTGCCTCTCACCCGCTAACGTCAACAAACAACCAGCATAACCACACAACAACACAACAAAAACGGTGCTATCCGACTAGAAACACCATGCAGCACCATGATGTACCATGATGAAACTGCCTCCATCAACCACAACACATGTCACAACAAAACACCCCCGCAATGACAAGTCGCCCACTCCCAAGCACACACAGAGCTAAAACATTATTTCCTCAACAAAGGAGCAGAAAACAAGCTCCAGAGCAATAGCAGAACATAGCATACCCCTTTTGTTTTACCTGTTGGTAGTCCAAAGGTTGTAATAAGCACACAAAACCGCTAATGAGAAGGAACTTCTGATTCCTACATACTGAACCTTTAACTTGAGGGGAGCTCCGTTGTATAAGCCTGTGGATTCTTGACCTCTGCTGTCACATCTTTTATTTTTATTATTTTGATTTTATGCAGTCTTACATGTGTGTAAATACAACAAAAATAAATATTAAAAAAGCAATTTTACAGATATTAACTTATCTAACTTGATATATGTTTGTGATGGGTTAAAACTGACTGATGATTTAAAATAGCTGCTGATTATCAAACAGACCAATATTATCTAGTCAAATAATCAATAGCAAAACATTCACTAAAACACTGCAGAATATCTTGAAGACTTGCCTGTGATAGTTGACTACTAACACATTATCATACATATTGTATACTGTTCAGTCATTTTTATATACTTTACTTGAAAGTGCACATTTGTTTTTCAGAATTGCCACTGAAATTGATGATAATAATTGTTATAGACGTCATCCTAGTGTTATTGTTTTAATACCCTCATAATACATGATTTACAGGCTTATTCATAATGCGGATTTTCAGTATCAATCTAATCTAAGCATGTATTACTGTAGTTACTTCATGAAAGGAAGCAAACACCCACAGTTATGTGAGTAACACCCTGTTTATAACTGAAGTGACATTCATATGTGGTTGTTGGAGCGTCATTATCATGTCTATGTTGAATCAAACTGCACTGTTGCTACGCCGCTGAAATACACCTTATAATACAACATCCCGCCAGTTTTCGGCCGGAAAAGGCGACCAGAAGACAGGGTGCCAGGCTCTGATTGGTCTAAAAGTCTGCCGGCGTCTTCTCTGATTGGCTGAGCGGCTGACACAATGCAGTGTAACTGGCCTGCCGGCATTTGGCGCTCTCAGTTTGAGATTCAACTGTGTCGGCTGATTGTTCTCACAGGGTCACAACCGGCAGTAACAACTTTGTCTCACTGTTGTCTTCTTCGTTTCAAGTTTCCAGCTGAGAAGATAACACAAACAGAGGAAACCAGACGCTTTACTGCCAACATGCATGTGATTAAGCGAGGTACGGTAGCTAACTTTAATATTATTGTTATCAAATACAAAGTGATGCAATGTTGCAATGCGGGGGATTTGCAGTTCCGTGATTCCGTCTTAAAATGTATTTACGGTGTCATACATGTTAATACTACAAAGAAACACCACATTTAAGTCTTCAGCTCAGTTTCAGTGATGTTTAAATGTATTTTCTTTTCTTTATGCTGTGAGTTTCCCGTCGAGAAACTAAACAAAGACTAACTTACAATTATGAAAGAACAAAGACAGTGAGCATATATTTTTGAAATAGCTGAGGCTTTGAATTGATTATCAGGATTTGGTGATCTGTTTTTGTTCTTTAGTCTTGTGGGTCTTCTTCTATAATGAGTGTGTAACAGGGTTATTATCGGGATTTGTTGTGTTGGCGCGAAGTAGCAAGGTGTCTTCCTATTGTTGTCATTGTACTTACGTACACAGTACATGACTATTTGAAAATGATAAACAGAAAATGTCAGAAGAATTTTTTTAATAAAATATTTTATAATAAATATTTAATTTTTACTTGCTAGACATCACATCCACAAATGCAGATCCAGTGGTTCTAAACCATTATTTCCTGTTTTTAAGAATGAACTCAATGAATATGTGGATTATATAAAATATTCAAAGACCTCTAAAGCTTTGAGGACCGTGTTATTATACACAACCTTTGTGACCTCGCAGGTCTGATATTGGAGCATTTTTGGCTAAAGTTGGTGTTACGATTTAGACTTGAATGAAGAGGCTTGTTCTTGGATTTTTGCCTGTACTGCTGGGCCATGTGTTGTTGTTGTTGTTGTTGTTTGTGTGTGTGTGTTTGTGTGTCCTATATGCATTGTATATGCTATTGTCTGTAATAAAGTGTTAAAAATAGAGGTCTTTCTGTGCCCAGCTGAGATGTGGTTTCTTGCCTCTGGTGGTGGAAACCAGATGTTTCTGTTCGATGCCAAGGGAGAACAGAAAGTGTCTCTGTGTGATCAAAAATAAAATGTACTTTTTGTTCTATTGTCCATTATATCACACTTTTAGATACTGTAGGCATTTCCCTAAAATGTCTGCAGAATGTCCCGATTTGTTTTCTATGTCTGATGAATTCAGACTTCAGTACCTGTTTACAAACCAAACTCAGTTTGTGTTAAATGCTTAACAACAGCATATGAGGGCACTTTATGTTTGATGTGATAAAGGCACAGTCTGTGCCTCAGATATGAGTTATGTATTACAGCTGTAATGTCTAAGGAGCAGGACTGCGTTCACATTTGGTTTGACATTGATTGACATGTATGGAGGTGTGTTATATTTGTTCTTTCTTTTTCACTCTCATTATGTTATGTTATTGCTCTTGTTTGTCATGTTCATAGTGTCTTGTAAGCCCATGCTGGCTGGGCACCTTTTGGTGATACTTTCAAAATAAATTTCCTGCCTACCATAGTAACTGGCTAGACAGGTGTTAAGTGCGGGCCTCATTTGAGTTAATTGACCAGAAAAGGAAATCTAACTAACAGAATATGTGTTGACCACTGCAATTACATTCATCAACTACACTGAGAACTTAATTGAAACATTTCCAAATAACTAAACTTGAGGACTAATAATGTTGTCTTTTTGTATTTCAGATGGACGACAGGAGGGAGTTACTTTTGATAAAATCACATCTCGCATCCAGAAACTCTGCTATGGGCTCAATTCTGACTTTGTGGACCCTGTAAGTTCAAACCACTTTAAAGTTATCTAAAAAGTCAATCCAAAAAAGAACTTAAAAAAAAACCCCATTAAGTTCTGGACTGATGGCTCTACACTGTATGTACTCTATAACTCTTTATCCCCGTTTCTGCAGGCTCAGATTACGATGAAGGTGATCCAGGGTCTGTACAGTGGAGTCACCACTGTGGAGCTGGACACTCTGGCAGCAGAGACTGCCGCCACCCTCACCACCAAACATCCTGACTATGCAATCCTGGCCGCACGAATCGCCGTGTCTAACCTGCACAAAGAGACCAAGAAAGTCTTCAGTGGTGAGTACAAGTCTTAATATAACAAATATACTGATCAACTCCACGGCAAGTTACATGATATTATACATGTATTTCTAAATATGGGACATCATGATGCCATTTGGCGCAAGATTTATAATAAATGGTGGTTCTGCACAATGTGATGTTTCACTGTTCACAACACTTTTCACTGACATTATACACATTCTTCCCTTTTTGCTGTTGTAGATGTGATGGAGGACCTGTACAACTATGTCAACCCATTAAATAAGCGTCACTCCCCTATGATCTCCAAGGAGACGCTCGACATTGTCCTTGATAACAAGGCTGTAAGTCACATTCGGTGTCATATTTTGTTCATATTTTCATTGCAGTTACGTTTTGCATTTCTTAACATCTTGTCTTCAATTTTTGCAGCGCCTCAACTCCGCCATCATTTTCGACAGAGACTTTTCTTACAACTTCTTCGGCTTTAAGGTAATTTCAATGGCCAGTTACATTCAACATCTCACACAGATCCTTGGAGTATAAATCTAATTTGTCCTTTTGCTCTATAGACTCTTGAGAGGTCTTATTTGTTGAAGATTAACGGCAAAGGTAAGAGATGCTTGTTCTAAAACTTACTGAGAAGCATATTTATGGCTGCAGAGACTTTTGTTAGTTGGATATTTAAGTTTGTTTTTGTTGTTAATTAACCTGTTTTTCTGTAGTTGCTGAGAGACCCCAGCACATGCTAATGAGAGTGGCTGTCGGGATTCATAAAGGAGACATTGATGCAGCCATTGAGACCTACAACTTGCTGTCAGAGAAGTGGTTCACCCATGCCTCCCCTACTCTGTTCAACGCTGGCACCAACAGGCCACAGCTGTCCAGGTAAGGACTGCAAAAATCTGGGTACTGGTAGGCTATGAGCGAGGTTAGGAAGGTCAGGAAAGCCCTGATGCTGTCTGTTAAACTTGATTTTTTTTTTTCTCATTCAATTTGTTTGGGTTTTTGCAGTTGTTTCTTGCTGGCCATGAAGGATGACAGTATTGAAGGTATTTACGACACACTGAAACAGTGTGCCCTCATCTCTAAATCAGCCGGAGGTATTGGACTGGCAGTTAGCTGTATCAGAGCAACAGGTGGCTATATTGCTGGGGTGAGTATAATGAACACCACAGAGAGTTTAATCAAGCAGATATAGAGGAGCTTTTTTTGTATTATGACACTTTTAAAACATGTGGTTCTTGTTTTTCAGACTAATGGCACATCCAACGGGCTGGTTCCTATGCTTAGAGTCTACAACAATACAGCACGTTATGTTGACCAGGGCGGCAACAAGGTAAGAATTGAGATCTACCTCAAATTGTCAAAGATGTGTAATAATGCTTGAAATTGTTGTTCTTTAGACATTTGTGGTAGTATGTTTAGTCACCTGACTCTGTGTTTGCTTGTTCAGAGACCTGGGGCCTTCGCTGTGTACCTGGAGCCGTGGCATTCCGATGTGTTTGACTTCTTGGAGTTGAAGAAAAACACAGGTAAAGAGGAGCAGAGGGCCAGAGACCTGTTCTTCGCACTGTGGATCCCAGACCTCTTTATGAAACGAGTGGAAAGCAATCAGGTGAATATTATTTATTATAATTTTCTCCCTATTTCAGATTCCACGTAAGTTTTTGTTTGAACTTAGCAGTATATTTTATAGTCCACCATATACTATCTACTTATTGTTCCTCTCCTGTTCTTGTAGGACTGGTCCCTGATGTGTCCCAGTGAATGTCCTGGGTTAGAGGAGTGCTGGGGAGAGGAGTTTGAGGAGCTCTACACTCGGTAAGACCAGCATGCTAAACTCTGTTCTTAACAAACGGCTCATTTGTTCAGTGCTAACCTGTTCCATGACTCCCGTTTGTCTTCAGGTATGAGAAGGAAGGCAGGGCTAAGCGTGTGGTGAAGGCTCAGCAGCTGTGGTACGCCATCATCGAGTCACAGACAGAAACCGGCACACCATACATGCTCTACAAGGACGCCTGCAACAGAAAGAGCAACCAGCAGAATCTGGGCACCATCAAATCCAGCAATCTATGCACAGAGATCGTAGAGTACACAAGCAAAGACGAGGTGAGGGGCAGATGATATTACAGGATATCTGTGCATTTAGCTTGCTGCATCTGTAAACTTCATTTAAACAATTGCAGTATTTTGGTAAAACTGTTTTTACAATGTGTTCTTTCTTCTACTCAGGTTGCAGTGTGTAACCTGGCATCCATTGCCCTCAACATGTACGTCACCCCAGAGAGGACCTTTGACTTTAAAAAGCTTCTATCCGTCACCAAGGTCATCGTCAAGAACCTGAACAAGATTATTGACATCAACTACTACCCAGTGCCTGAGGTACGCCTTTTTTGTCCACTGTTGACTCTCCTTCGACCATGCAGCCAGGTCTTGTATACTCAGTGTTAACAGATGGATCCTCTGTCCTGCTTTACAGGCTGAAAGGTCAAACAAGCGCCACAGGCCAATTGGAATCGGAGTGCAGGGTCTGGCTGACGCCTTTATTCTTATGCGTTACCCATTCGAAAGCCAGGAGGCCCAGCTGCTCAACATCCAGATCTTTGAGACCATCTACTACGCTGCCCTGGAGGCCAGCTGCGAGCTGGCAGCTGAGCTCGGCCCTTATGAAACCTACGCTGGCTCTCCTGTCAGCAAGGGAGTGAGTAGTTACCACAATGTCTCAAATCCATCCCAGAATACATTTCATCAGCGTGTGCTCACATCCTGACTAATTTTGTTTTGCAGATCCTTCAGTATGACATGTGGGGCCAGACCCCGACAGATTTGTGGGACTGGAAGGCGTTGAAGGAGAAAATTGCCAAGTAAGTCTTTCTGAGTGTTACTCTTGTTCCTGCCATCACTCATGTCACATCCACTGTATGTGGAGACTGTAGATCATCTCTGATTCAGCTCCTCCCCCGCACGTGTGTCCTCAGGCATGGTGTGAGGAACAGTCTGCTCATGGCCCCCATGCCCACAGCCTCCACTGCCCAGATCCTCGGCAACAATGAGTCCATTGAGGCCTACACCAGCAACATCTACACCCGCAGGGTGCTCTCAGGAGAGTTTCAGGTCAGCACTGTCTGAATGCATTCACTGTTTTGTGTCTCCAAACTCGTGTGTCCATAGCAGGAAGGTTTTCTATGTGTCATTTCTGCTTTTCTCATAGATTGTGAATCCTCACCTGCTGAAGGATTTAACAGAAAGAGGATTGTGGAGCGATGAAATGAAGAACCAGTTGATTGCTCAGAACGGCTCCATCCAGGTAAAGGGTCACACTAAAATCTTAATTAAGTCATATCTGATTAGATTATTCAACATCAGTGCTCTAAATGATCCTATAGTTTAATCTGACTTCTTTTTTTGGTCATCAAATATTTTTAAACATCTCTGACTTGTGCACAGGATATCGAAGAGATCCCTGATGATCTGAAGCAGCTGTATAAAACTGTGTGGGAAATCTCCCAGAAGACTGTCCTCAAGATGGCAGCAGATCGAGGCGCCTACATTGACCAGAGCCAGTCCCTCAACATTCACATCGCCGAGCCAAACTATGGCAAACTTACCAGCATGCACTTCTACGGTTGGAAGTTGGTAAGTCAGGATTGAGGGAATGCATGCTTTAGGAACCAAGAGATAAAAGATGCTGCTTCTTCATTCCAGGAAACAACATCTTAAACCCTCATATTAAATAATCTCTTCTCTACAGGGCCTGAAAACTGGCATGTACTACCTACGGACAAAGCCCGCTGCCAACCCCATTCAGTTCACCCTGAACAAGGAGAAATTAAAGGAAGCCCAATCAGCCAAGAGTGAGGAGGAGGAGACCAAAGAGCGCAACACTGCCGCCATGGTTTGTTCACTAGCAAATAAAGACGAGTGCCTGATGTGTGGCTCTTAAGTGAAGTGTGATTCACTCAGACAAACGCTCTTCCCCTTTAATCACCAGCTTCCGCACTAAAAATGTATTTTTGGAAACACCGGGTGCTTATAATTAGTATATGGCTTCATACTTGTGTTTTTTATACGCCGCTGTCTTCAGGTTACAAATCTTTGCAGTTTTTATTTAATATTTGTTGGATTTTCATCATGAAATGTGTGTTGTATGCATGTTCTGTATAGAATTAATAGGATGAAATGAATTAATATTTACCTTTGGGTTTTTTTTTTAAATCAACCGTTTTGTAATATGTTGGTGACAGCAATGAATTAATTAATGAAATGGTCTGTATTTTAGATAGAATATTAAACTTTTGTCCAACAATGGTCTTAATTTATGTGAAGTCTCATTAGTTATTACATTATTGTAAAGAGTCTGTGGACCTGGAGTTACTGGGATATTTCAGAACCTGTACCATGTACTGTATGTTATCTAGTTCAGAGGTTCCTAACCTTTTTGGGCCTGTGATTATGTTCTCTCTATTTGTGACCCATTGACAAAGATTGCATATATGTTTACAGGACAACCAAAGAGTTCTTTACATGAATACTTTATAGGCCTGAATAAGTTAAATAAAAATCAGTAATTCACGAAAAGGAGCAAAGATTAGACAAACATAATATTATGTAGCATAAATGTGTTTTTTCCCCCTCTGCTGTCCTATTCTGAATCCTCTTGTGACCCTCTAAGATTTATCTTTTGACTACCAAGGTTGGGAACAACTGATCTAGTTATACCTCAGACTTTCATTAATTTTGACTTGAACAGTAATTTAAGATGTGGACTTATTAAAGTTTTTTGTTTGTTTGTTGGGTTTTTGTACATTAAATAAGGAACTGTTGTATTTTCTACATCCAGTGAGAAAATTAATAATAAAAGGAGAATGGACAAGAATGGCCTTTTTATTATGACAGACCAGACAAAAGATGCCCAGAAGCTCATTTAATAATTGGATATGTTGAGGACACTACCCACCTCACTTCCCATTTGACAAATACAGTACCATGAAAAGATTAGATTAATTCATTGACCATTAAATAATTTTCTATACTATCCATACCATGGTATACCTTTAATATCTCTGGTGTCATTAGGCCTTTATTGTCAATAAATAACAGGACTACTTAACAGAAATATAGGATTAATAGGAATATTGTATCAATGTGAAGTATTTTTATCTGTCAGGTGTTTAATTCTCTGGATAAGCCAGAAAACAGACCTAATAGTCTGGTTATTTTATCTATAAACATTTTTCAATTCAGTTTTAAGATCATATATCAGGATATCTAGAAACATTGATATTGTGATAGAAGAATTACATATACCGCCATAGATGATTATATACTGTATACACATACACCAGAAGCTTCCCTAAGCATGTTGTATTTTTATCTAGAGGGAAAAGACCGACACTGAGTGGCGTAGATGCATTTTCTCATCTCCTGTCTAACAAACATGTCAAACAGGTGGAGAAGTGATAGCATCATTCAGGCAACAATGCCTAGCTGTTTTTTTCCCAGCGGAAGACTTTGGATGTAGTGTGCCTTGGGACAGGTGATGCTGCAGGTGATGAATTAATGAACTGGTGTGTTCATGCACGCAACCTCATGGGACCAGTATGTGTAAAGCAAGCTGAGACCTGCACTGTCACACTGCAGCATCAGGTGTAGGTCTGCCACTGATGAAGAAATGAAGAGACAGAACTACCTTTACTTTCAAATCTTTAATTGTTTTAAAAAGTACCTATATTGTGCAAAAGCTTACTGTAATTGAACACATGGCTATTTTGATACATGGAAAATGAGAGCGCCCTATGGGGGCTACATGCTATTGAACAGTACACTTTGGAAAATGACAGTGAAGAAAGGGACAGTCAGCACAAATGAACAGTGAAACCTGCATGTGATACAATTGCATCCAGTCAACCGACCAAAGAAACACTCTGTTCTATCTTTTTTTTACGTGGTCTAATTGGTGTATTTTCTAATGGTACTGTAACCCTACTTTACTGCAACCGATGCTTATCAATGTGTACCAGTGTGAATTGTTTTTTATGGTAAACTGATCCCTTCTTAACATGTGATGAGAGGATTGGCAACTACATGATCGCTGTCTCGGTTAAATTGCTCTTTCTCCAGCACATAATGTAAATAATTAAGAAATATGTGGTTTTCTGTGTCAGAAGAACACATGATTTTGGTAGAATTAGCCTGATTGGCTACACTACATGAACGTTTCTTACAGTTTCATTGATTCAAATCAAGATTTTTTTTTAAAACTGTGAAGTAACCTAAAAGCCGTGCTAGAATCCCCAAGAGGCTGCAATATTCATTATTATCTCACAATATGAAAGTGTTTTTGTCAGAACTACAGTCTGTGGGTGGGTTATTATAATCACATCTCCTGTGAGTATAAATGTCCTCAGCAAATCTCATGGCAATAGGCTAATTAGAGAAATATCCTGTGTACAAACTGACATCTTACTTGCTGACCCTTTGTTTTCAAGATACCTTGTCACAGACCTTGTGTTGGTCATGGAGAAATTTTAGACAAGAGGTCAAAAAAATCACAAAGCTATAGCAGATTTCATTGTAATCTGGCCTGTAGCTGTAGATATATGTATCTTTATACCAAAGCTTTGGATGGATCAAGTGACAGGGTCAAAAATCTGAAGCTGCAACTCCAAATTGCCAATGATTCCTTGTGCAGCCTCAACACAAATCCTCTTATCAGATGTTGGATAAGGTGACCAAAGGGCTGGACAATGAAACAGGTGTGGTCCTTAAAGAGTCACTAAGTTTACGGTCTCACTAGGATCCCATCAATCGATCCCTCCCCTTCTTGGGAACCAAAGCCCGTGTCCTGGGAGCTGCTGCTACCTGTCGGCGAGGGAATAATTTTCTTGGTTCCAGGTGTCTCATTGCTCTCCTTGACCCTTGACCTCTCTGCTACATTACGCTCAAACTTCCTACCTTTCACCCACCTTGCTTCCACTTTTTTCTCTTGCAGCTCTATGTCTTTGAACTTGTTCATTACTTTCTTTGTGTCTGTCTGTTCATTGTTGACTTCGATGCTTTCAGCTTGTTCGGGGCTCGTGTCTTTGTGTTTTTCATCCACCTTCTCTCCTGTGAGTGCCTCTCCTTCTCCTCTTTTTTCTGCCTCATCTTGTGTGCCCTCGGCTTCTACCTTTTCTTCTACATTATTAAAACTTGTGCCTGTTGCCATCTCCCCATTCACTTCATTGTCACTATTTTCATTTTTGTCTGTCTCCGCCTGTTCTTTTTCCTCTGTTTCCTTCTCATCTCCTTGCTCTACTTTAGCTCTGCCTTCCTCCATCTTCACCACATCACAGTCGGTTACCTGCTTTGATCCCTCTGCTCCATGTTCGCCCACCTGATTCTGCTGTATGTCTGACTCCTGCTTTGTATCCGAGTCAACCTTTTCTTTATCCTCCTCTTCTTCTCCGTGATGCACTGTCACTTTAAGCGACATGTTTTTGTCATCTTGTCTACCGTTAAAACCTCTGAAATTGTTCTTGGCACCGATGATGTATTTCCCCAGAAAAGAGGAGCTGTCCTTCATCAGTGCATCGCCTGCAGGGTGTCCCTCCTCCAGCAGATACTGATGGACTAACTTCATATCATTGTGCATCCTGCACATCGTTTTGCTCAGCTCAGTGATCCGATTACCGATATCTGAGGGAAGAATGCACATTAACGCATGTTAATGATAAATAATAATATTGTTTATCAAATAAAACAATGTTTTATTTCATGTGACAACCTGTCAATACTTTTGAAAATCTGACTGTCTGGCTTGAAAGCATACGAGCGGGGTTAGACACTGTTGCAGATTATTGTATCAACTTATTTTTTTCTTCTCTTGGTTTATCATTTGTTGTCTTATTTATACATTTGAATCTTAAAAAAATCTTTAAAAAAATTAAAGTTGTTTTCTTCTTTCTTTTCTCTGTCAAGTCAATGATGCTTTTCAAAAGTGCACTGACACTCTCCAACTGTATATTTCAAATAAGATGGTTTTCTGACTATATCTCAGTCCTTTTAGACTTTTTATTTGATAGCCAGAACTAGAGAGAGACCAGAGGGATGGAAGAGAGAAGAGGGCAACATGCAACAGGCCAAAAGGTCTCTTTAATGCATTAGTGTCTGATGGATTTTTGTCAAAGTCACAGTTACCTTTCCTCTTGGTCTCCTTGAACTCCCTGCGAGCGGACTCAATGTAGCGCTGCACCAGAGCCCTGATCACCTGCTGCCGGTAAGGTAACTGGCTCTCTTTAGATCCCTTTTCACTGGACTTATCACATAATACAGAAAACATAAAAAACATATTTAACATCACATATTTGAGGGTATTTAGATTTTTTTCACTAACTCCTGTATGTGAGCACACACACTTACCATAGAGGTTATGGTAGGGTATTTTGTCTGAGAATTACAACTGCAGCAGCAGCAGATTCGTCTAAAGGTACCCCTGAAACAGAATTTGATACTAATAATTAAAAACAGAGATAAACAATGAAATTGCACTGCAGGTTAAATTGTTTTGAAGCGTTTGGAGGTCACCGTAGGATGTAAAAGATGGCTTTAGGTGAGGGGATGATGTTGAAGGGCACAGGCATGGTGAGGCCCTCTCTGAAGTAACTGAGATACAGCTTTGACCGGGCAAATTTCCACTCTACATCTGCGTCATCCTGAAATAAAAATGTTGAGATATAAGTGCCAGGTTATGGTTCCTATACTTTTTTTTTGCAATGCAGACATTAAATTTTCTCTTTACCTCAATTTTCTGAAAAGAGTTGGTGATCATAGCAATGAGCATGTTGAGAAGGACGATCACAATGACGAGTGTGAAGATGCCATACAGAATCCTTCCAACGAACTCTGCTAACACAAACTGCGGCATATCCACGTAGTCCTGGTTGGCCACGCCAAACATGGTCCAGAACAGGAAGTGGAACGTCTCATTAAACCTACAGGAGTGCAATGAAGAGTGTTATGATGATGAGACTGTTATGTACCATTGTCTGACTAACGATGGTGATGTGTATTATGATCAGTGGCAAAACGTCTAATTAAAAGTCTTAGAAACAAGAAGTTAGGAAAAAATACTCTCAACATTTTCAAAAATACTTTCAACATTATATTTTGCAATTTGTATATATGTAATAAAAAAATCTAGAAATAGACAAGCATTGCAAATTAGCATATGATAAAGAGCCTGAGTGATACTGGATTTTTGTAATGGCGATATGAAGATATTTATATTTGAGAATTACAACAATCTAATAATAATATATTGGCTGATATGAACTTTTCGTACATAAAAACAAAACATAAAAACATTTTTGACAAGGATCACTTAAAGTGAAGAAAATATGGACATTTCTTGTAACTTTTCGGCTGACATATACACTGATACAATATATCTGCAATAAGCTAATACTTCTGCAGATGTATTGGCCCTGGCCAAATTACCTGTCAGGCTCTAATATGACAAATTCTATGTAGGATCTGAAGGCTTTAAGGGATAGTCCAAAAAAAAGACAAAGTAAAAACTATTTCTGTCCAGACACAGTGACTTCCTAGAGATTCAGATGGTTTCTTGTCAAACTCACAGTGACGACAAGACTCAAGAAATAGTCCCCCCCCCCACAGTTATAAATTGTCACTTCCAGTTTTTGTGAGAATTAAACAAGCGTGATATAACATATTAATTAATGAGAGGTGCTGGTAGGCACTGGACAGAGCCAGACTAACTGCTTAGTCCAATTCTTATGCTAAGCTACGCTAATTATCCCCTGCCACTAGCTTCATATTTAGTGTACAGACATGAGAGTGGTATCAATCTGCTCATCCAACTCTAAGCAAAGAGGCAAATAAGTGTATTCCCAAAATATCAAACTATTCCTTTAAAAATACTTATGCATCTGTCCCCGTTCAGTCCATGTGAACTCACACATTTGGAGCTTCACAGTAGTCTGCACAGATTTGGACTGATTATGCAAGACTAGCATCTTTTGGCTTATGGGAAACTGTAGAATTCAAACCAGAAACCTTACGATCCCTTATTCTTACCTGCCAAGATGTGGAGAGATGACGTAAGGAACATAGACATTGTTGATGCCACAGAGGAAGGCCGTTCCAATGATCATCAGTATAAACATGAATCTAAAAAAGAAAACATGCCATGTGTACAATGTACCCTGAATTATAGAAATATGCAAGTGTATAATGCAGGGGGCAAAATGAAAAGTCCTCTTACCTCATCATATCATCAATCATCTTCCCTATGGAGATTTGCAGAGTTCCCAGAGACTCATGGGCTGGCAGGATGTACGCCAGCCGTGTGAAGCTCAACATGCTGGTCACTGCAAACAGCACCTCTGCAATCAGCTGGGGGTCCTCCTGATGCCAGTCCCCACGTACTGCGAGACAGTTTCACATAGCAACAGACAGCTTTTAACAACCTTTATGACATCCAACAATCATTCTGGATTAATGATCTGGCATCATTTTCTTACCAGTCTGGGTGAAGTAGACACACTCCTCTGTGCTGTTAACATCATGGCAGAGGAAGTAACCTTTGAGCATGATGAGCACACGTAATGCAAAGGACGCCAGGTACATGCTGAGCACCATCATGTCCAAGCAGTTCCACCAGTCGAGGAAGTAACTCCGCAGCCCCTCAAGCCACACTTCCTTACACTCATACCAGAAGAATCCTACACGAGACAGTGGATTATGAACCTTTTATCCAGCATGAGTTTCCTTGGTGTGGAGTTAGAAACAGACTAGAGAGTGAACCCACCGACCACCCACACCATGTGGAAGGAGCTGTGCAGGATGTTCTGCTGCCTTGAAGCAAATTTGTCTCGATACATCTCCATGGTTATTGATTCTCCGAGTAATGTGATGAGGAACCACAGGTAGGAAGCTGAGTGAAGGAGAAACTTGATCACAGGTATCTTTAGCATCTTTCCTACCTGGTGAAAAAACGAAACACAATGACCTGTCAGGGCCAGAACAAAGCCTTCCTATTTTCTTACTCAAATGTCTTTTAGGACAGTCTTCCTAATTAAGGGAGCATTATACTTGCTATTGCTGCCCCAGGTATCGCAGGATCAGAAAATGCATATAAACTCTACATTTGGCAATTTTGGGGTGATGTGACCTTTGACTTTGGTGCGATCCAGTACACGAGGCAGAGGATGGGCATGGTGAGGAAGATCCCAACAGAGACAAACAGCTTCCAGGCTGTCCTGCTACCTCTCCAGCCAGACAAGCTCCCACACCAGATCGATGACAGCACCTGCTGGCAGATTGGATGGGCCACAAACTGCACAAAAAGAAACGGGGAGGGAGAAACAAATTTTGAATTCAACTGTGCAGGATCAAGTATATGTCCTCTACTACTCATCTCTGAACCTCGCAACCTGCTTCTGGTTGTAGTTGACAGCAAGACGCAGACGCGACAGGTTTGGTATTCCCTCCTCAAAGGCCTGCTGGTCTAAGGAGTCCTGGCTCTCATCTCCACAGCTGTTCAGAATGGTGGTCACCTCGCTCTGGTTGCGACACATGCCCAGCAACTCAACGGCAAACTCCTGACAAAGCTCCTCAAGGCCCAGGTACTGAGGCTACGGGAGAGAAGGCACCACAGCACAAGGTAAAGACACAATACAGACACCCAGCATGAACAGTAAGTAGGAGGATATCTACGAATGTCTTCAGACCTTGAACTCTGGCTCTTTTTGTGAGAGCTTGCGGAGCTCTTTGCTGAGGCTGAAAGCACTGAGCATGGCGTCATCAGAGGTGATGGACAGGTAGGCACGGCTGGCAATGCCACGGTAAGTGTTGATGCGAGACAAGGAGAACTTCAACAGGTCATACTGCCGGCCGTTGCGGCACTCCAAACAGGCACAGGATATCTTGTGTGGCCATGGGATGCCGTGACCTTTTTGGGTGAGCATGGTGACTATATCATACAGGTCTTTCTGGCAGGCTAAGGTCAGAGGAGTCACACCAGGGGCAAACTGGGAGTTGTCAATAGAGTGGTCAAAGATGGCCTGAGAGAAAGAGCGCACGTCCATCTTGTTGCCTTTCTCTTGGTCCAGGCGGTCCAGCAGGCGCTTCACCACTCGAGGTTGGTTGGTGTCTACGGCAACCAGCAGGGCCTCGTGAATCTGCCGGAAGTCAAACTTGACCCCCTGTAGGAGGGAATCCATGACATCCTCGTTGCCCAGGCGGATGGACAAGTTGAGGGCCTCCCTCCATAGGCGATCCTCTGAGTCATCCAGCTGGCGGATGATGCCATCGCCAGTCTTCAACAGCCCACACACCAGTTCTATTTTCCCTTCCTGAATAGCACTGATGAGCTCCGGCGGGAACTGCATCTTCTTGTTCATAATCTCGCGCCATTGTTCTGGCTGCGGGACAGAGAAGTGGTGTTAGCAGCAGTATTAGATGTCCAATCACACATTTTTATAAATATATGCCAGATGTCCAGGGAAAAGAACTTGCAAAATGATTACATAAACAAAAATGTTGATAAAATGTTTTTGTAAGAAAATTAAGGGATTCACAAAAAAATAATAAATGTGTGACTAAAGACACATTTTATGACATCAGAGGGAACACAACGGATTAATAAAACATACAGCTGTGATCATTGGAAACACACTGAAAAAGTTTTAACTAATTTATCGAATGACAAATTCAACAAACCATGGGTAAATAAAACTCTGCTTACCGTGAGGTTTTCCATTCTGGATGAAAAACAGCACAATTTTTGAGCAACAGTCCTAAAGTGAAAACCCAATCACATTCTCTGGAGACATGAAATATATTTTGCCAGCTATTTAAAGCCTCACAGATGAAGGTGAGAGATATCAGTACACTGCACAGGCAGCTCCAATAAGAAGAGAACTGAACACTTTGGTGTCCTGCGATCATGTGCTACCGGCTGACTGCATGGAATCAGCACCCACAAACTCAATAACACACATCAGTCCCCCATGGGGCAAGGCCAATTAAAATGTAACTGATTCAAAGTGTTTCATGCCTGGCTGCGCCCAAACCAAACTGTTTCTGCATTCAAACAGGAATTAACTCTGGTGTCCCCATTGGAAACAGTGCCATGGTACAATTACGGTAGCTGTTACTGAACAGGCAGCAGCTGTCATCGTTTTCCCAGAGGGGCTGGAGGGAGTTCACAGGAGTGGAAAAACAAGGAGCTGCAAGTAAAAAGATATACTGATTATTTTCACTAGTGTCTCTTTTCATGCAGGTCCATTCCTGTCCTGTTACTAAAATTGGTGTTGCACATTTTTATTTTTGTCTTAAATCTTGCTTTGAACATTTCAATCTCTTAATCTTCTCTCAGCTTGAATTACAAATTTTTATCCTCTACAGTTTTGGGTCTTCAGGCATCAGTGTATAATTAGTCAGATGTCACATCAACTGTGCTGCACATGTGCTGAGAGTGTGCTATCCACCCCACACAATTTACAGTGACTTTATCATAGAGACTGTGCCATCATCAGCAGTTTCCAGGTTCTTGTAACATACAAATGTTGTGAAATGTTTGTCTATCAGATTGCTGATCACATCAGGCTCACCAAAGGAGTAAAATGTTACATTCAAAAGATGCCCAAACACATTTTCCATGGAGAATGTTCCCAGTCCAGAGACATGTGTATCATAATTTGTTTGGAAGTGAAGCCTGTCTGGCTACTTGTGAACATAACTTTGCACAGCAGAGGGAGAAAAAGGACCGCTGTAGACTTACAGTAAAGATAAGCTCTGTGTTGTGATTGAATTTTGGAAATACAGGGGGTAAAGAAATGTGGCTGTGTTTTATTCATAGATGCCAATTGCAGTTCCAAAGTTCATTTTCTGTCTTTTATTGGTTCGTAATCACTGTTAAAGTATTTGGTGATAAAAACACAGTATTGTTCTGGTTTTTAACACAATGAGATGTCTAAACTGTCACTGGTTTGTAAAATCATTAAATGTTAAGGTTCCGGTGGATTTTATGAACATCTTAGCCTTGTCAGCAGAGCAATAACTACATTTTGTCATGTTTCTTTTTCATAACAAACACTCAAATTGTATTTTTTCCCCACTTAAAGAATAAGAATCTCCACAGCAGTGTCTGTAAAGTGTCGAGAGAAAACGCAAACCAAACATAAAACCAAACAGCGTAATAAATATAAAACTAGAACAGCAGTGTTTAATTACAATAGCAAAAAAGAAAATACCTGCATGTTGTGACCTCTATGCAAAGAACAACAATGACAAAAACAAAGAAGAAAATCATTATTTTCAAAAGGAATATTTACTACATTTTAAAAGGAATACTTCAATAAAGTACAATATAAACACATTTTAATTTAAAAACTCAGGAGTGAAGTCCACATATTAATTTGCCCCATGTGGTGTGAATTCATCACCTTAAATGTTCCCTATTTCTAGGAATACTCCAACTTCAATTCAAAAAACTTAAAATTAAACAGCATCATGTGTTGAAAAATGACTGAAAACATTAAAAAAATCCTTTAGTTGAACCACATTATGAGGTGTCTGCATTCGATGTATGCTTTTAACACCCAGAAACGGAAACGGAAGTTACTATAAAACTATATACATTACACCAAAGAGAAATATAACTTGCAACCAAATCCTTTGAAACTACATAAACTTAGTGCAAATTATATACCGTATGATTTTTCCTTTAAGTGATATTTCACTTTATTTTACACTTCTCAATAAATGGCACAAACCAAACTTTCCCAAGATGTTATACAAATTCCAGAATAAAATATCACTTTAAAAGCAAAAACCACTGCATGGAGAGACGTAGTGATTCCCCTCAGATCCTGACATTTACTCCCTAGTGGAGCGAATAATCATGATTTAACACTTGAACTGTAGCATCATGATTGAAACATTTGAAATGTCTCTGCCAAAAAGAAATAGGTCAACATATGAACCAATGAAACAACAAAACCAGTGATGTATCTCAATGTTCTTTGTAACTGAGAACAGATATGAGACTGAAAACAATGATTTATTATCCACAAATTAACACCACTCTTAAAAACAAACATACTTAATCTGCAAATTCCAAATGAAATTCAATGAAGTCAATCATTATTCGGTTAAAACACTCAGTTAAAGCATCAAAAAAAAAAAAGAGGAGACAATCCTCTATATTCACATATTACTCCTCAAAGACAAAGTTAAATACAAACTAAAATCCAATACTAAATGTACAGAGAAACTCGTGTTTCTCTTTGTATGTGAACAGAAAGTAGTGTTCACATTGTGACAAACAGTGCAGGTCAGTTCAGTAGGTTTTAGAGTTACTCCTTTCTTGATTCTGCGTCCTCCTTCATCTTCTGCTCCTGCATGCGACTCCGGGTGGAGCCTACATGAAAAAAAAACAAAACACAAAACATCATCACCATGTCAGAGGAACATACATCCACCTGCTACAAGCGACATGATTGACAGCAAGAACACCTACAGTACAATAATAAGGAATATCAAAAGGAAAACATGGGACTTTATATATATATAAAGCCGTTTTCACTTACTCATCTCTGCAAGCTTCTGTATCAGTGTAGAATCTCCACCAGATTTGCTGTAAAATAAAATACATACAACTTAATTGCAGTGTGTGTATACACTACTGTTAATATACATATGTATTAAATTATGTATGTACTATTTCTAGTTGAGGCTCTCTTTTTTTCCCTTTGTTCTCTTTTCCTGGTTGTTATAAAACATACTCTAGTTGTTACGGCAATGCAGAGGGATTATTGTGCATTTAAATAACACAGTGACTAACCTGCCGTCAGCTTCATCTTGCCCGTCCACATCGAATCGTAACCTCTTCAGAGGCTTTGGAGTGGAGCCCAGATCCAGAGTCCTCTTAAAAGAGCGATCGCTGCTGTTGACCATCTGGTTGATCTTCTGGAACCTATTAGACGGCTGCAGATGAAAACAAAACAGAAAAAAAAAGGGTGAGTGAGGAAGAAATCATTGGAGTTGTCAAATTATATTTTTTGATATGCTTCAGAGCAAACAAAAGAGACACATACTCCGAAAGATTCACCGATGGATACCAGCATTCTGTAAAGGCACAAAACAAAAGGATGTAAGTGAAAGTCCAGTTTAATGGCCTTTTCAAACAATTAAACAAGTCGTCCGAGGAGAACATCAATCTGCTGAGAATATGAAGAACTGACCTGGAGCGAGGAGTCATGATACCCGGGGACATGCGTGCGCTCTTCAGAGGGGAGATGTACACGTTGTTGCTCCCGGGCACACGTAGAGGTGAATTGGGGAATTTATAAGGGCTGCGTGGTATTTGTGGGATTGGAGAGAGGGTAGGTGGCTAGAAAAAAAACAACACAACAATGAAAGGGTATAGTAGGCATGATCATTTGTCTGATGTATATAAATCAAATTGTAGCCCCTGACTTGACTGGGAAGGTGTCTCACCCTGGTGGACGCATACTGCAGGATGTTGGTTTTCAACTTCTGCATGAAGACCTGGTTGTAGAAGACGATGATGGAGTCATAGTGGCCCTCAGTGATCAACACGTGCTTAAAGGTCTGCAACACAAAAAGAGACACAAAGTTCAAAATTATTTTATGTCACAATTCAACACAAACCCTGATGATTACTAATGGATGACTAATTCATGGACGTTTTTGAAATGTTGCATCACCTCTTGGCTGGCGTTGGGCATGTTCTTGTATGCCGTGACAATGGTCTTGAAGCGCAGATCAACACTTTTCACTTTACATATGGCGTACATGGCTGACATCATCAACTACAAGAAGGAGAAGAAGCACTTGTGAGAAAATACACACAAAGAGAGAAGCTGAGAGAGCAAGAGACTGGGACAAAACAAGACAGTGGGAGAAAAGAAAACTCTTGTCTGGTTACCTGGTCGAGGTGACGGTCTCTCATCAGCTCATATTCGTGCTGCAGAGTGTGCTGGAACAGGGTCCATATGATGGGCTCCAGTTCAGGGTGGGAGGACAGCAGGTAGGAGCAGAGCATCTTCAGCCTTGTGTAGGCCAGGCGGTACACTGCAGAGAGAGCACACCATAGACAGTTGGACACAGAGAGCAACAGCAAACAGCAACGGAAATGGAGAAAAAACCTGAAGGCTACAAACAAACAGAACAAATATTAGTTGTCATTTTCTATTATTTTCTTCAAGCTTTTACTAATGTAATGGCTCATGTTAGTATTGTAGTCATTTCCTGTTTATTAGACAGTCAAATTGGAAATCCATCACTGACAAAAAAGTGAGATTTTAGCTTGTAAAATTACATCATATTAGTACAGTGGAGGTGGTAATTTTTCTACACATTTTTATTAAATAGAATAAGTTAAGTTTAGTACAATATATCTTGTAGAAACTATGACTAAACCAACAAATAAACTATGTGTGAGAGCTTGAACAACATCTTACATTTTTTATAGAAGAGGCTAAGAGAGTTGGACTTTGTGTGTCGGGGAGTCTGGCCGGCAGCCTGGGAGGCCGGTTGGGTCTGAGGCTGAGGGGCAACTTGAGAGCTGGGGGACTCGGGAGGCAAGACACGAAGGCCCGGACGCACAGGGGACAGATATCTGTAAGGACAGAGAACAAGTGACACGTGTTAACGTGTGAAAATTTCTTTTAAATGTGAACCACAAATCTAATTAGATGGTTCAGAATGTAGTAGAAGAAGAGGTTCAAGAGTACAGACAGGATGTCTCGTTGGAATGATTCATGCAATTTAAAAACTTTCCTATACTCTTCCTTTCCCATTGCAAAATACAAGATCTGACGTTTGATTTTAAATACCATGCTGCTGAGCTATGATTACATGAAACTGACAAGCTCTTGTACTCATGACTCACACGGTTTTGCAATCGCTAAAGAAAGTTTTAGAGTTTAACAAGGTGTCTTAGCTGTTGCATACCAGCAGCTGAAAGAGAGAAAGATAAATTGTGGGGAGGTGGACTCACAGGTCAGCTGCGGTGTGGTTGTGCTGCAGTGGTTGGCTGAAACTGGCTGGGGCCTCCACCTGTTCTGCTGCGCCGCCCTCATGCTCCTGTTTCAGCAGCTCAAACAGAGGCGAGCCCTGCGGAGACACAAACACAATGATTTACATTTAACAAGACAATCAGTTTAAGTGCATCTAAATCATGTTAAAACTTATGAATACTTTTGCACTTTTTGCTCCTTCGCTGAAAACTATTTCAAAAAACAAGATTTGAACAATGCCACCTCTGTCAAGGCTAAAACAAAATAATTTATAAACAATTAAACCTTTTCAAAAAAGCAGAACTTGATTTTTACTACTTTAAATTGCATTCCATCTAACCTGAGAGCACAAACTGATATAAACATAACGTACTAGAGTTAAATTAGAGGTAAAGTTAATCCCTGCAGTCTTTCCTGAAGCCAAGAAAGTTATGAACTTTTTTTTTGTGTTTGCAAAGATCACTTGTTCACAAAAAGAGAAAATTGTAAATGGGCTGAAAATACGTTATATCATATTAAATATAAATAATTACTGATGTTGATGAAGTATGAAAACTATTTTAATACTAGTGTTCCCATTAGAAGTAATTAATTACTGGCAACTGGTGTATATTATCTCATTAACTTCATGAAAAGTAGATCTGTTTGGTTTTGCCTGGAGCAACACATTTGGCAGTACCAGCACAATAAGAAATATGTATTTATAATTTCATTTTACCTGCTTAATTTCCTTTGCAAAAAGCACTTGATTGATAACAAGGGACTGATACAACCCTGATAATATTCCTCGTTATATATTGACCTAAGCACACTCCCTACAGTATCTTATCTGATTTAACTGAGTCATGGAAACTGAAAACAAATAATTATTTCAATTAAAAATACATATCTAGCCTACACAAACTCACACACACACACACACACACACACACAATTATCCTTGGCAGCTATGAAACATTTAAATCCAGACTAAAAGACATTCAGTGTGGCCACACCAAGACAAAAATCAGAGATGAGATCACACAGGAAGTGGGTGTGGCTCCCTACTAAGAGATTTACACAGCGACTGCAGGTACGGACTTGCTGTTAGAACATTCTTCATGTCATACTTACCACACCTGCTGACGTCACTGACGCATCTCAAAAAGTACAACTAGTGTTGTATTTAGTGTTGTTTTAACAGCATCCAGTGACGTATGCAGTAATGAATAATATTGCAACATTTGATTAGTAAATTCATTGCTTGAAATCCCAGGTTTCATTGTCAACTGTAGTTCCATGTTTCATTATCATTTAATAAGTTATCTGATTATTTGCTTGTAAACTGAAAGTGAAACATCTCAAACAGTCATATGAGGAAAATATGATAAAGCTGCCATATACTATAGTGGTAGGCAGATAATTACATTTCCTGCTGAATACATAAATTAGTTTGCTGTCTTGGGAGGTTGGTATAAATTCAGCAATCAAGAAGACAGACATCCTCATTTAAGTTTGTGATTAAAAAAAATAAAAATAAAAAATTATGGGCCACACAAACTTCTAATAGGGTCCCATTATTCATATTTCAGGTAGGTGCAAAAACAAAGCAGCGATGGGAGGACTTTGGTCCTGGCAGAGGCTCCTCCCTTTGTTTCAACAGTTCAGTGAGTTCTTTGTGTTGGGAGTCGTCTGACATGCAGCCTGCTACGAGGTCTCTGACATACAGTCAGGCAGGAGCAGAGTAAAACCTCTGGAGCATGAGAGTATAGATCACCGTGCACCCCCAGGCCTGCTGCAGGAACAAACAGTAGAACAAGAGACAGGAAGAAGCACTCGACTGTTCACAGAGTTGAGGAGAGGCGTGTGACTCTTCACTCAAAGGGGATAAACATTCGAACTGAGAAGGACGACTGAAAATACAGTCATCTTCACTTGAATGAGGATTATAGGACGTGCAGGAGAGCTTTCACATACGGAAAATTGCTTCTAACTTTGGATACCGATACAGGTATTTTGTGGAGTTGCCGTCTACTTTTTTAACATAAAACCACACAAACTGAGCGTTCTTCAGTATTTCAGAGGGCTGTGTTTCCTGTCAAATAATATGTACCTTTTTCCTGCCTGTTGCACGTGGTTGGAGAAACAAATGGATTTTTATGACTGACACGTACATGATTGAGAAAAACTAAGTATTCCAAATTTACCAGCTTGATTTAAAGATGTATAATAGCACCTTAAAAACTGATGTGAGCACCCTGGCTGTTTCCATGAACTGCAACAAGAGCGATGATTTCAAGTACCCTCTCTACAGCTCGGTTTTCAGCCTGGTGTTTGTTTTCGGACTTTTATTCAACATGGTGGCCATGTATATTTTTGGCTGCACACTGAAGCTGCGAAACGAGACAACCACATACATGATAAACCTTGTGGTTTCAGACTCTCTCTTTGTTCTCAGCCTGCCTTTTCGGATTGTTTACTTCATTAAACGTGAATGGCTGTTTGGAAGTGTGCTCTGCAAGATCTCTGTGGCCCTGTTCTACACCAACATGTACGGCAGCATCCTCTTCCTCACCTGCATCAGCATTGACCGTTTTCTGGCCATTGTGCACCCGTTTCGGTCCCAGGCCATTCGTACTAAGAGGAATGCCAAACTGGCCTGCTGCACAGTGTGGGTGATGGTTCTTTCTGGAAGTATACCCACGGGTTTCCTACTGGACACTACTTCACCCAAAAATGTCAACTCCTCCACATACTACTGCTTTGAAAACTACTCTAGAAAACAGTGGAAGTCTGAGCTGTCCAAGGTGGTGGTGTTTATTGAGACTGTGGGCTTTATTATCCCATTGCTGCTAAATGTCTTCTGCTCCGTCATGGTGCTATGGACGCTGAAGAAACCCCAAACCCTCACCCGTGGAGGCAACCTCAACAAGGCTAAAATCTTGAGGATGATCATTGTGCATCTGCTCATCTTCTGCTTCTGTTTCATCCCCTACAATGTCAATCTCATCTTCTACGCTCTGGTTCGCTCCAATGTCCTACAGGGATGCGATGCCGAATATGTGGTGAGAACCATCTACCCCATTGCTCTGTGCATAGCAGTGACCAACTGCTGCTTTGATCCGGTCATTTACTACTTCACTTCAGAGACCATTCAGAGCTCCATTAAACGCAAGTCCACAGTATGGCACAAAGGCACCAAACTTTTCGACAGACTACATGGGGATAGCACACAAAGCAGTCCAAGTGCAGTACACAAAAACCTGGCCCTGAGGACTTTGAGATCCCAAATCCTGGACAATGAGTCCACAGTCTAATGACACCTTTGTTATGTGACATGATTAACAGTTCAGTGGGTATTGCTGGTGAAACTTCAATCCGAGGACGTAGGTGGAAGCAGAGTGGCCTAGAAGATCATAACAACAAACAAACACACTGGTTTCTAAGGAGTCGCTTTCCTATATACTGGACACCACAGAGACATTTGACTGGGACTTAAGACACTGATCTCTTCAGTCAGTAAAGGAGTGGATCACATCAAAAGAAGAAAGACTTGAAATAATAAAGCATGTTGCAGCATGAATACCCTATGTCAGGGTAAGAAAACTCTTCGTCCTATCATGGAATGAGTTTGAGTTTAAAATGCACATAAATTGTCATTCTGAGTAAATTCTCCTTGAGGAAACTTCTGCTTTAGCACAGCTGAACCAGTATTACAGCTCTTCTTTATGTCCTTTATCATTTGTAAGTATTTGTGGCCTTTCTAAGGCATTTAAGCACTTTATAGAGCACCATGTTCTATAACAGCTTTGCCCCTTAATCCGAAAGCGAATAAAAGAATTATTAACTTAAAACAGTTTGTTTAATGGAGTTTGAAAAATAACTACTTGTTTGAAAGAGTGGGGTGAGTTGAGTGAAATGTTTGTAGGGTATCATTTGTTTATATGTCACTCATTTTGGGTGCCACCAAATCATTTGTGTAGACTGATTAGTCATACAGGTACTAACGACACACACCAGTAACTGTGGCTGCCCTCTGCCACGAATGCACAATGTCACAATCAATGAAATGCAGATTACAGGTATGGTCAATAATTGACCACTGCATAGCACTGGCCAACACTGCACTAACACTACCTTATAGCCTTATCTTAAATGGTCACAATGGAGAAAAGTGTCTACCAAACAAATAAATGTAAATATAATTGAGACAAATCAAGAAGCCGGCATATACACTACAGTATGTCTGTATATGAAACTAAATTAGAGTGTGTGGAAGCTACATTTCTAGCTGAATTAAACAAGAGGAATTTTACATCAAAATCCTAATCACACACTAGATTTGCAGGTTATTAAAACAAAGCATCTCAGCTCTTAGACTGACTACATGTCTGTAAGTTTCCTTGGTAAAGTGAAAACACAGCTCACAGAATAACGAAACTTGAATGTATGTGAAATATTTGTTCCTTCTTGTAAAAGCTATGTGCTGCAAGACCGAGCGCTACTACATTCCTGTTGAGAGGATTCGCCCAAGGGTCGGCACTGACAAGGCTAGACTCATCACCTCCACTGCACTGAGGAGAAGGATTGTGAAACCAAAGTATGCGAGCAACAACACGCCTCTTGAGGGAAAAGTGCATTTACAAAATAGAGCACTTTGGTGGTTGCTGCAATCCTAAAACAAATCCAGTAAAAATCCAGTAATAATGGAGGCTATAAACTAAATACATCGTAACAATTAGCAGTTTCTAGAACATCCATTTGGCATGTCCTCACGCTACTGCATGTAATACAATCAGGCTCACTGTACATTCAGGAAAAAGCTGGACTTTCTCAACTGGGCATAAAATTAATGATGTGTCCAGTAACTGTTTTATGCAGCAAAAATAACCCTGAGTCAAAGCTGACATGATAAGCATACAGCGTATGGTTCACCCAGAAAATTTAAATGTGAACACACAAAAAATTGATCAAGATTACTTTGTCAATTTAGAATATAGGTATACAATTAATGCTAGGATTGTTTAATTAAATTCAATAAAATAGAAAACACACCAGCTCATTTTCATTTGAAATGATAATCATAACATGAAGATTTAATTTCTGCTCAGGAGAATAAACCTTGATTATTTTGTCATTAAGACATTATGTGCTTTTATAATATATTTCCATCCAATTTAAATGTGTCTCACAAGGGCCATGGATATAACACAGTGATGTGTAGCAAAGTCTTAATATATATATGCCACATTAGCCTAATATTCTCCCTAAGATTATTCAAACAGAGACTCAACTAGTTTAAACACCACTTTAATTACATCCCAATTTGACTGGTGAAGTTAAGCTGTCAGTGGTGTGTATAGAAAAATGTGATGTAGATAATAAAGTGAATTAAAGATTTTAATGGGTTATTAACATTTTGACATCATATTTATCTTCATCAGAGTATAAAGACTTGTTTTTAAGCTTTGGGCTTTATGTCTGACTGATTAAGACCCAACCCATGAACTGACTTGTTCCTCCCTGAGGGCACTGGTCCCAAAGCTCACACACACGATACAGTGCTGCGTGACTTCATCCTTCAGTGAATTATTGTTAGTCTTCTCAGCAGGCAGACAAATATAGTTAATGATTAACTCAAATCACTCGTTTATGTTTTTAGCAAGCAGCCATAAACATGACTCCCACCACGTAGGTAATCAAACAGTCTGTGCTTAATTTTAAGGCTTATTACAATATTCAGTTCAATGACAATCAGGTGATCTGTAATGTTCAATAAACATTTTCACTACATAAGCTGAAAAAAAATTGGGCGATAAGAAAAACCACAAAATGTGTGTATGATCGAACAGAGGAAAAAGGGGAGAGGGAGTGAGAGAGGCACCCTGGCTTGTGTGTGAGCGTGGGCGTGAGCTGCTCCAATCAGAAACATGTGAACTGCTACAGCATCCTGACAAGTTAACCTGCTGCTGAACACCAGCTGACTGGAAACAACTTTATCACAGTGTCACTGCGTTGATGAGTTCCAGATACTGGTGAGTGATGAAATTATGACTTATCTGTTTCAATATTCTCTCCAGCAGAGCTGATTGTGCTTCAAAAAGCGAGTTTTACATGTATATAATAGATTGAGGAATGTAATTCTGACAAATTGAAAACAGCAATTAACTATATAAACTTATCGGGGTTTGATAGAAATTCATAATTTCAAATTAGTTTTTGAAGGAATAATGTTTGTGTATGATGTTTGTGCATTTCTTT
The DNA here is from genome assembly GCF_914725855.1 of Thunnus albacares. Taxonomy (NCBI): domain Eukaryota; kingdom Metazoa; phylum Chordata; class Actinopteri; order Scombriformes; family Scombridae; genus Thunnus; species Thunnus albacares. The sequence continues at coordinate 10,736,191 of NC_058118.1, read as the reverse complement.
GCTTTCAACAGCAAACCAATATTATATGTCAGTAGAAAAAAGGTTTAAGGTTTATCATTTCATTTACAAGATTAAAAAAAAAAAAAAAACTAGGAGCAAAGGAAGAGAAAATGTACTTTTAAATTCTTTCATAGACATAAAACTTCAAATGTCTTATCAAATATTGTTATTGAGAATGAAAAAATAATGTTTATTCAGACTACTTGAAAGTTACCTGAAAGTTAACATAAAATGATAATAAAGGAATCATCAATAAATAAATTAATAATTGTATTTTTGAAATGATTCAAAGTAGCCTATTGCAAGTATCATTAGTTTAGTGGCAGCTCTCTTGATCCAACTCAAAAGTCATTTTGTGACTGTTGTGTGTTGAGTTGTTGAACAGTCTAAACTTCTGGTGAATTAGTCACAAAAAAGCAAAATTAGGTAAAATGACAGATGGAAAAAGTCTAAAAAAAATCACGTACTAATAAAGAGACTAAAAGAGAAAACTTAACATTAGACCCTTACTAATAACTGGATATTTACTTAACACACTAAATACAACATCCCAAAAAATTACTATCAAGTTACAAAACAAAACACCTGTGACAATCTCAACAAAAGACGATTTCTTTCACATTCACTAAATGTGTATTTACAGCAGGGTAATATTATTACACTATGAGTTGCTCACTATGTCTTTTTTCCAACTCTGTGAAAACAGGTGTTTGCCTGTTTTACAAGACCAGGAAGTTAGGCAGTTCAAACTTTATTGACAAAATTTGTCTGACTCTCGTCCTGCATAGCAAACATAAATTCAGTTATGTCAGTTGCAGCAGTGTATTTATGTAATCTCATAAATTGTATATTTACATTACATAAAACAGCACATGTTTTGTATTCATTAAGTTTTTACTTGCCACAGGTTTAACTGCTTTAATTTCCTCCAGATATGAGAGCAACACAGTGATTTACAGCGTTGGGAAAAGCAAACCCTTCTGAGATATGGAGCTGTGGAACATGACTGATGATCCAGCCAAGCTGTACTCACCTCTGTCTAACTGCACTGTGGACACCAGCTACCGCTTCACCTTCTATCAAGTGTCCTACAGTATCATCTTCCTGCTGGGTTTGGCCACCAACAGCCTGGCTCTGCGCAGACTGTGTCTATCTCCCTGCACCATGAACAGCACAGCCGTCTACCTCATCAGTCTGTCAGCTGCCGACATGTTTTTTGTGATCTCTCTTCCCCTGAGGATCTACTACTACCACCAAAAGGCCCGAGCCTTGTCCTCCAAGACAGCAGACTCGTCCATTTGGACTCCTGAGGTGGCGTACTGCCAGCTCACTTTCACCCTCAAATACATCAGTCTGTATGGAGGCATCTTCTTCCTGGTTTGTATCGCTGTGGATCGTTACTTTGCTGTAGTGCACCCGCTGGCATCGACACTCCGCAGGCTGCGTGTTGCGCAGCTTGTCAGTGGTGGGATCTGGTGCTTGGTGTTGGGGCTCAGTGTGAGTCTGCCTCTGCTGCGCTCTGCAGCTGCCCGCCAACACCAGCCCTGTCTACTGGACCCTACCTCGCGACGCCACCGCACCATCATCCTGGCAGCCCTGGGCATAGTGCTGGGTTCGTTTCTGCTGCCCACTGTGCTGCTTCTCTACAGCTACTGCCGAGTGCTGAGCGTGCTTCGCCAGCCGAGACACCGCTCTCGCAGCCAGCGCCGCAGCCGCCAGCACACTCTCACGGTTATTTACTGGGTGCTGGCTGTCTTCCTGCTGTGCTTTGTCCCCTATCACATCAACCTGCTGGGATACACTCTCACACATGTGGGGCTGCTGCCCAACTGTGGCCTTGCCAAGGTGACCAAGGCTATGCATCCCGTGGTGCTGTCACTAGCCAGCTCCAACTGCTGCCTCAACCCACTAATCTACTACTTCTCCAGCAGCCTGGTGCACAAAGAGGCTCCCGGTGGTGGAGGCAGTGGCAGCCAGTGACACAAATCGTTTCACACCATTACAGAAAAAGACCCTTCCTTAAAAAAAGGACATGGTCTTAATAGGACTTATCTTACGATCTCTTTACTGGGATGATTTGTACAAGGTGACAGGTCTTTATCTATCCACCTATTACCCTCTATCTATACTGTGTTCACCTCTTTGCAAGTGAAACTGCAGCGAACTATGTATGTGTTAAATATATCATCTGTATTTTTGCATGAATGGCAATAGGTTGAACCGGTTTTGTGTGCATTCATTTTTAGCACACTGCTGAGTGCAGCATCTCTAGAGCGCTCTAGGCTTCATCATCATGCTAAGAAGCAGTCAGCTATAATTGGCTTAGTTATTTTGTTCAGCATATTTTATCAATACAACTTTAATGTGTTTGTGAAATATTGATATGCAATGACATTTTTATAGTGAATGTTGGATTTATGTGGAACTGGTGTCATTTCACAAAAGTGCTGTTCAAACATTAAGGAGGAGTTTATAAGTTCATCTTAAATGGAATTTATGTTGTTCTTTAAGTGTAGTGATATTTCTGTTAATAGTTTTATCTTCTCATGAACCAATAAATGCTACATAAGGTGGATGTATTTACAGTATCTATGTGTCTCTAAGCATGAATCTTATTAAAATGCTGTGGTGTTATTACCAGCACATTGTAGTGGTGATTAGAGATAAAAAACTGACCGTCCTCCATGCAATCCTCTCCATGATGAGGTTCTCGCAGGTCTCCAGATGTTTGACGATATCTTTGCTCATGGTGTGGTCAGCCTTGATGAAGCTCTCGATGACTTTGTAGAAGTCAAAGGCGGCGAGGTTGAACACATCCAGTATCCAGGGGAAACACAGGTCTGTCTCAGCTGAGTCAACACCACCTCCATGGTTCTTATAACTGCTCTCTAATCATGAGACACAAACAACATTATCACAAAGTGTCGCACAACTGTAGGACACATGATAGATATTTGAGGTATTAATATGTGATAACGTCTATTATTAACTTGTAAGCAAATAACGGGACACACCTCCATATGTTGCCATGACCACCTCCAAGGCGCAGGCCAAAAGTGATGTGTGGAATGTGGAGTCATTGAGGAGTTTACTGGAATGGAAATCATATGACTCAGCTCAAGACAAATAACGCTTCACTACATATCAAAACAGAAAGCATGCATGCACTTCCAATGTTCAGCTGAAGTGTAAGTGAACACACAGCTGCATTAACGAGCTTCATTATTCCACACTGATTCAATAGAGAACAAAATTTTTTAAAAAAACATACCTGAAATTCTGCACAGACAGTCGCTTCTCTTCCTACAAAGTGAAAACAGTACAATCAATTAGAGGAAAGACAATATCAATTCTTCACTTTATATGACGTGTGAGCACTTGTGCTGTATAGTCAACACATATTAGAATAATAAAATGTTGAATAAAACATTTAAAAAATAAATCAAACAAGACACTGTACCATTTTGAGCATTTCCTCCATGACTTGGTAATACAGCCTGACACCGAGAGCAAATCTCTGAAAGGCATAAGAAATACATAAGTTAGATATACAATAATTTGATCATAGCATGTGTTGCCGTTGTTGCTCATCGTTTTCTGGAGTGACAGTTCTTACCTGCATGCCAAGTACAGTACTCCGCGGGCCGACTGCCTGACCAAACCTCTGGCTGTACGCGTTTCCGAGAGTCTCCAAACGCTTCAGCACGTCCTGCGTGGGGTCCACGGTGCAATTCTGATCACACAAAAGAAGGAAACCGGAAATCCGTGAAATTAAGGTAAAAAGATGACGTTTCATGAGATATTTTAGTTAGTGGTGACACACTAGAGACCCACTTTGAAATACGTAGCCAGTTCAGTAGATGGCTGGTCCCCACTGGAGATGAGATCAACCCTCAACTGCTGAATGGAGGTCATGGCAGCTCTGATGAGACATAAAAAAATTTTTTTAAAAAATCAGACTGCTGGAGGACAGACTACGACATAAACACAGAACAATTCACACAATTAACTGAACAATAAACAAAAAATCTGAGAGCAAAAAAGTCAAAAGTTTGGTTTTCCATTAGTGGAAACATATACATAATTGTGACAATTAGGTTACACAAAGCTTAAAGTTTGTAATCTAGTACATCTTATTGTGAATACTTTGCATTGGTAAAAAAGCAGAAAAGCACCCTACACACAGTCTGTTGCTTTTTCTGTCCCAAACTACCACGAACGTTCACCTCAGCAGCTCCCACACGCACCAGCTGACAGCTGAGCAGCCAACAGTGTATATAGACTCTTGGGTGAGAAGGTTTGAAGCTGTACAAATATTTTTTTTAAAAAAAGATGCCGCACTGCAGAAAGCAAATACAAGTATCCAGTCTTTCTCCTCTGGATAATTATTAAAACAATCAAGAGCAGGTGAGTGACTGCTTTACTGCTCACCTGATTGGCGTCTGGGGAGGGATGAGTACAGCATCGTCTTCTTGCAGGTTCTTCTTTGGCGTTCTCTCTACCTGCGCTCTGAATGCAGGAGAAGATTATTAAAAACGTTTTTCTCAATTATTTTAATAGATCAACCAGACCAACATCAAAATACCGAATAGTGGAGGAAAAAAAAGAGATTACATTTCGACTTTAGGTGCAAGAACGGTCTCATCTCCGTCAAAAAACAGCCGTCCATCAAAGTCTCGAGTCTTGAGGTAGTGCTCTTCATATTGTTGGCTGAAGTCATTCACCTGGGGTGAAAATAAAAGCTCAGGGTTAATCATAGTAAGATGTCTCACCACATACAAAATTAAACACCATCGCTGTGATACATTTTGCACTAACTGTGTTAAATTTTATCTAAAGCTTTCACAGTAAATCATTGTTGCATTGTACATGAGCTGTTTATGTTACCAGTATTATATTTGATGAGGAGTAAATCATCTGTATAAGAACTATTTCACAGTTGAAGTAAGGCTAGCTACTCGCTATGCTGGTGGAAATCTTGAGCTTCAACAGCAAATCAAAGTTTATTTGTTAAATGTATTTACTGCATTTAAAATATTATTCTGGAAACTACAACTACACTGTAATCCTAGACATCAGACACCAACTCAAATCTGCAGGGATTTGACTACAACTGTGTCATTACAAAAATAAAATTAGAAAACAACAATAATTTGGCTTTAATCAGAGTACCCTCATAGACACATCTCCAGTCTGAATACACATCAGCCAGCTGACTCTACAAGATGCACTGAGTCTGGAGTCTTTGTTGAACTTCTACAAGACTTGTCTCAAGAGTGTATAATGGGAATTGTGCTGTTTATCTATATCTCATAAGATCAATCTAAATAAAAGAAATAGAAATAATCTGTTTATTACAGACAAATCTGAAATAAGGAAAAGCTCCAACTTGTCTGCAACTAGATCAGAACAGATTGAATCTCAGACACATCTTTGTCCTTAAACTATCTGGACCACAATCTCACTCAAACCAAACAATTATACCAACAAATGAATTTGGATCAGAAATGATTTACTTTTATACGTTTAACATAAATACGTGCTAACATCCATATTCTATTTTTTTTTTTTTTTTCAAATTTACCTTGTCCCCTCATAAGTCAAATCAATAAGTTGAGACTCATGCATTATTTATATAAGACACTATATAAACAACGTGCACCACCTGTCCGTTACTGGGGCGGTTTAACAGTAAACTACCCCAGCTGTCAGCAAACAGTAGCATCCTGCCTCAGCTGTTTTCATACCTGCCACTGTAATATATAACCCTGACACACTACAAAGGATCCCATGCTTGAGTAGACATTTTCCTGACACCACGTATGTGAAAACAAACACAGATGAGCAGCAAAGAGAACGACCAACAGCTGTCAGACACTCGAATGTTCAATAAAGACATCAGCAAGCAGGAAGAGACAACTAATGGAAAATGTAAGTGCAGAGCAGACAGAGTGAAACCAAACAGTCAGGCAGATGTTGTGATGAAGTCCCCCCACCTACCTGAGGAAAATCTGCAGATCTTGAAAGATCCAATGAGTCCAGGAAAGCAGAGAAACTGGTCTGATATACATTCTTCACCTGCAAATACAATTGTCATAGCAAATGAGGCTAAAAACAAACACACAGCATGCAAAGAAATGTGTTTATATGATGTATGTAAGGGCTCAGACCTCTTCAGTATTGCATTCATTCTCTTTGCATAAGGTTTCGAGAAGCTGCACATCCATCTCTGGCTCGGGAGGTCGAGATTTGGCTTTGCTCTGGTTGCGACGAGATGTTCGTGTCGGAGGGCTCTGAACTTTGCTGATGGCTGATTCTGAGAGGAAGATGTTTAAAGAGGTTACAAAATCTCTGGGAGCCACAAACAATGAATCCTTTTATGACACAGAATATCCAAAGTTGAGAATCTGACACATTTTCTGTGTCTGGGCAACATGACTCAGACACATATTACTCATTTTTAAACAAATAGTTACTTTAGGTCACATTGGGTGTACAGCAAAATGAAATGTTTACATCCGGACTCAGAATAATTGTTTTTCTAGTCTTTGGTAATGAAATTCTTCAACTTTACAACACATTTTAGACTTTCAGACCTTGATATTTTATAAAAGTTTATTAAATAAAGATGTGCGCATAAGTGAATGAGACTGAATCTTACGGTATAGAGGCTGCAGAAGGTCTGGAGGGCAGCGCTTGATGAATAACTCCAGTGTACAAAGCAGCAACTGGAATGATATGACCAGGTCATCCTCCATCTGCAAGGCCCTTCCTGCAGACATTAGAGATGCAGCACATGAGAAGCATCGTCACAATACTGTCGACTAGAAACTACAGAACTGTATCCATGAGGAGAAATAAAAAAAAAAACAACTTTCCAATCAATTTGAGCTCTACAGCTGAGCACAGAGGAGGAAGGAAGGAGGGGAAGAAGACGAAGGAGCAACATGGAAACTTTTCCGTTTAGTGTGTTAACAGCTTGATCCTACTGTATTTTTGTTGATACCAGTCAGTGTGTTTGTTAATGTGTTAAGATGTTTAACCTACCTTTGGCCAAAAGAAACATTGTCCAGCAACCCCGCATGGTCTCCCTCTCCCTTAAAAATGAGACAGTGAAACCATTAACCACACACCAGCAACACATCTATTATAACAAGCATACAATTATCAAACACAACCCCACAAAGATACTAAAAAAAGGTGTGTGTTAGATACATTTCAATCATGTGGTAGATAAATCTTCAACTTACTTGCCATCAGAAACCAAGATTTTCTTGCATATTCTGAAACAAAACAAATATGATAAATTTCAATTTTGCAACGCAGAGGTCTGCATCAATCAAGCACCTGTACTGTACTGTTCACTCACTTCTCAAACCTCTGGTAGAGAGCCAGCGTCACATCATATTTCTTCTCCAGCCGTGAGAGTGCTGAATTCACCTTGGTGCTTATCGTATCCAAGTTCACATCCAACTTCCTCACCAGAGCCATGAACTGCTTTACACTACAAAAAGAAAGATAAAAATAAATTGCATCGAAATGGAGCAATAAAATTAAGGATGAAATTGTAAACCACATCAAGGGTGCAGATTTCGTTTTAAAAATAATGGTGACGAAATTTGTAAGATTGGTTAAACAATTGTCAAAAATGCAAATACAAATGTCTGAAATGCTCATCTTATCAGGAAAAGACTACACACCCTTTTCACAGTCTCTTGTTTCTACATAGGAGGGGAAAAAAATACAATTTACTGATTTTTACTGTGGGCAGTAAAAACCTGATATCAATTACATGTTGCAGAAAGCTTCCTGAACAAGATGCTCTTGTTTTGAAGATGTTTCAAACTAAGGAAATCCTCAGTATTTACCTCTTAATTTGGTTGCAGTTTGGAGTTGAATCACAGAGCACTGAGCAGCCATGTGTTGTCTTTTTACAGAACCTCTATTCAAATGACTGATACTGCGTGCATTGACATGGCATAAAGCGTGATTACTTACTTCAGACCGACTGCTTTCAGAACCTGAGTAAAGGTGAAACAGGCGGCATCCATGTCCGTCACAGTCACAAACAGACAAGCACCCCACAGCCTTTTCTGACTGTCCTGAAATTAAATGGAAAAAGAAAAGCGTTAAAACTTATAGTATAATAACATATGTTTTTAATCAGACATCAATGAACATGAAAACCTGGTGGGGTCGATATTATCAACTAAAAGCAGAATCCAATAGATCTGTTACAACAAAGCAATAACAGCCTGCACTAAGTAATTTCAAGTTTACTTTTACATTGGGTAGTTTTCATTCAGTGATACAGTGATACAATATCCACCACTGCCGTGACCATTGCTTCAATATGTCAGCCAAGAGGATCAAAACATTACATATTTAATGTCACATAACTAGAACACTAGATAAATACACACAGTGATTTCATCCAGGGACTCCTGCACAGTTTTCCACAGCGTCCAGGCACGGTCACACACTAGGTCTGTCACATGAAGGCTCTTGCACAGGGTAACAAACTCAGCATCCTTGTCTCGGTGTCTAGAGGATGAATGGAGGGCACAAATCAACATCATGGAGGACACAAAACACACAGTTTCAGGACATCAAAATGTGCTACATAGATGACAACAACCCCCCAGTGTGTTAGCCAAAGTATGTGTCAGACAGGAGCTGTATTAGTATGTTATTACAGTGTTAACTCGTGTTATTATGTTACTGAATAGTCACACTATGTGGTCAGCTGTGTAGGGTTGAAAGACTCCCTGGTATTAGCTGTAAATACAGGCCTGGCTTCGTTTGAAGCAGCTAAATAAGTCAGCCTGACGTTTAGTCACATACGCTAGCTAGCTAGTTTAATACCAACATTACCATAACTTAAGGCAGCTGAGACAAGAATAAGTCAACATAACTTCTCTTACTTTTTAACAGATAAGTCTGGACTCTCTTTCTTGTCTGTTGAGGAACTTTCAGCACCGGGTTTCAGCTCCTTGCTCTGTGTCGTCCCGGTGTTGCGCTTTTTAGGTGGCATCTTGGTATCCGGTTAGTTGACGGCTAAATATTATAATTTAAAAAATACAACTATTTTTTTTGAAGGTAACAAATAACGTTTACTAAGTTTAAAGCCCACTGCACGAGTTCCGTGGCAACAATACAACTAAACCTCACTGACTTCCTGGAATCGTGTTGAAGTGGGCTGTTCGTTTTCTATCACCGCAGTGCCCGCGGGCGTCTCAACCGTTAGACCGTTAGACGCCCCACACAGTCGGTGCTCACAACCTCGTAAATATTAACCTCTTCTCTGAGTTTTTTGCGGTCGATTGTCTCCGTATAAACCCGGTGGTGTCGATATTAACATTAGACAACAGTGGTGTTGGGTTATCTATTGTTTGTACTCGGTCTCACTGCGGTTTGCTAAATCGCAGTGTGGTTTCACCGGGATCACGTGACTACACCGCAAACGAACGAACCCAAACTGAGTAGAAGAAAACGCGGGAAAGTATCTACGTAACATCCGCTCATTAGCATTTATCCCGCCATCCAGACGAATCACAAAAGGCTTATGTTGTTCAGTAAAGTTACTGTGGATAGAAAGTACTCGACTGCTTATTATAGCTGATCTAATGTAATTGTGTTGTTATTACAAGGATGTAGGTCGCGCATTTTAATTATATCGCCCCTATTTCACTGTGTGTGTGTGTGTGTGTGTGTGTGTGTGTGTGTGTGTGTGTGTGTGTGTGTGTTTTAACTTACATGTCATTATGCACTGATGTCTCACATAGGGGACGTTTTTTCCACTTATCAAGAGAAAATCAATTTCAGCATTGACATATACAGTATGCTGTGATTAACTCTGTTGATGTAAAGATGTCTCTTTTATATGAGAGGGTTGGCGGTGAGGACGATTTGTGAAACGCTCGCGAGAGTTCACCGCATGACGGTGTAGGCTGTAGATGTGAAATGTTATCTTTTTGCAACCATTGCCCTCTTGCGGTAAAATTCACATATTGTAACTTAATGCACACAGTTATTTGTTACGGCAAGAGAGTCGATGCATTTGATTCCTAAAGTAATATGTTTAAAATTATGTTTTGTCTTTAGACTTGATGTGTGTCTAACCCAGCAGGTCACCACTATTCAAACCACAGTTTATTTGTTTTTTTTAAAACTTAATATATTCTCGTGTGAATTCTGAAAATTCATTTAAATAAAACAGATCTTGGCCATATCTCCGTTTTGAATTCAAAGGAAATAAGTCACAACAAAAAGGAATGGATGATTATATAAGGATATGAAGATGACAATTTAATCATTATGCACAACAATATACAAGAGAACAGCAACAAAAGGTGGACAAAGGCAGAGTTAAGAGGTAAAAGTGACACATTTGTACATTTTTATGTACAATCCTAAAACAAAGGATAGAAAATGTTTTCAATCACAGGTTTTACCCTGCTTGAAAGACGCTTTAAAAATAAACAAACCGGTCATCCTAAATCCTAAACATTTCATGTGACTGAAAGGGTTTTATCTACTAATTCACAACTTGCAACTTTACCCTGTTGAAAACAGTTTTTTGAGTAAACAGCTAGAAAAAATTTGGGGAATTTTCATCTGTTACCCCAAATTAAATCTTTAGGCTAAGAGGACAATATTAAAGCCCCAGTCCACTATGAGACAAGTGCAATTACAGTAGTGGTTAATTAATGTCAATCATCTGGGACCATCTGTTTCAGTCAGTCGCTTCAACAAAAACAGAGATGTGACCGGTGTGTCCATGTGAGCCGTCCAAGCTGGGTGAGGTCTTTTTGCAATACTTTGTATTATTCTATCCCAAGTTTAAAATCATTATACCTCTACATGTACAAATTACTGCTGGCAGTAAGGCCAATTTTCTGATTAATAACCTTTAAATAACATATTTTATGTCTTTCCTTAGTAGGCACTCAAATTAGAGTAACATTCATGTGCTCACAGTTGTGAGAAAAGTTACCAAGATTGATTATATGACAATAATCATAATAATCATCTATTCAGTGTTTGTTTTTTTCTAAAGGTCACAAGGGACAGTGAGAAACTTCTAGAAATCCCACTTAGAGGCGTGTCTACAATACTAGTGGAGAGTTTAGTTGTAAAAGTGGTCATATTAACGTATTCTGAATAACATGATTTTCATTATGAGAGAGTGAATTGGTACATTTTCTGCAGGAACTGGCTATTTGAAATGTAGCTTGTCAGACAAGACATCTGGGTGTCTGGTATCATATTTATACATGGACAGTGCTTTGAAAGACACTTCATTTGGCAAGTTATTTTTATTTATTTATTCTAGCAATAACTTTAGCAATCACTCTTTTTAAAAAGTAAGATGGATAAAAAGTATTCCTGGCTGGGTGTCATCAACACCAGTGAGTCTGACAGGCTGATGGTTTGTGGTCATTCCTCCTGGTCCTTCAGCGGTTGTTGAGGCTAACAGTCAAGATTCACAGCATCAATCCCTGACTGACGAAATCTGGTCCCTCAGCCGCTGCTGACTGCCATCAGTGTAAAACCATTGTACTTTGCTACTATGATAATAAATAAAATCATAAGACACACTGCAAGATCATCATCATCCAAATGTCCTGATAGGATGCTGCTATCATACCTAAGGTGAAGATGATCCACTGTAACCTTTATATTCTACACAATGAAAATAAAACCTTTAAAAAAAACAACAACATGATTTAAACAAACATTATAGTATAAATAAAGCCATTAATACACACTGCCCTGCAGGACACAGTCTGTTCAGCCACCAGGGCCTCGCTGGGGCAAATAACATAATAATAAATTCCTTTGTCACTTGACAACATAGTTTGCTCATCTCTTTTGTGTTCACCACTGCTCTGCGTGCTGTCACGCCTCGCTTCCCATGTCCCACCTCATCGCGGTAAAGTCCATGTCTGTGAGAGTGACAGTGAACGGAGCCTCCACTCTGTCTGGCTCCACGCGCTCCTCCACTCTCTGAGTGCTGTTCAAGTTGTTCACCCTCCAGGAATTTAGAGGTCGAATCGATTTCTGGAAACGCTGAAAAAAAAAAAGAACCAGGAGACAATTACTAACCTTCCTATACAGGAGGTTTCATTTCATCTACCATCTTCTGTATGTAAACAGGTGCAACAGTGACAATTTGAGCTGCATCGTTATGTGTGAGCGTGGCAGAGGTGTAACTGGACCTCACAGAGACAGAATGACATGAGAGGTGGTACTGACATCTTTCAGAGTTCCAGTTTCCTTGCTGATGGCCACAATGGCCCAGATGAGGATCTGCAGACAGCAGGTCGCGCCCATGCACACCCCCAGCGCTTTGCCCCACCGTGGATACACATAGGAGCCGTAGTGCAGCGGCGTGTTGTACATCTCAATGAAGATGTAGGTCAGGATGAACTACAGCCGCAAGGGGAGAGACACATAGTTAGCAGAGGAATGTTTCCTCCCAACAAAAAGCAACAATGGCAATGGAAGAAGAGCCAACAAAGAAATACTGCAGGGGGAGCTCAGATTGAATGTCAGTTTCTCCTCTTGAATTATTCAAAGCTGCTGTGAAGATTTCAGCTCAGTTGGCTACATTTCAAATTTCAAGTTATTCTTGGTGCAACTTTTTTAGCAACCGTTTCTATTTATATAACTGATTTGTCACACTTAACTCTCCCTAAGTTTCCAATAAACTCTACATTTATTTGGTGGGATATTTTTAACTCTATTAGACTGGGACAGCACAGTGTCTCACCCCTCATCAAATTACCCTGACAGAAAGTGCAACAATACAGCACAACAAAAGGTGGCATCAAACAGGTATTTCTATATCAATCAGCCTTTTTGTACATAGTAACTCTGCTTCAAGTAACATATAAGAGGAAGTGGCAAGAATAAGAGAGGGAGTGATGTAACATAGACTGTGCAACTGACACAAACCAACAACAAATTTAATTGGAAGTGAAGGTCATTACTGGACTTTATGTCCTTAACAATTGTCACAATTCTTAATTTGGCAAAATCATATGATTGCTTTTAACCTCACAAAATACATCGTTGACTCCTAGATAAACAGAATCTGAAAAGTAATGTTCCTTATTCCTTATTTTTAGTTTCAGGTGCTCCATAGAGACTGTACTGATTTGTAGACGATACTGAAACTATGTAACACACGAAAAGAAAGTACATTGTTGCTGGATGAAAAAAAGTGAGAATTGCTAGGAACCAAAGGAGAAAAGTGGTCATTAACTAGTGACCCCCTAAATGGATTTATGCCTAGAAAACATAACTGCACATTGTGTTATAAAAGACAACAAATTGAATTTATTCATCTTTGAGCAATCTAATTAAATGAAAAATCACGGAAGGTAAACACAGTCATAAATTCTTCCCCATTTCATCATTTGTTTGTCAAGCGGCTGCATAAACAAGGCAGATCATTTTATTGTGGACAGTTTGTTCGTCAACTTCAGTGAATTTGAAAATGCTATAAGATCAGACAGAGCCAGCGACATGTCGTTATTCTGTCTTGCTTTCCTGAAGGTTTTGGAAATATCTTGAAAAGAAATCATTCATCATAGTTTCATTCATTCATAGTTGTCATGATTACAATTAACCCTTGTCTACCATTAACAAAGCTAAGGTGTTGACTCACCAGCAGAAGAAACGGAGTAAAGAAAACCCAGCATGCTTTGAAGTAAAGCAGCACTTTGGTGCACCAGGGAGGGCAGTGACAGATCATGTCAATGATGTCTTTGCAAAACTGGTTGACTCCTAATAGCAGAATTCATTAAAGAGACACATATTAGGAAGCCTGCAAAGTTCAATATTATTATTGGGACAACAGACAATAAGACATGTTCAATATGTTATTAAGAGCAACAAAAAAAATTGTGAAAACTGAAAAAAAAAAATTAGAAACGGTGTGACATCGCATTAAAAACTGTTTCTTTTCTTTTACATCTTGCTAAACATCACATGTGCTGGATGACTGAAACTGAATGATGTGGTGTTAGAGGAGTGTGATGTGAAGGTTAGGGGTGTGAGATGGGCTACCATAGAAGAAGGAGATGCCAATGCACATGAAGAGGGTGATGATGATGAGGCCGAAACTAGTGCTGAAGGAGTCAATGAGAGTGAACCAGTAAATCCCTCCCTATGAAGACAAAGACAGCATTGGAAATGTGAGCCTGATCACACAAGGGATGCAGATTTAGCAACATTTCTCACTTCGAACAGTTCTTTTAAAAACACACTCACATCAGTGACTAACAGGAGACCCATCAGGTAGAAGCAAAAACACAGAGCGCCCAGGAACAAGGACTTGTGCAGCGCGTTCGCTCTTAGATGCGGAAACTCATCCAGCACGGCAGTAGTGATGCCCTCCATGTTGCCAAACTGTGAGGCGGCAGAGCAGAAGTTATAATACATATGGAAGTGGACTCAAGAGTCTTTGTCTTTGCCAATCGACCATAACACAGTCTGCGGCCTTACCAGTGTATCTATCCCCAGCATGAAGAGCATGAGGAAGAAGAGAATGGACCAGAACACGGAGCCTGGCAGCAGAGCAAGGGCCTCTGGGTAAGCAACAAAGGCCAACCCAGGACCTGAAGCAGAAAAAGAACATATCAAGCTCAGAATGCAATAATATGGAAGTTTAATACAATATATTAATATAAGTAATACGTCTTTTTAAAGAAAAATCCACCAAAACAGATCCACAGGATTACTGAGCAAAATGAGTACCCACCTGTATCCGCCACCTTCCCAACAGGCACTCCCTTCCTCCATGCCATGTGACCCAGAATTGAGAAAATAGCAAATCCTGCAAAGAAGCTGGTGCTGCAGTTTCCTGTTGTGATAATGATAGTGTCCCTGAAATATAAGGAACTACGATTAAGAGCCTGAAAACATCATGTTTGCAGCAGCGACAGAGCAAATGTTGCGGTAGCGCTCACCTGATGACATTGTTGTCAAACTTATTGTAAGAGGCCATAGAAAGCAGCCCTCCAACTCCAATACCTAATGAGTAGAAGATCTGTGAGGCTGCATCGTTCCACACCTGGAACGTTTTGGAGGGAAAAATGCTTTAAACGCTGAAAATATCGACAAAAAAAAGCATTCTGCTCATAGACTCATCAGCCTCACATGCCGCTCCATTAGAAGTACCTACCTGTGCATTGGCTAATCGGCTCCACTCTGGTGTGAGGTAGAAAGCAATGCCCTGAAGAGAGCCCTCCAGTGTAGCACCTCTGATGATCAAAACGATGAGTACAAAGTATGGGAAGGTAGCTGTTACATAAACCACCTGAAAACACAGACATCACAGACATGTATTAGCCTGACAGCTTGTTAGGATGTGTGTGTGTGTGTGTGTTTGTGTGTGTTTTGTAGGAGCTGACAATGACATCATTGTGTTAATTCACCTTGCCAGAGCTGCGGATGCCCTTGAGCATACACAGGAAGATGATGATCCAGGCTGCCAGGAGGCAGAGGGCCAAGGGCCACCGAACAGGGCCCGGGTCATGAAGGCCCTTACTGTTTACTACACCCAGCACACGCTCACTGTAAGACACACAAGTCAAACACAAACATGTATGAGAACAACAGCACAGTCATTATCACACCTCTAGCCACACTTTTTACTCACTAACTGACGCCAAATAAACAAGATGTGGCTGTTGGACTTAAAAGAGTCTCTGAAGATATTTATCTGAGGATAAAAGATCATTATTCATCCTCTCAAATGTTTTCTCTTCATTGTTTTACATCATTAGTAATCATAGCAGATTTGTACAATTGCTTTATCCATTTTGCACAAAAGCTCATAAAGTCTTATGAACATGGTGCTCTTTGTAACTGTAAAATTGTTGCATGCCGTGACATCTTTATAACAGCTCACCATTGCTTTGCTTTAAAAGACTACTCCACCTATTTAGCATTGCATTAACCACCTATAAGACTGTTGGACTACCTGTGGACAGTTTTTAAAGAAAGGATCAAAATCGATGCAGCATAACCAGAGGTATCGTTTTTTGTTTTTTTTTTTTATTCCATGTGTTCTTCTTCCTTGTTAAAACCCACATTACCCACAATGCTACTCAACTTGATTCATTTGACTGTACAAGCAGACATGAGGAGCGGCCTGATAACCTCACTTCTTCTTCTTCTTCTTTCTAACTCCACACCCAGCTTTATTTTTCATCTTCATACTTTTAAATTTTTTTTCCCACTTTCAAACTTGTAGAAAAGTGCTGTCAGACTTAAAATACAGACAGTTTTTCTGCTGTTAATGATTTCTTTCTTTACTAGAATATGTAGTACACCAACATGATATATTCATGACTATGCTCATGAATTCAGTGCTGCTTTATAAACTTTGATACAGTATGAGTGAAGGAGAAGAGGCAGACAGCGAGCTAGATATTAATAGTGTCATTATAAGCAAGACAATGACCTCTGTAGGTCCTGTAGTCTCACTCAGTTCATTAGAGATGTTCTACTAACCTAGCCTGTGGTTTTTTGTTCTCTTTGTGCTGCTACACTTCTTCTCTAAATGCCAGCCATGCTTTTTTTGAATGTGGACTCTGGTGTTAAGGTCAACAAACGGTCTGACATAGGCTTGGTTTGTTTGCTGTATATCAATAAACCCTGGCACTAAACTGTCTGTTTTAACGGTTATATAACATCATACTGCTTTATATACTGTAGGCAAATTGCAAATCTTATGCATTATTTGGTGTCATACAGTAACATGTATTATAAATCCAGGCATCATATATAAGGTTTATCAATCACATTAGCTGAAAAGGTGCCAGTTTAATGATTTGAAGTGTCAAGTCATTGTAAACAATAACAGTGTTTGCTGAATAAAGACAAAGTATTTGAACAAGGCTCATGGGCTGCATACCTCTAGAACAATTTATAAATCTGTCAGGAAGGAATGGCAAATGTATTTGTCCTAAAAAATAACACTTGTTATAAATATAAGCAGGATAAATCTGCATGAAGATGTACAATATACAGTACATTTACAGTCTAAAGAAGTCTGAGACAATGAAACGCTTTAAGAAGCCCATATAGATCTACAAGGCAGACTTGATGTCTTCACAGATAAGAGCGGTGAATGACTGCACTTACTTCCAGAAGTGTTCTGTGGGGCTGAGGATTTTACCAGTGGAGCTATTTACAGAGGTGCCGTTACAGAGAGCAGCGTTGGCTATAGCATCACAGGACCAAGGCAGAGGGCTCTGGAATGAGCTGCCCAGGTAGTAAAACGTCCACGCTATAATGACATTATAGTAGAGACACACCAGCGTGGACACACACAGCATCCCGATGCCGATACCTGCGAGAAAAGACGAGAGGCATGAGTTGGATTATTTTATGTACAAATTAGATTCTTTTGATTTGATTTGATACATTTTAATTACCAAGTAAAGAGATAATTTTACTCCTCAAAACAAAATATATATATATTTTAATGAAAATCTCAGAGTGTATCATCCCTTACTTAGAGTATTTTAGGAAATCAATGTTGAGCTTGTTAGCCAGAAACAGTTCATTTCCTTCTCGCTAACCTGCTGCTGAGCTAAAATCCTTAACTGGCATTTCCAGTTTAAAATAACAACTTCTCTTACCATTAAACCTGAATTACTGGCTCTATTTTTCACCCTATGAAACTTCCTGTCGGTTTTTATTTATCAGATGTATATCTGAAGCACCTGAGTTGACTTTAAAGACGACCCACATGACGTACAGTAGTGAGGTGACAAGCTGCTGTGAGTCATCAAGTTATTTTCCTGGAAGACGATGATAGTCTGGATTTACAGGTGACATGGGCATTTCGACGTCACGGTAAATGTTTTGTATGGTTCAAACTAGATGCTCAAGATTCCTGGAGACAGATACTTTATACTATTTAACATCATCTAACTAATTAGACTCAAGTATCAATCAAGCTTGTTTTGTAAATATGAAGTCACCATGCTGACATAATTATCTTTTTTTAACAGTGCATGTCAGTGTCTAATTACTGGACTAAAAAGCACGATGGAGGAGTTCATTACCTTTGAGTAGAGGGCAGCATTTCCACACAGTGATTGGTCCAGCTGCTCCGTACTGGCCTAAACTCAGCTCCATGAGGAAGAGCGGGACACCCGTAACAAACAGCATGATGAAGTAGGGGATGAGAAACACACCTGTGAAGATTAGAAAGAGTTCAGCTTGAGGAAGGGCGGCACTGGAGGAAGACATCCACAGCAATGACTTGTTTTGTTGTCTTGGGTTCTTACTCTATGCCTCTATGTTTTGTTGATTTGTGCTATATGTTATGTGGTTGTTTTGTTTCTTAGTCTTTCATTCTGTTTTCATTGCCTGATTTGTTCTGTGCAGCACTTTGGTCAACTTGCGATCTTTTTAAAAGCGATCTATAAATAAATGTGACTTGACTTTGTGCAGCTATAAGTAGACGGCCTGTAGAGGCAGGTTACAGCCTCCATCTACAGAAGGTGGCAGCTTTACAGACAGAAGTTATTCTGCCTTACTGTTGTTCAAGCTCCAACATGTCTGATTTCAGATGAAGGTGCATAGTTCATAAGGCTGGGTTGCACAGACATACCACATGTCTGGTGTTTAATCGAGGAAAACACTATCTCTACTTAGGGGATTAGCGAATGCTTTGTGTTCTAGCTCCCTGCACCGAGGACTTTCCTGGACAACGCTGAACTGAGCGTGCAAAATAAGCCAGCGTGATCAAGAGGACAGCGCACACCCAAGGGCACGGCAAAGAGTGCCTCATGCTCATATGGGTGTGACAAATGATTACAGACATACACTCAGGCATTTAAAGCATTCGAGACCTCAAAGGGCAGCACTTGTAGACCGCTCACCTCCTCCATTGCGGTAACAAAGGTATGGGAACCGCCACACGTTGCCCAGTCCCACGCAGTATCCGATACAGGAGAGCAGGAACTCGTACTTGCCACCCCACTGCTCCCTTGGGACGGTCACGGGCGGACTGGGCACACGACTCGGGGGTGGCGATTCAGACTGCGGCTGCAGTGCAGGTGTAGCTGTTTGGTTGTGGCCATTTTGAGTGACAGTATGTCCGTTCAAATGTAGCGAATTCTAGAAAATAAATGATGACAATGAAATCAGAACAAGAGAGGAAATATGCAGGAATACAGATATCAATCAAAATCTGGACCATGTTTTTCATGACAAGGTGCTCAAAATGTTTATATGTGGATTATTTAGCGCTTAAATGATTTATTCAATTAGTCAAACAACTGAAAATAAATCAGTGAAAATTGCAATATTGATTATTGTACATTACCAAGTAAAAACAGCCAAACATTTGCTGGTTATACTGTCACAAAGAGGTGTTTTGTGTTATGAGTCACTTTGTGTTGGGTTTCAGTAACTAATGAGGTGTTGAAATCATCAACTGGATTATTTCTTCCTCTTCCTTCCTGCACGCCAACAACCTCAAAACAAGAGGGGAAGTATTTTCTCATGTCAGGTACCAGGGAGGAAGTCTGTCTAAAATAACAGCACGGCCTCTGCTTTAGGTGACCTTACTGTCATTTTTGATATCTCTTTAAACATGATTAATTCATCAGTTACTCCAAAACAACAAATACAATAAACACAGTTTCATTTCAGTTAGGTTCAAGCTTTGAGTCATCTGAAATGAAATGTCTTTGAGATTTCTTGTATCGTCGGGTTTTACAGACAAAGAATATACTCAATGTTTACATGTTGACACGCTGACGCAAAATAGGACCCAGGTAGTTGAGGTAATACACAATGTAGTTGTATTAATAAGATAACTAACCAAGAGGAATAGGGTTGCAAATTATGGTTATTATCATTATCAATTAACTTGCAATTTATTTTCTCAATATATTATTCAGTCTTTAGATTAGATTCATAACTTTATGAGTCTCACTGAGAACAAAAATCTATTTTGCAGAAGTGTCATTGCCAAGATAGCAGAAACACAAAGAACATAGAAGCTAAAAATATATATAACACTTATAATGAATTAGAGATAATATGAAGAGAATAATCATGGATGAAAAAAGCCCACTTGCTTGTTTTGTCCGATCCTCACAAATCCTAACAATATAGAAGCTGGAACTAGGTAAAGTTTGGTATTTTTGCCATAAAATTACTGAAACTATTAACAGATTATGTAAAAAATAATGTTATTTATTAAAATCTTTAGAGGTTGTATAGTAGTTGTAAATAAGACCACTGTACGTCACACAAATAGTTCAGAATGAGAAAATAATGGTAGAATCCTATATATTGTCCTATAGAAGGTAAATATTGACACTAACTCTTTTATGAGTTTGGTAAGCTTCAGGGTGAATTAGTGTAATGTGGGACAGCTAACCTCAAGTGCATCTATCTCTTCTTCTAACAAATGCTAATAACAGAACTGCGGTCAAATTGAACCTGTGGTGTAATTGAGATCTCACATGTGATGTCATTGATTGGGGCGGAGGAATCTTCCATCAGCAAGTACTTGCTGTGAAGTCCTGTCAAAGGTCGAGAAGGGTCTATATGTAGTCTTACAGACCCACACAACACACCCATTTTACTACATGACACCACCCGACCCTAACCCTAACTATCTCACTGCTTATGCCCAAACCTATCAATGACATAGGATTTAGACTGATTTAATGTTAAAGATATAAATCTGTCATAAATAAAGCATTGTTGCCAATTGTTATCAGATTGTGTTTATGATATATGCATGCATCAAAATATGCTATAATATGGTGAAAACATGTTTCATATTTTTATTTCAGTCAATTTTTCATCATCCCACATCATCCAATATGATCTGAAATGTGGGACAGCATGGTTTTACTAATGTGGGACAGTCATATATGTTGTTAAATCGGTGAAATATGCATTTAAGCACATTAAATGTGCAATACCAAATAGTTAAAGTTTATATTGTATGAATAAAGCTGATTTAGAACTTTCAGTGAGTGTCCCAGATTTCAGCTTGAATTGTCCCACATTAGGAAAGACACATAAACTAGGACAGTTTGGCACAAGGAACATTTTTATATTTGCCATTTCTTCTCTGATTGTGATATCTATATTATCTTTCCTGATATGATTAGATAACACTTTGAGGATTTCAGAATGGTATTGGGTGTGGATATAATGTGTTGACTTCATATCGAAATATACTGCTGAAGTGCCAAAGTGCAAAAATTGCCCCACATTACTCTAATTCATCCTAATGTAAATAGCACAAAGCTACACCTGAATAACTGAAAGTAACACCAACCAAAACATTACTGAGCAGAATCCAGCTCAATAACAGTTGTGTCTGTGAGAAAAGTTTGGGCAAATACATCTGCTGAGTAAGTACATGTGTGGTCAAGCTTTATCTCTACTATCTACAGCATTAGTTCTCAAAGTGGGGGCTGGGGACCCCCAGGGGTCCTTGAGGGGGTTGCAAGGGGTCCCTAGCAAAAAGGGGAACCATTTATTTTCACTATAAACACATCCACAAGTAACACAATGACGGAATGTATGACTATTTTGTTCATGGGTTTTATACACTTTCTGTAATGAAACCTCTAAAAGATCAAATCTTATCAGATGCGGGACCCAGCTGGGACAACGTCTTATCAAATGGGGGTCCGTGGTCTAATTTTTATCAGTTTAGGGGTCCTTGACGCTAGAAAGTTAGAGAGCCACTGATCTATAGTGTGTCTGTATTAACTGTAGCTGAAGACAAGTCTGAGAGCGATGTGGACGGACAGGTTAGACTGCTTCATCTAAAGACATTTTATCTTTCCTGACACGACGAGGGCACCCTAAGGGAGCCCTCGTAAAAGGGTCCCACATTTACAAGTTATTTCTTTTAGAGTTTGACACAAGCCTTATACCCGCACAGAGTGATTTGTTTAGTGCAGAGCCTGAATAAAACCAACCCTCCGCTCCTACCTGCGCTGTGTTTGCGGGGCTCCCGGGTGCTGCTTTGCCGCTTTCGTCCTGCATTTCCCCGCCGGCACAGGTGGCGTTTCAATGTCTGATTTGTCGCTCGGTAGTCCACATTTTACACGGATAAGTCCTATTGGAAGTTCACCGAGGTGCTGTAGTTTCAGTCGTAGTTGAAGATGTACCGTCAGCAGGGAGACATGAGCGCTGAGGATGAGGAAGCAGGCCGGTAGGCGGTGAGGTGAAGGGCAGGGAGGAAGGGCGCAGGTGCAGCACAGACACCTCCTCCTCTAAATCTGCTTTGTCCTGTGAAAGAGGATGTTTTAGGGAGGAGCAAGTGAGTAGGGGGAGGTTCTATCAAAAGATAAGCCAAATTATTAACCAACTAAAATATTTTGGTCCACCAAGAAAGTATCTTTGAAAGTTATATGAAAAGTGCACGAGGCCTGGGCCACAGCCACCAACAGACATAACTCAGTATAACTGGTACTATATGTGATTAAAGTTATATACCATGAAAGTATTTTGAAGTCAATGAACAGGTATGGCAGTATATAATTAGGCTACTTGTAATGATAGTTTGAAATAGTACTTTTTCAAAGAACTTGAGAAATACTTAGTGGACCCTGAGTCATATATTATCTGTTCTATCAAAACCTGTCAGTATTTAATATGAAAAAACACCCGTGCCATAGTTAATGTGCTCAGTATGTGTGTTTATGTGTTGTGTGTTTGTGTGTTTACGTTTGTTTTATTTATTACTATTACTACTAACTTGTTTTCTTCTCCTGTTTTACCTTATTATGTTAAGGAAACAAATATCCATGGTGTTAGGATAAATTGTGAATCCTAGAGGGTTTTTTTTTACTATAAACCCTTTGAGGTTTCTTACCTCTCCTGCACAATCTCGGCTGTTTTTATATACTTTTGCTTTAAAAATACAATTGTGATTATTACAAAAAAAAAAAAATACAAAAATGATTATACTGTATCTGAACTGCTATCTCTGCTATTTCTTTTGGGATATGTTGGGATATAGGGCTTTGGGAAAATGCTAGAGTTAGATGAGAAGATTGATACCATTGAGCCAGAGCCAGGCTAGCCACCCCTTAGCTTACCTTAGCTTAGCCTAGCCTAGCTTAGCTTAGCTTTCTAAAGCTAGAAAGTTGAAAAATATACCTACCAACGCTTCTAAAGCTCACTTATTAACACACTGTTTCTCATTTGTTTAATAAATTAAAATGAGAAATGTACAAGGAAACATAAAATGTGTGTTTTTAGTGGGAATTTTGTGCTGGAACTTTTTCTTGACAAACAAGACTCCAGGGAGTTATTGCACCTGGCTGTTGTTCATTAAAGAGTTATGAGTAACTGCACACAGGCAAATAATTTTACCTGCTTTGCCAACTAGTGGTGCTGCTGTGTCCAAAATCACTCTCTGTTTACTATATAGTGCCATTCACCATTTTATATGAGTGTCAAATTTCTGAGTGTGTAAATTTATTTACTTTAGTCACAAGAAATTGCAACAATTTAAGTAGTGTCCATGGTATGTATACCACCCCACAGTGCATATGTGCTGTATTTTATTTTACTTACAGGTTTACTGATTGGACAACAGTAACAAGGCAATATATGCTCAAGGTGGTGCACAGATCATAATACATCAATAAAGAAATAAAAAGTAAAATAAATAATAAACAAAATAAGATAAATTACAAATCAAATTCATTACATACAGCTCAGAGGTTTCACAGCTTTAGAGTTGGTGCAGTATGATTTTAAGTAGGAAATGAAGACAATAAGTTGGGGGGTCTGTTATGCAAATTTTCCAGCGTGTATATGGAATTTCTCTAATAAAGAAATAAGATTAATAACATCTTCTTGACATTTCATCAACAAAAATACCAAATAAAATTAAGTGGATTTTAAATTTTACTGGAATATCTGATTTCCTGTTTAAAAAAAGATTGAGGTCATATCAAAAAGTCTGACTACAGTCCCAAAAAAGATGAGTTATCGTTTCATCTGTGTGGTGACAGAAGAGGGTCAACATTTAACCTATATTTTACAGTCACTGAATTAACTGGATAACATTCAGAGACACCTCTCGCACCTTATTTGAAACAAAAAAAATCCTGGGGTGCCGCGTTTTATAGATATGAAAAATACCATCTAATGAAGCAAAATGATGATAATTAGCGAATGTCCAAGACCTCTATTTGCTGCTCACTGCTGAGTGAGAAACTACTGAGTGTTTATTACATAGGGAGAAGTGAATGAGTGAACGAGGGAATGATTTTGGGCATAGCCATACTCTGTCCACACCACTTCAGTGTGGCAATGCTTGTCTTCCATACATACTCACTGTTTTATGATTTTCCTGTTTTAAAATATTTACTAATTTTCATCTGTCTATGCATGTATTTTGTGCAAATCATTATATAAATTAAATAAATGACTATATTGGCATTGTCGATCTAAAACAAATAGATTAACATCTGTGTGAAAGAGGAAATACTTAATAAATACAGTTCTTCAGCTGCTTCCCAGTAAACGCTGTACAGTGCACCTCCTTGCTTCTTGTTTTTTGTTAATTTTGTGAAATTACTGGTATTGTTTTAATCCCAGGCTGTTCAAAGCCCAGCCACTTACAAAAATATTACACAGTAAAATGAATGCAGCTCTTCAAAAGCTTCACCATCAGTTAATTGAGTCTGTCAGTTTGGTGTCTAACTGCTATAACTAAGTATTAAATGTTTTTCACACTTTTGTAACACATTGATCTTAAAAAAGTAGCATCTAGTGAAAGAGAAAGAGACACTTAGGTTTCAGATGGCTGTGAAGGAAACCGTAAATCTTGCGTTAATCTGTGTGTGTATGTGTGTGTGTGTGTAATGTGCGTGAGAGAGAGAAGCTGTTCTGACAACACTTCCTCACATGCAATGAGTAAGTCAGAATGACATTTAGTATGAGAAACAAAGAAAACTAGCAGTGACACCCAACATTAACACAATCTGAAGTGTTAACTGACATGAGATGACACAACGCCTCTCGTCCACAAACAAACATTTCAGTAAAATTCTTCGTTGGTACTTGAATGTAACAAGTTCAAATGTAGACAACCAAACAGCTCCATAGATAAAAATCACTCAAGCCAGAAAGCAAACTAATATTTGTAACAGCTAATACTGTGACACGCCTGCACAGCAACTGTTGCATTAGCCTTGATGGTGTGATGTTGATTGGCTCTTTTTCTCTGTTAGCAGCAACACACAAACTCTTTAATCCACATAAGCTCATGATGGCTCTCTAAATCCATCCAATCTGTTGAGTGTCTATACTTAACAACCCTACTCAGCCAATCTGGGTCAATAGATTGTATGGTTGGTGAAGCCACACTGTGTGCTGCATGTGCAGAGCAAAATGATTGCAATTTTAAAATTTTAAAGAATCACAGTTTTGTATGACTCTGGTTTGGCAATGGCTGACATCCTCATGATGAAGGAGGATGGAATAGATGGATGAGAGCTTGAAGAAGTGAAAGGATTTGAGGATTTCATTGCAAAAATGGAACTCCAAGACCAAGTGAGGAGCGATTGGGGCCACTATTTTTGCAATCAGCCACCAGTGGAGTTTGGTACAAGTGCAAACCATCATCTTTTTCATGGTGAGTTGTTAAGCAGCTCTGTGAGGTCGGAGGGCAACTCAGCCCTCATCTGGACTGACACTGAACCAACAAGAGTCAAGAGTTGCAACGGCCGCTCATTCGCCATGGATGCTAGAATAAGACTAGATCATTTGAAGTCTAGGTCGAATTCACCGTCGCCTTGCTGTTCTATGGATGGGACGTTGTACAACTATCAAAAAGACCTCTGGGACGGTGAGATGCAAGAGATGCAGTCTGTTTTGGACTCTGTGGAGCTCCTTGACTTAGAAGACAATGTGGAGGATGAAGAAAGCTGGTAGGTGCCATCGAGACTAAGTTTAATCTATTGTCCAAGTCATCATACACTTTGTAAGACATGTTGAGGTGGATGCAGATCAGGTGAGCATAAAACTTTTCTGAACAGGTAGAGCAGGAGTTGGACATGCTCTTAATGAAAGAAATGAATGTGTTGTCTTATTCCTCACAGGTTATATGAGCCTCCAAAGAAGCAGGAGTTTGCGGAGAGATCCGAGTCTGCTCTCAGATGGTGTCGACATGTCCTGGATAACCCCAGTCCTCAGATGGAGGCAGCGCGTCATCTGCTAATGAACAGGCTGGATCAAAGTAAGCAAGCAGCATAGACTCACTTGTTGTCCTGCAAACATTTTGTGACTGATCCCTCCTGTCTGCTCTCTCTACTGTCAGAATCAAGCACCTCCAGCAGCCATCGCCTCTACAGATGTCCTGCAGTTTTCGATCAAACTGGCAACGCGTCTGGAGGCTCTTCTATGGGCAAAACATCTGTCAACACACACAACAACTCTGACAGTTTAGGTAATATAATAATAAGTACAATATGAGCCTTTTTTACATTGTCATCCTTTAACTTCATCCAAAGAACTGTCTTTAATATCATATATTTTAGCAGCATCTGTTGTATTTATTAATCTGCACAGATAACAATGAGCTGAGCATCTCCAATGACTTCATAACCACAAGCTACAGACTGCAGGACATCACAGATGTCCACATTATGGCCCGTATACAGGAAGCCAGTGAGTATAGTTAGTTTTTTTTGATGCTCTAGTGTGCTTTGCATGCTCAGTAGCTGCTAAATAGAGATAACTTTGGTCTATATATTTCAGGTTTACGACAGGATTATGTTTCCACGCCTGCCGCTACCTCACCCAGAAACCCTGAGTCACAAGTGAAAAAAAAGGTTGATGTCGATGACTTCACTCCAGGAAATACAACCGAGAGCTCATTTTCCTCTTGTTGGCAGCCTCGCCTGTCATCCCCTTGCCAGTCACCAGCACCATCAGCTAAGCAGAGCTGCCAAAGTCCAAAACTGGCCAGACTTCACCAGCAAGTCACTCAGTTCAAGCTGCTGAAACTTGCTCAGAATAAAGGTACACAGAGCGCAGTTCTTCTACGTGATCTGTGTGTTTGGTCTGACATCTATTGACATCTTATATTTTATTTTCATTCACATCCCCCTGTATTATGATATGCCACATTGAGTTGGTATATTTTATATATATTCTTGTGTGATTGAAGAATCTCAGTGAGATTTAGTGTGTGTGGCAGATGAGGTCTCAATCAGAATACCAACATACATACTAAATGCTCCTCTTTCAAATGGTGTTTAAATCAAATTGAACATTTTCATAGAGATATTTAATACCCTGTCTCCTTTTTAAGAAGAGGGTACTTTCTGTTCTCCTCCAGGACTTAAAAATAGATAAACAGAGATGCTGAATTATTTTCAAGGCCGGGATATAAATTAAAAAATGCTCAGTGAATGAATATTTCTACAAACTATTGCAAGATGTTATACATATACATGTCACATTGTCACTATTGATTATAATATAATACTTTTACAATGGACTTTCCAGTGAAGTAGGAGACATCTCATGTCCAGCAGTTAAATATACAATATTTAGATATTCATAGATTTTGGATTTAGTTTTAGTTTAATAAGGAATTTTTCTTGAATTTTGATGCAGAAAATCTACATCAGACACAAATTATGAATTATAAGTGCCTGGAAAGGATCTTTAAGATAAATCTCCTTTAATAGTGCACAAACAATACTTACAAGGTTGAATTTCTGTATGTGAACTGTATATGACTCTGGTGTGTTTTGCAGCATCACCACCAGGCAGGACCAGGTCACCTCTGCGGACCAGCCTCCGCTCCCTCCAGGCTGTTAGAAACAGCCGAAGTTTAGACACCGATGACTGCCACCCTGATGATCAAATCACCTACCCTCCACCAGGTTTGGATCTGTTTCCTCACATTGTTAAAAAAATAAATACCAACAAAACACAACAGAATGCAGATATACATCTCTCTATCCTTAAATGCATCAAATAGTTTTGTTTTTTTAACCTTTTATGTCATGTTTGTCCAAGCAGCTGAAATTGCTATCTGTGTATTCCTTCCACTAAACCAGAGACACATATAATACTCTTATAGCAATGAAAAACTCTCATTGTGTCCCAGGTGAGTCCTCTGCCAGAATGGGGATGAGTTGCTGGTCGTCATCACCTTCTGCAGCATCTATGAGCTCCAATGTCTCATTGCACTCAGTGAGAGACTCCTCAGTCCGGTTGACGGCCATAAAGAAACTGCAGAGGTCTCAGTCTCTCAGCCCCAGCAGGATCCCTCACAGGGGACATCTGTCTTCTCATGGACGTGTTTTTGCCACACACCTTTTGCCCCAAGCTACCACTGTAGCTTGGGGCAGAGATATGCCATTCACCCAAAGATGAAAGGTGTCACTAGTAAATTCCTGGTAATTAATTAAAACGTCAAGAAATTCATATCTTATATAATTTACTTGTTGGGTTGCCTTCATAATCATATAAATAGCTTTAGATTGTGATAAATGATAAAAGCATGTTGCTCTGGGTGAGGATACAGTATGCATTGTGGCTGTGTGACATTTCCATGCAGTAAGATTTGAGTCATCGTCCTTTAAAACAGTCTGTAGGTAAAGACACCAGAATGTGCAGCCGTGCAATGTTGTAAACAAGACCTGGCAGAAGCATCCTGGAGGGCTGGATTTTATATTTTCAAGACATCCTTTTCAGAGAAATCTCACAATGTTGTGTTGTCTGTACAGTGAGGATGTGGCTGATAAAAAAAAAAGAATGTTTAAGATAAAAGATTGTAGAAATGTCTGGAGACGTTTGCTTGCTTGCTGATAAAATCGACTCGTGTGAGAGAGACACCCTTGAAATAATGAAAGTAAAGAATGATGCCCTGTCTGATGTACTATCTGTGGTTTTGCTGCATGCTGCATTGCATGTGCATAAGCTCAAGCAGCAGTTGATCTTCACTTTTGTGTGGCTGATTGCAGATTGGGCTGTTTTTTTTACAGGTTTGTCACAACAGGAAGTGTGCAGTTTGCCATCATGTATTATAACCAAACAAGTGACCTCTATACAATAGGAAGCAAGCTTGTTCGTAAGAAAAAGGTGTGGTTGTGGTGCGGTTGTTTTGGAAATGTGTTCTGCTTTGATGGTGGCTACATTGTTTTTTTCTGATGATGACATGACTTAATTCAACCTAACCCATGAATTTCAATTGTTGGCTGAATATTCCAGTTTCTCAATTTGAGCACTTGACATATGATGATCCTTTAATCACCTACTGAGACGCAACATTTAAACATCTAAAAAATAGAAAAGCTTTCAGATGCTTAAATGCTGCACAGGTCTAGTTGATGTTGCAACTTCTCTCGGGGAAATGACATTTCTCTTATTGTGTTCCTATATGTCAACTGAGGTCTAATGCTGTGTTTACACTGCTGTGGCTTCCAAACTTTCTTTTATTCGTAGCAATCCATCACAAATTAGTTTCTGTTCGGCTCTCTTTGATATGTTGTCTGCTTTTTGTACCTGAATGGCATGAATGTTTAAGGAATGAATCATTGTACAAATGTTATAGTGGGTGGCTTATACTAGTTCAGATGATCTGGGACAAAACAGAAGTTGAAGTTGGCTTGTTACCTTTCAAATGTCAGTCAAGTTCTCAAATGTGAGGATTAACTACTTTTCTGTTTAATATCCTTATAATTGAATATGCTTGGATTTTATCTGACTGTTGGTCATATAAAATGCAATACGTATTTTCTGATATTTCCCACAGAATTAATCCCAAAAACAGATAAACAAAAAGCCAAAATAATCATTGTAGCTGTAGCCAGCATGCACAATGACAGGGCTCTGGTATATAGCTACATCTTTAATGGCATCAATAATTACATCTGGAAAAAAAAGTTCTTTCTTTTGTTGAGATGCTGTTAGTCTTTTGGTTCGTTACCTCTCCTGCACAAAAAGCATCTGTTACACTTTGCTTTTATGTGTAAATAAACTGAGCTTGTCTCTAGTGGTGTGTGTCTTTTCATTAAAATGTAACGGCACAAATGATTTGATATTCAGTATGTTTCTGGAGAGAGAGCTGTTTGTCATTCTTTTGTATGTTTATTCTGTTTTTGAAGCAGACATTTGGTCTAGAAACAGCGTTGCTGAACTATTTGTGAGCGCAAGATATGAATTAGTTAAAACAGTATAAAAGAACTTAACACAATTGCATGTCAAGATACATCATGGCACATAATACTCATTCAACACGTAAAAGGCAAACTGAAATTTACAATGTGCTGCGCTGTACTGTAGAGGTACAGCTTACCTAACAGTACAGCTATAAACATTAACCATCATTTACAAAACCAATGTACAATATATTCACCTGAGAAATCTCAAATTTCTCCATTTTAAAACTGAGATGACAAACTGTTTTCTTGATGCTGCGTAAAACACTAGTTGTCAGAGTCCATGTCGCTGTCTCCGCCGATAGATCTGAACTCTTCGCTCTCATCGTCTTCACTGAGCTGGACCTGAGAGAGCACGGCTGGGCCTCTCCTCCGTGCTTCATCTTCTTCGTCTTCCTCCTCCTCGCTGATGCCGTAGTCTTCTCCGTTGCCCATGCCCATGGGCTGCATCTGACTCCGGCTCCCCATCTCCTCGTAGCTGCCGTAACTGAGACAGGAGAAAGGGACGCAAGTGTTAAGGAACCACATCAGTACGAGCCATGTGATTAAAGTATAGCCTGTGAAAACAACAGAAATGAACCATCCACAAATGTAATCGTGAACAAAGATCTACTCCAATCAATCATTTTAAAATTCTTTTGGCATTTCAGAGGCTTAAATTATCTACATCCCAGAGTATTAAGTTGTAAAGTGTAAGAGGCTGCTGGTCCCAGAAGTGTATTTCCACATTCTGTATTCCTATTTCAAAATTTTCTTTAAACAATCTCCTCAATGCTACGATCCAACAGATTTAATTATGTCAACTTCATATCTGAGAAATTACATTTTGTCCTTGATTTTGGCACGGCGGACAGTTAATACTACTACAATACCCATGAGCCTCGGTTACCATTAATATGGAGAAGAGGCAATGGGTACGAATGAGAGGCGATACACTCAAAAGTGACCCAGAAATTAAAAGTAAACTGATTCACTCTGTAGATTGTGAAACGAGTTTTCTCAACACTATAATCTTTACCTAACATTGCTGTCCTCCATGTGAGGTTCATCAGGCACGTCCCCTTCGTATGACATCATGCTCTCGTCCTGCTCCATGCCCATGCGGGCCGTGTCTTGGGCTCTCCGTGGAGGCGGAGGTCGCACGTCCACCTCTCTGTCAGAGTCGCTGCCGCTCTCTGACAGATGAATGGCTGGAGGAGACACACAATGCATCACAACAAAATGTCATATATTCACCGACTGTTTAATAATTAATGTTTGTTTATCAGACATTCAAGTGCTGACATGTCAAGATTTTTTTGTTTACATTCATCTATTCTATGCCAGTGACCATGATCTGCGGCTTAAGACTGCATTTCGGCTCCAGCACAGCAGGTGGACTTACAGGAGAAAGGATTGTCTCCCTCTTCTTCACTGGCATCGTCCTCTCCGTCAGACATGAGTAGATCCTGATACAGGACGCTGGCTTGCGCTGGGCGGTTAGATCTTCCATCCTCTTCTTCTTCCTCCTCTTCCTCTTCCTCCTGGTCATGCATGCGTCTGCGAGGTGGCAGCAACATCTCCTCTTCGTCATCTTCGTCCTCCAGATCGCCCTCTGCGTCCTCGGCCTGGAGAGACAGCACGGACAAATGAGTCGCAGATGAATCACTGAACTAACTAAATAATTTTTCAATATATCTGTCTTTCTTACAGGAGCAGGAGTCTTGGGTTTGCCATCATCGTCTTCCTCAAAGCCTTCAATGTCCACATCTGACTCCTCTTCCCCGGGTCTTCTGCTGTGGCGACCCTGAGGGGCGGGATGATAAAAGGTCAAGTCTGAGAACAATTGGAGGCAGGAAGCAAAATAACTTGTTATCGCTAATGTTCTAGTATGAGAAGTAACTTTTACATGAGTAGGAACAACAAAAGCATGTAATCCACTGTAATCTAAACAAGCTGCATGCTCTGAGGATAGTTTGAGGAGAGGTGGCATGTGGTTGCGAGCCTTATTTCTGTCTCTCTCCATACCTGCCCCCCTCTCTTCTCTGGAGCAACCACTAGAGGTCCCTCAGAGAAAAGGCTGCTGGTCTCTCTGGGCAGACTTCCTGAAGCCCCGCTGTCAAACAGATCAGCAGGCTGGCCAACGCCACCACACAGAGCGGTGAACACAAACGGAGAGACGGGACAAGACGACAGGAGCGAAGGAGAAGAACACAGGTTGGGAGAAAGGAGACACTAAAGTGAAGAAACTACAGTAGATTGTAGAAATGAAACATGAAAAGTCTAGAAAGGAGAGTTAGTGCAGAGAACGAGTGAAGAAATAACAAGGGGAGGAGGAAAACTACGAGGTGCGGGGAGGAGACTACTGCACGTAGAAAAGTTTAGAATACCTGGTTTGGCCTGTTACAAACAGCTGGAGGCTTAAAGTCTATTGTCAGTGAGGTTCAGCGTTTGCAACGCTTGTAAATAAAACCGTGGGCCGGTCTGCTCTCCTACCTGTGGTGTGTATGGCCCAGGGGTCATTGGGTCCAGACTCTCCAAGTCTGCTGCATCCAGAGCGGCCTCTTTAGCTGTAGAGATGTCCTTCTCCAGCTGGGTCAAGTGCTCATCATACTGGAGGCACAGAAACAGGCAATTTTTACAAAACTGATTAATGTTTTCCCTGTTCTAATTAATTTCCCAATTTGACTCTAAAGCGTTAAACCTCTTCCAGAAGCCTGTTGTCATATTCTAAATCAAATCATGAGTGGTACTTGTAAATGTTGGGTTTGGCTTTTTAAAATAACGTTTCACATCAACTCATCTGTTGAAGTGATAATATCGTCTAGACTGCTACTTATTCCAAGGATACATTTAACAAACCCCCCACCCATCATAAAAGGGCCGATTTAACAAAGCGAAATACTTGAAAAAATAC
Organism: Thunnus albacares; assembly: GCF_914725855.1. Classification (NCBI taxonomy): domain Eukaryota; kingdom Metazoa; phylum Chordata; class Actinopteri; order Scombriformes; family Scombridae; genus Thunnus; species Thunnus albacares. The sequence continues at coordinate 10,703,086 of NC_058118.1, read as the reverse complement.
TTGTCAAGTGTGTTAAACGATATCGATAAATCATACAGTTGCTTTATTTAGTCTCACCAGGAGTTTCTGATATTATGGTTAAGCCCAATAATTTACTACATAAACACTCATGACCCTTCCCCCTGACATGCAATGAGCAAACTATTGCCCAAACTCAACAAACCTCTGCCAAAGTCTGCTTGCACACGTTGACAATGTCCAGCGCTGTCTTGGTGTAAGGACTGTCTGGGCCTTTGAGAGAGACACAAAGAGTAACAATGCTATATACAACAGTTTTCTAAATGATAGAGCTCTAAGTTAGTAACACAGTTTTAAAGAGACACTGACTGCTGAGGTCACTGACATTTACCATTGTACTTGATACTGTTGGTGTGGATGAGACCGACATCTGAGAGGAAAGCATCTCGGTTCTGGTATTTGTGCTTGGAGATGTTCTGTTGAAGCATGAAATACACACAAAGAAAGACATTTAGAGGTTTCTGTTAAATGTCTTTGTATTGCTGATGTTAAAAACATCAAATGAGCTCATGTGTTTCAAATGTGACATCTTATCATGACCCTCACCTTGCGGAGTGTCTCCAGATCCATGGGGTTTATGATCACCTTATAGTAATCGGGCACAAACTTTTTGTTGACAGGATGGTGGAACGGCCAGGACTACAGTGGAGGGAGGGATTGAGGAAAGTTGAGTTACAGATCATTACTTTTTCTGAATGCTATCTGTTTTATCTCACCTACACAGATAAAACAATGACTGTGGTAAGGAAATGCTGAGAAGCGATGACTTACATCATGGACAACCATCATTTTCTGGGTTACAATGTTGTCAAGGATGAAGGAGAAGGCCACCTGATCATCATCATCCAGCAGGGGGTTGATGGCCTTCTCTAGCCTCACCAGTCTGTCCTCCTTCTGCACACACACACACACACACACACATTTCATGGTTAAAGTGGAAAATGATAAAAGCACAGAAAGATGTGACATAAGTTGAAACATTTACATTCACACTCACCTCTTTAAGTTTTGCATCACACAGGTCCAGCATGGACTGTGCTACCTGTGTTATTGGATGTTTTGCTCCTATTAGAACAAAAACAGAACAGAGACATCTGAACACACTGATGTTGGTTTAAATTACAAGTCTAACTGGTCCCAGAGTAAGACGTGTTGTTGTTAAAAAATGTTTTCATAGCTTTACCGTTGTAGGTGGCGCTGTTTTTGACGATTAGCTCCACTGCTTCACGGAACTCCTCCCTTGATGGGTACATTCGTTTGCGTACATTCTCCCTCAGCGTCTGCAGGTCCATGGGCCGAGTGATGATCTTATAGTAGTCCTTCACAACCTTGGCATTGACCGGTGTGTGGAACGGGTATGTCTACGTGGAAGAGGCAAAGGTAGTAAGAGTATGAGTCTGTAGAGCAGTAGAGGAGATGTTTGGGAGCAATGAAATGTTGTTGTTGATGTGGATGACAGATCTTACATTGGGGTGATCCCGCATGTCATTGATAATGCTCTCTAGCACAGAAGACAAGGTCACCATGGGGTCGGTGCGTCTGCGGTGGATGGCCTTGTGTGGTTTCTGTGAATTTAAACAAAAACAAAAGATCAGCTACAGGACCTCTCAGTTCCAAAGGCATTAAAATGAGCTGTAAAGCATCATTGCTTACATTGAGGTAGTCGCAGTGCACGGCGCTGCCTACGCGTCTCTTCTTCTTTGGTGGGAGCTGTTGCTTGGGGAACTTGAGCACTAAAGACTTCCTGCGCACCTCATCGGCACTGTGGGAGATACGAATGTCATTACAAACTGAATGGGGGAGTGATTATACAAATTTGGCCTACTAATTTATTTGTGGAAGAATGTTGCACATGCGCACAGATCCGAGAATCATTGATAAAAATCTCTTCAGTGGTAAGAGGAACCAAGGATAATCAACTACCTTTCAATGAGCTGTTTGCCCAGCACGATCTTCGTGCCCTCCACCTTGATCAGTTCCTCGTTATCGTTGTGGATGACGGTCTTTTCCAGCTCCTCCTCCTGCTCTTCTGTCATGGCAACCGGGTTAGAAGGAGGGGCGTTGGTCTGATAGTACAGCGGGCAGAACTTGTTGGTCCTCATGTGCCCAATGGCTCCACATGCGCCGCACTTTAGCTAGGGACGAGAGGAAAACATTAAGGAACACGACAAATAATCTGCCTGTGAAAATATGATATTAATGTTGAAAGAATACTACTACAAGTTCATATTATATCAACATAATATTACCAAAAAACTTAAGAGGAAAAGGTGAAAGAGAGGAGTATAGTACTGAATCAGCAAGCTTACTTTTACCTTGAGGTCTGGTCTCTCTTTGACCTTCTTGGCCTTCTTCTCTGGAGGTCCCTTGATCTTGTCCTTCTCCTGGTTTCGCTTCAGCCTCCTCAGCTGCTCCTGAATACGCCGGCGCTCCTTCCTCATCTCTTCTCTGTGCTGCTCATCGAAGAGGGCAAACTTTCGTCTGCAAACACAAAAATACACAGGACAGGCTGTTAAACATTTGCTTGTTGATTTGTGGCCTGGGGCTAATTAAGTGGCAGTTCATGTGAATGTGTTGTAAACTCTCTGGTTTTCTCCTTAATGAGCTCCATTCATCTCCAGTATGGAGAATACAGCAGCATTAGGCTGACCTGCTGGTTAACTATTAGATGCTTCACTATTAACAAGCAAATCATTTAGCATACTTTATACATATAAAGAAACACTACGAGGTGATAAATGTATGTACTCAAATTAAGATTATGTGCAGCCATGTCTAAACTAATTTGCATACTCATTATAGAGATTTTATTTACAGTTGCAGCCAAGATGTGAATATTATCGTTTCTTTCTTTTATTAATTAGACATTGCTCTGCTAAATAAAGAGCAGACTTGGTTTGTAGACAATTATTTTTGGAACTATGATCTTAGCCTGACATGGCACTGTGGTTATAAACAGTCAGATTAGTGTCAAATACCTACTGCAAGTTGAGAAAGCTCACAGTTCGAATACAAATACTCACATAAATTCATCATCCTTGGTAGTTCTGATCCTGGTGTATGCGTCGATGACTGAAGCCTTGCGAACTGTCTCGCAGCGGACATATTCCTTGCCATCCTCGTCCCTGAAGGTGCGATAAATCTTGAGTCTCCGTCCTGTGGCTGAGGAATTAAGGCTGGTGACGGAGGATGTGTCGTCATCCTTGTGGGAGCTGGTGGACAAGGAGCTTGCTATAGAGTGATGGGAAGAAAAGCTTACAGTTAGAGACGCAAACAACATTTTTCATCCGTACACGGCTATCTGACTATCAGAAACACAGACTCACACAAGCCCTTGCGCCGCTCCTTGCGTCCCTTGTTGTCGCGGTCGCTCTCCTCGCCCATCAACATCCTCTGCAGCTCCTTTCTTTCCTGCTCCTCCCTCTCGCGGGACAGCTGGGAGCTGGTCTTCTTGTTCTGCAGCATGTTCTCAATGTTCTTTCCCATCTCCTCAAAGTCACTGTCCTCTGCAGAGCTGCTGTCTGTGTCTGTGGAGAGCACTTCTGTCGACTCCAACACCCTGTGGTGGGGGTGCGACAAGGAAATTCACTCAAGGTGTGCACAGACAGAATCCTGACTAACATACTGTATATAATGCTAAATTAGTCTTACTTGTTCTGCAGGTCAAAGATCCTCTGGCATTCTTCCTTGTAGCGCTCCTGGTGTTCAGCGACAGAGAAACGAGAGCCTCTGGCAAACTTGCTCATGGGTCCCTCTCCGGAACGTGCCTGCTCTGTGGACATGGTTCTCACCACGTCAATCACCTCCCAACGTGAGAGCTTCTTGATCTAACACACATAAAAAGACACAGTCATTCCAAGCAAGCCTCTATGATGAGGTGGGAAAGAACCTCACTAAAAGTGTGGTGGTATGTTATGTTAAGAATGAATAAAGACTGAAGAATGGGCTGTATAAGTTATCCACTGCTTTGATGGACACAATGGTTATTGAAGAGACCAAACCTTGGCTCTTCTAATTAGGGGACAGTCTCTTTAACCACTAGACTGTCTTACATCTGTTTTATGTGCTTGCATATCACCAAGGTCTTACTTCTTCCTCTGGAACACCAAACTTGCGCAGCAGCTGCTTGGCATTCTTCAGCGAGAGTCTCCTCAAGTCAGCGTCTGTCCCTGTCACGGTCTTCTTGGCAGGCTGTGGCTCCTTGTCATCCTAACAGAAACGCACAGGATCAAAGTTTTAACCCTCCATACTTACGCAAAGCAGAACATCTAAAGAAAATACTGCTGGGGTGGCAGACTTCTGCCCTAGGCAGTCAGACCTTCTGTTGAGTGGGCTTGTTGGGCACTTTGACGTAAGAGAAACCCTCTCCACAGCCTGTAGGATCAGCCACACCTGTCACCTCCAACAGGCATTTCCCCTTCATGGCAGAGATGAAGGCTCTTGTTGTGTTCCAGGGAGCTGTCCGCACCTAGGATGTTTGAGACAGGTTCAGCATAGCGTCAATCTGAAATGTTTTCTTTATTTTTTAAATTTTAGGTCACTAAAACTATTATGAGGAAGCACTTTGATCAATACCTCATCATCAATCTTCATTTGAAAGTCCTCTTCATTCTCCTCCTCTGGAGCAAAGAATGATTTCTCACCATATCCGGCATCCTAAAGGGGTAAAACAAATATTTCTAGTAACGCCGTGTACATAATACTCATTTGTGTGCACCATCTGAATCGAGTTATGTAGAAGCAGACGCTGTTACCTTGAGTCTCTGTTCTGCCACCAGCATGCTGTAGTAAGCACAACACTGCTCTGGAGACACCATTGCTCTGATCTCTTCTTCTGTTGGCAACCTGAAGTCAGGCTTCAGAACCCACCAGTTCGAGTCCATCCCTGGCACGGGGACAAAACACTGTTAGACATTTTCTCTTACCGACAACCTTACTCTTGATCACAGAATGCAGAATAACAGCAAAAGTAAATCTTGTCCTTGTCAGACTTTCCATTATAGGGTCAGGTACTGTATGCTCGGCTTCTAGTCAAAGTATTATAGAGAACCATGTCTTGCTGATATAAATACTGAACATTCTGTTTGCTATACTGTCCTTAGACTACATCTTACCTCTCGGGTAAAATCCATAGTAGGCGTAAAAAGCTCTTTCCCTGCTCAGATTCCTGTCTGTCAATTCAAGGCACACACACACTGCTGAGCCTCACAGCACAGTATCTCTCTATAACCTCAACACTGCCCTGATACAACATAACCGGGTTAGGTTAAACAAATAAATGATCATCACTGAGCTGTGGACATACAGCGTGCAGAGTTTATTAAAACGTCAGGTCTACCTGTGCGTTTGAAGTCAGCACAGAGTTTTAGTCGTTTCCTGATGCTGCTCTCTGAGTGTGATGGAAAAGCTTTTTTTATATCCTCCATGCGGATTCGCCGGGGCCGGTCCTTGCTCTTCCAGAACAAGCGGTAAATGAACACCTAGAGAACACAGATGTGACAGTTTAGCATTTGCAACAACCAGCTTCAAGTTTCCGGGAGAAGTCGGGCAAATAAACATACTTGAAGGAAGTCTCTGATGTGGGTATTGGCTCGTTTGGAGTTGGGCCCTGGAACCTCATACAGAGGACACTCCTGACCAACCACAAAAATGTCCACAATCTCTCTGATGTAGTAGCCGTGTCGTGTTCGCAGAACCAAGAAATCTGTCTCTGGCATCTTGTGCAGGTAGATTGGGGAGCGGAAAAGGTTGTTTTCAAACGCCTAAAAGAAAAAAGACATACAATCTCACAGTTTGCAACAATAACAGACTAGTGATGTTTCATATATTCACCTAATCTGATTATTGAATCTTTGACTGTGCTTACCTGCAGCAGCTGTCCAGGATGCAGAGAACCCAGGAAAGGGGATGTGTGGCAGTATACAGTCTCTCCATATTTACAGTCTGGTGCTCCAGGATCCTTTCCAGGTTTCTGAAGAATACAAACAGTACCATATTGGGATTATAACAGCCATACATTTTGTATTCAGGTCTGTATTTCTTGGATAAATCCTCCCTGGAACAACGTTTTACTATTTGAGGTTTTTAATTTTACACAACATCTAGGCAAAGTCATGAGTGGAAAACAAGGACTATACCCACCCTTTTGTAGTAGTTTTTGATCTTAGTGGCCATGCCAACTTGCATGATGAGAGGGGCGTATTCTTCACTGTACTCTGCCAGGATCAGATCTCCATCTTTGCCTGTCAAGTCCTGCGGGGTTCGCATGAAGAACATGTCTCCTCCTCCTGATGCCTGCCGCTCCTGCTCTCGCATCTATACAAAACATTTTAACACCATCAATGTTAATACAGAAATAACCTCAACATTGCAACAGAGTAACAATGCTCATTTAGAGCAGGGCTCCACCTTGGCCTTCTTCTTAATGTGTTTGAGCAGTGGCTGGACAGGGTGGGGGCCCGGCTGAGCCAACGCTCCAAAAGAGTACTTCTTCAGAGTCGATCGATGGAACTGGCGCAGCTTCATAGGTCCCATGTGAGTGGGGAAGAAGGGCTGCCGCAGCTCCAGTGCTGGGATGGAGTGCTGTAAAGAAACAAAATTTATTCAGTCAAATTATACAACATTCTACATTTCACTTCATGGCTCCGTATCTACTCTCTATGATGGCAGGATTCTGTCACAAAATTTATAGTTTACAGTTTAAAGCATTTCCATGTTGATCATGTCCTGTCAGCCTTATCTTTATTTTTGTGGACCGCTACTTACCTGAATGATGTTGCCACCGAACGTGCCCCTCAGACCCTGCTGTTTGGGATAGTAGAACTCATCATTGGAGAGGTTCCAGGGGTCCTTCACCTCCGGCTGGGACATGTTCTGAGTTAAAAGAAAGCATATTTCCCACTGAAAGTACAGTCATTCTAACCTCTTTTAATTGTATTGTTAAAATACCATTCTCAGGTGCAAGTATTGTTGATTTCATTTAATCATATCAGCACCTTCACTATGCAGCCTTCATTTTCTTTATTAGAGCCGCATTTTACCATTTTCTGTTTAAATGAAATTTGTTTCAGACACAAATCTCCACTGAGGACGCAGACTTTTTCTGCCATTCTCATAATCAAACATGTGTACTGTACCTGCTGTGGCTCATCTTTTATCACCCCAGTCTTCCCCAGCAGGATGCGGCTCTTTTTGATTGCTGATTCCTTCTTATTCTCTTTTGATGGGGAGTGGGACGTCATCTCCTCCTTTTCATCTGGAATTTCTACAAGAGAAGTTTAGGAGGTTTCAGAATGAGCAGATTAAAAGTAAGTAAGTTGTATTTTGTTTGAACATGGCAAGGCAATCCCATCTATTGTGAAGATTTTTTTTACATCAAATTATGTTGAAAGATGTAAATTTTAGAAAAACCAAAACAGAAGTAAACATGTCGCCTAACAGGATAAGATTTTTTGAATATACCTAGAATGATATTTTCATCATTGGGATCCAGTGTAAGAACAGGTGGCATGAGCATGTGATCCATCTCCTGGTCATCCCAGATAATATTGTCTTCCCAGCGTCCATACACCAACTCCTCACTGTCAATGGGGAAAATGGAGAACCAGGGAGAGTCTTCTTCCTGAGAGGCTGCGGAGGGATAAAAACAAAAATACAGATATTGAGAAGTCAGCCTGAGATTAAAAAAAAGCTCTGGATTCACTAAAAATTCTATTATGACCTAAAATTAACTTACCATGATTATCATGGCTGTTTTTTTCTCTCTTGGAACCTGAGATTGAAGAAGCTTTGGGCATAGGAGGAGGTGCGGGTGGCACCAACTGGGAATTACTTCTTGTCAGTCCTGTAAGATTAAAACACACATGAAATATTATAATATGCTGCCTCACCATCAATAATCAGTTCACACAACCCTGATATAGTATCCTGTCACAGCAAGATTCGTTTTCTTGGACAGTTTTTCTTGGGCTCTTACCCTGCTGTGCGTTATAAGCATTGGCGTTGCGTGTCATGCTAGACGGCAGCCATCCTGCCAGGCTCGCTCGCTGTGTCTTGGTGCCCTTGTGTTTTACATCCTCCCCATTCCAAATAATGTCATCCTCCCACTGCAGTTGAGTGACCATCAGGAAGAGCTCATTCTCAAGGGCCTGTCTGTCCTTGTTTCGGTCCTCATGATCATCATCATCATCATCGTCACCATCGTTATCACCATCACCATCAGCATCATCGTGCAACCTCTGAACCTAGAGATACATTATACACAATATCAGTAACACAATAAGTATACTTTCTCTGTATGGCCACAGATATCTATGTCTGCATACCTCTTGTACAGTCTCTGTTATTTCTTTAGGCGGTTCCTGCTGCTGAGGTTCACTCGGGTCCAGTTCTTTTAGTTTGAACCCGTAGTTGAAGTTACTTCCATCCTCAGAGACGCCTAGCATGTCGTACCAGAGCTGGGCAGGACCGTATCTCCATTCTGCCACTTTGGGTCGAGACTCTGCCTCCTTGTCACCATCACCACAAGCTTGCGAAAACTTTGATTCTATTGGAGCCATCATGGTTATCTGGATGGTAAAGAAAAGTATTGAGAACCTACATAAGGTGCTGGATACGATGATGACATGTTGCCAGACTACTCTGACACCAGCTGACATCATGAGAGTCTACAGCTGCAATATTTACCTCATCATCAGAGAGACATTGCTCTGGGGGTGGAGGGTGTGCGTACTCGTAATCCCATCCAGACTTCTTCTCCTGGCCTTGCTCTGTGGGCTCTCCTTCTGGAGGAGGTGTCCCGGGCTGAGGGTCCCGGTGCTTCCTCTTCTTTTTCCTACGGGCACTCCTCCAAACTGACGGCATGTTTTTTCCAGGACCAAAGAGCCGTAAGAACCTAAGCACCTGGTAGGACATCAGAGACAGTGAGTGTCAGTGCACTCTTTGATTTTGAAAATAAACCTTTAGCATGCATAATGATAAAGTTTAGATCAGTACAGATGTATTACCTTTCCAGGTCTAAACTCTGGGAAGAGCTCTGTGACACCTGGCAGTGCTTTGGCAGCATCTTTCTGCATGATGCCAGCAAGAGGGAGGTTGAGACTGTCTGGGGGGCCTCCAGACCCCGAGCCCTGGCAGGGACGATCAGCCTCTGTTTCAGAGTCTGAGGAGCTGCTGAAGTCCACCTTATCAGCAGTAGAGGATGGTGCAATGATGGAGGGCAGGATGATGCCATCACCCTCTTCGCTAGCTGTGAGGAGAGACAGTGACAGACCGGGAAATAAAACTTCATCATCAGATATTTCTGATCCAAAATACTTGAACCAAGCACTAATTGCTCTTGAAATTACTTTATGATCATGTGTACCATCAGTTCTTTGAAGGCAATCTAAACCTGACAGTAACATAGTTTGTATGGAAGTAGCAAATTCACTCCCTCACAAACTCCAGAGCTGCAGATTTGTTAACAGTTCAAATCCCTGCGGAGGAGGGCAAGCAAAACATAATTTCTCCACAGGGACTAATTATGAGTAAACATGTCCTTACCATTTGTGCTCTGAGAGGAGGGTTCCTCTTTCTTTGCAGATGTAGGAAGACTCGGTGGTGGCGGAGGAGGCATAAGCTTAGAATCAATATCCTCACAGTCTGCATCATAGTCATCCTCATCATCTAGGATTAAGGAATTTGAAACAAATGACATTAAAATAAATAAACAGTAAACAGAAAGTCCACCAACATTTTGGAATCCTTGGTGAGGGTGACTTAAATTGTGGTATAAAAATAAAATGTAATAAGGTGAAAACACACAGTGTTGTGCAAAATCATTTAAAATAGTTAAGTCAACAAACTTACAGATTTTAGAAGATAATCTTTATATGTTAAAATACATTTCTATTTCTTTCTCTTTTAAGACAAGATCAGTTTCACACATATCAAATAAAGAGAAAAATAGATAGATAGATAGATAGATAGATAGATAGATAGATAGATAGATGTTTTTATTTGACTGTAAGAACAATCAAACTGAATATGACTCTAGGGAGCTGTAAGATGATCACCTGTTTTCCTGCTGGGCTGCAAAGACCCCATGGCCTGGCGATACTTCTTTGTCTCATCCTCAGCCACCTCACTGATGTCAGAATAATCAACTGCATCTTCAGTGCTTTTCACCCAACCTGGATGAGGTAAAATATTGAAAATGTCACTCCATCCTGTTCCTGGCTGAACTAATGCAATGCTCCTTTATAAATGTACCCTCACCTTCTGCATCCACACTTCCAGAGTCTCTGTTCTCCTCTTGATCCCCCTCCTCATTGGCAGTGATCTCTGTAATAAGTGAGCCCAGACCCAGAGTACCCAACCCAGCCAGATGTTTTTTGGACTCCTGGGGTGAGACAAAAAGGCAGAAACAGAACATAAAGTCACAATAAGCAGTAAGAATCCATAACAAGAACAATTCAAATCTGAACAATTTTGCACACAAGAGAATTGTATATAACCTTCACTGGTGATAATTACTCTTAATTTGCATACTATGTGCAATGACACTCTTTAAAATGTGTCTTTTGCATGATGCTAAAGGCTAGAATGTTAGAAACACTCACATTGTCCAGAACACTGTCATCTTCCAGCTGCCCATCTTCATTTATATTTCCAAAGAGGAAGCCAGTTAGAGAGAAAGGACGATCTTGGTCCTCGTCACTGTCTGAGTCCGACATCCTGAAAGGATATGCGATAATATTTACACTTTAGGCATTCAGCTCATCTTCTTATTCGAAGTTAATTACAACATTAATGAGAGACATCACTGTGATCCATGAATGATCATGCATGAGTGATGCATACATACTGAATTTGAAAACTTAGCCTATAATAGCAATAACTGCATTTTACATTTATATTACAAGAAAATGTCACAGAAAGCATCATCTAGCTTCCATAATAATCACCACATGTAAGGTCCTTGTAATACTACACTATTGATTTATCTATTGGTTATTTTTTCCGTAAATAGATTAGTTGTTTAGTCCATAAAATGTCAGAAAATAGTGATCACAAAGCCCAAGGTGACATCCTCAAATGTCTTGTTTTGTCCACAACCTGAAGATATTTTAGCTAACTGTCACAGAGGACAAAAGAAACCAGAAAATATTCACATTTGAGAAGCTGGTACCAGAGAATTTGGACATTTTTTTCTTTAAAAAATGACTCAAAACAATTGATCGATTATCAAAATAGTTGACAATCCATTAAATAGTTGGTAACTAATCTATAATTGACTAATCGTTGCACATCTATACTACACACCACAGTACCTCAACTGTATTACATGACACGTTTACATTGCAGATTTAACAGAATTATACATTTGTGATCACGTTTTAGTGCAAACTGTGCAGTGTGTGTGCGTCTTTTGCGGGTGGATGCTCTTGTTTTCAGACTGGTGGTTTCCAGTCAGGTTTTCTGTTCTCCACTACAGCATCCTCACTGACTGGAGGATCTAAAAGCTTGTATGTATGTCAGAACTGCATCTCTGCAGCCTTGTGTTTACCTTTAATTACTTTCAAATAAATCGATCTTAATCAGGACTGTCCAGCGAAATATCACTCCACCGCCTATACGTGCAGTTATTGGATTGCACATGTCTGTATCTCCAAACGTTAAGATTTTATTGTCCTTTCCTGCACTACAGTTAGTGTATTTATATTTCATTATCCGGTTGTGATTTTGCTTTTGGTAGGAACATTGAGCAGGCATGGGTGGCTAACGTTAACACTGTAATATTAGCTGAGATTTCGGTAACGTTGCTCATTAATTTTCTTATAATTTTCCACAATTATAAAAATCATGCCGTGACAATAAACAGCTTGACTGCCCAGCTTGACCTAAAGCTTTGTTACAGACAGACCTGACAACGTTGAGCTACGTTAGCTGTGCTGCATGGAAACGTAAATAGCTAACTTAGCTAACATTATATGATGAAAACAAAATAACGTATAACGTTAACATTTCATAAATGCAATTTGCACGTACCTTTCGTGACCTTTCTCTCCTCAGATTTAGTACGTTTGGGTTTCAGCCAGCTTGCTATTAATGCTGAATGTTTAGCACAGACAGCTAATCAATTAGCTAGTTCATGTTGGCTAAGTTATATAAAAATAACTTAGAAGACGTTGACTAAAATCTATGCAAACACGTTTCCCCGTGTCTCTGTGTCAGTTTGTGAGGTCATAAGAAAAAACACGAAAATGCATGTAATACAGTCTAACACAGCCGGGTTCCTAAACTTTTGTTTTTATTTGTTTGTGTGTGAGACTGCAGGCGGCATCGTTAGCTAAGCTAAGCTAAGCTAACATCAGTGACCCGGATGGACAGTGAGGCGTTCAGGTACTCCGCGTAACGTTGTGAACTTTCAAATATTGAACAAACACATTATTATTATTATTATTATTATTATTATTATTATTATTATTATTATTAGTAGTAGTAGTAGTAGTAGTAGTAGTAGTAGTAGTAGTAGTAGTAGCAGCAGCAGTAGTAGTAGAAGTAGTAGTATATGTAATCAAGTATGCATAAAAGAGTGCCCTTGCTTTATTCGGGGGAATATCAGATTATGTTACATTGTTTTCCTCCCAAAAAAGGTACATTAAAGGAAACTCCTGCCAATTTCACTTCAAGTCAAGTCAAGTCAAATCAATTTTATTTGTATAACCCAATATCACAAGTCACAAACTTGCCTCAGGGTGCTTTACAGAAATACAACATCCTCTATCGTGACACCATGTGTATTAATCGAATAAAGAAAAATTATCGTTATCGCCATCTACTGGACTGGAGTGTGGAACAGTAGATAGGCAGACAACAAGAAAAACAACAACAAAAACAAAAAGATTAAATTCTCTGTACTAAACCTGTTTCCTTAATATATTTAATTAGGTGACTATATTTGCCATGATGCTGCTCCAAGCAGAATCCCTAATGTGATGTTATGCTTGTCTTCTTTTAATGCTGACATCAGTTTTTCCTTCTTTGCTCCTCATAGACACCTACACTACAGTAGCACATGTTGAACAGATTCAGGTTGATTATAATGCATGCATGATCCAGTTGAGTGTTGACCTATTTTATGAAGTGTTTCATTAAGTCCTGTGTGCCCTATCATTTGGACAGGAAATAACTGCTTCTTCCCTTCAGTTCCTGCCCAGTATCAACATGTTTTTGTATGTTATAGAGATGTCTTCCAGTGTCATTGATATCCCAGGATTTTTGCCACACTTTTTGCATTTGACTTTTAAGGATAGTTTTGACTTCAGTTTTACATAACAGAACCTGCATAATTAGGAAAAACGACCTAATACAAATTAACAGGGAAAAAATGGTAGAAACCTCAGCAAGAGCAATAAAAGATGGATCCCTTTTCCAGGACGGACAGACATGCAATAGATGTGTGTACAGAATAGACCATGATAAGATTAGATATAAATATAGAAATAGAGTATGGAAAAGAGGATGACAAAATTACAAAAGATTTATAATATGTATGAAAATTGTGATCAAGAGGATGCTGAGCAACTTCCGGGTACCGCCAAAAACAGAATAGGACCTGAGCCAAATGACCTCTGTTGCCATGGAAACCTGAGAAGAGGACAGACTACACATGCACACAAGGGAGACTCACATACACAAACAAGAAACTACACACACAGAAGAGAGGGACAGACAGGACATCATTCACACTGGAGAGAGAGAGAGAGACAGGACATCATTCACACTGGAGAGAGAGAGAGACAGGACATCATTCACACTGGAGAGAGAGAGAGACAGGACATCATTCACACTGGAGAGAGAGAGAGAGACAGGACATCATTCACACTGGAGAGAGAGAGAGAGACAGGACATCATTCACACTGGAGAGAGAGAGAGAGACAGGACATCATTCACACAGGAGAGAGAGAGAGAGAGACAGGACATCATTCACACTGGAGAGAGAGAGAGACAGGACATCATTCACACTGGAGAGAGAGAGAGACAGGACATCATTCACACAGGAGAGAGAGAGAGAGACAGGACATCATTCACACTGGAGAGAGAGAGAGACAGGACATCATTCACACTGGAGAGAGAGAGACAGGACATCATTCACACAGGAGAGAGAGAGAGAGAGAGACAGGACATCATTCACACTGGAGAGAGAGAGAGACAGGACATCATTCACACTGGAGAGAGAGAGACAGGACATCATTCACACAGGAGAGAGAGAGAGAGAGAGAGAGACAGGACATCATTCACACAGGAGAGAGAGAGAGAGAGAGAGAGACAGGACATCATTCACACTGGAGAGAGAGACGGGACATCATTCACACAGGAGAGAGAGGTTGCTACGTTACCAAAACTGTTGGGAAAAAAGACTTTCAAATTAAACATCCTAAAGGAGTCACCTGAGACACTCATTGCAGACTTTACGATAACAGAAAACCACAAAGTAAAGACAAATCTACTGTTCTTCACACACAAACCAAATGCATGGCACACAACTTTCACAGAAGCCTTCATGCACACAAAGAAGACTTGAAATAACAAAGGAAGACAAATCTCTGTCTTTGAAGCTGGAGACACATCCTGCCCAATGTTGACTATTAATGTTTATCATAATGGTACAGTCATGGTCCAAGGATCTGAAAACTGCCTGGATAGTTTTCAACATAATTTCTAGAGCATGAAAGTAGAGGCTGAAAAGAAAGAGAGGGAAAGCTCAGCACACTTTGAGGCAGACAACACAAACAAGACAGAGAGCTTCACCACATCCAACAACCCCTCAGTTACTCTTTCTCCTGAGACCACCCCTAGATTCTCCAAGAAAGAGTCTCACAGAAGGACTTTCAGTGTTGGAGAGGGAATTCATGGAGTTCAGAGAGAGAACTCTTGTCAGCCTGCATCAGAAAACCTCCAATGACTGACCAGAAAACGAGACCCACACTCTGATCCTCCGGCAACGGGACCAAATCAGAAAACTACAACAGGCCATGAGAGCTGGAGGAGATTAACCAATCGCTAAGGATGATGCTCTGGACAATAAGGGAGGAAATCACCAGCATCGACCAAAGCAGAACCAGGCAAGAACTACAGGAAGAGGATCATCACCAACCCATAACCCCTACCCCCTCCTACTCCACTCCTACTAACCCTCCTACTCCCTGTCACTCAGATGTCATCTCAACTCCCCCTGAAGTCATCCCTCCCCTCCCTCTTAGACCCCCAACCTCCTCAATATCCTCTACCCCTCTGACTCTAGGCCCACCCACCCCTCCAAAGCCCTCAGAAACAGACAACAGACTCAAAATATGCACACACAACCCCCTCATTACCCCTGTTATCCCCAGGAGCACCAGAGGTACCCCCGCACTCTCCAGGAGCACCAGAGAGATCTCCACCCTCCCCAAGAGCATCAGAGATACTCCCACCCTCCCCAGAAGCACCAGAGGTACTCTCACCCTCCCCAGGAGCACCAGAGGTACTCCCACCCTCCCCAGGAGCACCACAGGTACCCTCACCCTCCCCATGAGCAACACAGAGACCAACAGCCTCCCCAGGAGCACCACAGGTACCCCCGCCTCTCTCGGGGATAATCAAAGGTACCCTCACTCCCTCCATGAGCACAAAAGGTACCCTCACAATATCCATGAGCACAAGAGAGACACCCATCCTCCCCAGGAGCACCACAGAGACCACCATTCTCTCCAGAAGCACCAGCGAAATCCCAATCCTCCCCAGCAGCACCAGAGAGACCTCCAGTAGAAGCAGCAGCATCCCCACTATCAGCGGCTATACCCTCACCACCACCCTCATCAGTCTCACTGAGCCCTTCACCAGCAGCAGCAGCAGCAGCAGCTCCCTCGATCACAGCTGTCATCACCAGTGGCAGAAACAGCGACAGTATTAACAACAGGAAGATCATCCTCATAAACAGCCACAGTCACATTACAGTCATACACCCCCCCAAAGAACTCCCCACACACAGAGACACCTACACTGCAGTTGCTTCCAAAACAAAGATTCCTCTAGAGCAAAACCAGTTAAGAGACATTATCTATTAATTTGTCACAAAGTTAATACGTTAAAGTCAAATGTGTTTGGTTGTATCTTGAATACTTCATTGTGAAGCACTACATATTTAAATGAGAGAACAGCATCTTTTTCAGTTAGTAGTTGGAATTTTCAGGGATTGATCTCTTCAACTTTTGGATTGAAGACTACAAATCCTGAATTTATAGATTATATAAACAACATCAATCTAATTAACATGGAGACACGACAACATCCCTTCAAACTGCCCAAGTAACTATACTGAACCCTCCTTAAAATATTCCCACATAAAAAATGGAAGACAATCTGGTGAATAATTATTTGGTATAAATTGGAACATCACAAATATATATCACCAGTAAAAAAAGGGAAAACTCATATTTGGCTAAAGATCAGCAGATGACTTCTCGAAAACACTGAAGATATTTATTTGTGTGCTATCTATTTACTGCCTTAAAGCTCCCCACATTATTCAGAGGAATATCTTCATGAACTCCAGAAAGAAATACTTCATTTCCAGTCGCTTGGCTCTGTATTGTTATGTGGGGACTATAATGCCAGAACTGGCAAGGAGAATGATTTTATTGATACAGATGGCAATAATCATTTAGATGTATCTCCTTTATACCAACCTCCTGTTACAAAACAAAGGCATAGCTATGATAGTATATTGAATAAGAGTGGAAAAGAAATTTTACAAAGCCCTAGGATTATACAGTGTTAATGGTAAGACACGAGGAGACTCCCTGAGCAGGTTTACCTACTGCTCTGTGTTGGGAAATAGTGTCATTGATTATGCAATCACAGATCTTTATCCAGGAAATGCATTCACAGTCTTACCACAACATCCCATATCAGACCACAATCAGATAACACTGTACTTTAGAGACCCATATCCACACACATACCCCTGATGACAACCTGCTACGTCTCCCAAAACACTACAAATAGACAGAGAAAAGTCTCACTGATTACACCAAATCATTTAACAACACTAAAATCCAAAACATGCTAGATAACTTTCTATGTAAACAATACCTGATAAACAAAGATAACATAAATCTGGCCACAAATGATTCTAATCATATATTTATGAAATTGACAAGAGAGAGTCCAAAATAGAGACCAAATAAAGACCAAACCCCAAATCAAACAAAAAACAAGGACAAGAACAATGGTTTGACAGTGAATGTTCCTTTTTCATTTTTTTGACCCTAAAAACCAAGAATCACACCATGAATACCACACAGCACTTTAACAATACAAGAACATTATCAACTGAAAAAAGGCTAAATACACAGATGATGAATTAGTCAAAATTGAAAAGGCAATAGAGCAAAACTCATTTTGGAACCTGTGGAAAAAAAAAATTCAACCAAATATTAAGACAGCATTGCAATACAGAATGGCAATGTATGGAAAACCTATTTCTCAAATATATATAAAAATCCAGAACGCTATGGTTTAAACACACATCAGAGGTCCACAATTGACAAATTGAAATCATTAGAAAATACAATAAAGGACAACCAAAATGTTTTGGACAGTTCAATTACAATGGAGGAGCTACAAGAAAAAACTGGCTGATTTTAAATATGTAAAGGCTTGTGCTGTTGATGGTATCAGGACAGAAATGTTGAAACACAGTAGCAGTAAACTTAAAATGGCTGTATTAAAATGATTAAATTTGCTATTAAAAAGAAGCATATACCCTGCCATTTGGAACAAGGGACTGATTAGTCTTTTCAAAAACGGAGACAATCTTAATCACAATAATTATAGGGGTGTCTGTGTAAATTCTAATTTGGGGAAACTATTTTGTAGTATATTAAATTCAAGAAAAAATTGGACAAAAAATTACAGAATTTTTCAAACAATGTCACAGGGTCCATGAAGGTTGCAATATGTCCCCAACACTTTAACATATACACTGATCAATTATCAAAACTACTACTGAACTACTGAAAACTCTCCAGCACCGGGACTTGACTTAGAAGGAAACAAAGTTAAATGTCTTTTTTATGCAGATGATCTATTACTGTTATCACAAACAGAACAAGGGATCCATGATTACTGTGTTAAGCAAAACTGAGCAGTCAGAGCAAATCTAGATAAAACTAAAATTATGATATTAAAAAAAAGAAAAAAGAAAAAAGCAGGATCATAAACTAATGAATTTCATTTTATTTTGGGAGGGACAACATTGAGTCATACAACAGAGTATACACACCTAGGCTGAACTATTGCTGCTTCAGGCATTTTGTCAAGGTTTTAAGTGCATTGGCAGATAAAGCTTGTAGAGCTTATTACAGTGTAATAAAAGTCCTCCTCTAATTAAACCTCCAAATAAAGATTTGGCTTAAAATTTTTCAAAGCGTTATTGAGCCAATCCTTTTAGATAGAGGTGAAGTTTCACAAAGGAGAGAGAGAGAAAGAGAGAGAGGGGACATCATTCATACAGGAGAGAGAGAGAGGGGACATCATTCATACAGGAGAGAGGAAATGACAGCAGGGAGGCAGAGTGGTCCCAGGATGGGTGTTGGTCCAGCAAAGAGACGCCTGAGAGAAAAGAACGAACAAGGAGAAAACAGGGAGGGGGGATGCCTGGACGCATATGTGCTTGTGGACAACAAACAGAAGGTTAGAGAGATGCAATGGAAATGCAGGTTTTTAATTAGTAGAGCTTGATAAATTTATTAAGACTGAGACCGACCAGCCGCACAGTACAAGGTCAAACATTCAAATTCTGTTTTCCCTATTATTCTTCACAGTTTTTAATTGTTGTCCTTCCTTGGTAATGCATTTTATGTTTTGTAGCTAACTAATAGTTTATGTTCTCTGTTCAATAAATTAGTCATCTATTTTTCAAATGATTATAAACAATATGTTTCATGCAGGGCCACACCAACATCTTCAACAACTGTTTTTACTTGTGTTTAGTAATTCTAACTTTAACCCCTCATCTGTGACTAGTGAGGCCCATTAAAACTACAAATGCAACCATCGCTCCCCAATTAATTATAGGGTTTCCTTTATCTATCCATAACACACTTAATAAATGTGGTTTCTAACTGAGGGCGCCTGCCACAAGCTCAGAAAAGACATTGAGATCTTTCTCAATGGTTGCAGACTTCTCTGCGGACAGAGTCTGTCTGTGGAGACACTTACACTTTTCCAATCCACAAAACTGTTTCCACTGTTTCTTTAAGGAGTGGAATTTTCCGCATGTAGAAAATAATAACTCACCATAACCAGTTACTCCAAAAGATTGTATGCATAAATCCTCTTGTGGGTTATTTGTATGTAGAATACATCCCTTTTAGAAAGACTACTCATTGACTTAGTGATGTGTATCACATATGAGAGAGATTTTAATCGCATCTACTCCCTGGTCAACAGGTTTCGGTATGAAAACAAATTCACTGTAATCTGACTTTTATCTGGGTGGATATTTACCAAAATGCTCTCTTCAAGCACACACCTTAGCATTCACAAGACAGGGTGTATTGTGAAATCAAACTAATGTCATGTACTTTAAGTAGTGGTGAAAATGGTTTGTATGGAAGCAACATATTCCTAAATCTGCAGTATTATGACATAACTATAGAGGTCCTAAACATCTGAGATACATTTTAAACAGTTAAAACAGCTACATATAAAAAAACAAACAAACAACAATAACAGTTTAGCCAGTTTTAATAGTTTTAAAACACTTGGTTTGGAAAAAAGTACAAAAGTGATCTTGGACGCCACAGTATGAAACCAGTCCAATAATGCAAGGTGAAAGGTGTGTTCCTTTAAAAAGCATCTTCTACAGACATGTTAATTTCAACTGGCCTTACCATACACATACTGTACTCACTAAAACAGATACAAGCAATAGTTTAAATACAATGGCTGATCCCAGGAATACATTTACAAGTGATTCTTAAAAAACTAATTAAAAAGGGGGGAAATAAAGAAGTCTGACCACAACGCCAACTGGTATCTGGCAGTAAAATCATGCAGTATTACAATCGTTCCACTAAAGAGAAACAGCAAAGCACTACAGCTGTCACACAGTGAGAAAGAGGGCAGCCAAGAGGTGTCTCTTTATCAAACAGCCTTTCAAAATGTTCATTGGTTGTTTTATGAATTGTTACTGAGAGAGTTCTCTAGCGTCGAGCAGCAGCTCAGTGGTCACCCTTCCCACGTTTGCATACATTGTAAAGTTGCGCAGGGTCTCCGTTAAGGAGAACGTGTCTTCCACAATCTCATCCATTTAGAAAAATATAACTAATTGCTATTGAAGAAAACCCCCAAAATGTGGGATATTCTCTTAGTATGTTGTGAGGAAATAAAAAAGCTAAGAAATACAGTTGAATAAATAAATTGCATGACATCCATAAAAGTTAAGTGGATACACTGAGTCGACAGAATGCTATCCACATATGCACACCATGCTTTTTGTTTTGGCCCGGCAGTGTTAAAAACGAGGGCTCCATCCTCCATCCAAAGCCACACCCTACGATCCAGTGGAAAAGTTGCCATAAAATATCTAAAATATGTTGACATTTAGAGAAAGGTTTCTTGTTCTTTGATTCAACAATTGATTCCCATGTACAACATGGTCTCTGGCTTTACCAATTAAGAAGTAATCGATGCTGATGGCAATGAGGAAACACAGGAGGGAGACTGTCACAGTGTTAAAACAATGAAGCCGCTCTGTGTTGTTACCCGCTGGCCGGCCTATTGTTAGGGCAACAGCAGTGAACTTCCTGTCCGGTCAAACTTTTTTCCTTTTGAGAGGGCAGCCACTTGTTTCATCAACTCTCTGTTCTTGGCCTGTGGAAATAAATGATTGAAAGTGTTAGAAATTATGCATACGGTTGCAGTTTTTTGATACCTTAGTGGAAGCTTTTGTAAAATCCACATACTGAACACTACAATAACCTGAAATCTTGTGATTCAAATGGCAGCAAACACACTAGTTGACTTAAGGAAATTACAGTTAATGAGCGTCTATTTTTACCACTTACTAGTCATTCATCTGATGCTACAAGCTAAAGGCTTTAAACCCATTTTAGACTTTCCTCAACAGCACCTTTGGTGCATCAAACATATGGAGCATATCAGCCTCAGGGTCACTTACAAAACAGCAACCATATTAAAAAGGTTAATGCCAGGAAATGGCTCAACTGACGCACCCATTGTGTCCATGACAGAATGTGAACTTATGCAATGAGTGCATCATCCATTTATCACACTGACACATCCAGCACAATTTTGATATAAGCACTGATGCATTTTTAAGTAATAACCAAACAGTGATACATGATTTAAGCTGATATAACATGCACCCCTAGTTGCCCATAAAAAAAAAAAAGATCTGAGATCACATGGGTATTTCTGAAAACGTTGAGCCTGCAGTGCTTTTTATAGTACAGCCACAGTTTGGACGCTGCGTGCAAAAACTGGGTGGCTGTTGACAAAAAGCTACAGGAGGAAAGACTTAAAAAGATGGTTGTAGATTTTTCAACTATTTCAATGACATTCAATGATTTAACAGATAGGGATTGTTGAACAGTGCGACTACAACATGCCCCTCTGTAATGTTATGTAACCCTATAAACTAAAATCATATCTTGAGCAATAGTCAGATGGGCATGGTGTTCAGAACACTGTGTGCTGAACAAAGTTAACAGAAGACATCTGTGATGTTAATTGTTTCTCTATTACGAATCATGAATCAGTCACTAAAATTACAGAGAAAGGTGTGTCTACTCTCAGGCATTGTCCTATCAGGCACATTGAGTCATTTTGGACTTCCAATAAAGATGTTTGCATATATAAACAAAAATAATCCAATATGATTTCATGTACAAATGAAAGTTATACTTGGAAAAAATTCAGGAATGTCAATTTAGATGGGACCAGTTTAGCACGAGGTTTCTTCTACTGACATTTAACTGAGACGAAAGAAAGAGTGGCATGTCACAAATGGGTAGGACTCAAACTTAGGACATGCTTTAGCAGTTCACCACACCTCCTTGAAACCTGCACATCACCCCAATAGTGAATTGAACTGATCACCAAACTAATTTACAAACTTTTATAAATTAATATAATTCATAAAAGCTCCTAAGACATATGACATTTTCCCAAAATATATATTAATCAACTAACAAAAGTGTCATTAAAATCAGATACAGTGACTACAGTTTATATACAGATGGGTGACAAATTAAAGGAAAAACCAACATAAAGTGTCCAAGTAAGGTGTTGGGCCACCACGTGCCGCCAGAACGGCTTCAATTCGCCTTAGCATTGATTCTACAGTCTCTGAACACTATTGGAGGGATGAAGACCATTCTTCCAAAAGATATTCACTCATTTGGTGTTTTGATGATGGCGGTGGAGAACGCTGTCTAACATGTCAGTCCAAAATCTCCCATAGATGTTCAATTAGGTTTAGATCTGGTGACTGTGAAGGTCATAGCGTATGATTCATGTGATTTTCATGCTCATCAAACCATTCAGTGACCCCTCGTGCCCTATGAATGGGGGCATTGTCATCCTGGAAGAGACCACTCCCATCAGGATAGAAATGTTTCATCATAGGATAAAGGTGATCACTCAGAACAACTTTGTATTAATTAGCAGTGACCCTTTCCTCTAAGGGGACAAGTGGACCCAAACCATGCCAGCAAAATGCCCCCCAAAGCATAACAGAGCCACCAGATCTCCTCACTGTAGGGGTCAAGCATTCAGACCTGTACCGTTCTCTTGGTGTACGCCACACATGCACTCGCCTATTTGTCGAGAATATGGTGAAGGATGACTCATCTGACTATGTCACTTTTTCCACATCTCTGTAGACCAGTGCCTATGGTTTTTGCACCACTGGATCCCTCAAATGTGCTACGAAAAAGTCTGCTAAAAGCTACTCAGATCTGTAACCACTGGCTCTACATTTTATCTCGTGGTCTTCTCATGAATGCAAATAGTCTTGTTTTTAAATTCGACAAACATACATTAGTCATTTCTAGTTGATGTTATGAGTGTGTGTGATGTGCTATTGTGTGTAGCTTTGTATTTTGTATTATGTGTCCTGTGTGTTTTTTGCTTTGTACAGTTTCTTATCTTGCTTTTATGTTTTAATTTTGACCTGCTGAAGGGACTGCAGATGAAAATTTACTATATGCTAGCCAGTAGAGTATATTAAACAGTAACATTTATGTTTAACACTGTACACAGTACCAATAAATATATAAATGTAATGAGGGGTTTATGCACTGCAATCCTACTGTAATATCCCTCTCTATGTAATCGTCAACGGACTGTTCTTGCTGACAGTCTGATCATGTCCTGCATTGACTCTTCTGTTTTTCCCTACATATCACACTAATGCACGAGCATCATGGTCATCAAATGTGTGCCGTTGACCACATTTTCCGACCCTATTTACTGATGTCACTCCCATAGATCTAAATGCAGATGTCATTTCTGTCACTGTTCCTATTGAAACACCTGCCAACTGAAGCTCCTGCCATCCGTGCCTCAACAATGAACCCTCTTTCAAAGTCACTTAGATCTTTTTCTCTTTCTGTCTTGATACAAAATCAGAATCAACTGGGTCTGCTCAGCATTTTTATACATGCCATAGAGCATGACTGGGTGTTAATTGCTTAATTGTACCATGCAGTACACCTGTGTGGACGCATCTGCATTTGTGCTGTTTCTCCACAGATAGATAGATAGATAGATAGATAGATAGATAGATAGATAGATAGATAGATAGATAGATAGATAGATAGATAGATAGATAGATGGGTGGGTAAAGCTTGGAGATAAGGAGATGCTGAGAATTTTTGTAACATCCACTTGTTAGCTCGGGGATGTTTTAGAGTGGTGGGGAAAAAAACAACACAAGAGCATTTTCACATGATATTCCACAACAAAGGTTTAATGGGAGTCAAGTATGACGTGGGAACTATTGAGCACATGCTGGTGTACAAATGAGCACTGGCGACACAACACGTGTGTGTATGTAGTTTCCTACCTGCTGTTGTTCCATAGACTCTTTGTGCGATTTCTCCATTTGGTTCATCTTGACCCTCATATTGGATTCCTGGTACTGAAAGTCTGCTTTGAGCTCTGTGAGCTGGAGTAGAATTCAATAATCAATACTCGAAACAAAAACAAGCAACCGACAGTGATGCATCTTTGATTCATTAGAGCTGGAGGTCGGATGAGGCTGATGAACCTACCTTACGATCCTTCTCTAGAATGGTCTGATCCCTTTGCTGCAGAAGTCTCTTCAGTGACATAACTTCCTCTTTCAGTTGGCTGATGAGAATGAAGTTGTCCGTTCCTCCTGAATCCATAGACTGGGTGATGGAACTACTGATGGGAGAACAGAGAGAGCATGAAGCCAGTAATGAGAGGGGTAGTCAACATGTGGAGGAAAGATGTAGGCAGGATTATGCCAAAGGGAATGACTCTTTAAAGTCAGAATTGCACCTGATGGTTACCCAAACAAACAGTTATCATACCTGTCCCCGTTGGATGGCTTCATCTCCAGTTTTGGTTTCTTCTTTGGAGTCTCCTTCTGGATTGAAGACGATTTATGGCTGCAAAGAAAATCAACAAGTCAATCTGGGCCCAAAAACTCCATCAATGCACTGTTTTCTGATGTACACGCTGCAGATCAAAGGAGGAGGAAAGTTTTACCTCTGCTTCCACAGTCCCTGCTCCTGCTCGGGACTCAAGCTCCCACTCAGCCTGTGAAAGATAATTTAGCTTAGTGAATAACAACATATGACCGAAACACAAATCTTCTCACTATTCTGTGTTAAAATATGAACAATCTGACTGAGCAGCATGGGAACGGAGGGAGAAGTGACACAACGGAGGACATACTTGTGGTGAGAACTGCTGTGTCTGTGTTGGTGGTGGTGGTGATGATGGTGCGGTCTGGAGTGGTGGTCTTTCTCATTCAAGGACGAGGAGTTGGAGGAGCCAAAGCCCTTCCTCTGCTCCTTAGTCTTCTGCAGGACACGGCGGTAGGACAGAGTGCAGAGCCAGCACAGCAGTTTCCCATCCACCTGTAAGACAACAACAGTAGCTCATAAAACTTTCAGTTATACATCTGCTGCTAAATTAGACAGTATGCTGTCTGGTTTATACCTTTCTCCTGCCTTCCTCCTTGCGGTCAAAGGCGCATTGCTGTTTGCACTGCTCACATGTCTGTGGAGGTCCATATTTTTTTTCTGAGTTGGTACAACGCTGGCACTTTGTCCCAATAAAAGCTGCAATGATGTTACAGTACTGGCAGGGTTTGGGCTGTAAAGACAGACAAGAGACAGTGTTAAACGTTCAATTTATTCATAATGCGCCTTTAAACAAATATGCAGCAAGTACAAATGGAAGCAACAAATACAACTAGTTAAAGCGCTTTGGGAGAAACTCACTGTTCCAAACTGTTTGACGTTTTGGGCACATTTCTTGCAGATTGTATTGGTTTTACTGTAAAGAATAAATAAGGGTTTACATTCAAAGCAAATCACATACAATACAAAGAAATTCACAATTTTACAACAAATAAAATCTGAAATTCGTCTTAAGTCGCATGTGTCTCACCTTTCCTGCTGAAACTCAGATCTGCAGTATGTGCACTTCACTATCGGGTGTGCAATGCGACACTCCTGTGGTGACAAAACAAATGAATGTCAGGTGTTTTCATGAGTGTAAATTGTGGTATTACATGATATCCACTAGACACTAAAAACAAGACTGCCTCATTAGTTGTTGTTTCTATCAGCACGACTTGATGTTTGTTGTGTAACATCCTCTTGGCTACAACATCTGTGCAAGTACCAACACCTGACAATTTGGTTGTATATACACCAAACTGCTTCTGTGTCAGTCAACCCAACAAATTATGGGCAACGTAGGGAAAAAATAAGCACAAATAAAAAAAAAAACCCTCTATCGGACAACTGCAACCTTAGCCACCATTCTCAAATATTTATAATTTCTTGATAGAGAAATTGAAGTGTAACTGTATTAGTGTTCATCAGTCAACCCTGTGATTTAACTATCCTGTGCAAATAAAAAAAAACTGATTTATCAGGGAGAAAAGGACTCTCTGAAGTGCTTGAAGAGAGTGATAAAACTGTCCATTGGTCTGCTCTTCCTGATAAAAAAAGAATCAGTGCAGATTGAGTGAAGTAAAGAAAAGTAGGAAGAGAGAGATCCCCGATAATAAGTTTCTTCTAGTAGAAAAAAAAAGTCTGTACATTTGAAGCTTTGAGCAACAAGTTGGCAAGTATGTACATTAATGGCAATTATTAAAGGTATAATTCTAATGTCTGGTGGATGAATATTCTGCTTGTAATTACATAGTGAGGAAGCGTTATTACTCCTTAACAAACAGCACAGTGTTTACAGGTTGGAAAGATATAAGCTGTTACATAATCTGAGCCTGGCTGCTTGTTACAACATGACACCCGGTCGGCAATAACACTCGCACATTGGAAGTACTTAAAACTCAGGATTGTTTGTATTGTCTCGCACACACATACACAAACACATACACACTCCCAAACCTTGCACAGCTGCTGGCCCTGCGACAGCTCTTCGAAAGGATACCGCTGGTTACACTTCGTACAGGCGTACAGAGCCGACGTTGCCATTCTCGCCCAAATAAATGTCACTGAGCTAGAAGAGGTTAGCGAAGTCCAGCTGCAAACTGAACGGATTAACGGCGCTATTTCCTCTCTAGCCGCTTGCTAATTTAGCACGCAAACACACACACACACGGTAGCTTGCTCGGCTAGGTAGCGTAGGGCAGCACCGAAATAGCTTAGGAAGCTGGAGGGAGCTGAGCAGCAAGCGAGGAACAATAAACTCCAAATATCTGTGATCTCCCTCCGCTCGCACGATATCCGACCAGGCTAACTCGAGGTCGATCGTTAGCTGTGCCGCAACATAAGCAATCCGTCGATACAGATCTGGCTATTTCTATTAAGTTTCCACTGTTCTCGCCAAGAAAAGGTATTTTCCTGTTTTCCTTCTCTCTTTTTGTATCAACGCCGTCGTCGTCGTCGTCATGTAACCGGAAGTGACCGACGACGGCTGATCGCGACACAATATCCGTCCGCGGGATTCACATTTTTGAAATGCTCAGAGCCAATCAGATGTCAGGATTCATTCTACAGGATCACACAACTTGCAGAGGTTTAACATACACTTTATATAATGTATATGGTTTGTATATGTTTTTATCACTAAAGTAAATACACAAATTAGATTTCTGTAAAAAATGAAGACAAAACAACATCTATTTTATAAATGTCAGTATACATAAGGCTTCTGGAAAAAAGAGTATTATTTTTGACACTCAAACCAACCATTCAATTAAGCTGGAAGCCAAGGATGTTAAACTGTAATAAACTTTAGTTGTTTTTTTAGATTTTTTAGATCTTTAGATTATAAGGTAGCGTAAGGCTGCCGCTGCCTTTCATAACCCAGCCTGGTCTGGTGTCAGAGGCGAGAATATTCATCACACAGACAGATATATGGTACAAACAATTAGCCTTTATCGAAGATACAAAGTCATTATAACTACAACTAGACACCCCAAAGCAAAACCCCCCACAGAGGTCAACCCCTAATAGGCTCAGGTGGCCACCCTACGACCCTGCAACACACAGCACTGCAAGTGAATTAGGATAAACGTTGCACACACCCGGAGAAACACTGCACACAGTATCAAACACACAGCAATCAGTACACGCCACACTAACCAAACACAGTATCAAAATACACATCAATCAATAAGGACCACTACAAGCTGTAGGCAGGTCAGAACCATTTCTATCAACAGAGGGAGGCAGAGGGGCCTCTTAATGGGCCCTTGGCAGGGTGGCAAATCACTAAAATCTATTTTTAAGATTAAGTATACATAGACCAAGACAAAAAAAGACAATATGTAAACATTAAACATGAAAGTGTTTTAGACTTATCTCGCCCTGGTCTGGTGACAAGACCCTCCTGTGGAACGCAAACCTGGAGTCTCCTGAAGAGCCAGGCAGCGGCCACAGAAACACTCACTGCAACCACGAGGGTCCAACTGCAGCACCTCAGACCTCTCTCCTCAGGCATCAGACCTCCCTCCCCAGACCTCTCTTCTCAGGTCTCTCAGACTTCCCTTTTCAGGCCTCTCAGATCTCTCTTCTCAGGTCCCTCAGATCTCTCTTCTTAAGTCCCTCAGACCTCTCTCCTCAGGTCCCTCTCATGTAGACATTACCGCCCCCTGCTGGTCGGGGGATCTATTGTATTTTCTCTCAGAAGTCAACTGCCAGGTCATAGTTCATAAAATACAATTATATGAAAACTATATATTAGAAATCTAATTATAAATATATGAAGACTATATATACTGTAATATATATTACAAATACTGAAATTCACCAATATTAGTTATTAAAATAATTACTGATGCATAAATAGCCATGTATTAATATTATTAATATATTACTTGTATGATAAAATCCACAATCTTCCATTACATTGATAATTGTCACTCCACTTATGTAAAACCTATCGGATTAGAAAATTACTAATTCCAGGGTAACTGCAGGCAGTAATTGTATTTATATACAGTCAATTGTCCAAGCACATCTTGAAAAAAAGAAAACAATCACAACACAGTAGGCAGACTAATGGCTCTAAACGCTTTTATTTTACCGTTACATAACATGTTCATCTTTCTTCCATCTTCATAACATTTCCAAAATCCGGCATATTAACAATATCTTGTAATCTTGTGAGATGGGCCTCATCTGTGGAATGAAACATAAATTAATCATTCATTCATTAATATCTGAATATGATATAGCAATACATGCACAATCAGTGACCAGTTAGCATAACTAAATGACGGACATAGTACTTACAAGATATCTAACAGTATATGATAATAATAATGATAATAATAATAATAATAATAATAATAATAATAACAACAATAACAACAACAACAACAACAACAACAATAATAATAATAACAATAATAATAATAATAATAATAATAATAATAAGGATCAGGAAAATGAGAAAGAAAACTAAAAGTATTTTAGTTATATAGGTAGCTGCTGATCACACATTGTAAGTTTATTAGAACAGCATTTATTGGAAAGCTAAGTTAGTCGCTGGCGGCTAATGAGCTACCAACAGCTGTATGCAGTAAACTGCAAGCTAATGTTAGCTCACTTGCTAACCTCAATGGGAATTTATACCAGTAAGCTAATAGGCTAGCAGTCGGATTCAGAATGCATTTTCAAGCTTTTATGTGGAATTTGCCCAAAATGTTAAATAGTTGGATTAAAAAGCTAACATTTCTTGTCCATTGAGTAATTTTCGAACACAAATTAAAACATCACTACGATAAAGTATGACCATTTGACTAGTTTACCAGTAAGCTAAACCAATTTATCTTGATAGAAAGTTATCAATCCGAAATATTTTGGAATACATACAAAGGAAAAATACTTTAAGTGAAAAACTGTTTGTTTGACACTTTGTTTTCTCTTTTTGTTCTTCATGCTTGTTTATATGTTAGTTTTTTGGGTTTGACTGTTTTCAGTAAAGTTGAGGGAAAAATCATTAAAGTAATACCTACAGTAAATGTAAATCAATAAATACAAGCATGTGGACACTAATGTTATTAACTGTTTTCTTTTTGAAGATTGTTTTACATGTAATTATTGAGGCATTAATGTGACCTTACTTTCTTTTTTCAAATGGAAACCATCCCCATTCTTTCCAAGTCTGCTAATTCTCAATTTAAAAAATGTTTTTAAAGTTTTAATAGTTTGCATAGGTATATGTCATATACAAATAAAACTCCTGGTACTCACAGCAGTACTATAGTTAGTGCTGCACAGTGGAAAGTATTGTGTCGTGTATATTTCTGGGCTGCACTGTGTCCCACATTGAACCTTTGTACATCATGAGCACTGCTGGACAGTACTGTGTAGTAGTTTTGTGTACTTTTACAAAGGATGTATACTTAGTGTGTATGCTTTTTTACTGTGTATGTTAAGTTTTATGCACACACTGTAAACCAATTTCCCTTTGGGATAATAATAAAGTTAATCTAGTAGGTGGCATAATATTCAACTATGCTGCAGGTGTTACTGTCCTCGAGGCCCTGATGGTCATAAAATTGTCACAAGTCAAGATAAATACGCATTTCTCAAATTCTATAGTATGTGGCCATGAAGGTACAATTATCATTATTAAAAGAACTCCAAAAACCCTGAAATGAACAATAAGTGAGACTCTTATTAGTGGCTATGCTGGTAATACCTGTACTGTATGTTGATTAGATTGCATTAATTACAGGGGTAATAGTGGAATTATACTTATAATTTTGTCAGTGAATGGTAGCGCTTCTGTGAATCTCAGTTTGGCCTTTTCCTACAAGGTCCTGTTAAGAGAGTGTGCTGTATATAACATATAGTATCATAGTATAGTATAATAATAATTATGCAACTGTGTGCTTATTCCAACAGATTAGATCTCAGGTCTAAAATATGTGTGAATTTTCAATTAATATGATCAGAATTAGGTTATTAAAGGGTTGAACAATTTCTAATAGGCTTTATTGTTTCCTGCACTGTATCTAGTGAGAGGGGTTATTCTGTGTCGTATCTACTTATTTAAAAGGAATAGAAATAGCCTTACTGGATCAAATGAAAACTTGAAAGAAGTAAGAGTAAACATAGTGTTTAAACAGCTTAAATTTTCACCAAAAAAAAAAAAAACACTACATAGTATCAGCACTTTTATTAATCATTTTAATACATTTTGACATTACAGTCTGACACCTGAAGTACACTGGTTTCTGAAAACAATTTGAAGCAATGAAGTGCAAAAGAGCTTTGCAGCCTCACTTAAACCATGTGGAAAAATGTTATGGTTGCACATTTTAAAAGCAAACTAAGAGTAATTTAAATTCAATGGTGATACATTTAAGTGAAAAAAAAACAACTTATGGAAACGAATATGATAATGGGTAAAGGATGCCTTAAAGCCAAGTTATGTCCAGTCATCTAACATTTAAGTATAAGAATGAAACAGATTGAATAAGGCATGCCAATATGTTCATAGCCATTGCAATTTAATATTAATCTCCAGCTGAGTCATACTGTAAATTTCAGACTTTTAAATCACTTTTATATTTCTTCATGTATAATAAAAGGCACTCTATCTTATTTGTTATGGCAAGCTCATGAGCATAACCAGAGATAATTAATGCTACTGTCACTGCAGCTCTGCTATCATTTGAAACACTTAACAGCTAAACATAAGAGATGGACCGGAGGGTGTTGTTATCACACCATGCTAACGTAACAAACCACACTGACTCCTTGAAATCGAGTCCTGTGTTTATTGCAAGTATTCACACGCGCAGTGGAAATGCTACCAAACACTATATTCACAGTTGGCGATTAACAACTGTGCACACTTTTCTCTTGTTATTCTCCTAATCATTCAGAACAAGGCACAGATGTTCATTCAGGTCCATTAAACTGAAAAACTACCCAAAGCAAATAATTAGTTGTGTTACACACTCTGCTGACTATAAAAACAATATTGACTGATACTAGCTTTAAAACAAGCATGTGCAAGAAATATTCACACATTGACATTTTGAGTAAATGATCGTTAACTGGGACAAATAAACTATTGCATATTCTGTGCAGCTTATTAATATTGCATGGGAACATCTCTAATCAATTTATGACTGAGACAGAGCATGTTTGAGAGTCATAAATACAAGTCTGGACTAAAGGATAATAAATAATGTTAACTAGTTAGAAAAATGAACCTTACAAAAACTCATATCACTCAATGACAGGAATGTCATACATGACACATTATGTAGTCATAAAAAAACAAAAACAATATTTGGTCACATTAATCTAAAAGCAGTGACTTATGAAGACAACTCCTCACTTTTTTATGCATTCAATAACTACTTTTAGACTACTATTAGAATAAGCTAACACTCCAGCCCTTTAGCTACATTTTTGAATAAACAAAAACAACTCACGAGGCATTTAGTAGGTTTTAGTGCTAAAGTTTTGACCTCAAAATATCTGTTTGCAACAGCATATCTTCAAAACTGCTTCAGCAGTACTGCCTTCAAATCAAAGATCTAACAAACTCTTGCAAAATAGAGGAATGAAGTGAGTGTTTCTATGAAGTGTATAAGGCATAAATATTTTACCCGAGTAATATTTTAGTGTACATCAAAAACTATCAACACTGATTGTAGGTAGGTTGATATGCTAAACAGTACTCACTATTCTGGTAACATGTCTGCTCAACCCTGGAGAAAGAGTACAATATGGCTGTAGTCAAGTAGTCTGAGACAGACATTCTTCTGTTGGAAGCAGACTCTACATGACCTGTGATAGATGCAATACAGTAATCTGCTGAATCAGACATTTGGTAGTGGTTTACTAATATGATGTGTCACCAAAAGAGGCAATTCGACACACAGAACCTTCGTGGTGCCGGTTGTGTCCTACTGATTATGACTGTATGGCGCCTTCTCACAGGTAGGATTCAGCTTCTGCGACCGTCATGAGGGTCAAGTAGTGTCAAACAAAGGTCTGCACTGGGGTGATGGAGCGTGTGGGGGAGCCTGCCCGTTCAGAGGAAGAAGAAGCTGAGCGATTGGTCACTTCTCTCTGTAACTCGTCCACTCGCTTCTGCAGCTCTGCACGCTTCGCCAGCAGCTCCTTGTAGCGCTGATGAACAGGTTCCTGGCAAAATAAAGGCAACGTGTAAAGCTAAATGTTCAACCACAGAAATGTAGTACAGTACTTGTGGAGTCTAAACACTTTCCTTTGAAAAACGCTGAAGTCAGATGGATGAAGCTGATAAAGAAGAGACAGGCTTCTTGGCGTACCTGAGGTCTCATGCGAGGATTCCAGCGGATGTAGTAGCCAACCCAAAGCTCCAGGTGGCGTAAGCTGACTACAGGGAACAGCACATGGTTGGAGTAGTTCACATATAAAGGATTGGTAAACTCCTCCAGCTGGCTGTTAATATAGGACCACAAGGATACCGTCCTCTTTGGAATCTCCTGTCGAGTAGAAATTCAGTTGTTATAACACTAAATGTGCAACAAAACTCCTTACGAGTAATTGTCTTTCTACTCCGTGCTTTTTCCTTGTGTGTATTTTTTGATTCGGCAAGCCTTATTTCTCTATCTCAAACCTAAAAATGATGATACAAGGTCACACATAATATTAAGAAATTCAGACTTTTGCATCAGCAACCAAATGAATAGAATAGTTGGAGAAACAAAATGCTCTTACTTCCTTCAACCTCTGCTGTTCGCTGTTACACAAGAATGTCCCGAACAGGCAGCTGTACAGGTGGTCCAGGATGGTCACCAGGAAGAATTCGTTAAACTCAAAAGCTGCAGGAAACTTAAATAAAAACCGCTTTGTTAGTATCCATAACAGACCATTTTACTCTGAGAATTTTTTTTTCACATTTCAGCGCCACTTGTTTCTCACCTGGCGAGTCAACTGCCAGACGCAGTCAATGAACTGAATAAAAACAGGTGAGCGGTCTGCGTCTGTGTGGTTCTTATCGCCGTGGCCGATACGCTGAAATAAATGGCGGAAAGAGGAAAGGTGATATAACTGGAAAGGCCACCGAACTTTAGGCAGGAATTTCTGAAACTCCAAAAGTGTACGACAAATTATTTACCAGCTGAAAGCGATGACCGAAGCTCAGCCACTCTTTCTCGAGCAGCACCTCGAAGCCGCGAATGGTGCGGTAATAACTGTCCAGCATGAGCATGGCCAAGGAGGTGAGCTGGCCTGTGCGGTCCCAGCCGTCGCTACAGTGCACCACCACTGACGTCTTCCCAGACTCTACCTTGTCTGCAATCCGCAGCGCTCCCGCCAGGATCAGCTACGAACACACAAACAACTCTGTCAAAAAGCTCGGAATCAGGTCATTTTCGTTTTTTTTATTTTTTTTTACCTCGTTCACAATCGCAGCGACGCATCAGTATGCTCACCTTGATGTGCTCGAGCCAATGAGTGGACTCCAGATTGGAGAGCCAGTGGGAGTCCTCGATGTTGGGGTAGACCACATCCTTCAGCTTACGGAGTGACTCTCTCATCACATGGATATTGTGAATATCCAAGAACACCAGCTCAGCATTTTGATAAGCATCCTCGCTTTCATATCCACCCCCTTTCATCTGAAGGAAAGAAGAAAACAATGGAGACAGGTTCATCCGCTGAGCGAAGGTCAGACATTTGCAAATAACAGTGCAACTGACCGTAACCTCAAGATAAAAATCCTGTCCTTTCCTCTTAATAAATATTGCTTTAAAAAAAAAAATCAGCTTAAGAAAAAAAACCTTGTTGGCAGCAGCGTTGACACTGGGCCTGGCATCAAAAATGAAGAGTTTATGGGACTGAGCATTTGCATCCATGATAGCCTGGAGGTATTTCTCATCCTCTTTGCTCCGCTTCCCATTCACCCCAACCATAGGCTGACTGCAGCGCGTCACCGTCGCCTGGCTTTCTGGGTGGATCCATGACAGCACCTACACATAGAGTACAACAGAATATTACCACAGACTGTCCCACAAACCAACTGCACAGGTGAGGATGACTGCATCCATGCTGAAGAGCGGTCACTCACAGGTATCCTCCCTTTTGCCCGAAAAGCAGCTACTCTCTTCAGCTCCTCATCTGGGATGTTGACAGGCACCGCCATAGTTGACGGGTAGGTGTCACACAGCTCGTAGTGATCGTTAACTTTTGTGATCCTCCAGCTTTCATTGGGTATACCCTTCCAAGAAAACACACAACCTGATAAGCTTTCTTTGACATTTAGCTAAGTAGTCGTACCGTGAAATTTGTAAAAAAAAAAAAAATACCTGTCTTTTGTATTCTGAGACACAGTCATACACCTTCCATCCATTTTCGGGAAACACTTGCCCGTAATCGAAGGCGAAGATTTGCTGTGGAGAGTGGGAGAGACATTCATCAGTTGGTGGTCAGCGCAGAGCTACAGTGTGGGATGCGGTGAGGCTGAGGATCACTCACCAGCCCGTTGGAAACAGGAAACGCAAATTTCATCAGCACTTCGAAAATGGACTTCCTGAGTGTGTCCTCCATCTGCTTGTGTGCAAATCGTAGATTACGCATATCCTGCAGAGAGGCAGAGCAGCGGGTCATGGTCAACCACAGGGATCAACAGCAGTATGTAAATATTCATAGCAGTAAATCCTCCATGTCTGATAACAGGTTATTAGCTAGTGGGCTGTTGTGGACATAGAGCTTGTTCATAGACTCACTGTCTTCATGACTATGATTTACGCCAGTGTTGCTTAAAAAGCAGAAATAAAAAGCCTGTGTACTGTTATCTACTGTACTATCTGGAGGTTCCTGCAATCTGTGACTTTGTTGGTGTCACACTCTTGAAGACAATGCAATCATCATCCATGACCATCATACTGGAAACTGTAAACTCTAATATACCACCATACTGCTGCTAGAGATTCATACTCAGAGCTGATTGAATAACTACATCAAATAATATGAGACCATTTTGTGGCTCACCTTGCAAACGAGCCCGTAGGACACATCACCACGGCTTGATGCACTTCCAATCTTTTCCACACGACTCACCACCCCGAGGGGCAGGTCCAGCACAAATGCTGGCTCCTAGAAAGCAACTATGCATTAACAAAACCAAACTGATATTTCTAAATATTCATCGGCTTTTTAAAAAAAATCACAAGACATACCCTGTCCATGCATTTGAAGAAAAGTCTGTAGTTGGTAACTATCACTGTTCCCCTCAGTGCTCCAATGAAAGGACAGAAGTAGGTGACATCTTGGGCTACCGAATAAAACAAGGAAAAATGTATTGATTTGGGCACTTAAAGAAAAAAAACACCTGCCATGTATGACAAATATATTACAAGTTGCTTTAATGTGGGGGAAAAGCTACTTTGCATTCAATGAGTATGAGCTATTTTTGCAGCAAAGAGAGAACCTACCCATGTCTTGCACAGTTTCCTTTGGAAGTAACTGTGGTTCCTCTTTATCTGAATCTCTGAGCACCTGGTGGAAACATTAGATACAAATTAGACCTGAATGTGGAAACAGTCTCTCAATTTAATCCCAGGTAATCATCACCAAACATCATTCAAAGATATGTGTTGGATAGTATGTGATTTATTAGGTGAAATACCTTGGCAGGAATTTTGGGCTTGACCTGAATGGAGCAGGAAAGAGGAGAGTCATGCTTCAGTTGTTATGATTAGTTATTTTAATGAAGCACAAGGATCTCTGTGAACTACATGCGGGCTACTGACCCTGAGCTCTGGAGAAAACTCGGAAGTGGACACAGAGTCAGAGGACATGGCAGAGGGTGGCTTGGCCTGGGCAGACCGGTCAGAGCGAGAGGTGGAAGTGCTGTTGAGAGATAATACGACATACTATATAATGAAAGGAAATACTTTCTGTAGGCTTTGACCACAGCCCCTTTTTCTTCTTATTTCAGTTTCAACTTTTTGCAGTTTTTGTAGTGGCTTTGAAACCATTATTTGATTAGCTAATAATAATTGTTAGACATTTAGAAAATAAAACCACTGTCCATGTATTGGTTGCTGCTTGCTTCAGATACATGCAGTAATAGTTTGTTAATGATTAAACAAAGTAAACAAATGTCTGATGTTGCTGCAGGCTAGTGCTTCATTAATTATCAATAGTGGGCTGAATTAATCATCAACAATTTTCATATTTGATGAATTGTGTATGTAACTTATCATTAATAATTTAATAACTAATAATAATAATAATTTATTGTAAGTAGTTTATTTATAAAAAAGGCCAAGTATTCTCTGGTTCCTGCTTTCTCAGTTTCCTAAGCTTGTAAATTGAATTTTTTTTAGTTTTGGACTGTTGCTTGGACAAAATGACTCAATAGAAGACGTCAACTAGAGCTCTGGGAAATTCTGACAAAAGCAAAGCAAACCTTTATTTAGAAAGCACATTTCATTCCAGGTGGAAGTGCAATGTGCTTCACAGAGCTACCATGGAAGTTGCAGCCACAAAAACTATGTAGTGTACAAGATAAAACATTAGATATAAGTGAACACAATTAAAACAAACGCATAAATAATACATGTGAGTTAAAAACCATTAAGAAAATAGGAATAAAATAAAATAATTCAGACCAGGAATGGAGCAGAAAAAATTTAACAATAATACACAAGAGTTACCACTTTAAAATAAAGTAGGAATAAAATAAAATAATAATGAAGACCAGCAAACCAGACTAATGCTACAAAGAAATGTTTTTAGTTTAGTTTTAAAATACGATCAATAGTGTCAAATGCTGCACTGAGATCCAATAAAACTAAAATAGAAACTCTACCATTGTCACTATTTATTCTTAAATCATTACTAATTACTAATCATTACTGACCAAGGCTGTTTCTGTACTAGGGTTGGGGGTGAAAACCGGATTGGTAGAGATCCAGTATTTTGTTGGTTGCCAGGTGATTTACTGCTTGTGGACTTTTTAAATAGTTTTGCTTAGGAACAAGAGGTTGAGATTGGTCTGTAGTTATAAATAACAGACGGATCTAGAGTGGGCTTCTTTAAAAGTGGTTTGACAAGTGAAGATTTGAGTGATCTAGGAAAAATACCAGATTATATAGAGGTGTTTACATTGGTTAAAATATCCTTAGATAAACAGTTAAAAACACTTTTAAAAAAGGAAGTGTGAATGGGATCAAGAGAGGAAGTGGAAGAGTTAAGAATCAGCGTTCCAAGATCATCAGCACTGACTGGTGCAAAATGTCTTAAAATAGTAGTGAATTGAGAAAGAGGCAGGGTAGGAGGAGCACAAGTGATTGTGGAAATATTTGCCCTAATAGTCATTATTTTCTTGTGAAAGGAGGCAAAATCCTCACACTTATGGGTGGAAATAAAATCATCTGGAAATGAAGTTCTGGAGCTATTAGTCATTATAAAAGCTTATCTATACAAGAAAAAACAATCTTTGAATTGTGTGTATTATTGTTTATTATATGTTTTAAATATGCTTGCCTTGCTTTTCTAATTTCTGAGTTATAACTAATTAATAGATTTTTGTAAATAGTGATTTTGTAAAAGATGCTCTAGAAACTGGGTTTTATGCCATTTACACTCAGCCCTTCTGCAGTCCCTTTTCTTCCTCCTTATTGATTCATTCGTTAGCCAAGACTCAAGACTTTGACTTTTATCAGACAACACTTCTATTTTAACAGGAGCAATATCATCTAAAACCAGTTCAGTAGCTCGATTAAAGGCAATTACCATGTCATCACAGGTAACGACATATTAGACATTAGAACATTGCTGCTGTACTGTTTCTGGACAGTTTTGAGTTGACCCTTACAGGATCAAGATTGATTTTGAAAAAGATGCAGTAATGGTCTGATAAAGCAACGTCAAGTGCTGACATGGAAAGGATATTAACTTCTTTGGACATAATTAAGTCTAAGGTATGACCCAGGTTATGAGTGGGTCCAGTTACATGCTGAGAGAAACCAACCTCTGTTAGTGTAAAACTACCACTAGAGTCCAGCCAAGTTTCAGTTAGTTTCAACCTTTCCTGTTGTCTCAATCAGTAGCTGAGACTGCAGTCTGCGAGAGGGAGGTGTTAATCTGAGTCAGATTTTGACTGACCTGTGCATAGTTTTCTGTGTAATAAAATGGGACCGCCTACTTTCAACAACTTGAACAGGTATGATGGGATCATGGGATAGGGATACAGTCTGTGGGTCATTGGGGTGGGGGATATCACTGCTGCTACCTATCCTCCCAATCAGGGCACAAAATTAGCACCAGCCACCAGCCAAATGCTGGAAAAATATGCAAGTGGCTGGTAGATTTGCTTCATTCACCAGCCAAAAAAACAATCTATCTATCTATTGACTGACTGGTGAAATTTGAACATCCATAGCCATTTGGCTGGTGGACAAAAAAGTTAATTTTGCACCCTGCTCCCTAAATATATATATATATATATCCGGACTGCAAATGGAAGACAATATTTTTGGTGAGCATTCTGGTGCCTCTGTGGTTTGGAGGAAGGTTATCTCTCTTGTACAGGTTCTTTCAGGTGCAGAAA
This sequence comes from Thunnus albacares, assembly GCF_914725855.1. NCBI lineage: Eukaryota > Metazoa > Chordata > Actinopteri > Scombriformes > Scombridae > Thunnus > Thunnus albacares. The sequence goes on along the minus strand of NC_058118.1, from coordinate 10,663,765 downwards.
GAGTCAAAATTATTAACAAACCCAATTCCAGTGGCAATACAAAAGTTCATTAGCCATTGGTGAGCACTGAAGAGACGATTGTAGTTCTCACAACTTTTCCTCTGAGAGGGAATCAGGCCTGACTGAATACAGATCTGAATACTATCAGCTAGTGTCTCATAGTCCTGTTGGACATTAATTGACTGCTTAAATCTAATATCATTTGTGTCCACATGAACATTAATATATGGGCAGTTGGGTGGATGTTAGTAAGAACAGTGATTTATCGATTATTCAGAAAAACAGATCAATCTATAACATCAAGTTAAGTAGTGACTTGTGGATTTTAGCTGCTGGTCAGACTGGTTCAACAAATAGGTTATGATCATAAGTTATATAATGTAATGACAGCTTGGCTCTGGTAACTTTTGATGGGCATTTACGAAATCTGTGTGTAATTTGTGTAACACATGTATATTCGGTTAATCGATGAAAACACGACACTAGCCTATAACAACTATAATAGCCGTTAACTGGTGCCCTAATTTAGCTGCTGTGGTCATTTCATGGCAGCTTGTTAACCGGATTACATTATTTGTGGTTTATCAGTTGGTTACAAAAATAACATTATAATAAGACACGTTGACTTAAGTTATATAACATAAATATACAGATAATCTCCTGTTAGTTTCAAAACTTTGAGCCAGTTTGTGAAGTGCAGTGTTGTGGTGGTTTTAGCTACCTGGACAATGAATCAACACTCGGCTGTCGGGAAGAGGAGCGTTTCGAGCCCAGACTGTCGGTGCTCCCGCTCTTCTCCATGTTCTCCGGGTCAAACTGTTAGATGACTGGTAGTCTGAACCCCGAGTATGCGACGGAGGTCCGTATGTCCACCGAAGACTGTCTTTAAATCCCCCCTCGGAGTGCAGTAAATCCCCACAAACAAAAGGAAGCTGCCATATTTTCCCAGCAGTCTCCCAGTCCCCGGCTGTCACAAGGAGGCGACTGTTGGAGATGGCGCCCCCTGCAGCCAACATGCAGCCAACATGCTGCCCCCTGCAGCCCAGGGATAAGATCTTATTATACATCCAACCTGCTGCCCATAGATGTAATATAATATCTTATTATACCTCCAACATGCTGCCCTCACTGCTCTTCACACTGTTTAATATTGCTTTTGTACTGAAACAGCTGTTACCTAAGGCAGAGTATTAGGGCCTCACTGAAAACAGTCTTCTCAAAAAAGTCATATTACATGAATAAAGTCGTAACATTACAAGAAAAAAGTTGTGATATTACAAAAAGAAAGTTGTATTATTACAAGAAAAAAATTACATTGTAAGAATAAGTCATAATATTACATAAAAAAGTTGTAATATTACAAGAATAAAGTTGTAACATTACAAGAGTAAAGTCATATTATGAGAATAACCCGCTGTTAATAGAAAATTGTAATAGCATATTTAAGGGGGAATATCAGAGGAGCAGTCTGCCTCCTGTGTTAAGATGAGGAATGTGGAGCATCTTGTGAGGTTATACTTTAGTTTAGGTTTCACAAATAACGAAATACTTCATCTTTTGGCACGTCAGCACCAGATTATTATGACTATCAGAACATTAAAATGATTGTGTCTATTCTGAATGAAAGAACCACACAGACTTGGAAGAAATTGTCTTTTCAGTGAAAGAGATGACTGAAAGTGATTGACTGCAGGGCTACTATTGGTTACATCTGATATCTGATATTACCCCTTTTTTTCTTGTAGAATTAAAGCTTTATTCTTGTAATATTAAAAATTCATTATCTCTTCATCTTTAAGTTTACTCCCAAACCTGAAATTAAAACTTCAGATGACATTAAAGACTTGAAATTATAATGTGATCAATTTCATGGATATATAGAATCATTTGTATTCTATATAAAAATGTGATATTTAAAAAACCATGAGAACTGTGTCATTAACAAATCCAGTGGATGGACGAATAAAAAAAGGAAAAAGTAGGAATACGGTACTTTACTACTATTCTGGACATCCATCCTTCTAAGAGAAATTTCTGAGTCATTTTAAACACAAGTCTTTGTTTATTGAAATAGGTAATTGAATAGTAAAAAAAGCAAACAAAAAACCTACAGAAGGAATACGTTAACAATTTCACTCAACTTTCTACAAGCTTTATTCAAAGAATGTAACTCACCAACTCATTTATGTACATTTTACGTGTTGACTGTACAAATACTAATGTATTTGAATACAGAATGTGTTTGAATGACAATTTACCATTCTTGGGACAGAGGGCAGAAAGGAGAGAGGAGAGCAGACAAATGAGATTAAAAAAAAAAAAAACATCATAAAATTAAAGTCCTTTACTTGACATATTTTTCCATAAATTTCTTGTGAAACTCAGAGCGCAGCGTATCATTGACAAAGCGTTTCTCCTTCCGTGCTTCGTCCACTCCTTTGGCACAGTTCTTGAACACGACATCATCATCCCACCTAGAAAGATATTAAATTAATTGTTGATGATTAGCAGTAAGTGGTGAAAACTTATTTTCTTCAAATACAACACTCATGTAATGCATACGTGTGTGTTCGTATGTGTATGTGAGATACCTTCTCTTGACCCTGAATGTATTCTGAGTCTGAGTCATCTGTTGCTGCTGCTGCTGTCCTGCCAAGTTAATCAACGGATTGCCACTCAAAATATTCTCCATACGAATCCTCTCCTCCTCTGCCTTTTGCTCCCGCTCCTAAAATGTGAAAAGAAACAAATTCACTGTAAAAAAACCCCAAACATTTTTCTTTTCTTAAACATAACCCATATCTTAATTTGCTGACTGTACTTTCATCTCAGTTCTTGTCAGACAGAAGGTACGAACAAATCAGACTGAAATGATACTTTACTTTGCGTTCTTGCTCTTCAGCCCGCTCCTTCTTGATCTTCTCCAGTTCTGCCAGAAGAGCTGCAGTGTCGTCATCGTCGCTGTCCTCCTCAGAATCCTCGTCCTCATCATCCTATAAACAATCAAGAATCATCGGTGAGGGAGCTTAATGAGTGCTAATCACCGTTAAGTGTCCAGTAGGTCTCGCAGTGCAAGCACTTACATCTGTGAGAGGATCATCAGCATCAAGATTGGCTGCTGGGATCTGATCCAATCTGGGCCTCTTTGAGGATGATGATGAAGATGATGTGGTGTGTTCTGGAAAATGAGGGTCGATGAAGTATTTTAAGAGGCCGTTTTCATAGGCATCAACTCTTTGATAAAATGAGGGACTTGGTCAGAAATTTGCACTAAAGGACATTTTCAGTAAAGTGAGTCTAATAACTGCAGACAGACCAACCTCTCGGTCCCCTCTCTCTGGTCTTTTCACGTACAGCTACACGCTCCCTCTCCTCCAGCTCCCGGCGGAAGTCACGGGCACGCACCTCCTCGGGGGCATCCTGGGTAGGTTGCCTGAGGACGGGACAAAAATTGAAGAAGAAAAAAAGAACATCACAGATTAACTGGCGAGTTTTGGTACAGATTTGGAAGAACTTGTGGTTCTTGTCAGACCATTTTTTTTACTATAAGACAGGTGAAGTGTTTTCAATTTTAAAAAGCAGCTCGGTGGGAAGAGTTCAAAAGGTGTCTTATTAGATTTACTATGTGTCAGTGCCTGGCTAGCCAGCCAGCATTACACTCTGCATCACTGATTACAAACCCAAAAACTCAACTCCATTCATGTTCGATCTGCTGACCTGTACTTGATCTTGGTGTGACCTGGAAGATCTCGACTGGAATACTGCTTCGACAGTGCACTCAGATCACCCTCTCCTTTACCCCTCCCTCCCCTCGCCGGCTCAAATGTTGGTCTTGCAGCTGTAGTCATCTTTGATGGCTCTGCTGTGGCAAACACATGAAAGAAGAACAAACTTGAAATGAAAACCTAGTACTTCTCCAAACAGTGCAAGACCTTAGCACAAATACACAGGGTGGGGAAGCTAGAGGCTGGCAGATCTTGACACAAATATCAAGCCTACGTGTCCATGATAAAGCAGCAATCCCCTCCTGTAAATCTAACATCTCTTATACTACAAAACAGTGATTACATGCTGCCAACTACCTAAAAATGCACAAAATTATCTGCAGGGTAAGGCGAAAATCTCTTATAATTATATTTATTATATATAAGAATAAAAAATACTTCATCAATCCTGAGGGACATTTAAGTGTCGCAATAACACCGTCCAGCACACATAACACACAACAATAGAGCAAAACAAAATAGTTAAATATAACAGGTTATTATATACATTGTGCAGTGACAATATATATAGTATATAATGTGATCAGAGCAGCAGCAGTAGTGAAATAGATAAAAAAAATGTTATTATCCATTGTGCAATGATCATATACATAGTATATAATGAAATAGATAAAAATATAAAATAAGAGAAGAGTCATTATTATACCATGTGCAATAGAGACATTATTATTATTAGCCTATGCATTGTGCATATGTTACAGTTTACAGAATATTTGGTTTTGTAGTTATGTAGCTGTGTAAAACCTCAACAGTTAGGATTTTATTATTATAGTTTGGAGGCATTAGGATACGTGGTTTTGCTGCTGATATCACGAGTTTCCCAGCATTTGTTCAATCGCTTAGCACTGAATAACAGAAGAGCATTCAACAAAAAAAGGTAAGCAACACCCTAAATCTGTAAGTAAGCGTTGTGGCTGATCAAAGAGGAAAAAACCCAACAACACCCATGATTTTGCTACCATTTCTTTGGGAGACATATAAGCTGATTGTTAGTTTAATAAGAGTGCAAAACACTAGCCAGACATCTCACCAGCTAGCCGTTACAGCTAATAAGTTGCTAGCAGGCTAAGCAGGTCTAACAACGCAGTTTAAGAGGAAAATAATACTACTTTGCCTCTCCAGCCGATTGTGTGTCACCACAGAGAGATAGGTGTTTATTGAAATATGCCATAAACTCAACTCACTGGTATTTTAGAAGATAATTTTAAGGTAATAACACTTACGAAGCTGCTCCCACACGACAGAAAGGAAGACCCGACACAACGAGGAACGTCACTTCCTGTAGAGACTTGATGCGTTCAAGAACACTCAGAACGGAGGAAACTCCCGTATATCCATTTAGGTAACGATTATCAGTCATTCACATATTTGTCTAAATAGTACTCTGCCAAAAAATGTGATTAAGGTGCTTAAGTCTTACTAAGTAAACACTCAAACGTTTCTTATGTCAGATACTCCAGCTCTGCTGCAAGACAAGAGCAGACAACACAGGGCGATAATCAAGTCTCCTCATAGTAATATTGTGTAGTGTTGTTGTGGGGAAGGTAGGGGGCAGAAACTCAACCAGCACAGCTAGAAGAATTGTACATCACACAGATTATTATTGAGAAACCAATGCACTATTTATTAACTCTCATGCTTTAAAATTCAGTGATCTGGTTGAGTTTAAAACTGTCAGTTTGGATTTATGGTATTATGTATGTTTTAAAAAAAACAAGGGATAGGAAAAATATAAAGAAGAGATGTATAACTTTTAAAGGGGTTAATCTATGGAATAACTATGACAGGGAATTAACAATATGTAGTACACTTTGTGGATTTAAAATAATGTGAAAAAATAATTTTGTAAACAAATATAAAACTGAGGTATGAACATAATGGTGAATGAAATGTTTGATTTTGTATTTTGGAAGTATTGTCTTGTATTGTTTATTTTTTGTCTGAGGTAAAAAGGGTAGACATAATAAGCTAAATAAAGCTTCAGTTTACACCTTTTTGGTCAATAATGTTTCTTTCTTTGTTTGTTTGATATAATTTGTAATGATTCATCTGTGTATATGTGCATTCTTTTGTAGTGCTGTTAAATAAAGAACAAATAAATTAAAATAAAAAAATAGATTGTACAGTTTAGCATTTCAGTGGTATATGTATTACATGATCATAGCAGGATTGTGTAATCTGACATCTGAAAGCTGGAAACATGGAAATGAGTGACAGTCTAAATACCCACAACTACAACACCTACAGGAAAACAATGTCAAGCTGTCAGAAAGTTGAAACTTTAACTTTAGTGTCCCTGAGGGGAAATTTGTCTTGCAGCCAGGTGAAACACAGACCACATACTTGAACATACAGAACATAAATCATCACAAAATACAATGAAGAAAAACATTTTTAAAAATGAAGGTTATTCAAAGCACGCATACCGCAACATTTAATGTTTATGTTCTTGTTAATTGGTGTAATTACAATAATTGTAGGAGAATCATGGAGTATTATGACTTACAGTGAGTTTTTTTTTTCTTATTTCCTCTGTTCACTATGCGTGCCATTTAATGCATATAGCATGTATATTAATAATACAAAAACAATTCAACGTCACATTCCACCATGTCAGTACATACTGTATGTGAACATGTCATATGTCACTTTAACGACCTTCGTTTTGTTTTGATGATGTGCAGTAAAAATACTAGGAATTTTTACTGAAGATGTTGGCTGAGGTTCAAGGAGGTAAACCAGGTTCTGCTGGATTCCACACAACATTCAAATATTCTGTGTCTAAAAGATGTTTTATCCTTTGTCAAGTGTAACTGCTCCCACAGGAGAATAAAACTCAGAAAAGTAAAGACACAATACAGAATCCCTGCCAACAAACAAACAAAGTATTTGCAGTGTTTCCTGCAACCTACACTGTGAAAAAAAAAGAATCCCACTTAGGTTTTGCTTAAAGAAATTTGGTATCAACTTCTGTTGACAGAAAGTGCCCCAGATAAAATTATTTAACAAAAGAGACTGAGGTAAAGCTTGTTGGTGTGCCTGTGATTTCATTTTCATTGGAGTGAATGCACATTTCATTTGGGTGCGTTTGGGTGTAAATGATATTGAAAGGTTGTGATGAGGCAGTAGATTAAATTCCGAGGAACTGCAGGTTGAGATCAGGTCTCTCTTGATTGCCAGCATCCCTCCAACTGGAACAGCGTGTTTGTGAAGGAATATCCTTCTTTGGAAGCTGAGAGTGAAGCAACACAAAAAGGTTTTTGATGAAATGTCTTCAGCTACTCAGATGCGGGCTTTCAGTGTAGTAAGTATAGTGTGTGAGACTAAAGTCAGTATATAAAAAAAAACACTGTTAAGTACTAAATTGTAGGTTTGGTTTAAATACTGTAAACTTGTTACACACATTAAAGGAGATTAACACAAAAACTATTGATAAAAAAGGTTATAAAACTGATGAAAGCTTTTCATTTGGGTCTCAGAAAAGTATGGTTGTCAAAATCTGGCAGGAAAACATCTCTGGAATGTGACATTATAAACTTAAACCAGAAATGTGAAACTATAAAACAATAGCACCTGTCTACACACACTGTGGTTGCCATGAATAACAACCCACCCACCCACTCGGTTAACCTGCATAGCAGCATCCAGGTGTGGCACTCCAGACTAGCAGGGGGTGGAATCTGAATGATTGGGGGGGGGGGGGGGGGGGTTGGGGCTCAGGTTGAAGTGACTCTACCTGCCTGCCTGTTTGAGACAGAGACCCAGAGGAGGTTCGACATCGCTCTGCTCTGACAGCGCTCACACATCTGACCTGAACAGGTGAGAACACAACAAGAATGAACTTCACACCACTTACGATTTCATATTCATTAGCTGTGCAGCTTAAGAGCTCATTACAAAGTCAGAATCGCTTTAATTTTCTAAGCATAATGAATTTGATCTGGTTAATTGGCGCTGGCGCATCTCTGGAGAGATTCATCACAAGAGATTAAAACACTAAGTGCAGGTCAAAATGTTAACAGGAGCTCAAAGAGAACACAGACAAGCTGCGGAGTGTGACAGGACACAAAACTGTAAACACAGAGCAGGAGTTAACATTCAGAGTTTATTTTATTAATCCTGTCAGGCTGACATTTGAACCTGAAATGTGAAGAGCATGTGTAATAAAATATTCCATTTTAGTTTTTTATCGATGCTCCAAATTCTAAATAAACAGAACGTAGTTGTCCAGAGGGGTTGGTAAGAAATGTTAAATGCTTAAATGTCACTTTCATAGTCTGAGTCATGCTGAGTTTCGGGGCAGAAGGCAGTGTTGGGGGTTGTGTACGAGATGCTGTGTCATTAAACAGTATTTGCTGTATTTTGTATCACAATTCTGTACACTGTGGTAACTGTTTTATTAAATATATGGAAGTTTGTATTCTCACCTTTTTCACCTTTAAATAAATTCATCAGGTTGAACATCTGAGAAAATATCAGCATCATGTCAAAAGGTATGTTTGAATCCACTATTTTACCCCTTAATAAGACGAACCTTTAAAGAGTGTTCTGAGTACCCAGGACTGACAGAAAGTATGTGTGTGTGTGTGTGTGTGTGTGTGTGTGTGTTGTAGATGTTGACAGAGACCGGGTGCTTCTAACCACCAGGGTGCGGACTTTGCTGAAAAATGATGGCAGTTGGATCCACAGATCAAAGCAGGCGAAGGAAGAGCAAGAGGAAGCATGGTATATTGAGAAAAGCCATATAGATGATGATATAGATGCAGACTCAAAAATAAAGTGTTGATTTAAAGCAATTATTCAATTAATCGCATGAATACAAATTTGAAGCCATCTTGCTTGCCTGTATCTTACTGATGTACTCTCACTCTTGCTGTATTTCCAGAAAAAAAACATCAAAGCTGTTGGGTCCTCTTTTGTTTGGCCAGTTTTTCTAATAGTCCTACATCATAAAACTGACATTGTACAAGACAAATGGTGCCACAAATATGCTGCTTGTTCACAACACATTTCCTCTGTCTTGCAGTGGGGACTGTGCTGCGGAGACCAAACCTGTTCCAGTCAGGCAGAAGTCGTATGTCCTCTCCACAGCCAAGAAATTCGGGTAAGTGTTATCAACATTCAGATCTGAACGTTGATGCTTATCTTTAACAGGTGTTGCAGAGTATATGAGTGTCTCAAAAAACAAACAAACAAACCCTCACTAAGGAAGAAACATGTCAGGGAGCAAATTATTGAGTCGCTTTTACAAACGTCACTATTTTCTGACCATCTTTAGAAACTAACTCTGTGATTTTGCAAATGTGATGGTTGATTTAAATATTTGAAGGGTAAAAATGACAAAGGAGTAGAGAAGTAAATGGACACCAAGATTCTCAAGATAACACAGTAAAAGTTATGAGATCATATGAAATAATATCAGATAAAGGTAAGTTTAACAGTTTTAAATCTGTCATTTGCTTTTGATAAATGGTCATTCTTTTATATCTGTAATTAACAATGTATTTTACTTTCAGGTTTAAAAATGCAGTAAAGCAAAAATAATTTGAGCCACAGGTTATTTAAATATCAGAGGACCAGTTCAGTGGAACCATGTGGTGGCAGTCCTGCAAGTCAAAGTGAAATTGTCCTTTGACTTTGTTGTGTCAGTGAATAATAACTAAAAAATGTATAAGGACTTCAGGCACAAATCACCATCTGTGATATTAACATACATAAACATTAACTGAGCTCTGGGGCAGCTCTGCTGCATCCATAAAGACCTTCAGTACGCTGCAGGCTGACCTGTGCTGGTTGATGAAGCATTAATCTGAATACCGTAAAATCTTTACTGAAATATTTCCCCTCAAGGCAAACAGAAACATACAACACCTGAATATTTTCCCTTCAATGTCAAAAGGGTCCTCTCAGTATTATAGAAATATGAATCCTCGATCTGAGCTGTACAAATCTCATTATTCTGCTGAGCATGAAATGTCATGATTGTTTTCTTGAAAATGTTATTCAATTATTGTACATTTTTAAAAGCCATATTCAGAGTTATGTACTTTATGTTGTAAATAGACGAAGAGATGTTCTGAAACATTCAGCGACTGTTTAGACAGTAATTATAATTATTAATACATACAGTAGTGTTCCCTGCCTGGGTATTGTGCCAGCTGTAGCTATTGCGTTCATATTACATCACCTGACTTGAACACGTCCGTAACACATACACACTTTGTTAAAAAAACAAAAGAACGTACAAGCTCTTGTCATTAATTATTAAGCTTATGGAGACGTTTGTGCTGCAAAAATACATTTATTCTGGATTTTATCCCTGAGATCATACTGTAGGCTCCCTTCTACTGAGTGAATAGGAAACATTACACATCTGAACATGCACAAGGACTAAACTTTCCTCGATAGTTCTTAGGTTTTTTATAGAAATATTCCTCTCATAACTATTTAATAAGCCACGTACATTCAGCAAAGGAACAGAAGATTCACAACCGAATGGAGTCTATGGTTTCATTTTTTATCATTTCCCTTCTATCAGTTTGAAGGAAACATTGTTTATGCTGCTGTTCTCTCAGTGTTTCACAGTAGGCTGGAACATCACAAAGAAAATAACACTTACAAATCTTCTGCATGGATACTGAACCAAAATAACTTTCACCAGCCCTCAAACTCTGACTACATTTTCACATTTACTGTACGAGTTCCTGCAATTACAGCGTGTCTCGAGCTACATAACACACTGTGTTCTGAATCTGTGCTTTTATCTTTGTTCAGGATAATGAGATGAATCTGTTCTCATACTGTTTGTTATGTTAGCTGAATAAATATTACATTGAATGAGTAAACAACCAGTTTGATCAGTAAAGAGCAGAATTAGAAAGCCAGCTCACAGTGTATACCTTGTAGACTAGCCTACGGCTTACTGTCTGGGCTCCATAACCGCTTAATGCTAGTTAGCTTAGCTAGCTGGCTGACTGTCAATCTCATGCAAGAAAAATGACAGAGCTGAGGTTAAATTTGTGGTGATATGAATGTTGTAAGGCAGTAGTTCCCAACCTCTTTGGCTTTTGACCTCTTACAAAAAAGCAACATCTACTTACGAGCCTTCGTCTTGCCTTAATCGGGACATGAACTGTGAGCAGTTTGACCAAAAAGTGGTATTTTTTTCACAGATTGTTTCATTTGAAGAATTTTTAGAGGCCCAAAGAGGTTAAGACATCCAATATTTCACAAGATAAATGCAACAATTAGAGGAAACTCACAATTTTGTGTACCAGAAATATATCTTTTTCTTTCTGTTGGGACGCCACCAGGTTGGGAAACACTGTTGTACAGCATTCAAACAATGTACATCAGATATAAAACCTCAATTACTAAATCTGAGCACAATGTTGGCAAGTAATTAACATCAACACGCCCCCTTCTTCTGGTAAGCTGACAAACACAGCACTGTGAGGGGAGGCTGGGGGAGGCGGTGCACAATACTCATGCAGGAGTGTAAATCCATTCAGTGTTTCAAATGATAGAACTGATTTCTGTTCATTGAGGTAAAGCTGGGCGATATGGACAAAATCAAATATTGAAATTGTTTTGGACAAATTGATTTTGATAATGCGACAATATTGTAGGGATCGCTATTGAGATTTTTGATAAATAATCATCAGTTAAGTGGATATAAGGACTAAGTGGGTAAAGGAAAATGACAGAACAGCTAGAACAGTCTGTAAGTTCAGATAATTACATCACTTTACTGTAGCCTGCCTTACATGCAGCCTTTAAAACCAGGAAAAGACAACACTTATGCTATATCACGATATTATGATTTCCAAAATCTAAGACGATATCTAGTCTCATATCACGATATTGATATAATATTGATATATTGCCCAGCCCTACATTCAGATTTTGATTTTGAGTTTGAATTATGCAGTCAATCAATGTTCCCTGTTAGGATGAGGGTCCAGCAGCAGTGAGGTCTCCTACAGTGTGCATCCCCTGTGCTGATGAGGACAATGAGGGTCCGGCTGCTGGGCCCGTGCTGTGCGATGGCATTAAATTTTCCTCATTAATGGCGAAGTGGTTCAGCGGGTAGATACCACATTTCCTAAAGCTTTCCTTGACAATCCTGACACCTTCCTCCTCTTTCGCTACCTGATACGTCCCCTTAAACACACCTGAGAACTCCTTCTTGCTGACTGCAAAGTGAGTATCAGTGGTACAACCGTCACCAATCAGTGCTGCGAAGCGCTGCTTCAGGAGTGCAAAGAGACCCACATCGAGTGGCTGCAGGACGTGAGAGCAATGAGGCGGGAGGCACAGAAGTATAACGTCCTCCTTGCGAGCAGCTTCCACCACCTCCAGGTTCACGGGCGACTTGTGGCCGTCAAAAATCAGCAGCAGTGGACGCTCCTTTGGCGCTTGCACAAGGAAATGTTTGAGGAACCACTTCTTGAAAAGCTCAGAGTTGATACACCCCGAGTCCGACCATCCATACAGGGCGTTTGGCGGCCCTTGAGTCTTGTAGCATACTCCGCCTGGGTAGGCTTTTGAGTAGATAATAAACGGGGCAATGTCCTCTCCAGCTGCACTAAAGCAAGCCAGGACGGAGATGTGGTCCCTGGAGCCTGGTGCTGGCTTGCAGCCCAGACTGGCAGATTTGGGAAGAATCACCCTCTTCCTGCCCAGCTGAAAGCCCGTCTCATTGCAGTTTAAGATTTGGTGAGGCTTGTCCCTCAGCCCGTGAGTGTCCATGACGGTGCTCAGCAAGTGAAAAAACTGATCCACCGCTTCCTTCCTTACACACACTGTCCTCCCGCGGACAACATTGTCTGCCGGCTGGATGGTAATATTCTTTTCTTGCCGTTTCCTAAAATTGAGCCACCAGGTCTGGCCCAGCTTAGAGAACGCCACTCTCCGGTGCTGCCGCTTATAAATCGAAGAGGCGAAGGACACCAGCTGCTGCTTAGTCAGTGGGAATCCATGCTTGGACATGTACAAGGAGAACTCCACCAGCAGTTCCTCATCAGCAGAGGTTATAAGCTGAGCTGGCCCGCTGCGACTCCCTGGTGTCACCCGTCCACTGACTCTGTCCCCCAGTGAAGATTTAGGGACTCCAAACTCCTTGGCAGCCTGTCTCACCGTGCACCTCCCCGACTTCACCTCGATCAGTGCGCGCTCCATGGCCTCCTCTGTCCATTTCTTCTTCTTTTTCCTCCCGATTTTGTCAAGATGATTTCTCGATGGCATTTTTTTTCCTAGGATGGCACAGAAAATGCAGGCATGAATGATGTAATGAGATAGCAACAACAAATACAGCCTAATTATGGGTTGTATCGCATCGCAAAATTCAAACATCACTTAATTAAATAAAACCTGTTCAGAGAGACCTTCAGTGTTATTCACTCTTCCTCCCCTTTTATCTACACTTTCACCTTGAACCACAGACTGCACACAGCTCTGTCTGTTCATTTTCCTGATGGGTACAGGGATTACATCACTCCCTCTTTCTGATCCAAACTGAAGGGGAATTTTTACTTTAAAGTTGTCAAACAGGCGTTAAGAGATGCTGTCTGTTCTTTATGAAAACTTTTTTCATTTGTGAAGAAAGAAAAGGGATCATTTTGCTATTTTTCTTTATGCAGACCACACAGACCAACTTTATGAAAAATTTCATATTTGGATTGGTCAAATCAGTTTATTTTATTTGTGAAAACAGAATAAAACATCCAGACATCCAGACCACATAAGTCAAGGTCTGTAAAACACTGACGAGTCAAACCTGATGACTGTATGACAAGGAAATAAATCTACCTCCAGGACACAAAAGTTCTGACAGTATTTACAACTGTCTAGGTTGTCCATGTTAAAGGATAGGTTCACAATTGTTGTAATCGTTCCTGCTGTTCATACTGACCATCAGAACAGTGATTCTCAACCTTCTGGTGTCAAGGACCCCCCAATTGATACACATCAGGCCGCTGGCCTGTATTTGATAAGATGTTGTCTCAGGGATCGCCATATGATAAGATTTAGTTATTCCATAACAGTCTATACTGCAGATTGGCTGATTAACAGCAAAGAGTGTGACACCTACAAACAGAATAGTCATTCTTATGCATTCTCTCATTGGGCTAACTTCTATTCAATGAAATAATAGTGAAATTAAAATATTCCCTATTTTTCTGGGGACCCCCCGGAACCCCCTCAAGGACCCCTGGGGGTCCCTGGACCTCAGGTTGAGGATCCCTTCATAATGCAGTTACAATGTAAGTGATGGGGACAAAATCCACAAGCCTCCTTCTGTGCAACAGGGAAACACTGAGGAAATACAAAGAGGGAATTTTATGCTAAAAACACTGTAAATGTGGCGGATATCCAGTTGATATGACTAACTTACACTGCTGAAGCCTCATATAAGCTTCAGATACATTTTTAGATGCATTTTTGCATAAAAATGTGAACACACTGTGGATTTTGTCCCCCATCACTTACACTGAAAGCACATTTGAAGGGAATAGTCAGTGTGAACAGGAGGAATAATTACAGCAAGGAAAACCTCTTTCACTGTTCATATGGACACAGGACTGTTGTTTTAAGACACACTTGAAAAATTGTGAACCTATCCTTTAATTTAGTCCAGGTTTACTTGGTTTAATGTTATCTTGTAAATTAGCCTATCTGTTGGACAACTCTAAATATCCTAACAGGAATATGAGCCTTAAGTTTCCCTAAAATTCCTTCTTAAATCTTGAATAGGAAGCCAACTTCACCTTCGGCATTCAGCTACTACAATATTATGTATTAGTATTTCCAACTGTATGACAGTCAAAGCTGCCCTTATACGTCGGGAAAACTGTTATAATACCAACTGACTTACTGGTCTTGTGGAGTCAGGAGAGATATTCAGTGTGGGACAGAAGAAAACTCGTCAAATGTTGGTTGTTTTGACGCCACACACCGTAACGTGTCGTTAACGTTACAGCTTGCAGACTAACAATAATGTGAGCCGTGGTGGTTTTTCAGACAACAAATTACGCTTAAAACAGAAACCAGGTAGTAGTGTGTCTTCTGCGGTTGTCACTTAATGTCTGTCGGCAACAGAAAGTTGAAATGACGCGGTTACAGTCTAACAGTTTAGCATTGCTTCCCCTTCCTAGCATGACAAGAGTAAAGAGGCACTATCGCTCCTTGCCTTTGCCCCACCCGCATTCTGAGAAGTCCCGCCCTTCTCTGCCTCTGATTGGCTAGATTTTGTTACTTTCGTTGGTTAGATTGGTTAGGTTTAGTCATGAGGAGTGAGATTGGTTAAGAACAGGGTAAGAATATCACGACCAAAGTCAATCAGAGGCAGGGTAGGGCGGGTCTTCACAGAATGCGGGTGGGAAAAAAATAACGCTACTGCCTCCAATCACAACAAACCCGGAAGTTTTGTGATAGTTTCTTCAAAATAAAAGTTTGGCAGTTCCTGTTACAAAAATAAGCGTCGTCGAAGTATAAACTCAATAAATTGCATCACACTACTGGATAGGTTCACAATTTTTCAAGTGTGTCTTAAAACAACAGTCAGGTGTCCATATGAACAGTGAAAGAGGTTTTCCTTGCTGTTATTATTCCTTCTGTTCATACTGGCAATTAAAAGATCCCCTTCAAATGTGCTTTCAATATAAATGATGGGGCCAAAATCCACAGTGTGTTCACACAGTCATTTTCTGCAAAAATGCATTCAAATCTGAAGCTTATATGAGCCTCCAGCAGTCTGAGTTAGTCATATCAAGTGGATATCTGCCACATTTACAGTCTTTTTAGCATCAACCTCCCTCTTTGTGTTTCCTCGGACAGTGTTTCCCTGTTGAGCTGCGGTGGGAGTATAGTAACAAAAAGAGGGACCTTGCCACTAAAAAGACTGTAAAATTGAAAGATACTTGATGTGACTCATTTGGATGGCTGAAGCTTCATATTGACTTCAGATACATTTTTGCACAGAAGCAGGACTGTGGATTTTGGTCCCAATCACTTCCATTATAAGTGCATTATGAAGGGATTTTTTAATGGTCAGTATGAATAGCAAGAATGATTACAGCAAGAAACAACATGTGCCAGTGTTTATTTAGGTACCTGACTATTGTTTTAAGACAGACTTGAAAAATTGTGTAAAATAATAAATAAAGTCATATGCTGAAACTGCCACACTTCACATCATTTCACACTGAACAGGTTTTATGTGTCGATACCATATTCAGTAAAAAAGTATATGTTTTACAATTACCTGTTGTAATATTATACATTTACATTATCCCTTGCAAAAACCTCACCATAACCATCCTGTGGACAGACAGACAGATAGATAGATAGATAGATAGATAGATAGATAGATAGATAGATAGATAGATAGATAGATAGATAGGTGTGCCTTATTGATCCCAAAGGAGATACTACTAGTACTACTAGGCTACTACTAGTTTAAAGCTGATGGAATCTTTCATCAGCAGTGAAGAATTATTTAGCTACTGTTTTGTAGCCTGCTATAAGGTTATAAATGTCAAAGTTCATGATGAGTTTCTTATTCCTTCCTTGTAGATCAGTAGAGACTCCACAGAGCCCTCCACACCAAAAGACACAGTTAGTTCCCTCTGAAGGGTATGTATGTACTTCATTATTAATGTATGTACGTCATTATTAATCCCAGTTAAGTCCAATATCTGTTAAGCAAGTTTTACATTTAAACCAAATATTGAATGTTAGTGGAAGATTCAATTAATCTGCACATTTTTCTGTTCTTTATATTAGTGATTCAGCTAATCAGGCAAATAGTGAAGTTATACCTCCCAAAAAAGATGCTCAGCCTGAGGGGTCAACAGTGGAGACTACAGATGATACAAAGTAAGTATAAGAGCTCTACTGACTGTAACTGCAAGTATAGAATTAACAGATGCTGAGTGTAGGGATTTTTTTAAATCATTTGTTCATTTTGCATAGTTGGGAATAAGCAACTTTCCTTATTACAGGCCCCAAGCATCCTCAGAAGAACGTGCCCAAACTGGTGAGGCACAACCAGAAAAATCAGAGGCTGTGTCTCCTGTGGAGCCAGCTGAGCAATCAGTTGCCGAAACAACTCCAGAAAAGAAGGAAGAATGCGTTGATACACCTGTTGACCAGTCAAAGGTAGAACACAATGAGGAGGCTGTTGAGGCCTCTACAGCTTCTCATGCAGAAGTTATCCAAAATGGTGAGACACAGCCAGTTTCAAAGGAAAAAACAGAAGCAGTGTCTCCTGTGGAGCCAGCTGAACAACCTGTGGCCGACACAACTGCAGAAAAGAAGAAAGAACATGTCGACGCACCAGTTGACCTGTCAGATGTAGAATACAATAAGGGGGCAGCTGAGGCATCTGCAGCTGTTCATGTGGAAGCTCCTGTTGCAAAAACCTCAGCTGAGGCAGCGACAGAGGAGAGTAAAGAGGCTGCTGAGGTCCCTGCTGTGCTCACAGTCGAACTAAAACCCGAAGTAGAACCTTCAACTGAAACAGAGCCAACAAATGTGACAAATCACGAGCCTGCAGGAGTGGAATCAACTACACATCCAGCAGAGGGGAGTTGTGAGAAATGTCCTCCAGAAAAGTACACAGAAGAAACTGTTGAAGCTGCAGCTGAGGTTGTGGAGGAGTCATTGCCTGAAACTCCCGCTGTGACTAATGCGGCAGCAGCAGCACAAGAAGCTGCTATCCAAAACAGCACGGCACCTGTCCCTGATTTACTGGCTGATACTGTATCCGAATCGCCCACTCAACCTGCTACTGATACTGCTGTCAAGTCTGTAGAGTCTGCAGCACCAGCACAGTCAGCTCTAAACACCAGAGCTGAAGAAGAAAGCAAGGGTGAAGTCCAAGCTGCTGTCGAACCAGCACCCGAGACTACAACAGATCATGCGACGGAGATGAAGATCGAGGATGCTGTTGAACCTGCGACAGCTTCAGATGTTGAAGCTGTTCAGGATAAGATAGTTGTAAAAGCCATTGAACTGACAGATGCATTAGATGTGGAGGCACCCACAGCTGAAGCTGATCCTGAACCCGGGGAAGATCCAAAACAATCCCACTCAGAGGAGGTGAAACCAGATCAAAAGTCTGATGATGCCAACAAGTTAGTAAGCTCAATAAATAAAAATAATAAAAAGCATTTACTGTTTTTCATATTCATGTTTTCACTTGTGTACAATAAAACACAATTATTCTTTGTTGGTGACAATTTATTTGTAGCACTGAAACGTTTGAAAAACCTGTGGAGGAGCAACAATCTACACAAACTCTGTATAAGACCAGGTGGGTGTCTCACATTAAAGTCTAAATCATTTGGTATTTTATGTAAATGGTATGTGAATTATGCAAAGTCAATACTTTGTTACAAAGTCACACAAACGTTAACAAAGGTGATGGTCTTTTTAACACTTTCTTTCAGGGATGGCAAAGCAGTTTGTTCATTCTGTGACGAAATAATTGACGGAAGTGTCAAGATCACATTCAGCGAACCTCTGGTGAGCTACCACCCTGAATGTCTAAAGGTTTGTTTTGTCTTCTTTACCTACCCATATATTAAATATATAATTTTTTTATTGACTCTTGTCTTTGCATAATGTTAATACTGAGTATGTTTTTGCAGTGTGGTGTGTGCGCTGAGGCCCTGGGAGATTTGTTGACTCCCATGTTCCTGCATGACCAACTGATCCACTGTGGTGGATGCTTTGCGAAAGCTCTCTAGACCTGAAGCCATAACTGGGACAAATGTGTCGCCTTGGAAGACTCAAAGCACACTGTGATAAATGTGTTGTTTGGACTGAGAACCTCACCGCTGTTGCCTTCACTCTGTATCTTTCTTTTGAACCAGTTTCCCCACTGGAAGTTTTTAGGACACAGTGTATTGTCAGGATGAACTATTCTGTTGTGGAACGCTTGAGCAGTATATTGTTTATTGCCAAAGATGATTAAATGAAATACTTAACAATCAACAGGGAAGATTTTTATTGCAACATAGTATATGGTTGAAATAAAACCACAATTTAATGCCTCAGATTTAAATTGTTTAATCAGCTTTAATTTCATTTGAGCACACACAACACAATCCAGCTCAGTAAGTAGCAGGGCTACACATTAAACATGAGTCACCTGGAGGCAAGTTATTGTTAAATGTGGAAGAATCAACACTTCAGCAACATAAAAACAGCTTATTTTAAGCAGTAACCAAAACACCTCCAGGATGGAAATGGATACATGCATTTGTTTCCCCCCCACACAGTGGTGTTTAAACAAAGCAAAAATGCATTATTAGTGAATGAAAAGTACATGTATCGTAAGTGAAGGTAAACAGAGGCGATGGCAGGTGACACCTAACCTCCAAGAAAACTTTGGTACATTCAGCTTCACTCGCTTTAGTTCACATAATGTTGATACATAAGATGGTGATAATGAGGCAGCGGCAAAATCATATTCATAGAACCAATATATGCATCAGTAAACACTGAATGGTGTGCATGCGGTTATGATTTGCAGGGCGAGCTGTCACTGCTCTTAATTATTCATGAAACGTCATACATCACAATCTGACAACGGCATCAGCGCCAATGAAGCGTCACAAAAAAGGATAAGACAGGAGATGCAACCTGCTAAGAGGCAGATGAACAACAAAGCTAAGAGAATCATCTGAGAGGAGGATTTGATGAGAAGGCCAGAGCTCACTGCTGGGAATGAATTATCTTCATCTCTCTGTCTGTTGCTCATACAAAACAGTGATGAGAAATATTTCTGTCTGTTATTGGACACGTCTAAAGAAAAACTAGCAGGTGATCCAGGTGTTTGGAAGTCGCTGTTTCCCAGAGGATGAAGAGTAGACTGTCCATCTCATAGCCAGAGGATGGGGTTGACTGCACTTAGCGGATACCTTTCCTGCCCAGGAACCGCAAGATCGCGTAGTTGTAGGTGGTGGCAATCATATACAGAAACTGCAAAGGAAGACATTGATGGGTGGAGGAAGAGTAGGAAGGAAAAAGGTGAAAAAATGGGTTTGAACATATAGTATGTACTTGGACAATCATGTACAGCATCATTTTAAAGGGTCAGTATACCCAAATTACAAACCCCTCAAAACAAACAAACAAAAATAAAAATAATTTTTATTCATCTCTAGTTGTATCCAACTAAACAGTTTTACAGTTTTGAGTTGTCTTAGTGTTTGAGATATCAACCTCTGAGATTTTTGCTACCAGCCCAATACAAAGAGGGTGAGTGGAACTTTCTTTGTGGTGCTCAAGATTCAAGATTCCTTTATTGTTACGTCCCATTATACAAATATAAGAGAGTAAAATTCTTGGGTTTTGGCTCCTTGACACTGCAGCAACAATAACAATAATATAACAATAGAAATAGCAGTAAAAATAGCACCAAATAATACAACAAAATAAAAGTATATATATGATATAAATAATGTATAATGTGTGTAAAATGCTGTGTGTGTACTAAAAATAGTACTAGAAAAGTAGTACTAAAAATATAATACAGTAAAAATATGAATAATGTATAGTGTGTGTAAAATGCTGTGTGTGTGTAGGTTCTGCCATAAATGTGCATACGTGTGTGTAGTTGTTTGCATGTTTGTGTGTTTGTGTATGCACAGCTATGTCTGTGTGTGTGCGTGTGTGTGTGTGTGTCACAGACAGACAGGCAACAGGCCATTAGTGTCCATTATTCATAAGCCTGGTTGCTTGGTGGAAAAAACTGTCCCGGAGCCTGCTGGTCCAGGCCTTGAGGCTGCGGTACCGCTTGCCAGACGGCAGCAGCTGAAACAGTCTGTGGTTGGGGTGGCTGGGATCTTTGATAATCCTGTCTTTACTGACACACCGTCCCTTGTAAATGTCCTGGATGGAGGAATGCTCACAGGACGTCTACAACGGACAGTGTGTGCTGCTCACAGTATTGAAAACTGAATTTGACAGTGTCTCTGTTACTGTGGATAATCCACATACTTTGCTGTGAGCAGTCTTCATAGGAACTATTTTTTCAGTAGAAAGTAGTTCCACTGAAAAAAAGTTCAATAGTGAGGCCTGGAAGAGATTTTGCTGCTGCATTAAAAACACACAAAAAGAAAATATTTCTCAATGCTTTGAGCACCACAAAATAAATCTCATTCACCTCCATTGTATTGGAGTGGCAGAGACAAGTATCTAGAAACTATTGGCATGGCTTAATACTTTTAAATATGTACAGTATTTTTGTAATTTGGGTGAACTGCCCCTTTAAATATAGTGGTATTTACTATAGTATGCTTAAAGATCCCCTCCAGACATGTTTTAGGCATATAAAAATAGTCTTCTTGGAATAATAACTTGTGTCTGACATGTTTTGTTCCAGAACAAAGTGCAGTTAATTAGTTATAAAATCTTAATGACATCTCCTCTTTCTCCCTCCAGAATCTGGGAATATACAAAAATGTTTAATGAATACAAGATGTCTCCTGCTTCACTGTAAAGTCCATTCTCAGTGTTTGTGCACTGGAGGCTTCAAGTTTCCACATCACACTTGTGTAGGTTGCATATTGGACCACGATTGGCTTCCAAATTAGTTGTGACGTCACAAATCACGCTCCACTGAATTAAACTCAGATTTAAGGTGAACACAAAGAAACTTTCCCTCTTCAGCAGATGGATGTGAAAACAGCCTTTTTGTGTCAAACTCTGCACAGTGAAACTCATCCAAACATCCAAATGAAGTAACAATAAGCAAAACACATTTATGAGTGGAGGGAGACTTTAAATATTTAATCATACCCAATAGCATATAAATTATCAAAACGATTGCTCACCAGTGCTAAGAGAGTGATCCCAGCACCAGCAAATGCAGCTATGTACAAGTCATAGGTGACGTGGAACTGTAAGACATAACAAACACCAGTTAGTTTCATATACATTCATGAAATTTAACCAATCCCTTCTCTGTTTTTGTCATCCTATTATGTAAAAATGCTCACGTACACACCCATCTGATACTTAATAAAACTGCCACAATTCGACCAGTGTGAGGATGCAGATTTGAAATACTGAACGGTGTAAAATGAAAAATTGAATTTATCTACTCACTTCACTGGTTTTGCAAATAGATGCCAAGGTCATCCCACAAGACTTGCCTGGCATTGCATTCCAAGGGAGCAGTCCTTAAATAAAGACATGATGTAAGTATCTCATACCACTGCTGAATCATGATGAGTTAAAGCTATTTCCCAAATCTGTCTTGCATACAGCGTATGAGGGAAGCAGCAGCAAATAAATTAATATAAAGGTGTAGTTATCTTCATTATTTCATAACTAATTTAATGACTAGTTTTGCATCCACTGATTAAATTCATTGCTTTAAAGGACACATTAACATTCTCATCAGGTGGACATGCGGTCAGTCATTATAAGAACAACGCACCATACTGCCTGGCGTCCATGCAAATCCAGCTATGCTGATTAATGCTGGGGGCCCTTTCTGCCAGAATGTTGATGTTGTGGCAGGTCTGCTCCATGTTGAACAAGAAGAAGACTGGGATAGCAGTGAAGGCAAACACCGCCAGCCAGATGAAGGCCAAGATGTACGTCACGATGATAAACTGTGGAAATAAAAAAGTGCAGTACATAAGGTCATAGAGATGTTCGGGTCTCTGTGTGATAAATGTGGTGTCATTAAATCAGCTATCAACCATAATTCATGAATCTGCGCAGAAACAAAGAGCATTTCATTGGGCTTAGAAGTTAAAACAAACCTGCATTCAGCATCTTAACAATGACCTGACATCACATTTCCCCCTCCCTCTTCACCCCCTCCCTCCTTTCTCTTACCGTCAGGCTGAGGCAGCGGCCACATTGGGTGCTCCTGAACTCCCCAAAGGTCTGCTTGACAGCACTTGTGGTGTAGAAACCCTCAGCCAGTAGCAGGATACCGTAGAGGAAGAAAAATGAAGCCAGGCCATAGATCACATACTGGAAGTATTTGATACTGGGAGAGTCATAGGGAGAAGTCAGTCAAGCAGTAAAATGCAGCAGTTCTTGAGAGGTCTATAATCACAATTCAGAGAATGCAACTGAAGGATCACTCACAAGGAGGCCATGACCACAAAGTCCTGAACGTTGCGGGCGAAGTGAGTCTCCACGAGGACTTCGGTCTGGGACAACGCTTCGTGCCCACAGCCGCAAAATAATGCCATGCCAGCATAGCACAGCAAGGTGGCCACCAGGGATGGGTAGGGCACTGCCCCAATGCACCGGATACAGCAATCATAACAACCTGAGGGGGCATAATATATCAGCACACAGGCGGCACACACCGCACATATAACCACACAACACATCTAAGCCACGGTGGGGGAGCTCTATCAACTTCTGGGGGAGCTATGAAATAGGCCTTGCTCTGTCTGCAAATCCATGAGCATACACCAAACCCCACCAACAGGCAAGAAAGCAACAGAAAAAAAAAAAAAAAAATTAGACAGCTCTGACAAACAAGAGTTCAAGCAGCGGTTCCCAATAAAGCGTCCAAACAAAAGCAGTCACCACTGATTTCGCAACAACCTCATGCACTTCTTCCAGTGTAAGCTGCGCTTTTGAAGCAGGTAGCAAATATCCACAGTGTTAATAAATGCATTGGCAGAAATGGGATAGAGGAAAGCACCTAAGGCTTTGCAAAGCCAAGGCTGCCTGACCGGAAACATTTGCTGCTTCTGATTCTGTACTCCACAACAAGAAGGATCCCAGTGCCAACCAGTGATGTACAGTGCTGCCTACAAGGTATTGTTACTGTAAAATAAGCCTCTCTGTGCTGATTTCATCCGTATGCGGAGGCTCCTCTGCTTGTACCAACACCTCACAGCTCAGCCCCTACTAACTCTGGTCCAACCCTCTTTCTCCAGCGGTCACAGGCGTCACCAGGCAAGCGAGAGATGGTGGTGAAACATTGGCTTTAGGGGCTGGAAGAAAGAGCTTCTCTTTGTGGCTGTTAATACAATATCCATTGTATTTGCAATGATCGGGGTGAACAAAGGGCAGTGATGTCAAACAAACAAAGACTATGGTGCCACAATACACACACACACACAGCAGGAAGAAGTGGCAGAGGGGTCTCAACTCCACTGGCAAGGTCACTACTCAGGCCATCCTCCATCCACAGCTGGCTGAGACTGGTACCACTGAGTGTCAATGCAGGCGGGGGCTGGGTTCAAGTGTTCAAAGAGTGGGTTGGAGCATAATGAAGGAGAGGGGTAATTTGAATAACTTCACAACAACAACAACAACAACAACCCCACTCGAAATTTTGTTGCTACACATTGTGAAATCCTTTGGTGCCTAAATTACATCAGTGTGATAAAAGATTCTGATAATTTCACAAATTAAAGGATTTTAGTTGGAAGGAACAGAAGCTGTTGGTTAAACAAACTGCTACAAAAGTATAAATAGTAACAGCAGGAAGACTGTTGAGTCCCAAAAAACGATAGTGCCTGCAGACACCCACGTCTCAGCTGCGCCCTGCAACAGTGGTTAGAGTGATTGAGTGATAAACAGTCCATTATATTTGAATTCATTGCGAAAGGCATCAGTGCATTTACAGTAGATGCCAGATAATCAATCAAGACTACAAAGCTGTTAAATAAAATATGCACAAGTTGGCACGAGTTGTTTGTAAGTGACAGAAAATGGTTATCAGAAGTTGCTTGCGTCCACAGTCCTCATGGAAATTTGCTCATTTACACCCATGACACGTGTGGGAGTATCTGAACTCTTTGACATTAGTGACCTGGTATGGCCTTGACATGATGAGAGTCACTGCTTATCTCTGTCAGCCACGCTGAGTTCAGTCTAGTTTATGGTTAAAAGGGGTTAGAGGACGTGATGAGGAGTTCTTTCTAGTAAGTTGAAGTCCATGTGCTGTTTTCTTTCCAGTACCCTGAAATCATCATTCTATGTTTAACTTATATCATATATTGGGAACAAAGGGCAAAGGGTAAATCCACAATAAATTTATAATCCATAGGTGGATATCAGAATAATTTTGATAAATCAGAGCACTGGATTAATTTGCCCACAGTGCATGAGGGCAACATGATGTCTAAGGCCAGAAAGCACATATTAAAGGCTACAGTAGTAAGTTATTGAAATTCACATCATCAAATCATATTAATAATAGATGATAAGAGTTATTAAAGATTCTGTGCACTCACCCATGTCCAGAAAGAAGTGTGGGGGTTATTGAAGTTTTGCTGAGTGGCTTTGTGAGTAGTGATATGCGGATATGAGAAGTTATTCCCCGCCACTCCTATATGAATCTGACTCGCGCTTTTGTCTCATCAACAATAGATAGACCACATCTCCCCGAGTCACATCTTAAAGTCACAAAGTCCCATTTCAGCTGCCAGTCATTATTTATAGAGCCCTGGGTTCAGTACTGGGGACAGAAGCGGGTCACAAATTCCAATATGCGCTGTTTTTTTTCTGGTATTTGGTGCGATTTGCTGCATTTTAGCTGTTTGACTTAACATGTGGGTAATTAAGTAAGACGTTTTTACATGTACACTTTATACACAACAGTATATCCACAAATGATCAGATTAAATCAGTTTATACTCTTTGGTCAATCTAAAATAATTTACATTTAATTTTTATAGATGAAATATGCATCATATAACTTATATAATATATAACTTAATCTGCACAATGCAAATTAACTAAGACACTTATCTAACAATTTTTACACATTGTCACCTCAGATTTGTTCAATTATTGCACACCTTAGTGTGTAGAGTGCACGGCATTTCATTCGCTTTCAATAGTTCATCTGTTTATGGTCAACATGTGTGTGTTGTTTGTCTGCACACACCACATGCTGCACATCAGCAAGATATAATTAGCAGGTCTGAGGGTCCTCAGAGCAGCATCTTTAAAAAAACACAAAGAGATAAGAGGTATAAGCACAGACAAAAGGGTGAAATAAATCGAAACGCCACTGACTGACATTGATGAAGTTGACTAACAAGGGTGACATTGACGGTCGGGTCCAGCTGCTGCCCTCCTTCCCTCCCTCCCTCATGTTTGACCCAGTTGATGTCAAAGCTGGGTTCAGTACAAAGAAGCTAGTGTGGGGCAGGAGAAAACACCATGCTATCTTGTTTTTTTTTTTTTGGAGAAGCCCCTCATCTTATTTTTCCTTGCCATTTTGAACCCATGGCAAACAACTGGACAATGTTATCAAAAGACATTAATACTTATGCCATTATATAACACTATATTGCATTATATTTAAATGAAATGCTATCAGTAGTTTGTAACAGACTACACTTTGTAAGTCAGCATCACTAACCCTGAGTTACAGAGACATCAGATTTACCAGTTGGGCCAGACAATAATCCATTTAATGATCATCTGGTCATTTAAAAAATCTATTGGACATCAATTCACTCCTCAAAGATGTCGTGTTCGAAAAAAAACCCCACACCACTGGTAAATTGTTCGGTGTGAGTCCGTCTCCTTTTGTCTTCTGAGCAATAACAGATCAAGTAATTAGTATGCAGAGAGGATTAATGGCATGAGCATTGTTAAGCTGAAGGAGAAGCGCGGAGAGGAATGATGCCTTTAAAATCTCTGAGAAAACCAGGCTGGAGAGAGAGAGAGAGAGAGAGAGAGAGAGAGAGGACGGGGGGAAGACGAGAAGCATTAATTAACCTGAAGTACTGTATGTGAGTGCGTATAATGGCTGTCAGCTTTACTTGTGAGATGTGAATAAGCAATAATGTTGACAATCAAAGGAAGGGATTAGGTAGGAGGACAAGTTTTAGAGGCTCGCTAGCTTGGGTGACAGGAAGAGGGCAATTCATTAATTTATGAATAAACTCTATTCCAATAAAGCGGATGCAGATGGTGGTCAGGGATGTGAGCAGCTCAGATGATGAATTATTGGGTAACACTTAATAAGGCTGCCCGACAGTCATCAGTTAATGCATGAGCTGATTTTGAACAAACACATTACTCTCCAAGCTTTCAACTTAGTCAAAAATGCTATTTAGTTGCATTTATCATAATACATTTTGCATAATCAGATAGAAAATGGTACCTATATCATGATCAGCACTGACTACATTGTGAGTGCACTATATGTCAATGTGAGTGTGTATGTATACTGTATGTACGTGGCACAGTGATCTATCTGTATGTCATTCTCATAACTATTTGCTGTGTGATAGATACACTTGCCAATATTTGTGCATTGAACGTGGTAATTTGCATGTGTTTATACAGGGGAGGAGGGGGCCCTGTAAAAATATTTGCACCACTTCCTATCCCTGCTATGGTAATCTGTGTTATGTTATCTTGTGACAAAGTGAACAAACTGCCATCAAACAAACAAACAAGCAAAGGACAAGAACGTGTCAGGCTCAGTCAGAAGTGAATTCAATGGCAATGACCTCCTGTGGCGGACGTCTGAATTATTTGTTTTACCGCATGATGAGGTAAGAGGAGGACTGAGCTCTTCTCCAACCGGGTGTTTATTTGTTTGCATGTTTGATTGTCTTTCATGATAATCTGCTGGCTGTTTGAAACCTGGGGAAACTGCAACCAGCCTCTGCTGCGTTTCAACATTTTCAAAGATGTGTTAAAACTGCAGGAGGAGCACAAGGACAAAGAGGACTGGGAGAAGTGTGTCTGTTGTGTTATTGGAGGTAGTTAAATGATAGATTCATAATTTTTAACAATGGTCAGGTGCCCAAATAAACATTGAAACAGGTTTTTCTTGCTGTACTCATTCCTCCTGTTCATACTGACCATTAGAAGATCCCTTCATAATGTACTCGCAATGTAACTGATGGGGGACAAAATCTACAGTCCTCCTTCTGTGCAAAAATGTATTTAAAAGTTTATTTGAAGTTAATATGAAGCTTCAGCTGCCCAAATTAGTCATATCAAGTAGATATCTTTCAAAGTCTTTTTAGTGCCAAATCCCCTCTTTTTGTTACAGTCCTTCCACTGCGGCTGAACAGGGAAACACTGTCGAGACACAAAGAGGGAATTTTCTACTAAAAAGACTAACTGTGAAAGATATCCACTTCATTAGACTAACTCAGACAGCTGACATTTCATATTAGCTTCAGACAAACTTTTAAATACATTTTTGGTCAAAATGAGGAGGGTGGATTTTGTCGCCCAACACTTGTAAGTGCATTTGGAGGAGCTCTTTTAATGGGCAGTATGAAGAACAAGAATGATTACGGCTAGAAAAAACAGTTTCAATGTTCATATGGCTGACAGTCAAGTATGGCAGAGAAACATGATGGTGTGGGGTAGTTAAGTTATTATCAACAGGTCAGGTTTTTATAAACTGTACATTCAACAGTGTGACATGACTACTGGTGCATGTCTATAGTGTCTGACGCTAGTGCCTTAAAGAGAGACTATGTAACTTCTGCTTAACAGGGGTCATTTGGATTTTATATAGGCTACCGTTACATAATGGTAAATGGTAAAACTTAGTGTAATAGTAGCAAAAATCGTAGTCAGAAAGTTAGCTAACTGACTCAGTAACACAACATTATACTTTGAAAAGTTAGCTAACATTAGCCACCATAAGCTACTAGAGCAAGTAAGGTTGTAGAGGTAAAACACTTGAGTATAAGGAACTGTGGATTACATTTCACACGGTTATGAATATGTCTTTAAAGACACCTTTAAGCCAGTTATTATACTTGCCTTATTCATACAAAGTGTGATCAAATCCCAATTTTTGACAAGACCCATCTTTAGTTCCAAAAATCTTTTAATAGTCGTCTCATTTAGGTTAAACAACATTATGACAGGTTCAAAGACATCAAATCTCAAAGCTTGACGTCCATCATGTCCATCCAGTAAAGAGTGACCCCCGGATATATCTTGGTACGCATGGGGTCCAAACCACTTTGGAGCAGGAGCAATAATCTGTAAGTTTCATGAAACTCCTTTTAAAATGTGAATAATTGAGTTGGTATACATACAATTAGAATGTAATTACAGTTATCTTTCTGAAGACCTTACAGTATTCATAAACAAACGACAAATAAAATGTTGGTCTAAGTTTATTCTGTACAAACAAGCCAAGCCAAAAGAACCATGTGTTGGTTAGAGTAGGAAAACACATTTTTTAAGCGAGTCTCTTTTTATAGTAAAGCAGAAGTTATATTCCTACAGTGTAGTAAGCAAAATCAGAGACACATGAAACAAAAATATAGCAAGGATACTCAAATAGACTACAATAGATTACACAACACTACATATGCAAAACTTAATGGTTACTTTCAAACAATGCCTAATTTACATTTTTGTAGCGCACTTCTCAGTACACACACCCACCCACACACACCCACACACACACACACACACACACACACGGGGGTGCTATTTTTAGCATTGCCAGATAGACATATTTTGGTTAAATTGGATATTGTTAACACGTGTGACCAGTATTTGAGTAAAATTTCAATCCATTATTGTTATGATTCCACAGCAATTCCTTATGTGAGCGAGTTACAAGGCATTTTAAAGTAATTACAGTAAAAATACATTTTCATAATAAGCAATGTACCATGAGAAATATGTATAAAATAGCTTGATAATAGTAATAATAATACTGCTTTTCAGCTTTTCCCAGATCTCATCTCTGTCCGCCACGAGTTGTAATGTCACACGAGATCAAAATAGATATCACAGAGTAAGAAAAAGCTTCCCATACAAATCCAACTGTATAAACATTATACTAAGTTCTTGCTAGGTAAAGTTCCAAAAAAGCCAAAGTGGAAAATGAAATGCACTTTTTCTTTTTCACTGCCTTTGAAAATGATTATTATAAAATGACTCTGCAGTTAGACTTCCTATTATGAGAGAGCAAAGGCAGGATGTTGGAGGTTGTACACCTTTGGAAAAGACAGAACGAACATATTCAATCCTATTTTACCTACACATCCTAAATACAGCTTTACATTTCCGTGTTTTATGTACGTCGCAGGTCTCCTCTCGTCTCCGGCCAGGCTATACCCGTGTGGTAGAGTGGGTGCTGGGCAGGCCTGCAGAACTGTAACCAGCAGGGAAGGTGCTGTATGGACTCATGTTGGAGAGGCCCATCAGGGAGTTGGGGATCATGGTGATGTTGTTGGGGGTCATCAGAGGGATGTCGTCAGGGGAGCGGCGCTGGCTGAGTGAGTAGTCCAAGCTGGGAGAGACGTGGTGAGGATTGTGGAGGGCCTCACACTGGTTCCTTTGCTGGGATGACAGGGTCTCGTCTACGGTGGTGGTGTGGCTCACGTTGTTGCCTTTGCTGTCACGCTGGGGACTGGGCTGTTGGGACGTGTCCTGGCGACTACGCTTGTCTTTGCGGTAGTACAGAGCGGCGAAGGCCAGGACGTTGAGGAACAGCAGTGAAGCCCCCACAGCAATGGTGACGCTGAGCTCTGTGGAGTAATCTCTTGGGTTTGGCATGATCAGAGGACCCATCTCTCTCCCGCCTTCGTTGCCATTGTGGGCAGTGGACACAGGGGGCCGGCCAGTGCTGCCGGGCCTCTTACCATTGGACTGGGTGGGATCCATCGGGGTGACCTTGGTAGTGGTGGAGGAGTAATGGAACATGTCGTGGAGGTTGTAGAGATGGGGCACAAGGTGTTTCCAGAAGGCCACCTTGGTGGCGCGGTAGTGATCACGGATACGAGGTTTCAGGCCGATGTGCAAGTACAGCTGGTCATAGGGGTCGTACTTAGACCAGGCCACTTCCTCGAAGCGGTTGGCCTTGGTGTGGATGAACTTGGTGTCCTGTGGCACTGGCTTGTTAGGATCCCTACAGACACATGATAGACAGAAAACTTGGGTCATAAAATGTGTTGAAAGGAAGCTGAATGCTAGTGTGAAGGCAGGGTGATAATTCAATACTATTTCATAAACTTCCAATAAAATCATATTGCGATAATATGATCTTATCAAGTTATTGATGTAGAAATTTTGTTGCCCTAATTAATGATTTAGAATATTAAAACCAAACAAAATTAGTTATTTAACTTTTTGCTTTACATATAATAGAACCCAGTTCCTCGCTTTGAGCATTTGTTTGATTTTTTTTAAAACTCGCGATACCCAGATGTAGACCATTGTTGGAAAATATCCTCATTTTTATTGTGATAATGATTTTAGCACCATTGCTCATAGATATAAAGACAATGTTGCCATTCCAAATGCAAAAGAGAAGAGCTGTTTGTTAAATTCTAAAACACACAAACAAAAAGGAGATCAACACAATGTAATATCACCATCTCTCCTCAAGGGCTCAGCATTCCCTAAATACTACACACTAACACAGTAGCCTACAGAGACCTATGCTGTGCCTCCTCCTACTGCGAGGGTCATCAACCACAAGGATTCATTGCAGCTCTGCATTCAATATTCAGTAAAGACTCCAGCAGGGCTGCAGTGGAGTCTTCCACTGCAACGCAAATCACTAAGGTGTCCCTTATCTGCAAAATTTTTACGTGAACATGGCAAATTATAAAAAGAAAAAGCTGCCAGAGGGAGTGCTGCAGAGCTTTATTCTGCACTTTCAACAGCCCGCTTTTCCAGTGCGGAGTTACTGTAGTGTAACATCAGCTCAACATCAGGCTATAGCTTGTCTTGGCTAATAAACTCTCATTTGCTGAAACCTAGGTGACTTTATTAACCTGAAGAAGTCTCCTGTCTTCCTTTGAATTCCTCAAAATGTCACTGCTTCCAACAATAACCCCAAATCCATATATGAAAAGGACCTAAAGGAGACCTATGGAAAGATAGATCCGTAGATAATTTTTTTTGTTTCTGTGTAAAATCACCCACAACTGATAAAATTCTATGCAAAGGGAAGATATTCAAGAGTTCATGTCTTAGTTAAGTAAGAGTTCACCTCACCTATTAGCATAAAGCTAGGGTAGGTAATGTATTTTAGAAGCATTTTTGTTATATTTGCTGAAATTCTCTATACACCCCGACAGCAATCAATAATTCAAATGCTCTGACAATAAAAAGAAAAAAATCCAGCATCTGTAGCTGCTGCAGGCCTGTAATAAGCATATGACACAAGGACAGACAACACTGAAAGTTTGGAGGCCAGGCGAGCAGCGGGATACTGGTGGATAGGAAGTGATGAGACTGCATGAATCGCAGAAGGAGAGAAGAAAAAGACGAGAATATCAACAGAAAGCAGAGTGAAAAGCAATGTGCGATCATCGGACTATTGCCTGTAGTCATCTTATCAACAACACTGGAGAGAGAGACTTTCAGTCGAAGTGAACCTGGCTCCCAGAAGTGAAAAGCTGTGATGGATTTTTATGCATCACTGTGGCTTCAGGTCGGATACTGAGCCATCTCTGAACCCTGGTGCTGCTCGTCGTTCTGGGACTGGGTTCAGAGCCTTAGTGACTAAGGAGGTTTTGGAGGCGGGCAATGAAAGAGACGCAATATCACTTGAATTCAAGCAGGGAGATAGGACACTCATTACTTTTGTAATCCTGTTTACCGCTTACTGTTTACTAAAGGTTGTTGTGCCTTGAGCGGAAGTTGTGTGTGTGTGTGTGTGTGTGTGTGTGAGTGCAGTAACTGTTGTGTTGTGTGCACGTATGAAGCTTGTGCATATGCCTGTGCTCGTCTGGTGGGAGGGGATTAGGACAGAGAGCGCAGGGGGGAGAGCTGCAGGAGGAGGGCTTTATTTTCAAATTCTAGCATTTTTTTTGCCTTTTCCAGACCTACCCCAACTTTGAAAGCTTCATACTCAAATCTAAACAGTACATTCAATAAAAAACACTGATACCTGTTACCAGTGTATCTATATTGTATACTACAAGCAAACATGGACATGATATATATGAATGGATTATTTGTCCCAACCCAACTTTAAGTCACAGCTCACAGTAAAGGAGGAGGAGTGTCATGATTCCTGCCTCAGTCCCGTGTCTCCCTACCTGTTGCCACTTCCCAAGTGGCTCTCTCTCTCTCTCTCTCCCTTTGTGTGTGTGATTGTGTGAGTGGAGACAGGTGTGCTAGAATCAGAGCAGGGCCCTGCCAGCTGCAACCCGTTCAATAATCAAGACCTCTACTTATACTCAGCCCAGCCAGATCCACACTGCCAGATTGTAGCCTTTGCATCAGTCAGTCTATGCTTCAACCCGTTATTTGCCTGCATTTATCAGTTACCTTGTTGTTGCCTGTTTTTCCTAGCCTGACGTTGTCTCCTGTTCACTGCAGTGCCCTGCTTCCCTGCCCTGGACCTCCACTCTACCCAGCTTCCATGGATTCTGCTCTGGACCTACACCCCTTGCCCCAGCCTGCCTAAGCTCCTGGTTCCCCGCTTCCAGCCCAAGCCTCAGCCCCAGTTTCCCAGCTACCAGTACTAGTTTCCCCATACCTGCTTTAATAAAAATCTTGTCCTACCGTGTCCTTGACTCCTTGCCTCTGCGTGTCTGCACTTGGGTTCACCTGATCTGCCCCACGTAACAGAGGTTTATGTGGTACATCTTAACTGCCTCTTCAAATTTCCTTTCCAACATAACCTTTTGTTTAACACTGAGGAACTGCTTTAAACATTTATGTGCATTGAGCTGTAAAGTTTAAGATCCATCACCTTTAGGAAACCTGCCCAAAGTGATGAAACTTTGTTATGTGCATAAAGAGAGATTATATAGAAAACTAAACATGACACTGGCACTTTAAGAAAAGACAGCCTGGCATTACTTTCATCTTTTAATGTGACTATACAATTACGCATCACCATTTTTTGACATGTTGTGGGTAGATATTTAATTTATACAATTAAATATCTACTTAGTATAAATCTTATGTGTACGGTGAGGGTCAACCAATTACAACAAATGGAAGCACAGCTAACTTACAGTAAGAAGTGTACAGTATGCAGATTAATGATAAACCCAATTAATAGGCTTAAAAGAATTCATATTAATTGATTAAGAACTGGAGCACCACTTTTCTTGTGTGAGTTCTTGTGAACTAACAAAGGAGAAAAGGAGAGCAGGCAGGAAGAAGTGACAGTGGGAGTTCAGACTGCACTTAATTAGGAGACAATACCTAAGGGTGAATGCTATAGTCCTTTAATCAGGGTGATAAAGGAAGAGTAAAAGTAGCGGAAGTTTGAGGTTGAACATCTCAACACAAGTAAGGGCTGCACAATCGAGGCCAGTCATGTTATATCCCAACACTTCGACCCTTTCCAAGGAAACGCTGGAATGTAAAATGAGAGATTCGATGTGTAACTTTTCATAGTTAAGTACTTTTTGTGCCTGGATTTGCTGTTACTCACCCACTCTTGGCGAAGTTCGTCCAATACGTCATAACCACGGCACTGAGCATGATGTCATTCCTGGAGAAGTTACAGGGGAACAGGTCAGTTGGGCCCACCATGGGGATGCCAAACACGTAAGGCACCTCATCTCCGTGCGCTGAGTCAGACCACACAGGCTTCATGAGGCTCTGGCAGTGGTGGTAGAAGGCGTAGAAGTATGTAGGCGAACCGTAGCGGGCATGTAGGTCAGCGGTCACCACTGAAGGCTCCACCCATTGGTGGTCGGTGAACAGAGCCACCAGGGTCTTCCTCCTGGTCTCCGGGTTGTCCTTGTCAGCCCAGTCTGTGTACATGAATTTAATTGTCTCCCTCAGTGTGTCCTTCCCTTCTGGGTAGCCGTACAAACTGTCCACAAAGTCTGACACAGCAAAGTCAAAGTCGCTGCCGGACACGCCGTCCTCCAGGTCCATCACGTTCTCCACGAACCGCAGTCCCTCACCCTGATTAACACCGAGCATTATATCATAGTTTAGGAACTCGCCCTGCTCCATCAGGATCTCCGGGTCATCAGGGATGACGTCTCCGTCGATGACGGGGCCGAAAGCCACGCGGTATCGGGCGGGCTGGATGTCTTGTTCCACCAGCTCCTTTGCACTCTTCTTCTGCAGGCAGGAGACCATGTCCACGGTGTCCAGCACGTTGCAGCCAACTCTCTCGGCCAGCAGGCGAGTGTACTTGACTGGTTGGTAGTTGACAGCCCAGCTGGACAGTGCTGAACCACTTTGGATGATGGCTCTGTGGAACAAACCTTGGGACACAGAATGCAGAACAAAAAGACACAGGAGACCCAGAGAACAGTGGTTAGTACTCTAGACCCTCAAATCATCATTATACATATCATCATTTGGGACAAAAGGTAAAAACATTCTGAACTGCTCAAAGCAAATACACATCCTCACTGATTCACTTTACACTAAATTCACAATTAAATCAAAGTCTTGTTGCTACACAAAAAGGTATATAAAAGCAATCAAGCCTAGATGTCATATACTTTGAATATTAGCCAGGGAGAAAAACATATTACAAAAAGTGGAAAGGCCAGATAGTTGATTCTTATTGATGAGCAGCTGCTCAGCAAAGCAGCTGGGAGAAGAAATGAACTGGTAATAGGGTGTTGGCCCCTTCTTTTGTAATTATAATGATAAAAAAATGACGAAATACTTTCTGGTCTCTGTTGATCCCCTCATTTATTTCATGTGGTGTCGTTGCTATATGCAGATGACAGTGAATACGGATCAAATTAATGATCAATTTGCAGCTTTGTTTCAGTGAGGAGGTGGCTGGTTTTCCTATACCGGTTATTCACAGATGCACTGTAATTGCAGAATCTTTAATACTGTGTTACTAACAAGCTGCATAGCTTACATGTAGACCGCCGATGCCAACTGTGCGGCGGAGAGTCTGTGTAGGGAGCTGAATATGCAAGTAACCCTGATCCTTCAATGTTGATACAGTAAACACGCTGCTCTGTTGAATTGTTTATATGCAGTGCGTCACCTCTGTCTCTAGGGATTTTGTATCTACCACCTAAAAATGACAAGTGATATATATTGACTCAAAAAATACTCTGCTGAGGTTAAGGCACAGCAGTCGCTGGAAAAAGAGTGCAGGGACGGTGTCACTTTCTCCCTCCGTTCCTGTCATTTATTCCAAATTTTTTTTAGGGCAGCAGCGAGCAAGTCTACTTCAAAGACTGCCGGAGGTCTTTGTGCATTTGCTGCAGCCGAGCTAGGGCATCAAATACAAACCTCACAAAGGACAGTTGCCGCAGCCTCCCTGGCATTGATGAAAACACACAATTTCTGCCCTTCCTGTGATTCTGTCCAGCATCAATGGGAGGACCGGGTCGATGATACCGCAAAGATAAGAGGTTCAATTCCCAGTGGGCCACCCATATTAAAATACACACCTTTGATTCTTGCAAGGAGCTTTGGATTAGTGTTCACAAAATGGCATGTTCTAATGTTGCCTATTTTTCTTTTCAGTGGATATCAGATACCAGTTTCCTGAAGGTAATTTTTACTGTGTATGATTTAATTCATATTGATTTATGTTGTCATTTCAAAACTAATATTGCAGCAATTGATAACACAGTGGACACTGGACTAGAATATGCTGTTTTCAACTGAAGCACTGTTAATACATCTGTGGGGGTGAAAAAAAAGAAATATCAATTTTTACAGAAAATATCAAAGAATTTGGACTTTTTATCGCGGTCCAGCTTCAACCTCACGCCAAACTTGTCTTTGGTGTTTTCACTCAAGGTTTTGCAATTACAGAAAAGCAATGCACAAAATTTAATGGGTTTTTTTAAAAATAGTTTTTGGACAAATTTTGAAAGGGTTTGTGCAGGTATGAAAAGGAGGGTAAACAAATCTGACGACAAATCCGGAAGACTAAAATATTAATCAGCTGCAATGCTACAAAACGGATGGACACAGGTGAATGTGATGACATGCTGAAAACTTTATAATGCCAGTAGGCTTCTTTAAGAGCTTCACATTTAAAGAGGCAAAGCTTTTAGGCTGATTAGATTGAGTGGAGGGGGAACAAAAGCAATCACTTATTTAACGAATACACACTTTACCCTACTCCCATATCATAACACTTCATCTCCCTGACAGACCATTTACAGCTGCACTTGAAACAAAGAACAAATCTCCAAAATGATTAAATATTATTGTTATAGAAACATTGTTACAGTAACATTGACAACTTTAAGATAAGAAATACATTTGATAAAGAACAAAATAGATACGTATTTCAGGTTATTGCTTTTAAGTTACTTTATTTTCTTGTGCATTAATTACCACTCAACTTAATAGCTAAGGAAATCTGTATTGATCAAAGTCAGAGATACTGTAACTATGACATTGTAAATGGCTGATTCCTACCCTCTGAGTGGTGGGACAGTGTTAGCAGACTGACACAGGAAGCACCGATTCCAGATCCAAACACTGTGATGCGGCCCGGGTCTCCTCCAAAGTAGCCGATGTTCTTACTGATCCAACGGAGAGCTTGAATCTGGTCGAGAAGTCCATAGTTTCCTTTTGCCGCCTGGTCACCGGTACTGAGGAAGCCTGACGTGTAGAGAGAGACAACAGAGCCAGTGCTGAAGTAAAGATATATAGTATATGTCACAGCTTTGATCTAAAGTTGTAGCCCAGCAGGACATCTGAAGAAACTGACACCATTCCCCACAGGTGCAAATATGCCTTTGCTCTCTCCTACAGTGACTATTTTAGTCAACTCCTTGTAATAGTCTACAAGCAGCAGCACGCCTCAGGAAGTGATCGTGAGTCTGCTCATCAAATCTGAATGCTCTCCTCGCGGCGGTGAATTCATAACATTCAGTGTGCATGAATAAATAAATCTGTTACTTGTGCATGATTCTTTAAATTAGTTAATATCATAAAACCAAATAGATGTCACCAGTACTCTTACAATTGATCCTATTACTCATTCCCTTGTATTCTAGTCTCATTTTAAACAATGCACCATTTTTGAATGTTAAACATAGGGAAATTCTCTTGACCTTGTATATGCGTGTGAATGCTGCATCCCTCCATACTGTATTTAAATCATTTTGTTTTCAGTGGCGAAGGCTGATATTCTTGTATAGATTAGATAAATCTATCTAAATGTAGATAAACTGTGTTTTCAGAACAGGTACAGAGCAGCTTGTGTGCAACAAGGACAGGGTGTGATAAGTATTTGCATCACTTTTCCTCTGAGGACAACATTTGTATTCAAATCAAGCCATGCCATACCACCAAGATCTATATATTTTCTCCTACTGTTTTACATTTTTCACTCACGTCTCTTCTTCTTTTTA
Source organism: Thunnus albacares (assembly GCF_914725855.1). Classification (NCBI taxonomy): domain Eukaryota; kingdom Metazoa; phylum Chordata; class Actinopteri; order Scombriformes; family Scombridae; genus Thunnus; species Thunnus albacares. Next base: position 10,625,748 of record NC_058118.1, on the reverse strand, counting down.
TAGGTTAATAACAGCATCACAAGTGGGAATTAGCGACCATTATGACAGTTTATTTTCTCTGATCAAACAGAGGCTAAATGCCCCCATTTGAAACACCATTAAAAGTTACCACACAGTCGTCGTCATCACCTAATATCCCAATTCTGTAGTTGAGCGTGACGACGACAACATTCCCATAACTGGCTAGAACGCTGCCATCCATCATGTTCCCAGTGCCCTCCATATAGGAGCCTCCATGGATGTAGACCATCACAGGTCGAGCCTCAGAGTCCCTTATATCTGCAACGTCAACACACACACACACACAAACACACACACACACACACACACACACACACACACATGCTGAGCAAACAACTGCAGAGTCGACAGTAATGAAATGGAGAATTAATGGAGCACAGTTACTAAACTTTATTTCCCAACTGTTCTGTATGAGGTGTGGGTAAAGACTGCATAGAAGAGGAGCTTAGAAGCAAGCTAGGGTGGTAGGCCTGTGGTTTGGAAGCTGTAATGACATTCAGAAAATGCATGATATATACACTCTGACAAGGGGTGTATGAATTAAATGGTCAAATGTCATTCGCAACAGTTTTTTTTTACAATACATCATTTTTTACAGTTGTTACATATCTGGACACTGCTGTTTATCATAAAATGCTGTGGATTAGAGATACAGGGAGAGAAAAAAAATCAATTGATTTGACTTGTTTGGTCCCAGTTGAGAAGGAAATTCTGTAATGATGGAATTGTACAGTTCAAGATATTAAACGAACGCACAAGCTTAAAGATTCTGACTCGAACTGAGACGTACCACACTACACTGAGCTCTTGTTATCTCCAAATATGAGCTAAAATAGAGATAGTGTTATTATTTTGAGTGCAGAAAAACACCAATTTGTTATATTGTCCAACGACTGTCTTTAAAAGAGACAATAAGAAGAATAAGTGGATAATACAATCTCCAGATCAATGTGCATGCAGCAGAGATGTAGGTCTTACTGAGAGGATTGCAACAGCACTTGGTTCAAGACATGAGGTGCAGCAACAGCAAACTTATGTAATCGGATAACATTTTTTTTAGTCCACTCAAAATAAAGACACAGTTTCTTTGGAAAGTAAAAACTAAGATTTGTGAGATCTTCATTCTCAAACTAAAAGAATCCATGCATCAAGACTTTGAGCTCTTAAAAATACCTTCAGATATATGAGTCTCAGCATGTGAGAAAGCCGCCCCCTTTTTCTTGTGTTGGCTCCCTGGGATTCACATGAGGAAAAAAAAAGAAGTACAGGATTTTAAAGAAAGTATGGTTGACTGTGCCTCTTATTGAAAATGCTGTCCAATCAAACAGACACAATTAGGAGAAAAAAAATCCATAAATTATAGCCCATTTACATGCAGTATGTTGCACTTTTTCCTGTAATTATTTTATGACAAATGTAGATAAAATTATGTAAAATCTTTAGAGATGTGTGACACAATTATGAGTTGAAACTCTTACAAAATAATAAGTGTTTATGATTCTATTTTGATCAAGTAACAAATTCTTGTTCCTTGTTAGATATTTGTAAGGATGACACAGTTTGTATAAATACATGGACACATGCATATATGTATATATATATATATTTATATACACACACTGTTACATTGTTAACATCGTTATATTGACTCAGCTGCCTCGGCTTTGACTGGAGTGATCTTCCTTGGTTCATCTTATCTCTCTGTGCCGTTTTACATTTTTCCACAAACTATCGTGTTGAGTCTTCAGATGAAGACAGTTACTGAAGATATGAGGTACATAGTTTATTAATGAATAATTTAATTAACAAAGTAGAGATCTACTCTGCCTTGAGTGGAGCATCAAGCCACAAAAATAAATATTATATAGCATGAATTTAAAAAACATACTCTTAAATTTGACAAGGCAAAAAGACTACTGGAGATAAGCAAAAAGGAAAACAACAAAGGTTTCACATCAGTGATAAAGAAATGATAAAGTCACAGAACACCCAAGGTGGATTATAAATAAACAATGACAGTCTAAAGACTAAAAATGTATAGAACCAGTGGGTTGTGATATTTCCTTTGAAATATGAATGCAAATGTGAAATTTAATTAACCAGTTTGTGTGGCAGGTGAGGAGGCTTTTAGGAAGCACTCAGACCAGGGGCTTTATAAAATGTGGGCTGCACCATTTTGGACAGCTACCTCTCAAGCAGGCTGTTTATCTGTTGTTGCTACGCTACCATAGAAAAGCCAGTCAAAGAGTGCCGTGTTACATACACAAGCTGAACACGGTTCAACTTTGAATGCTGAATGTTTTGCATTATACTACACTGAATGCTTGTGAGGAAGGCAATACATTCTCAGAAACCGTGTTTAATTGGAGCATTGAAGTCAACTGAATTAGATAAATCTGTTTGTCAACACAAGATTTAGGAAAGATACAGAGTCACAGTGGTATTATGTTGTTCTGCTAATCTACAGATTCACAGCAGACACACAAAATGTTCCCTTGCTGGTTCATTTTACTCTTTTATCAGATACAAAAATAGGAAGGCTTCGGCAAGCGACAGATAGAAGTTGACTCATGTACCTCACTAATTGGCCCCCAACAGACACACTGTCTGAACAGAGTTATGATTCAGTGAAATATGAAGAAACAGTAATTTTGGATTTTCTAAACAACATGAAAAGCCGGCAATGCTTGCTTTACAAGATGTCCTAACTAAGTAATTGTTCCTGATTACTTTTGATACTCAGTGGCAACAGCTGAATATGCTACGCTCATCATTTTAAAAGTTGAAAATTATTGCTTATTTTAGGCAGACCAATACTTGAACACCTTACCTCAGCGATATTTCCCTGGATGTCTGTTAATGGGAAAGTAAGCACATACCCCAGTATATTTATGTTTAGTTATGCCTCTCTTTGTATCTGAACAAAAGATCCATTCAGTGGCATCAGGACAATATCTACAGTTGCCACGACTACCAAAATGTGAGTAATTTCCTGCTTGACAATAGGAACATGATTGTTATTTTTAAATGTAATATGATTGCAACAGGTGAGACGATGATGACGGTGCTTTGGATGGTAAATCAGCCCTTTATGGCAGCAATGACACGAGCTGTGGTCGCACACATGCTTTATGATGATCACAGGACGACATGATAACGGCGATCAATGGACATGGATAGTCATTGCTGTCCATTTTACCACACCAACTCACCATCCTCTGTCGGAGCGTAGATGTTTAGATATAAACAGTCCTCGCTCTGATCCTGAATGTATGTGGCTACTGTGTCCAGGTTATAGGTGAACCATATGGGCATCATGATCTCTGGCACGGTGTTGTGGATGTTCTGAGGGCACACAGGCATGAAGTGGGTAGCATTCTTGACACCTGACCAAGAGGAGGGCTGCTCTGGGGGCATGAAACGCTTCTCACCCACTGGTGGAGAAGCATAAGGGACCCCAAGATACTGGTCGACAGGCCGGAGCACCTCACTGGGCACGGGGACCCTGAGGCCTCGCAGCTTCCCAAACTGGGTGGTCACTGACGGGTAGAATTTCTGGCTCGTTGACTTGGTGAATGACCAGCAGGAACATAATATCCACCAAAGAAGAGCACAGTGGGTGATGGTGACAGTCCCTTGCTGATGTGGCAGGTGTGCAGGCAACAGATGGTCTCTAAATGTAGCCAGCCACATGGTCTGGGCAAGACAGTGCCCTGGCACAACACAAATGCACACTGTAGTGTCCGCTCAGTCCCTCTGCACTGACCCTGTCAAACACACATCACTCACTGCGCCTTTGGCTCCAACGGTTATCAAATCCAAATACACCTCAGTCAGGTATGGACCACCCTCGCTTCCGCTTTTCATTGCAGTGCACACAGATCTGAAAACAAGAGGATAAGAGAAATGAGACAATTAAACATCACAAATATGTGAAAATAGTCTTGAAAATCTTTATAATTGACACATTTTTGATGAAAGTAGTATCCTCTTACTAAATATTGGAGCTCAAAATACATATTTTTTATATAAGCTGTGTATTACTTCACTGCTAATAACCTCTTTGGACAAACTGCAGTCTTATAAGAGCAAATGTATGCTTTTATATATACAAATCATTAAATACTGATCTTTATGTACCAGTGGAGGAGGCGATGGGAGGAATCTGAAAGACCCATCTGCTGTGATGTTGGAGTGATGCTGCAAAAGCATCTCAAGATAAAAAGGTGTTAAGCACCCTGTTTCTTATGTAAAAGCAACCCAGTGAACAGCGAAGAAAGACAAATCTTTAATATGCACTGAAGAGAAATTAAAAGGTCTTCGTTGGAAAGAAAATCTATGAGTTGATTATGATGTTTCAGTGTTTCAAAAACACCAAATAGCCTATCTCAAATCATTTTGTCAAACATTGTGTCTTCCATCTTCAGTCAGCAACACTTTCAGCTGCTGACATGAAGATGCGTGATGGAAGTGTTTCACAGAACAAACATGTCTGATGGGAGTCACACCAGCACCAAACCCTCCTCATGAAGTAGAGTAATTGCAGGTTAATTGAAAGACTTGAGAAAGGCTTATAGCAGCATAAGACCGTTGGAATTCAATATTGGAAGAAAAGGATCCTTTGACGCCTTTCTGAAAAGCTGATTTGTTGCAGTCTGTGTGTGCTGCAATCCATTTTTCCCCAGTTTTCTCTTCTTTCAGCAAACACAAATGGTTAGTCAATGAAAGAAAAGTGCGTGTTATTCAGCCTTTATTGTCATAATAACTACATGAAACTGTTTTTTATTCTTAACACTAAATCAAGTATTAAGAAACACTACTAATTCACATAGCAGCCCTTTTGGAAGCCTAGATAAAATCTAATTGATTCCACATTTTTCTCAGTGACAAATTCCACTAATATTACACTACTTGAAGTGCAGATAATAATCTCTAACCCAAACCACTGTTACCAGAGCTTCTATATAAGGACGAGTGTTAACTAGTAGCTGGTTCATCAGCGTACACTGTGAATGCTTCAGTAAACAGGAGATACACATCCACCCCTAATCACATGTGCACACTGTACGTCAAATGTAAGTACAGATCTACAGAGAGAAAACCGTGTTGTGCTTCTTTCAATCTTGTAATCTAAACTGCACCCCATTTAAGTCCTCACAGCAGTAAGCATATATTGCTCGACATGGGGTTCTCGCTGGCTTGTCAATGAACAAAACAAAAAACAAGCTTGTTAACCTAATCAAACTGCCTGGAGCATTGTGAAAGACTGCAGCTAAACAGCTCTCTTTCAAACTGATGAACCTATCTATTAAGACGGGAGACAATTTCTTCCCTCGAATATGAGCAACTAATTAACCGTACATGCGGTGTATTGGCTTTCCTCTCTCCCTGCAACACTTTTGTTTACACTAGCAGGAAAATAAACACAAATAAAGGCAACTCGCCCCCTCTCTTTCACAGGTGCGGCACATTACCTGATATGCACAGCCTCACCGTCTGCCCATTTTTTTTTTTTTTTAAAAAGAACGAGACATATTAGAGTAATATCACAGAGGTTCATTTGAGAAATGCTGTACCCCTCTCTGCTCTGGGCCAGCTTTGTCTGTTTTAATTAACACTTAGATTTGTTCCTTCTCCTCTCTGTTATTTGACAGTGATATACGGGCTCCCAAGACATCAAAATGGAAAAGATGGAGAACCTGATTTTTTTTTTTTTTTTGTAGATCGTTGCACATCTTCTGGTTTTGATCTGACGCTGATAATAAATAACTGGATTCCATTTGGAGGTTAAAAAAAAATCTGATGTGAAATCATTATCAATTAACAAATTAGCAGACACATGCTGCACAGTGGGCATCACTAATGAGACTTGGTTAGTTGTCTCGAGCTTAAGATGCAGCTCTGGCAGTAAAAAAAAAACTACCAGGGCTGCTGCAGATCAAAGGGATAATATGAATTCTTAAAATGAGCGGCATTTCCATTTAAATTATACATGCATTCGTGATATTTGTATCAATAGATTTGCATTTTCTACCAGTGTGACTTCAAATGAAACATCTAATTGGATTGATTGGAACAAAGCTAGCTTTTTTATGACTGTACCTGATATACACTTCTTTCATTTTGTTTTCCTGATGTTACTGCAGAGAGTCCACTGAATACCGCCTTCAACTAGGCTGCAAAGTCTAATTTTTCCAACTTGTGGTCTGCGATGGGCCAGATGTGGATAAAAGCTTTATAGCTTACACCAAATGGGCCATGTAATAAAAGTGAGCCATCACTCAGTCAAGTTTGATACACTGCAAGTTTTTGGGCAATTTAAACTGGCAAAATGCCCGGCAACAAGTAAGGAAAGACACTAGCTGGGTAAAATATTTTTTCCAATTAAATGCCTACAATAACTCAGCAACTAAGTGATATGTTCAAAAAATGTTTTACGACCATAACATTTTATTCTAACAGACAATTTTGCAGCATCAGCCAGATGTGTATGCATCACAGTGGTGGCCAGGTCTCATGGGTTTTCCTGGAACCTTTAAATCACTATGACAGACTTTGGTTCCAGTTAAAGACGTATTAAAATGATTGTTATAATCATGTTTCACATCTCTACACCTGCATCATTGACAGGCACACAAGTCAACACCAATTCACCACTAATAAAAATCTCTGGGACAGCATCTTATTGATTGGTTTCTGGTAGCCGGGGGCCCCTTGTCATGACAGCATTTGTGAAGCCCTACTATGTCAGACAACAACAGTACCGGGCTCCCAATGCCCTTGTAATGCGACTGGTGTGGATTCAGACCGTTTTAGTGGATTCCCCCAAATCCGCCTAATATAGCAGTGCAATAAAGAGGAGGAGGGATTGATGCAGGGAAGACTAACAGACAGAAAACATGCAGGTGGCACTCCACATGATGACCACTGCTTTTATAAATGAATGAAATGATCCAGACCCACAGAGAAAACCAAGCCACAGCCCAGATAGCATCGACAAACTGCTGTAGTGTGTGTGTGTGTGTGTGTGTGTGTGTGTGTGTGTGTGTGTGTGTGTGCTGCCTCACGTTGTGACAGGGAAGCTTGTTTAATCTAGGTCTAGGACGGTGTAATATTGGATACAATGGGAGGAAAAAATTGACGAGCCAACAATTACTCCATCACGGTCAATCGTAGAGAAATAGCTCTAGATAAAACAATTAGCCCAGATGTCTGTGATCAATCTGAACAAAGATTCGTCCCACGGAGAAAAAAAACAAAAAAAACCCCAGAATCATTAGGTTAACTCACCTGCTTTTACAGAAGCTGATACGCGCTCCATCTCGAGATTTCCTCCATACCATGCCCGTCAGTTTCGCAAAAAGACAACGGACAGCGAGTGAAATATCCCCCAGTTTCAGCATCAAACACACAGATCTTCACTCTTATCTCCTGCTTTGCACGGTCTGCGTGCTTTGCGCATTCACGACGCCAAGGTCAGGAGCGCCAACGGTTTTAATGGAGCGCCCACCATAGAGATCTCTCTACGGCGCCCACTGCCAGCGCGTTACTAGGCAACCACCGGGATACGCCAGTGCATTAAATTCACCCTCTAACAGCCGACAAAATCCCAATTTAGAAACCATTAACTAACCACCTTAAACCTCGGACAGCACTCACGCACTCACATGCTTTGTGCTCGGCCGAAACCCATCTGCCTTTGACTAGATAAGTGTTTTTTTTTTCAAGAAGCGTGCAGGCCTGCGCGGTGAGAAGATGTGCGGGGTAGTTTAGAGCGAATACATTACATTTCATTGGCACATATAAGCCTTTTAGCAAATTTGTTACAGCCATGGCAAAATGGGATATAGGAAAATAAGAAAACACCAGAAAGAAACTGCAAACTGTCCTCCAATATGTTTATGTAGGCCTATATGTATATTTTAAATTCCTAATAAACTAATCCCCTTGTAGCTAAGTCTAAAAAAAATATGGATTCACTAATCAAACCTCTGTGCTCACACCACTATGTGAATTGTTTCTAAAAAACAACAACAAAACTCAGTGCTGGAGAGCCTTGCAAATTAATGAGAGCAATGAAACAACAGGCCTGCACTCTTGTTTAACAAGCAGATTGGATGGGCAATGCATGGAGAGTCTTCCCCCTATTTAACCACAATAGAAAACCCTTAAACAACTGTTGTGATGCAAAATGACCACAGGTGGCAGGAAATTAGTTCAAGACAAGAGGGAGCGAAAAGTTCTTTTCATGATGAAATACACTGCATACTGAAAATCACTAGTATTATGGTATTGTTTCTGGTGCTTCTTGAACTCATCGCCTGCTGGCTGCTATAAATGTTTCTTATGTGTTTATTTTAAGTATTTTTAATTTAGGGATTTAAGCTTACTTGGCTTTTCCGCTGTTAAATTTCTCCAGAAGTGTCATCTAAATGGATAAACTGAATCCCCATATGGAATCTGCTTTGACCATACACTCCAAATCCACTAACAGTATGAAATGAAATCCAGACAGCTGCTGACAAAGCAAACATTTTCCCCCACATATCGTTTTTTTTTCCATAATGCCCAGTGGCCATAGCTGTGATCTTTGCATGTTTAGAGCAGAGGCAGAGAGATGCTGCCTCTTGATGTCTGTTTAAAGCTGGGTTACCAAAGCGAGGAAAAAGCTTTTTATATGAGAAAATGGCCTGCATGGATGTCTGCTGATGCTCATGCAGGGCACAATATCTATATCTATATCTATATCTATATCTATATCTATATCTATATCTATATCTATATCTATATACTGTAGGTCACATACCATTATGAAGGTTATATTTCAAAATGCATGGAGATAATTACCTTCCATAATCAAGTTAGTTTTATGCATTCCAGACTTTCTGAAGAGGACATTTTTTTGTGCACTGGACTTATCAGCATTACCCTTGTGCCATGCGAAAAGTCCAACAAGTACATTCTGAAAGGAAGACATTTTAATTAAAGACCCAATTTCCACTCCAGATATGTGCAGTCATGGATAGTTTCTCCACATGAACTCTAAATGTGGGCTGAATCAGCTTGATTAGGGAGAAAGATGAAGCAGCTTCCGTGGCCGTGATTGTGCCAGAGCAGCCGTCGTCCTTCACTGTCTTCTTTCATAATGCAAAAATTCACATCTAGGGTTGGTAGGCATTCAGAGCTTTGCCGAAGGACAGCTCAGCAGGATGAAAGCTTACTGTACAGGACTTTAAACTGACTTAGCTTACAGTCCCCAGCATACCTTATAAAATACGAGGTCCTGTAGAATGCAAACTCTTGTACTTAGAGGAGTGTTTCAGTGGTGCCACAGGCATCAAAATACATATTTATATCAGTCTTTCAGGCATCATATACTTAATTTCTGCATATATTTGCTCTAGTACATGTCATGAAAGCCTGAATGTGTGTAGCCTGGGATCAATCTATCAAGGCCTCAACCAGCCTGTCCTGATGGGCCCACTTGTCAATAATCCAACATTGTTTTTTTCAAGCTGAGCCTGACTGGGCACCATGATTGCAGGCCTCGGCCACCAGGCACTCACCCATGAGCTCCCCTGCAGGCCTGGCTGGAGGAAGGAGCATCAGTGGAGCAAACTCAACTGTGAGAGGGGTTTGGCAGAATCAAGAAGAAGAACAACTGACATGGCCTCTGTGGTCACAAGCACTGGGTGACTGAAAGATTAAAATCGAGGTTACAAGAGGTCGAATTGGGCTCACCCTGAGGGTCTTAGCAAGGACCTCAGATAAATGAAAGGTACTCAGTGTAGTCTCCCTTCCTTGAAAGGAACCAGCTTAGGTGGTTTGTGCATCTGATAAGCATGACTCCCTGTGGAGGTACATCCAACAATAAAGGGATTACATATCCCATCTGCCCTGAGAGCTCCTCGGGATAACCCAGGAGGAGCTGGAAGACGTAGCTGAGGAGAGGAACACCTGTGCTATCTTGCTGCTGTTGCCGCCACCTGATCCCAGATCAATTTGCCATATTAAACCTTTTTGGCGACAACTCATAAACCTACCACAGTCTGCTGTCTGCCTTTTAAAAATGCTCTTCTCATCTGTCATGTCTGTGTTTCAAGCACTGTAGTCAGTGAATATCCACCTTCATTATCTCTTAAGCATCCTTCAAGGAGACATAGCATCTTAATTCAGCCCTTTGTCTAATAAGGGTCAGTATTGTCTTTGCTTTCTGGATTCCCAGTGGCCCTTTCCCACCCCTCTTTTCCTTTGCTTTGTTCTTCAGGACCTACTGCAGTGTCTGTTGAGTGCTGAGACGATACAGCACCAGCATGCCCAAATAATGCACAGCACTCCTACCGTTCTCCTCAAACAACCATTTCACTACATAATGGATATGATGCAAGATTCACAGTCTTTCATGTTGTCCTGGCATCTCTCGTGTTTCTTGGTAATGTACCTATATTTCTATAAATTTTTGTCATTTGTTGAGATATTTACATAGCCATTTCCTTCCTACAACTTCTTCCTCTCAGTTAATTTACTTTCTGTATGTCACTGGATTTCATTGTCAGGTTATATTTATATATTTTTTCATTAATGTAAATGAAACAAAATAAAATGTATCTTTGTTCCTTGAATACACCATAAATAGATTACATTAGATTAGTATGAAACTTTAATGAACCCCAGGGGAAAGTGGGTCATGGTAGCTGTAGAGATATACAGTAGATAAGACAAGAGCAAATAGAAATGGCTGATGAAGATACTAGAAGAAAAAACACAACAAGATATATAAAAAATATGGTGGTTATAGTGACTATTGCACAATGAATATACTGCCAATTGCATAACAAGTGATAGATAGAGTCCTTCATTTGACAGTGAACACATGTTTTTAGGTTATAGATGCAGTGAATACAAAATGTGCATCATTGCAGACAGAGGATAGTGAGCACACAGAAATCTGTCAAAATATGCAAATGTCTAATGTAAATTATTCATATATTGATCATTTTAGAGTTGGAGGTGACATATTTATAGATGCACCTCATTCCAAAAAATCAGCTACAAAACCAACTTATTACCAAATCATTAAAATCTGCACTTATTTGCTACTCTAAAAGGTGCGCTCCCTTTTCTGTAGGACTGGAGATATCATGTAGAAATTGTCTGTCAGACACCTCTGGGTGTTCTTGAGGTGGGGGTCCTGGGTAAAGAAAAGAAAAGCTTAGTTTATCAATTCATTAAGTGCGTGTCCACAGAGCCCATTTTCCACTAATGGTCACAATGATATCTCTATTCAAATTAAAATACCTCATGGAATAATCTCATGTGAATGCTCTTATGGACCAGAACTTTAATTGCACACACTAAGGGACAGGTAGGCAGAAGTAATGATTAATTTTCATATGATGTATGCTGCTCTCCCTGCTGTGATTTCCCAGCCAGTGTTCATTATCAGTATCTAACAGCTTATAATGCTTTGTAATTTACCCTGCACTGAAGTATAGCTTATTATGATAGGGATCCCCTATGGAGTTTGAGACCCTTCTATCATTACCTCCTATCATACGATACTGTGTGTCAATCAAACTCACAGCTCCACCCCTGTGCAACAAAATGTTATGGTACTGGACTTAGGATGTCCTGAGTTTGGTCTATCAGGATAGCTGCTATCCCAGGTTGGGTACTGGATCCGTGCCACGTAAACTCTGCACCAATATCACGGTTTAGCCTGGGCCAATGCAGGGTTTTGTCTTGGGAAGGAGACGATAAATGTGGGGCAGTCTGATACAGCAGGAAGTCCACCCTGCAAGACTGCGCTCAGGGAAAACGAAAACCAAGTTTACTTTAAGGTTCCTTCCAATCTCCCGTGATGCACCGCGCTGTTGTAATTTGTTGTGTATTTATATTAAATTAATAAACATGAATATTAGCCGGGTTGCAGCGACTGCTGAAATCCTTTAACTAATTTAAACGACGTTTAATTTGAACATAAAAAGTTGGCTAACATAAGTAGCTCAGGCGGAGAGTTCACCGTTGTAAACCTGTAACTAAGGCAACGACGAATGACGTGAGTCGCGGGAGAATAAACGCTATCAGAGCAACACAACAACTTGGGAACTGTTTGTGTTCCTGTTTAGTTTGTGATTTCCAATTATATATGTTGGACATGGAGGGACATAACTTTGGGAAAGACAGGCTTATCGTACCCACTGATTTCACCTCAGCGACGGTTTCAAGTAAGTCGCTTTTCCAGCCGTATTTTGGTGAAGCTGACATTTGCTCCTAACTGAAAACCAGCATTAGCTAGCCTTCAGTGTAACCTGCGTTAAATTAAAACACTGGCTGAGCTATTTTGCGTTAGTCTGCTCTATTGTTAACCGATTATTATCAAGAAGAAGAGGCTGTTTTAGGGGAGGGGAGTGGTCAAGTTAATCTTTCTAACTCTCTTTACAGTTCATTGTCAAAAGGTTTGGGGATAACGTAGTAGAAATATTTATTACATTGGTGACGACGCTGAAGTTAGCTTCTGATTGGGGGTGAAGTTAAATGAAGGGAAAAGTTACAGAGGAAAGTTAAGGGAAACATAAATGATATTTAGCGGCTTATTCTCCGTTTTGCACCACATGCACTTGTGACAAAGCGTTACATATCGTAGCAAAAGTCTTAACGCTGTTTAAACCCACTTTCAGATTTGTGAAACCTTTATTTTGCTTATGAAAGCAGAAAAAGGGCGATTTCTCAGCGTTTTTCCCCCAAAACCACTGTACTTAGCCTTGTCAAATCTGGACTAGATTAACAAGGAGACTCTAGAGAGTCTCATTAAAACACAGTTTCAGATTTGTGAAACCTTTATTCTATTTGTGACAACAGAAAAAAGTCGATTTAACTGCTATTTCTCCATCCAGACCAGATTTTTTTTCTGTTTTCACAAATAGAATAAAGGTTTCACAAATCTGAAAGTGGGTTTAAACAGAATCAAGGCTTTTGCAAAGATGTCTAACACTTTTTCACAAGTGTAAGTGGTGCAAAAATTGAACTTGCCCCTTAACCCCGAATCAGAAGCTGTGAATCGGAAGCTAACTTCAGTGTCGTACATTGGCATAGGTCTAGACTGGCTAACATATACACACTCATTCACAGTCACATTTCATTTTATGTTATGCAGGGAATATCCAGGACAACCTGGTGCCCCCATCGCATTTCACATCGAGTGTCCAACCTGTTGGAGCACACAGACGCGTCCAAGTCTCAGGGACACCACCATCCATCTCCTGGATAAACCCAAATTTATCATCAGCACCATCAGAGGATCCAGGTCCTGCCAACCCATGGCTGGCCATCACTCAGGCCCAACAAGAAATACTGGAGCTGAGGAAAGAAAATCAGAGGATGAGGATATTACAAAGAGACAGCGTAAGAGGAAGAGCCCCTGTGGATCACCCATCAGACTTTAGGGCAAGGTATCCCACAATATGTTTTATATGGTCAGATATACCATTGTTGTGTGTTAGTTGGGTGCCATATTGGGTACACAAATAGCTCCTCTTCCTCAAACACAGATCTACAGAGAGAAGTGAGCAGTGGTCCAGATGGGAGTCCGAGTGGCGTCTGGAGGCAGAAAAGCACAAGGCTGAAGCTGATAGGTTGAAGGGGCAGGTGGAGGCCCTGAAAGAGACTGCAGGGAGATACAGGGAAGAGATGAGAGACAAAGACATCACCTCGAACAGGTAGGAGATATGCTTATGTAGCAAAGCAGTGGTTTGTTGTACTGTGCCTGATAATGCTTTGCAATTGAGTCATTTTATGGTTGAGTCTGGTATTCTCTGTGTAACTACACGTTGCAGAAATCAGTGATAAATACTTTTGAACAACCTTAACATGGCATAACCTTTGTACAACAGACAGGGCCATGATTTGGAAGCAATGCGTGAGGAGCTTTGTAAAACAAAGACTGAACTCGGCCAAATCAGAGAGGAGCTCACTTGCAGCTGCGTGCAGAAGGAGAAAATAAGCTCACAGGTAGTGTTGTTTACTGATAAAACATTTCATTTTGACGTTACTGTCGACTAAGATCGCCAGAGAGTTACTGACATTATATAACTCAGTTTGACAGCTTGTAGCCTGGTGTTTTTAGTATAGTCTTGTTGTCTTAATAGTCGCTTACTGTCACTTGGCAATTTTAATTCAGCAAAAATTTGCATGATTACTTTCATATATGAATATTCTTCTGTGTTTCATGTTGTGTTCAACATCATTTTGTGTCTTGCAGCTTGAAAGACTAAAGAGAGAGTCTGGTGAGGAATTTGCAAAGATGAGGAAAGCTGTAGAGAGGAGCAAAGAGGAAGCCCGGGAGCTTGCTCTGAAGGCTGAGATGGGCAGGCTACAGGCAGAGGAAGAGGCCAAAAGACATGCTCTTAGAGTGTCAGAGCAACTGGCGGAAATGCAGAAGAAGCAGGAGGTAGAGGTATGTGGCAAAAACACTGCAAGGAAATTGAAACCATCCTAAATTTTACACATATTTGGAGCAAGATGATGCAGTTATTTGAGTGACCTCCGTTCAGCTAATGGCCCTGCAGCCCAAGCCCCCCGCGTCAGTGATTACCCACCCCGCTGAAATGTCCCTGAGCTTTTCTGTAACAGATCCTTTAGTCTGACCTTCCTCAGGGGGGGTGAAAGGAAATTTCTCCTTGGGGATCAATAAGGTATTACATCATTTGTATGTGTCTTAAAATTTCCAGTGTTTGCCTTGTTTCACTTTCAGCTGCAACAACTGAATGATTCCCACTCTGCAGAGTTGAGTGCAGCAAGAAAAACAAACGGAGAACTACAGGACAGACTTCAAGTAATGACCTCAGAATTGCTGCAGCTGAAAAGCAGTCTGACGGAGGTATCTACTGAGAGAGACGGGCTGAAAGAACATTTAAGGTGCCACATTCAATTTAAAACTAAATAGAGATGAACTACGATTTCACTTTGGAGCCTCAGAGTTACTGATTTTTTTTTTTTTTATTTCTTTTTTTTTTTTTATGTGTATATCATTTTTCAGCCAAATGGGACGAGCTTTTGAGACACAATCGGCAACTCTGCACAGCCTCAGAAATTACATCGGCCAGCTCGCCCCAGAGAAAGGAGAGAAGGAACAATTAAATGAAACTGTCGAGGTGGAGACAATATAAACAGTATTGATTGCAATCAGCCTACTATAAAGTAATTGCATGGGGAAACACTTAAATGTTGTTCTTTTCAGTAGATTGATGAAAGAATAGTGGAGCAAATTAGTGTTAGATTTGCATGTTATACTAATTCATCCCATTATGTGTACTTGTCTTTAAATTATAATCTTGTAAATTTTGTAGAGGCTGAATAAAGAGAAAGCGGCTCTTCAGATGACCACAGAGCTTCTGACAGTCAGACTTAACTCTGTGAACGAGATACTCACCCTCCAAGAGGAGAAAATGGCGAAGATGGTGAGTGTTTTTTGGTTTATTCAGAGTTAGAATCAGCAACTACAACTACAGTCAACAACGGGGATGCTCAGGAAACTGTCAGAAAGCCACAAGTCGGATCATAACTCTCTAAATAGGTCTATCAAATGATTACAAGCCTAGGCTGAGAGCACATGGTGAGCACTACCACTGCTTTTTGCAGGCTGAGCCACTGCTTTCCTCCGTATATGTCTGTGCCAAACAAGTACTGTAATTACCTATCATTGTGTGCTGTTGGCTTTAGGTTGTAAAGTTTTCAAGGGTAGTCCTATCTCAGAAGTCTGGAAAAATGGTCTGAAGTGATTTTGAGGACACTCATGCCAACCATTTTCCAAAGCAGACCACGGGGTTTTAGATTGATAATGGAAGACAAGACTACAGAGCCCTGAAGTGAGTGATTCAGGTGGCAGAGCACTTCACCAGATGTGCTACATCCAACTTTTTTTCTTGCTTTTGTACCCGATTTTGATTTCCATTCATGTTATTGTGAAATGTATGCCGACTTGCAGAAACTTGAAAGCTGTTTGAGATAGGAAATCCATCGTAGTAAACAAGACATATTCTGTGTTCTTTGGAGGTTACGTGTTTGTTGTAATATGCTTGTGGGAGAAAAAGAAAAATCATTCATCATTTTAAAAAATTGTGCGCGTGTGTGTTTATCCTACATGTGTGTGTTTAAATAGACCTCAACTGACCTACTTGTGAAAAATGGATCTGAGGGCCTTAATGTGCTTCACCTCTGGAGAGAGAAAGTCTTCAAGTTGTGCGTCCAGCTTCGCTCAAAGGACATTGAACTACGAGGAGAGAAGGATAAACTTCTGTCAAAAGTATGAAAACCGTCGTCTTTTAGTATACCACAATACAATCATGTCCAGTGTGTTTGAAACAGTGTTATAAGTTGGGTCCTGTATCGTGCTGCGTTTTAGGTCAGATTCATGGAGCAGCAGCTCCAGCAGGAGCAGCACCGGGCTAGTGTGCTCCAACACAGTCTAGATGACAGGATAGCTGAACTGGACCTGGAGAGAGTGGAAAAGGAGGTGAGTACCAGAGCAAGAGATGTGATTTAAGTGGCTGTCTGAAATTTTGATGATGAACGATACATTTGGGGGCTGCTTAGTAAAGTGATAAATGCTTGCACATTTTTACCACAACAGAGGATGAGGACTATATGAAAACTTTGCAAGGTTCTAGTAGCAGATTTGCGGTTGAGGTTTTAAGAACAGCAGCTGGGCACAAAGACACACTCAAAACTGAGCATTGCAATAGATTTGTGTAAGATACCACGTTATTTGGATGTGTGTTTTTCTTCCCCAGTCAGTGAAACAGGACTTAACCCAGACTCACAAGGAAAACTCACAGCTGAAGTCACAGAGTCACAAAGCAGAAGCTGAACTCAAAACCCTGACAGAAGCAGTAAATAGGTAAAACACATTTATTTGAATTCAATAATGAGAGGATTGGTTGGTTTAAAAAAAAAAAAAAAGCAAAACCACTTTTCTTGTCAGTGTTAGAAGTTTCACTACAGTTAATTCTATGTTCTCATGTATTTCTGCTGTGCCTCACAGGTTCAGTCTTGCATTTGGAAGCAAGGTGGCAGAAGTGGATGCAGCTCAAACGAGACTCAACACTTTCACCCAGAGGCTAACTTTCGCTAAAAGACGAGTGGACACCATCCATGGTGCAGTTAATGGGCTGATTGTGATGCTTCAGTTCAAACTGCATTTGTCTGATAGATAAAGGACATCACAATGTTTTTGCTTTACAGGTTTGATCATGAGGAGGCAGGCTCTGCAGAAAGTTCAGCAAGCCAGTAAACAGGCAGATCATGCTGCTGACAGGTATCTGTCAATTTTTACATGATGAATGCACCTAAACGCCACCTGGGTACAAGAAATCAGTGTTGAAAGTGTTTATTCTGATCAACAGCATGCACAAACCCGTCTCTTCTCTTTAGCTGTGACCAGTAGATATAATATGTTTACTTCTTAAATTATGTAAATGATGTATCACTGGTCAGATAGGCAGTTGACTGATGGATATAAATGCGATCAATTTACCATCTTCTATTGAGTATTCATTTAATCCACCAACCCCTTCAGCACTAATTCAATGAATTTTAATTATAATCTTGATTTATACAGTGTCCAAATAAAAGCATAGTGCTTATAAAACCATGCAAAAAAGAAGAAGCTGTCAAACATTAAATAATCAGTTTCAGCTTTTTTAGGTTGGAAAAAGACTAGGTTGATGTTACTGAAATCAGTTTTGCAAAGAATATTTTCTT
This sequence comes from Thunnus albacares, assembly GCF_914725855.1. Taxonomy (NCBI): domain Eukaryota; kingdom Metazoa; phylum Chordata; class Actinopteri; order Scombriformes; family Scombridae; genus Thunnus; species Thunnus albacares. The sequence goes on along the minus strand of NC_058118.1, from coordinate 10,607,967 downwards.
CATCTGGTCAGTATATCACGTTATTTCAATTGTATGCAAAGTCGGTTCTTCTAAGGGATTTATTAGCCTACTTGTAAAAACAGTTGGTTTCTGGCTGGCTTGTCTTGTTATACACTTTGTGCAGTTGCTTCTCTACCTCTCTGGTTGACTTTCTGCTCTTTTGTTTGCTCTGCCATCTTGTCTGTGTTGCCCTGCAGCATCAGAAACCTCCAAACAGAGCTTAGTCTGGTGTGTGAAGAGAGGGACAAGCTAACACAGGAGCTCAAAAGAACCCCGGAGCTCATCGAGAAAGCGTTGGCTGATCTGAAAGAAAAATGTGAGCACCCTTACAACTCACAACACCTTATTAAAATTCATGATCTGTTTATCTGTTGTGTATCCGTGTTTTGGTGATACATGTGTCTCAGTTTACCTTCGGACGTCTCCTCAGATGAGAGCAAACTGAGGGAGCAGCAGCAGGAGCTGGAGCAGAGCTGGGTGGAGGTCCGGCAGGCTGCGGCCGGTCGAGAGGAGGCCCAGCAAAGCCTGCAGCAGATCCAGGCCCAGCTGGACGAGAGCAAGGTCAACCTGGAGAAACTCCAATCTGAACTGCTCAGCCAGCAGGAGCACAGCGAGCAGGGTGAGGCAGCAGTTACCTAAAGCCGCATGACTGTTTTTCAGCCTTGACTTATCCAGGGCGAGCAGACTGAGCACTCCTGATCTTTTTCAGAAATGTCCTTCATCGCAGTTTCCACATATTCACACCTAAGATCAGTTTGCCACTTCAGTCTTCTCAGTAGTTTCACCGGAGCATTTGGGGATTAAGTGACATGCTCAAGAGCACCTTGACTGACGTTGTTCAGGGACGGTGTTACTGAGTTTCTCCAATCAGTTTTTCCCAGCTGGTTCAAGGATTCAACCTTGCCACCTCTAAATCTTCTAAGCTCTAAACCTGCAATAACTGTTTTTTTTTTTTTTTTGCCACCTGTGAGCATCGGAAACAAGCTGTGAACATTTACTGACATATCATCACCTTTTAAGTTTTTATAACAAGCTTGTTAGCAAACAGTTGCCTATATATACATCCAGCAGATGCAGACCAACATTAGCATTCATTTGGAGTCATGTTCCTGTCCACCTGGCAAATTTAAGTCCACCCTCCTTAAGCTCTGTTTTGGTCTCCACAAACTGAGGGAAATATCTGGCTCTTTTACTACTAAATGCTCTGTTTAGTGCTGAGCAGGTAGTGTACAGTGGGTTTTTTAGAGTTGTTTAGATGAAAACAGCTGTCTGCTGTGGCTGAAAACAATGGTATGAGAGTCAAGAGAATGAACCAAAACAGCAAATTTGCAGGCCACCCAACCAAAAGTCAGGTGATTATTCTCTGCAGGTTGATCACTATGAGCGAACCCTTTCACATACAAGTAGTCATATGATTTGTTGTTAATATAAAGATATTGATTATAGCTTTAATAACTTTACAATAAGTTTAACATAATGCAGGCATTAAATTCACACTGTTGGATGCAGTTTCTTTGAAATGCATCACTGTATATTTCTCTGCTTTTATTGAAACAAAAGCTTCACCAATGTTTGCCACCAGCTTGAATTAAAAAAACTAAATGGAATTGATATTTGTTCTGACCTTTAGGCTATTGCTACCTTGCTGTTTGTCAGTCCTTTATGCACTACCATGGACACATTGTAATAATTCATAACTCTGAAATTGATTCAATCAGCTCCTTGTTTGTGGAGGTCGTGCTATCTATGAGAATTTGCTAACAGATTTGATCAAATCCTGTTCATCCCCTGAGGTCCATACAAATACAGAAATAAAGACTCATTGTTTCCCATTGTGTGAGATTCTGTACTGAGGGATGTTGTATCTGTTATTCCTTTCAGCCCTGCAGGAGAGAGTGTCTGAGATCGAAGACCGCTGTGCTGAGAAGCTGAGACAGATGGAGTTTCAAGTCAATACAGCCAGGAGAGAGCACACCAAAGCAGGTAGCAGGATTAGCACCATGCTACCTCAGCCCACAGCAGCTTAACATGGGGGCTGAAGTCATATCTGTAAGGCAGACTGTGATCTAATATGACTGGAATTGTTTGCGCTGTATATAACAGCATTTCCCTATGGCTTTTGATATGTCTGTATTGGCTCTTGCAGTTATGACTTTGCGGCAGTTTGAGAGAGAGGCGGCGAGGAAAGAGAACCAGATGAGAGAAACTCAGCATTTGCACAGTGAACACACAAAGAGGGAGGTCCAGAATAAACATCTGAAGGAGACGGAGAGGGACAAAAACCTACTGCTGGTAATACTTTAAAGAAAAAGTCAGTTGTGGAAAATTTAGTTTCTTTCTTCATTGCTGTTGATGACCTCCTATGACCTGAATTTGTTGTAGGCCTCAGAGAGAGGGCTGATGAGTGAGTTTACAAGAGTTCGCACAACAGCTCTACAAAACTCTACCGCTCCCAGGGAACAACAAGAAAAACCTGCAGATAGAAGTCGCTCTGCAGAAGCAAAAATCCAGCTACCTGCACACAGTAAGTAGTTTCCTTACTGCTCACTTATCAGACATTTTTCTTCAGTCCTAACATTTACACAGACATGATTGATCTGACCAGTGACCTGTCTGTATCCTGTCAGCGAGACTCTTTTCTGTTTTGGAGGAGCTGCACACTCTCAGTGCCGCAGTGGTGAACAGCTCTGAGGACTCTGCAGAGGAGGAGGGACAGAATGACAGCGTGGAACCATCCACAGCTGATACATGAAGACGCTTCACTGGAGCCAGTCAACACACCCTTTAATTTGTACGACAGGTGGGCAGTTTTGATGCTTTTGGGAGGAAAAAAAGTGCAGCCACTGGAGCCAAACATCAGAAAAACATATATATGTCACATTATTACTGAGTGTTTAACAAGATGACAGCTAAATTTAACAAAAATATATATTTAGGTATAAAATTCTTTTAATACATCTTCTACATTTATCTCCAAGATGATTTTTAACAGCGAAGATAAAAATATATTGATTGACTGAATATTTAACTTAAGTTTTTTTTGTGAAATCTACAAAAGCACTTCTCAACCAAAGTTGAATGAAAGGTTCAGATTTTTATGTGAATATCTAGTTTCAACATCAAACAGAATAATCTGGTACGTCAGTCTCTTGCTTCGACTAAATAACCTCACCAATAAGACTATGTTCACTCTTATACCGAATCTACTTGTTTTGAATAGTTGCCCTTTAAAAGTGGTCCCAGACTAGTTTTGAACCGTGTTTATTGACTCAAAGAAATGCTTTAAGTTAATTTGATACGGTTGTGAAGATACATCAGATAAAATAATTTAAATTAAAAATAACTGTCAATGGGAAAATAACTGGACACATGGTGATGACTTTATTAAATGCAAATATGTAACTAGATTTTTGTCAGTTTCAGTGAGCTTTTTATTCGTTGGCAAAGAGAAGCCTGACAGATACAAATACAGCTGACATAGTACTCGTTTAGATGATTGTGTGATGATCCAAAGTGTCTCTTCGTTATGCAGAGACTGGTGCCATGTCTTACTTGTCATTGTGACTTAATAAAGTATTTTTGTATTGCAAGTTCTGTGGTGTTAAGTGATATGTTTTTAAACAGTATTTTGGAAAATGGTGATGAAGCAAGTGATGATTTGATCATGGCATCACTTCAGTTCACCACTAACACTCAGTAGCAACGTCAAACCCATTTAAAACATTAAAGCAAGCTTTTAAATAAGCTACTTTTTAAAATTAATTCAGATTTTTGCATTAAGAATTAAATAAATAAGAATTTAAATGAAGTTGCTGAGAATGCTTTGTTCTGATAAAGCAGGTTTTAATGTGATTGGTGCATCTGCTCTGTTTCTCTTTATATTACACGGGGACAATTGGGAAGACCTATATGATTTCATATTGAAAAAAATCAATATTTTCTATTTGAAGTTCCTCTATAGAGGTCAATTTTAAAATGGCTTTGCAATCATAGGATGGATGCTGATAAACATCAAGATGAACCATATAATTGGGCTATTTGTCATGTTGTCATGAGTACTAATAAATTTTGCAATAGTTCAAAGTTTCCAGCCTCTAGGTAAAAGCATCTCATTGAGAACCGAAGGAGAGCAGAATGAAAATACTAATAATGTTGAGACTTTTCTACTCCGTTTTCTAAGAGCATCAGAAATCATTTGCAGGGACACACTGGTTACTGGAGAGGTGATTCATCTTGCCGAGCGGAGAGCGAATGCATCAAATTAAATTTTTTAAAAGAATATTATCGGATTTCAGCAGTGCAGTACTGCTTAGCTCTGCTGCCTCAGAGTTTGCAGAACAACACATAAGGTATGAGAACATTTTAATTTGTATTTTATATTAATCCTTTATTAATCTTACAAAGTGAAGTAAATATGTGAAGAATAATTTTAAAGGAACAAGCCACAAATTTAATATTCATTCTTCAACAGCCTTTTCATGTGCCATATTTTGGATCACATCATTTATTAACGTCATACATTAATATTAGAGGCAGCCTTATATCGATATCTCTGTAATATTAATAATTGTGAGTCATGATAGCAAATGTACAAGTGGGCCGACTTGAAGAAAACACAAAAAGGCAACTGAAAGCAAACGTCTCATTTGTGTGCAGGTTAAAGCCAGCAGAGGGCGTTGTTGTCAAAGCTTAGAGCAGCACATACAGTGATTTCCACCATTCATTTAGACTAACTTCTGTGATGTGGTTTCCTCATAATATAATGAAAGACAATGAGGAACAATATGATTTCTATAGGTTATACAGGTGTTTCTTACTTGCAGCTTTAAGTTGGGCAGTGAATGTACAAGGATACTTGTAGTGAAAATCACTCAACCAACTATCAGTACTTAACTCTTCATCAAATGCAAAGGAAACCTTTCCATCACCGTTTCATACCTCATGTGCTGTACTGTGTTTCTGCACTAATGGCAAAGTGAAATCTTTTAAACATGACAACAGGATTCTGGTGGAAAAACTTTCAAGATGATGCAAAATTATTGTTCTGTCCCCTGAGCGTAGCAAAAACGGATGTTACAATCTACAACCTGAATAAATGCATTTTATCCATCTTTATTGCCTCAGCGGTGTTGAGAGACTAGCACAGCAGCCAGACAACACCGTGGTAAACCGATGAATAATTTAGTAGAGCATTGCACTCCAGACAAGACATGAAATAAATGAGGTAATAAAAACCAATCAATAAGCTCCCGGTGGATTTTTATTAACAATTCAGAATTAATGGCATGTAAAATAAGTGCTCCAAACAAACAAGTGAGTGCCAACTAAATGTGTTTTTATTTTTTATTTTTATTTTTATTTTTTTTTACATATCTGTCTCCCATTTGTGTTGTGTGTGTGTATATATGTATGAACCCTCCTCCCTCTGGTTCTCAGGCTGATACTGTGCTGTCAGAGTGCAGCGCGTCAAACCACAACGTCTGCTGTCATCAAGTGTCTGTGTCAAGGCTCAGTAAAAATATTCTTTCCCTGGTATGAACAAAACCTGCAGGTTCTTGCCACTGTTTGAATGTCATAGAAAGAATTTTGCCCTTTAGATGAACTGTATTGGTTTTTAATAGCCTTATCACTGCTATAGCCTGTGTCAAATATTTATGACACAACATACACAGAAACCAAATCTTACAAACACTTTGAGATTAGAAACAGAGTTCTATATTGTCCACCACACTGAGAAATGAAACTTCTCCATAGTCCAGACAACCAGCTAGATTTAGTTGATGAAATATTAGCCGGCAAACACTGCTTGTTGTTTTTCTTCTTTGCTTTCAGTTTTTCTATCTTTGCTCCTCACACAGCAAACCAAGTTTTCTGCATCGCCAACTGGCCGCCACCAAAGTCAAACCTCACACGTCTGAAGTGTTGTGCGAATCCTCCGCCTGCAATACATTCTGTCACACTTTGCCAAATGTCCCCAAAGTCAGGTCCTCTTGGGGCTAGTCCTCATTCAAGTTTGCTGCAGCCACTGACTGGAATATGCTACAAAAATCCCTAAAACTGGTCAGTTTTTACCAACTATTTTCTCCCAAGGACATTATAACTGTTTCTGAAAATCAAGTTTTATAAAATCCTAGTAGATTCCTTTGTTATTTGCTGCTTGCAGTATTTAATAATTTATGAAATCTGTCATTAGAGGATTAGAAGCTACAAATACTATCATATCCTCAGTCGTGGGATGAAGATGAACTGTTTCAAACAAACTTGTCTAACACAGCGGCTTGACTCGTTCAGCCTAGTCCACATCTTTGCAAAGTCCCCGCAGTTCCGGAGGTCAGAGCAAACTTGGAGCTGTGCGTGATGTTGATGTGATCCAGTAAGTCAGGGGTGTCAGCCACCAGTGTGGCATGCTGCATCAGAGCATGGCGGATGGTTGTGCACTGCTGTGGCAGGCTATGCTACAGGCTAGAACAGCAGCCACGGAGGAGAAGCACGAGGAGAGGCAGCCAAGTAACCCTATTTATAGATGCAGGCATGTGGAGCATTGTTTGGGGGGGTTTGGAGTGGACTGAACTGTCCAATCTTTTAACTACAGAAACGTTTTATGCTATTTTCCTGTTGTGGGTTTAAATGAGGCAGAATTCTGTTTTTCTTGTTTTAGTGTCTGTTGTGCAGCAGGCTAAGCGACAGTCTTGACCCCTGAACACTGACAAAAATAGATGATAAAAACACTTTTGCAAACAGAGTCCCATTTATCATAGAAGAAAACTTAAAAAAAAAATATATTATGTTTCCAGCCATTATACATTATAGTATACAGTACCCGATGCGTTTCCACATACACAGTTCAATTTATTTTAACATTTCAGATCAATAAAAAAGTGCTTGAAGCCAAACCTCTTTTTCAGAAAACTCAGTGAGGTGATATTGATAAGATGGCTGACATATGGTTGGTTTTCGAAACGACAACATGTCTTCATCCACGCATGATGAAGTTTCCACCTGTGCCAATCAGTTCGGAGCTGTAATTGAAGTTCCCCTTTGGGATGATCAGTGTAATTGGGAATGCAGTGGTGAGATGTCGGTGGTGTTTACCAGATGCGTGAATGAATGAACAAATGTTGCAACTGATGCTTCCCACCTTTTGTTATTGACACAATGTGACGAACAAAGAGGCTCTCCGTACATGTGTTTAACCTGTTGTAAAAATAAAAATGCAAAAATTAAAATCGGGTCATGATAAGTGACACATTTGCCGAGATGGAATCACTTTTCTAATATTATGATTAGTGACTCGTTTGGAAGTAGATATAGTTATGTATATGTCACTATGGGTGCAAACTAAGCTATTAAAAACAATGTATATGTCAAGAGTAACACCTGCACAGTAACCTCAGTCCACAAGTTTTATTAAACCATTAGCTGCCAAAGTTCTGATCCAGGCCTGGATCCAAAGATCTTAAATTCTCTTATATTATATATATATAAGGCAAAGAGCGAATCTTGTCTAAATGAAAAAGTTATCTGTATCAGTGTAGGTTCCAACCAGCATCATATTTTGCCCCTAATTCATCAGTCATGAGTATCTTAATATCTACATCAGTGTCACAGACGTCTCCTATTCACCATTTCGGTTTTGGCATTTGATACGTTTCATATATTGCAAACCTCACTGAGCATCTGATATGCATTTACAAAACCTTCAGAGGTCCTGTTTATTTGAATTATTGTGAAATGTCGGCACTAAACATTCAAATAGTGTTTGTGCTGTTGGATGAGACTGTAAGCAATTTAGACCGAGATCACCTTCTACGGACTCAGCTTGCATAAAGCAAGAGTGAGAAAAACTTCAGCAACAAAACTGCAGCAGTGAATTTTTCAGTTATCACATTAAATATCCTGCCGAGTATGTGGACTAAAGTTTCTCCGTTGTTTTAGAGGTAATGGGACTGAGAACATCAATGGGAAGTCTTATGTTAGCTCTATCCTTTAAAACATCTGTTGCTGAGATCTCATCAGGCAGAAAAGGAGACAAGGAATGTTTGAGAAAACAGCACAACGATAATTAAAATTGCCAGCCTAATTTGTTTTGTTCTGTAAGCGCTTTGCCTGTGGGATATTCAGTTAAAGACGAGGGAATGTTTAATCAAATTTCCATTAATATTCATCCGTGCTGCTGCACCTTAGCTCCCTCTGGTTACCAACATGCTGTTCAAATATCACTTCCTAATTACCAGATTTTGAGACTTTGATTTCATAATTTTCTTCATTTGCGAACAATCTGTTCTGCAAAATATCATTTTGATTCTGTTGCTGCTCTTTCTTTCAGGGACACTTGTTTGAGAAGATTGCAATGTGACAGTTTAATTACTTAGTATAGTAACGGACAAGTGAACTTTTCCCTCCACCTCTTTTCAATTATGTATCATCATAGTTTTCCATCATGTCAAGAGGAAAAGAAATAGTTGTTTGCTGAAGCAACTCTGCCATCTGCAAACAATAAATATCTTTCAGCTTTTGACTTGAAGAAATGAGCCTAATGATCATAGAGCACTGTGATCCATTCCTCTACGTAAAAACATTGCCTTGAGCTTCCCTTATTCCAACAGATATGCTAATAATAAAATAGTATTAACCTCAACTCATTTTACTAACACTGTACCTGACAGGCATCTTAATGAGACAATCTCATTGCACACATTAGAGGTTTCCAATCTGAGACTCTATGCAGGTTTTCACTCAATCCAGAGCAGCAGCTGGATCATGGTTGGAGACCCCCTTATATACGTCATAGCATGTAACAACAAACTGCATGATATATGAAGCTGCAGCAGGATCTTTTAGGGAATAAAGCATAAACTCTAGCATGGTATGATCTTGCAGCCCAAATTCAAACAGGATCAAACTGAGATTTTTTTTTCAGCTGTCTGCACAATATACCAAGTGAGGTGATAAAACGACCACAGACATAACAGCATACAATTCAAATACATGCAACATGAGCTGTGACATAGATTCTATTTCAGCTTGCTGCAGTTGTTGAATTTTGGGATTTTGCCCTCATTCTTTGTCAAGCTCAGTGAAGATGGATGGGGAGTGACTGTGATCAGCCACAGTATCTTTACGTCCTCCCAGGTTTTCAGTCAAAGTCATATCTGGGCTTTAGTGGGGTCGTTCAAGGATTTTCTCGTTATTGCTCATGCCTTTGTCACATCCTGTTTAGATGATCGTGATGCACGTTCCACTTGTGTAACATAGTCATCCTTATATCATCTTCAGTTGGTTTGAAATTCTGCTGCCAGCCTCCAAAGGAAGGTCTCCTTAATTATTAAGAATCATATTTGCCCTGTTTAAGCCTCTTAACACTGTCTATCAATACATTTAGAATTGATTTTAAAATCCTTTTAATTACTTATAAACCCTTCCATGGCAGAGCTACTACATGTGTTCCCCTTGATATACAGTGTATATATTTATGCAGATTCACAGTTTGAATTTAGGCTGTAACGCCTAATAACACAGCAAAGTTAAATTCGTGTGGATTAAACACTTTATGAAGGCATATAAACATAATTTACTGTATTTAACTTGCCACTATATCACCAAGCAGTAGTGCACACAACTTGGTAATTAGCTTTTATTGCCAGGTGGCATATACTGTACACACTTAAGTCTCCTCATTAGGCCCATAAACACTGTGATCAACTCTGTGTGTCCTGTATTGAGTAAAATTATGCTGCTTGTGCAAATACTGTCAAGACTGGGCCAAAATGTGCTCCATTCACTTAATCAACACTGCACAGTTTGCAGCAAGATTAAAAGGCACTATTGTGAACTGAATAAATGATGAACACACACAGAAGTGTAAGTGCTCTGGATCCTTTCATTGGGCAGGTGAATCCATTAAGTGTGTTTCCCAAAAAGTGCCTATCTTTATTGATGGCGTTGCTTTTTCACTATTTTCTTTATAGGAGTTTAGGTACATGGAGCAACTCTTAAATATGAAGTGATACATATGAACAATAGTGATATAAGTCATCTTCCTTTGATCAAAATAACACAATAAATACGCACAATAATCATAGTGCAACAACAAATACCATGAACTGCATGTTCAAGATGGGAAATAAATTAAAATGACCCCAAAGGAACACACTGATAACACATTAACGTGTATTTTAAACAGCTGGTTGAGTTGTTACTCATAAATTGTTAACTAACACAAAACCAGTCATTTGAATAGATCAATAAGCCTCATGTTACATGAAGCTGCAGCAAATATACATCTGACATGTGACCCTGCCCTGCGTGTGACAGCCAGTAGAGTTGTGGGCTGAGATCGAGTAGAGAACTAAAATCTGTTTACGTTTTCCATTAGACATAATAATTTATATTGTGGTTATTTATGTTTTTACTTCTATTCTGTACAGGAAAGATTTTAGGACTCTCCAAGTGACGAAGTGATTACTCAGAGCTGTCAGATAAAACCAGTCATGGTAGGACACATCTGATTCTTGCTTTTGTCCACTCAGCTGCTGCCCCAACTGAAACACAGCAACATCTGTATTCAACACTGTAACAAACTCTCACATTGATGAACTCACTGGCTCCATATACTTGACACTATTACTTCATTAGGTTCGTCCACTGTTTTCAATTCTTGAGTGATATTTTCCTGCTCAGAAATACATAACATACATACATGTAACAGCATCAGATCTGCCTTCAATTGTGAGATAACCTGCAGAAGGAAAAACATGTCATCAAACAAGATTTGAATGTTCAAGATCAAACAGACAGTCACTAAGTAAAGAGCAATAAAATGACAGCCTGTACTGTAAGATGTGGCATGTTTGAGAGGCTCAGAGCACTTAGCTGAAAGTCTATGTTGAACCATAAATACAGCCATTTTACAGGAAGCCTTAGGACGCTGAGACATGAAAGGTTTTATCGTGGAGTTTTATAGCACTCAGCGCGCTCTTTTTTATCTCCTGACCTTTCCAGGGAGCCTCAGACCACTTATTGCAGCCCCGACCTTGGGGGAACATAACACAAAGTACAATATCATCATTTCATCTCAAGAATTTTACAGGGATCATTACTTTTATTATTTAGTTAGACATAAAACCATTCTCAGGAGCCGCTTTGTTACACACGGTCTTTGTGGTTTTGTTTTTGGCACGTGTCTGTTGGTATCAATTACTTCTACAAATACTTTGCACTTGGTATCATTATTAACACCCTTTAATTCACTGCACATTATTCCCTTTGGGTTTTTTCTCTAAGTATGATATTGGTATAGTGCAAGTTGTGCAGTCTGTTTCTGCTGAGCATCCAGGAGCGCAACACGTTATTACAATTTATTAGATTTTATTTGCTACCTCTTGATCCCTGACCGAGAATAAATAATGGCACTAGATACACAGTGCACTGTTTTTGTTTGAAGACGTTGTTTACAACTGGATTTCTCATCTTTAATTATCCGGTGCCAACCCTCATTTACGTTATCTGCCCAAGGAAATGAGGCCGCGCGTGCATCAAAGCACTTCTGCTGTGCACTTTTCCATTCTCCCAGCAGGCTTTGGCCCTAATGTCATCTTAAATGTGAAACCCAGGCCCGCACATGTGGCTGCAGAATTCCACATCCAATTTCACAGGTTCCAGCTCTGAGTAATGACGGTTAAAAGAGAGCTTGTGACTAAATAAAATAGAGAGGAGAAAAATCCTTAAAGCATTTTTTATACAAATAAATAAACTGTTGCACAAAAGGAGTAAAAATATATCTACAAAGTTCTGCTTTTTTACCTGATAAATGCTTCATAAATTATGCACAAATCAAGCCGAAGTCAAATATTTCTTTGCTCACATTAATGGCAAAAGAATGTCAGCTTTCTCGCACAGTACAAATCTGAGAGCCTGATATATTTTTCATACTTATTTCCATCTCAGCATCTGTTTTAAAGAATGATTATAACTCAGTAAAGATCAGTTGTCTTTTTGATGACTTAATTACTGTGGACGGCTGATGTGTCTGATTGTGACTGTGTGCTCTCTGTTAACAGTGCTAAGTGTAACACTGGATATGTCTGTATTTAGGCCACTCCGCTCCCTCAGGCTTACAACTTGTGTGCATAATTCTGTGGGTTATAACAAGCAATTGCTATATATAAAACAAGGTTAAGTTAGGAGACTTTGATAGATTGGTATTGAGAAGTGATCGAACATAAATGTGATATCTGCGGCTGGTTTGTACTTGTATGATTCTATTTTAAAACCAACCTACAATCACTTAAAACAATGCACTTAATCTCACTAAGTAGCAGGAGTTCATGGTTTATCATCACATTTCCCACGTGAGCTCCTTGGAACGATGTCAAAAAACAACACTGTGCATTAATCGCACCCGCTTCATGAATGCCATTTTTACTTAAACTCGATAGGAAGTTCTGGAAAGGCTTGACATTTACACTCACCTGAATCTTGCTAAAGAGGCAGAGAGTGAGAAACTCCCTGAGCAGATCTCATTTGCTGACGGTGGAAAGCGGGAAGCATGCCCAAGGTGTCCCGAGGAGGCAGTGCAGTGATAACCTCAAAGGTCTACTAAAGACTTCTAACACTTATTGAAATACTGTCAGATATTTGCTCAAGAACTCCTCACAGAGGGAAAACTGTGTTATCTTGAATGTCACTGTGATACCAGAGAATCGATGGAGAGTTGTAGTCACACAGGCATGAATTTTTACCACCAAACCATCAAACCAACCCAATCAGAAGCAGACAGAAAAGTATGATAAAGATGGCAACTATATAAACCTTATTCTTAACATGATTAGAGATATGTTTCCGTCCTCATGCACTTTACGCCGAGTCTTATCCCTGCTGAGAAATGTGCTTCACATGTGTTATCTGGCTCAACAGCATGGAGATTTTGTGAAGTGAAGTGTATTACAGGCTGCACTTTGGGCTATACTTTGGTGCGTAGGCTACCACTTGTTGATCTACAGACACCTCTGGTGAATGCATGTGTCATGTTTAAGTGGACTGAAACTAATCGGGTCCTTTTTCATGTGGCGGGGAACCCATATCTACAAATGACATACTAACAGTGATGTCTGTCGAAAGGTCAGACCTTACAGACAATATTTTTGTTCATTAAATTGAACTTAATTATAGTGCAGTTGTTCTAGTGTGTCACCGTGAAAAATTAGAGTTGTACGCTGAGCATTAAATCACATCCAGATCAATAAGCATAGACTCTGTAGCCTGTTCTGCTGTGCTGGTTTTGCAGCAGGTTTTGCAAATAGGAAGCTGTAATGATTTCTACCACTCTAGCATGCATATACTGTATATACATATAAATATATATATACACACACATGCCCCTGTTCCAACAAATCACACCCTGTGAGCATAATTGATATTGTATTGCACAGCCAATCTAATGGAACGTAAGAGTCGCCCGCAGTGAGTAAGCAATACTGGAGAGAATAAAGCGTTTTTACTTTAATGACTTGAAATAGATAAATGATTAAAGAGAATGAACTTGAGGCAGAAGAGTGGTCATCCTTAAAAATGGAATTGAATAACTGCATTTCAATGGATTTTAAATCACACTCCTGTACACACTACAGTACAGAATGTGCTTTAAATTTCATACCATAATAAAAAGGCGTTATGAAAGAAAATGATTACATTTAGCTACTCTAGAGGTGTGATTTGGTAGAACCTGAGATGCTGCGTTTAGCACAGGCTGCTGACATCATTGATTTAGACGGGAGTAAATAGAGCTGCAGCGTTCTAAATGAGAAGCAATCAGAAAAAAAAAGATAACATCAAGTTTGGGGAGTTTAACCCAAATCAAGCAGAGCTGCTTTAGTAGAATTGTATCCAGCTCTTGATTACTGGAGCATGTTTGAGATTAGCTGCAGGTTCGCAGACATGATTAATTTAGGGCGTGAGATTACCTGGCAATCAATATGTTACAGTAGGTGGTAGAGGTGACTGCATGCTGTGCTGCTGCTGCTGTGATTTTGTTCATGATTCCCGTTCTCGTCATGGAAGTATTATTCACAGGCAGAGCAAAACTTCTCTGTCATGTGGATGGTGTAATAATTAAGTGGGCCATGTTAAACCACAAACAAATCGAGTCTCTTTAAGCTCAAAGATCTGTCTGCACAGATCCCTTGTAGTCTCTCTGCTGTCTGTCTGCCTGTCTGAGATACAGCCAGTTTTAAAGACAATCAGCTAATAGTGTGGCAGCTGCTAATGATGATAACTTCTGGCATCTCATCATACTTTGTATTTTGTGAGTCAGGGTCCTGCTGGCTAATGTGATACATTCTTTAGACTGACGACCATATGGCACAGTGCCCGGATGCATTTAATGATGCAAATAGTGACACTCATATATTCTGAACACAGTGAGGTGCAGACCAGTGTGAGCTTCAATGAAAATCCATCATTACATACAGATTAATCTGTTATTTTCTCAATTAATTGATGAATGTTTGGTCTAAAAAATGTCAGAAATGGGAGAATAATGTTGATGACTGTTTTCAAAACACCAAGGTGAAGTCCTCACCAACAGTCAACAATCTACAGGTTTACCATCAATGAAGACTAAGGAAACAAGAAAATATTCATTTCTATTATATTATATGGATTTGAGAGGCTGGAATCAGATAATTTCGGCATTTTTGTCTTTAAAAAATGATTAAAAACAATTAATTGAGTATCAACATAGTTGGGATTCATTATCTGTCCATCGACTAATTGATTAATCAACTAATCGTTGCAGCTCTAGTGTACATAGTATCTAGCTGATTGATGACTTGTATATAAGGAAACCAGAAACAGCTTCAGATACCATCGTCATGAAAGCAAAATAACAGAAAACATACTACAGAAGAGTTGTGCAGTGTTTTTTAAAAATTTTTATGAACCTGTACTGAACACATCTTTAACCATCAGTAATCTGCATTCAGTTGCAGATTGTGAACATAAATATATGTATGTCTTTTCATCAATGTTAGTCTGAACATTAAAAAATTGTCAATGAAGAATTCAACACATGTTGTACAGAATTTGAGAAATTTACAGCAGTGAAAACATAAAAAATATTTTACTCCACTGTCCTTGGCTTTTCTGAGCCCAAACACACCATCACAGCAGGTCCTCAAATCTAGTTGCTGCTCCTGAACTCCCTGCACCGCCTGTTGATGTTAGCAAACAAAAATGAGTGTGAATTCAAATGCCTACTACAAGTAAGTCAATTAGGATTTTAATGTATAGCATTAGTTAGGCCACTTGGCAAGCAGTGATTAAACAGTGATAAATCTTCTACGGTCTCTGCACTCAAAACCTGGAGGGGACAGCCTAAGTTATGCTGCCAGTGTGCAGGACTAATGCTGCATGAGTGCTCCTACACATCTGAACTCTACAGAGGGAGAGACGAGATGTGTTGGAGAAAAGGGATAGATAGATAGATAGATAGATAGATAGATAGATAGATAGATAGATAGATAGATAGATACTTTCATGGCTTATATACACACAAACACACAAGTCAGCAGTGTGCTGTTGGTCCATACTTATTACATGGCTGGTGTGTGCTTCTCTGCCTTTGCACCACACACACACCAAGCCCAGCTGAGGCTGCACCGCCTCACCACACCAACTCTGCAGTGACGTGAGGAGAAAGACGGGAGGCTGCTCTTATTATAATTCAACGTCAGACCAAGTTTGATAAACGCCCCCCTTCCCTCCCTCTCTTTTCTCTCTCTCTCTCTCTCTCTCTCTCTCTCTCTCTCTCTCTCTCTCTCTCTCTCTCTCTCTCTCTCTCTCTCTCTCTCTCTCTCTCTCTCTCTCTCTGCCTCCCTCCTCCTCTATCTCTCTGTGGCCCATTTGAATGGTCCTCATCCACAGTGAGGAGATCTGCCTTTCCTCCTCCTCCTCCACCACCACCACCACCACCACCACCATCTTCGAGATAAAACACTGGCTTTAGGTTTCCAGCAGCAGAGGACTGGCGCTGCGGTTGCGCTGGCACACATTCAACGTGGGTGCACACAGTGAGTGAAAGGGACCCGACGCATCTTGTGGATTTCTTTTGCGTACAAGCCCGTGTACATGGTTCTCCCTGCGCCTCCTCTGTCACATCCAGACCAGGAGTTGATTTTACTTCTCGGAGAAAAATGTGGCACCGCACAATAGCGACAGTCCTTGTTTTATTGTATTTTTGGGGGGACTCGCTGGCAGGGTTTCCAAATCAGATCAACATTGGTAAGTTGAATGGGATACTCTGATTACATATGCACGTCTTTGTTCACATACTCTAAATAGGACACGTCTCTGCAAGTCGCACCGATTAGGTTATTTGCATAATTCATTGCCAAGTTCACTTCTCATGAAGGTTGCGCGTCTTTGTAGGCGCTTTGGTAAAAAAAAAATAGAGTTGATCCAAATGATCTAAACGTGAGTTTCAGTATCTGCAGTGTATTTAGTGGACACATTTCTCTCTTGGCTTCCTTTCATAAATGAACTGCTCTTTCCCAATGCGTAATTGCTTTGTAAATAAGTATCGCGAGAATAAAAAAAAAAAAGTGCATTCTTCATAGATTGTGTTGAACTAATGAGAGCGCTGTTATATGTGACATTTTCTCTCCTGTAGGTGGACTGTTCATGCGCTCTACAGTGCAGGAGCACAGCGCCTTCAGGTTTGCTGTTCAGCTGTACAACACCAACCAAAATGTGACGGAGAAACCTTTCCACCTCAATTACAATGTTGACAACCTGGAGTCCTCCAACAGCTTCTCTGTCACACACGCCTGTGAGTATTTACACACTGTGCTAATAAGAAACCCTAATGATGAAAACATGATGTAGATATGGTTTTTTTTCAAATGTTACCCAAATGTAAAGCTGCTGGCTCCAGGCTATAATTCAGTTAAACACTTAGACACACATACACACAAACACACACGCGCACACACACACACACACACACACACACACACACACACACACACACACACACACACACACACACACACAGAGTATAAGTGAAATAATTGTTGCTGTAATTGTCTTACTGGCAGACAATCCAAAAATGACAGATGTTTATGAGCTGAAATTGGTGTGTGACTAAATTGGCTCTAACACTTAAAAAAAAACACCTGCCAAGTGTCCGATCTCATGCATAAACTCCTCTGTCATGCCATCCAGCTGGATGATGGTGCATGATGGCCTATAATTGGCCAGACACAGTGATTTTGTAAACCGAGTAATTCAGTAATTCCAGAGAAGCTGATGAGCAGCACTTAGATGTCTGAGCTTGAAAATGAAGAGAGAGAGAAAAAAAGAAAAAAACAAACTATTGCTACTCTGGTTGTTGTAGTATCTGGCTGTGACATCAGATAAAGGCTTTCAGGTGCAGGTTCCAAGTTACAAAGTGGACTAACAGCACGCTGGCATAAATCATTCTCACTGCACTTTTGATGGATAAACAGCCTGCTGTATCAACTGTAAGATGCTGTAATCCATGTAGTCATCTCCGCAAATGTGATTGATTTGAGGGATGTGTGGTGTGAGATGGCTTTGTAATTGGTCCACCAGTCACTCCTCTGCCATGTAGGGCACTGAGTTCTGTCTGGAGAACTAATTTGTTATCCTTCTCCCCACCAGCTGCACTTCACACTTCACGCGCAACGATCGGCTGCAGCTCTCCAAACTTTGTCAGCCGCTGTAGAAACGGCTGGTGTAAGCTAATGAAGTGAGAAAATAAGAAAGTTGAACACAACACCTCATACATCTACTGTAGGGCTCAGCTATAAAAATGTAGTTTAGATGATGGAGTTGTTGGCGAGGGTAGAACATGTCGTTACTTCCAGCAGCAGGCTTTGGTTAGAAGCTGGAGGGGGGCACAGCTTTGCACGCATTCACACCTTGACGCTGCCCAGTTCGTCCACGCGGCCTTGCACTTTCGGCTGCTGAGTAATTACACCGGAGCAGCTGTGGGGTCGGTGTTTAGCTCAAGGGCACTTCAGCATGTTGTTGCTGAGGAAGAGATGAATATTACATGCTTGGCTCGTGTAGATCAAGGAGAAAGCACAAACTCTCCTATTTCAACCTGTTTCTCATTTCAAGTTTTTCTTCCAGTCATCTTGTCTTACAGTACGCCCACACTCAAATAATTTCATCATACAGCCTTGTATAATAAGACCATATATGTAGGAAGAACTATCAATGCATGTTTTATTCCACAGGAGAATGCTTTTAATGATATATTTTTGTTTTATTGTCAACTCATCTTCCACCAAGTTTTTGAGGGAACTAAAAAAAGAAAACCTTCCTGCCACATGTGCATTTCTATAAAGTAAAACAAGGAAACTAGAGGCCTGTGGAATCACAAAAGCGGTTATATTTTTGGATCGTGCAGCTATTAAAGACTCAGACCATAGCCAGGATTCAATTTGAGAAAACCTGAATCCATTGTTTTTGAAAGAAGCTTGAGGCTTTTTCCTCTTAAAGGATATGAAGAAAGACAAGATAATCAGGAAGTGGATTAATTTTTAGCAAGATAAGCATGATGCAAGCTAAACTAGATGCTTTCCTGTTGATAAAAAAGACTAGTGAGCAGCTAATTATGCACACCAGCCAGGCCAGTTTGTGACTAAGGCATTACTTGAAAATGCACCAAACTACATGTTTCTTATTTTAGTAGTCTGGATTGCATAATGCCCTGCTTGCCTGGCAGGTGTTGATGTAGCAAGTGAATGTGATGATTCTTTTGACACATTTCTATTCTGGCAAGAATTGTAGGTTAGTCATTGCTGTGCTTTCCCACAGCTTCACATCGTTAATTTAGATAATATTAGCAAGTGTTAAGATGACTGAGGTTTTACATCTGCTTACTGCTTCTGACCTTTTGGTGTCGTCTGCAAAACGTCCTCTTATGTATGAAATAAAGAGGGATTACACATTTTCTCAGAGCTCATTTGTTGCGTCTGTTGTATAGATTCAAAACGGAATAAAGCAGGACAACACTGCTGTCCTCCAGCTGGGTCAGTATATAATGATTGTTACAAATCCCTGATGGCAAATGACTGTGTTATTGGCAGTGCGGATCAATAGGTGGAAGGCTATCGTCCAGCAGCAGTGTATGTGTGTATGGCTCCAGTTTGTTCTCCGGTATGGAAAAATCAATTCTCACCAAGCTTTCATTTTCTCTATCTCAGTCCCTCTCTACTAATATATGGCTCATGGAGAACTTCCCCTGGCGAAGAGACACTGAATTTTCAGTTTGATGGTTGCATTGCAGATGTGAAACACCTATAACAAACCTGTAAACAAGCAATAACATATTGCAGCTAGCAATTGCCAGTCATCGTAACTTGATTCAATTGATCCGGACAAAGGGAACTTCACTGTCGCTGTCGTGTTTATTATCTCACCAATTTGTGGCTGGAGTGAAGCTGCTGGATGTATCGATGTGACACATTGCTCCAGGCCTGGGCGGGCTGTGTGCATAAAGGCTGAAATGGGAAGGTTATATCTATTAAGACCAAGGCCAAGGCAAGAGGAAAGAGTCGAGACAGAGCTGCTTGCCCAACCGGACAATCAGGAAGGAATTATAAAGCAAGTGCATGTAGGATTATAGTTTTTTGATATAGTGACAAGACAGGCTGAGGAAACATCTTCATTTCCAGAGCATTCAGTAAACAAAGCTTCTCTGTTTAGATTTACTCTGATTCCTCCATGTAAAATGCATGAATCAAAATATGGTAGTGATTTGTAAGCTCGGTTTTAGTTAAAATAGATATGTCCTGTCAGTTTTCAGCCACTATGTGATGTTACTAAAAACCCTAAAAAGCCATTTCATACATTTTTCAAGACTTTCCTTTTTTCACTTCTCTGGTTTAAAGTGGAAGCAGGATGGATCTGCTTGGAGCAGAATTTCTCCAGAGATTAACTTTGATTTGATCAAATGTCAATACGACGGTGTTTCTTCTTAGAGTGATTATTATAGCTACCTATCCTCCCTCTGCTGTGACTCAACCAGTGTGTTGCTGCTCAGACAGAGACTAATGTTAGAGTGCTTCAGTGTGTAGGCAACGGACAGTCTCATTAATGCAGCATCAACCAGTAGCCAGATCTCCTCCTCCTCTTCTTCCTCCTCTTCTTCTTCTTCTTCTTCTTCTTCTTGTGCATCGTTGAGACTGTGGTGAATACTTTGACTCATAAGCTGTGCCAAATAAGGGAATTTTAGCTTTTGCCATGCTTGTATGCAGATTTAGCATGTGTAGAACAACACATTCGACATTGATGGTGTGAGCTAATAGTCCATACATGATCAAAAATGTCCCATCATTCATTTTGCCTTGTTATGTGCAGGCAGGGAGTGGAGGAGCAGCAGTCTACTTTAGCGAATCCAATGTGGATTTTTAACAATTTCATGATTTAGGAGAGCAGAGGAGCTGAAATCACAGTTCATAGTGTGTGCACTGAATTATATGCTCTACTCATAATGTAGTATTTAATACATCCTTTAAGTACAGTATTTAAAAATGCAACAGCTCACATGCAGCCATCATTTCAGAAGCTGTGAGGTTTCAGCGGTTGGATCATTACAGTGTTGTGATATCTAAAGGCAAATGTCAGTTTGGCAGCGCTTTACATAATTTTTTGCTGTAGTCGCTGTAGCAAAACAAACATGCTGAAATGTAACCAAACAACACATAACAACCTTGGATCCATCATGACTCTGAGAACTCATTTAAACCGACAAGTCATGAATGATACATGAGCACCAGAGACGAGGTTGTCAAATTGTTCGGCCTGAGGGTGAGCGTTCTGCATGATAGTTAGTTTTGCTCTTAATCCACACTTTTTGGCCGGTGTGATAAACGTGGCCTCATACAGTAAATGATTATTGAGACCATTTAGTTTTTTAATATAGTGGCACCAGAGTGAGGTCACTGATAATCAGGGGGGGAAAAAAAGTCCACGCTCGGCTTTAAAGCGACACCGTGCAAGTCTGAATTCAATTATCAAAACTTGTCCAGCATGAAAAACATATTCGCCACCAATCACTCACTGATAATATTTGGAAGATCAGACGTTTGGTAAGTTTGTGTTACATTTGAAAGCTTTAAATGGATCCTCTGGATTTGGGAGCCCTTGAACAGAGAGAGACACTTACCCAAAAGCATGTCCTGTTATCATGATGCACTGATAAAAATATCTGAGTTATTGCTACTGCAGCCAGAGTCCTGTCAGTTTGGATGACCTGCCCCAAGTTGACAAGCACTCATCCTCAGATTTGTCATGCTGTTCTCATTGGGAAGCATGACTGAATACATAAAAGCGTTCAGAATATCTTTGGAATAATTTTACCCATCTAAAGAGCAATTTAAGTTGCAGGCGAGGCTGTTTTCTAACTGATACTTTCACTGACGTAAATATATTGTTTGACCCTTAGTTTAATAAGTGCTTTTAGGGTGTTTGCTGTCAGGCAAAACGACACTCATAGGTCATCATGCAGCATAAATACCTTTTGCTTCCTTTGAAAACATACTGATGCTAAATAAATGGCTATAACTACAATAGAAGCTGCCTGTCAAGCGCAAAAAGCTGCATGTATTTGGCCAAACAGGCACAAAGCTATTATAAGAGAGTGTCTTATTTCTTGTTTTTCTCAAAGTGAATCGCTTAACCCCAGCCTCATTAAGTCAGCAGTGTTTTCCCTCATAGCATAGCTGGTCAGAATGCTGTAAAATGGCGGAACTGTACTGAATAGGTTCGGGGGCAAGCCACTGGAGATGTGCAGTTAGTCTTTCATCCTGTGCATCAGAATGTGCTTACATGTCAGCGCTGTAACGGGAGCGATGGTGATCACTACTGACAAGCTACAGTACAGTGATGCTGCAGCAGTTTTTGTTGCAGTCTTACACAACGTCCTTCAGCGCGCCCAGCCTCTGAGAAGCTCTGCTGTTGTTATTCACTAAATGTTACCTGAGATTATCCAAGGACAGCGAGCCTGAGAACGACACAGAATAATGCAAAAGAAAACCAAAGATGCCATCGGGGCAGTGAATAATTTAGAGGTGCTGCTTTCATGAATCTGGAAAAGTTGCACATGCTACATACTTGATTGTTGAACGTAAAGGAACAAAATTGCTTCAGTGTTTTGGTGTTTTAAGTTCACTTGAAACAATTAAAACCTCATTAGTTTATATTCATATTTGATACTTTATTGTCTTTATATAGTCATTTCTCTGTCTTTAGACATCTGTGTTGTGTTATTTTACAATACTGAACACCAAAATTAGAGCTGAGGAATGGTGAAAATGTCTTTTAAAATTAATTTTAATATTTTATTGAATCAATTTAGTTGTCACCAAACTGCACAAAGAGTCGTCATATTCTCCACTTAACTCAAGAGCATTTTTTTCTGATGGTAGTATTTTTGATTTGAGTATCTTCTGCAGAGCATTGCAGCTCTTCTCAAACCGACTGTATTATATTCCTCTGCCTCTTGTAATAGTGGTCCTTGGAAAATGTTTTTGCAGTATATGCAAAGCATGTGTAGGTGGAGTGTTAGCAGCGCTTTTACTGCGGTGCACTGAAATATTAAAGTGTATTCTTCCATACAAGACACCAATAGCCACAGGCCTTGTCTGTGTACCGCTGCTGTAGATTTCCTTCTGTCATGTTGTTTTTGCATGTGGGCTGCATCCAGTTGTATTTCTCAGATTAGGGCTAATCCAGCGTGTGTTGCCCCGCTCTTTGGGAATAACGTGTATCTGCAGGGGCTAACCCACTGGAAGAAAATGTGTGCTTTTACAAAGCTATAATCTGTAGAGAGGGAATTCCAGCCAACATGCAACCACACTGCCTGAGGAGAAACACCTACTCAGCCTTCAGTCCCTATATGCCCTCCGCTATCTCTGTGGTTGGTCAACTGAGACGAATTGCACAACAATGCGGGCTGTAATGCGGATACAAATATGAAACACTTAAATGTCATAACACACAGATCATTTAAACTGTGTGCGCTTTGCCTTCAGTTAGATTTTCATCTCAAAACAAACAACAAACAAAACAATTTGCTGTGATTTTATGGCGAAAATGAATGAACATTTCCTAACAAGGCTTTCAGTGGAGCGAGTGCAGCTTATGAAACTCAGACCAAAGTGGATGCTGTAAAGAGTCACTATTCAAAATCACATGCATAATGTTGGAAATATTGTTGGAAACAGTTTTTACATCACAAGTTTGAGGTACTGTAATTGTAAGCATTTGCCTCCCACAGTATTTTACATAGTGTGATGAAATGTTGTATTTTTTTTGTCTTGATATATTTACTCACCTGCCACTGTATAGCGATATAGATGTGGTGGACACAATAGAAGCACGAATAACACAACAGCTTTGTGGTAACTGAGCAGTGTTGACCTCCTACTGTGCCTCCTTGGGTGGCAGATGGCTTAATTTAGACATAATGTAAACCTTGCAAAATCCATTTCACATCCCATTTCATTTTAAGTACAGCGGGATTTTGCTTTATTGTGTCAGTTTCCGTTTTAATTTTGACAGTTATGATGCATTTTCAAATATTAAAATGAAAATTTGATTACTGATTTTTTATGTAAGATTTGTCCTACATCAAGTAATATCCTACAATTAAATTTATATGGTTAAAAATGGTTGAAGGACTGAAGATATCCATGGAAATGAACCAGATATTTTGAATTACAGCCTCTTCCCTTGTGTGGAAGTTACAGGTGGGTTATAAGCCTGGGATGGAGATTTATTCACCCAAACTCTTATCCTATTCTTTGAAAACACATAAAACCTGCGACTAGATGCAAAGATAATGACATGTTTTCTTTAGGGTATCAAAGATTTTACAAAATCAATTACAATTCTATGGAGGACTTTCAGCTTCATTTAGAGCTTTGGTCCTCAGTGACCTTAAATATGTACGCCCCCAGACCTTTTATTCATGCGTTTTCTTGTCATCAGTATTGAGGAAAATTGAATTACAGACTTTTAACCTTTTCATGTCTTTATGCTGATGCTTTTCTTATAAATAGAGCACACTTTTTATCATGCCTGTGCACATTGCATTAGAAAGTTACCCATGGGGCATTAATTAGATAAAATCATAAAAGATAAAAGAAGATTTACATGGTTGCAAATTATTTAGGTTTTCCTGCATTATGGGCTGTAGGAAAATCCTTGTTGTTGATTTGGTTTGGCTCTCACTGGCTAAACACATGCAGACCAGAACGGAAAAAGAATATAGCATGACTCCTGTGTATGAACACACAATAAATGGGTGATTATTTGTCTCGTTGACTGCTGCCCAGTGCATGCTGGGAGAGTGTGAGCCCCTCCATTGCTCTGTAAAAGCAGAAGCAGAATTATTGTGGGTGAAAATTGGTTCATAGTGAACTTGGTGAACTCTGATTGTAGTTTGACTACAACTACTCATATTGATAATGTTTGGAAATACCTGTGACCCAGTGGAATGTGTTCCTACTCAGGTGTCCTGAGATATTCCCATAACATCCTCGTACATCCCATCCAGCTGACACATATAACAGCTGTTGGCAGAATGCAAAGGATGCCTGTTACCTGGAACATCAGGGGAAGCATGTTGGCTGTGTGTTCTGACTCTGCAAATCGTCATTCAGAAGACGGCGAAGCTTAGCTGTCCGGCTCATTTCCACGAGGAAACACTGAAACTGCTGAGTGTCTGTCAGTCAGCACATTTAGAAGATTTATTGGCATCCTCTGTCCAGCCTAGTAACGCTGTCTCATTTGATGATCTCCTTTAAAACATAAGTGGAAAGAGATCTTGATGACTATTAGTTTTGGAGACTTGCTTTAAATACCGTTCCAATTCAGAGACAAATTAACTGCATAACAGCGCTTGATCTGTTTTGTGACTCCACATTTTCTATCTACCTTGATATAACATGCAGCTATTAATGCAGTATATCAATATTGTTGGTTTGGCTGAGATAAACTAAGTAGTGTAGTGAATTGGCTTAAGTGAGAGACAATCAGCGTGTAATTATGAGAAGACCTGGATATACAGGTCACATTTGTTCCCACAGTTATACATCTTGCAGAGGTTACGTAACCCTACATGTAACATAAGGGGTTAATGGGGAGAATATCTCACCTAAAACATGATGTGCGTCTGTACCACGCAGTCTGAGTGAGATCTGTATGAGCCGCTTGATAAATACACATACAGTATATAAATCATTACAGAATCAATTTGAAATTATGATGAGTTTATAGTATAAATTATTCTAAAACTAGATCAGAATGAAGATTGAATGATGGGTATTTTTATGTGTTGTATTAAATAGAAATTTTCTAACTTACGCTATAACTACAGTGCATTAGATTTTTCTCCTGCTTTCAGATGCCCACCTCCAGTCAAAAATGTGTTTTTCTTCTTTTCCCTTCAGTTGGAAGTTTGAGCTTCACTGAGCAGAGTGATATATGTGCAGAGTTTGAAACTAGAAGGCTGTTTTCACATTCATCTGCCGGAGAAGGAAAGTTTCTCTGTGCTCACAGTAAATCTCAGTTCATGGGGTGTACGTACCAGCACGATTTGTAGTAAACCTCCAGTGCACATTCACTCAGAATGGACTTTTCATTGAAGTTGAGGATATCTTGTATCCAGGAGCTTAAAGATCCCCTCCAGACATGTTTTAAGTTATATAAAAATACTCTGTGTCTAATATGGTTTTTCCACAAAAAAGTCCAATTACCTAATTAAAATCCTTAAAATGGCATCTACTCCTTCACCCTCATTGAAAAATCCAGAATCTATGAATAAGCAAGTAGGTTAATTTCAAAGGTTTAACTTTTGGACACAAGTTGTCTCCTGCTTCACTGTAAAGTCTATTTTCAGTGTGAACTGGAGATTTCAAGTTTCCACATCACACTTGTGTAAGTTGCACATTGGACCAGGATTGGCTCCAAACTAGTTGTGATGTCACAAATCATGCTCGTAGGCCCACCTTTTAAAATCAGATTAGCACAGAGAGACTTCCTACTTTTAGCAGATGAATGTAAAAACAGCTTTCTGGTGTCAAACTCTGCACATACATCATTTTACACAGTGACGGTAAAACATCCATGTGAAGGAACAAGAAGCAAAACACATTTTTGAGTGATGGGGGAGTTGAACTTTAAACATACTTGCATATTCATAGATTCTGGATTTTTAATGAGATAGAAGGAGGAGATTTTGTGGATTTTTTAACACTGAAAAAAACATGTCATTCACAAGTTTATTTTTTACATGTCTGAAGGGGATCTTTAAAGACTAATTCACAACTAATATGAGGTAACTTACATTCTTATGGGCTCTTATCTAAGCTTTTGGGCTCTCTGGTATGCAGATGCTCAGATTCATGCAGTGTCTCTAAGTAACTGATCAGCACAGGACATCCAGAGGGACAGGCATCATGACTGTCCCCGTTATTGTATTCAGATGTTTTTGAGTGCAAGGGCAGGAAAGAAGCCTTACCTTACACACTTAGTCTAGTGCATATATGGTGTATATATTGTGTGGTGCTTTGAATTGATCTGAATGGTCTTTATTAAGCTTAAAGTCACAAATATCTTCTTCCTATCCTTCTGTCCATATAATAATAGAACTAATCGTCTTTGACCCCATTCTTTATAAGTTGGGACAGCGGCTGCATGTTTGTTGCCGTGTCCTCTGCCTTCCTCTCTCACTGAATATGTGACCCCAGCACAGGAAAGGACAGGTATCCCCGTGTGGTTGAGACTGACGCAGCCTCCCTCTCCCTCAGGCAACCGAACCGAAGTCCTGCTGATCTCTTCTCCTTTTGTATCGCTGGAGGCACTGATCTTTAGACAGCAGTAGAAAAATAACTTCCCACCAGGCAGCAGCGTGCATGCATAAACAGGTTATTTATTATCGTCACAAAAAGTAAAGCCATTGTCCTCACTTTGTCCAAGTGTGGTATCCAATCCTCTGTTACCTCAAGGCTCCCACCAGTGACTCAGTCTGAGAAAGTTCACCTCTGCATCTCGGTGTGACTCTTCTATCCCTTTTCTCATTCTCGCTTTTTTATATGCATAAAGTTTGATTTCCTCGCTGCGTGTGGTGTTCCCTTTTCAGGCAAGGACAGCAGCTCCCCTCTATTCCTTCCCAGCAATAGAGCTTTAAGAATTCACTTTGTAGGCTCGGTTCTGCGGTGCACACACACTACAGGTTCACCCCTACGTCAGCGAGTTTTATGATTCCCCAGCTGTCTACAGCAGAGACCCTCAAAGCTGCAAAGCCCTGGGTTTCTGGGAGACGGCGTTGCTTCTCGCTGCTGCTTCTACCTGTTAACTTTAACAAGGTGGTGAGAGCTGAGGAGGAAGCAGAGAAATGGAGGGTGAGGGGGAAAAGAAGAAAGCAACTGTATCCGAGTTGAGAAGCAGAAGTAGTGACAACAATGACAGGCAGATGTGTCAGGTGACAGAGAAAATGAGATGGAAGTTGACAGACAGTGACGAGAGATGGATTTTTCCAGTTGGATATTAATCATGCAGATAGAGTCTGTGTTAGTATTCTGAACAGAAATGCACAGAGCCTGCAGTGCAAAAAAAAAAAAAAATAGCTCCACTTCCTCTCTGTAATAAAGTAAATGATGCTTATCTTCATTGCTGACCAGGATCAGGAATTTACCGTAGTTGACTAGTGTTTACTGCTTCATGAGCCCAAATATATGATTTCATTAGTCCTTTAGGAGAATGGGCTGCCTATTTAACCTTGACAAACAAAAGCTATTGCTGCCATTTTGAGAACAGAATTGGGTGATGTTGGATGAGCTCAGAGGTGTTAATTTTATGGCTGCTTTCTTTTCTCCATGGCTGACATGAGCTGAATATTGTTGCAGAAGAAATTTACAAATCTATAATTAAAGGAGGATTGGTGTAGTGTTACAGTAAGTAATGTTATCCCAAAAGGAGCAACTGTGATGCATACTGAATCAACACTGAGTAGTCAAAATCGTCTGCTCTGACATTTTTCTGTTTAGGAAGGCAGATGTTTGTTTAATTGTTTAGGAAAGGATTCATTGTGTCCTTGAAATGAAGCTCAATTTGTCCTTTAGATGTAACACAATGATTCAAGAGTCCTTGGAAGATTCTGCCCTTGATTATAGCATTATCTTCTGTCGGTAATACCAAACAGGTGCAGCTGTCTTATTTCTGTGGATGCCTGTGCTTGTTTAGTTCTTACACCAGTGTCTCCCTGGCCTTTCAATACTCTTCAGCATATCTGACATGTGTGCTGAGTTAAGTCGAAGACTGAGAAAATGGAGGGATGGAGGAATAATAAAATGATAGAGGGAAAGATGACTGAACCGAGCTATCAAGAATGTGTGGGCGAGTGAATGTTTGTCTTAATGGAAAAGTCAAGCTGAGCAGAGGCAACTATTGAAGAACACATGCAGCACTTGCATTTCAGCCATGCCAGTGGAAGGGCTCTATGGTTGGCAATATCAATCAGCTGGTCCACAACTTTGGTCCAGAATTAGCTCAACAGCTATTGGATGAATTACCATGGAATTATGTACAGACACAATCGCAGAGGATGAATCCTAAGACTGGTGATTAGCTGACGCCTGCACTCAGAGCTAGTTTTCACTTATCCAGTGACATATCTCAACATCTAGCTACTGGACGGATTGACACCAAATCTTGTACAAATATATAAATTGTTCCCAAATGATGTACCCCAATGATTTTAGTTATCTAATGACTTTACCTCTAGCTCCACCGTGAGATTTTGTTTTGAGTGAAAAATTTCAACAACTATGGATTGCCATGACATTTGGTATGCACATGACTAAATACCTGCAAAACTAACAACATTTCCATCAACCTCAGCTACACTTTGTGTTTAGTGGTAAATGTTAGCATGCTAACATGCTCAACTAAGATGATTAATATGGTAAACATTATACCTCCTAAAAATCAGCATGTTATTATTTTCATTGTGGGTGTGTTAGCATGCTGACGTTAGCATTAAGCTCAAAGAACAACTGTGCTTTAGTACAGCCATACAGCCGATAGCATTGCTGTAGACTCTTACTCTTGTTTCATTAACCAATTGTATCTAAAGTACATTTATGTTAAGTATAATTCCTTGTTGCTAATATGTTTCCCGAATATTAGCTAGAAATGAACACAGTATGTTACAGGATGAAGTTTCCTCAGAGTAACTGGATTCAAGCCTACATATTCTCAAAACAGGACACCTCATTAAACCCAGATAGATAATAATAGTTGCAGTGAGCAGTGTTGTGATCTGCATGTAGCAGAGGGTCAGAAATATCAGAGCAGCTCTACTGGGTTGACCAGCATTTGCTTCAGTTATTACTAACATTAATACAAGGGTGATGTCCCTGATTCAGTTATGCTCAGTATTATTAAACCATTTATTATGAACAAATAAAATGAAATAGTTAACGTCTTGTAAGACCAAGTGCCTGATGTCTCAGTGTTTATGGCCGGAGCTCATTTCCTTAGGCCCGCAGATGGCGGCAGATAGGGCTTGTTATAAATCTTTTATACTGCAGCACAGCCGAGTGCTTGCACATTTGCATGCTCATGTTTCAGGGTATTTGTCCATTAAGAGTCTGTGGCCAGTGTACTGATTTCCCCATTATTTCTAGTTGATTACCCAAGCAGTTGCATTTAGACCAAGGAGAACTGAAGGGCACTGGGCAGCAGAGCATGGCCGTGGGGAGCGGACATCCCACATGGCACCCATTTATTCAGATAGTCGCTGCCTCACTTGGAAGATTAATGCCATCACAAATTCACTCTCGTTGTACATTTTTTACCCACTACATTTGTCAATTTGAACTTTCAATATGTTATGAAATTGGGACCTCAACTTTGTTTTAACGGCCAGTTTGTGTTGTTTGTTGTCATTCTTCCTGACTGAAGGACGAGCTGATCATAAATGACTGTTTATGAACCTGCTCTCTGTCTCTGTCTCCAGTCTGCTCTCAGTTCTCCCGGGGAGTTTACGCCATCTTCGGCTTCTACGACAGGAAGTCCATGAATACGCTGACCTCCTTCTGCGGGGCGCTGCACACCTCCTTCATTACGCCTAGCTTCCCCATCGATGCTGACGTGCAGTTTGTCATCCAGATGAGGCCTGGCTTGCGAGGAGCTGTTCTCAGTCTCCTGGACCATTACAAGTGGGAGAAGTTTGTCTACCTTTATGACACTGACAGAGGTAAGAGCAGCTCTCTGGGAAAGTTAAACACACACACACCTGTGCAAACACCACAAGCCAACATTCAGCAGAGGACAGACTAGTAGTGCGGAACATCTGATTGCTCAAGAAAGCCCTGCTCATACAGTTATTATATAGTGTATATGATCAGTCTTTAATATGTAAATCCCTCATCCCCAATTCTCATTCTAAGTAGTCTGATACATTTTAATCTTTGCCAGTAATGATTCTAAATTGCTTCACTATGTGGCTGAATGCTGCTTGGAAAGGCATTCAGTAGCTCCTTGCTTCTGAGGAATGAGTCATTCACAGGTGCTGCCGATATGCTGCCGTAGTACGACTCCAGCCGCCTGAGCCTCTAATCCTCAGCACTTTCTGATTATCATTTAGCTGTAATTGGATTATATAAAGACAGAGCACAACATACTCTAACTAACTCTGCTTTACGGCCTCCCGCTCTCTTCATGTAGGCCAACTATTTACAGACTTGGTAGTCCTCTGAGGGTCAGCATCTGTAGAGCATAACAATCTGTCTGTGTGGATTTTTTTGACCGCAAGCGGGTCACAGACTGTTAGTAGCAACAAAGATATACTGTATGATGTAATGCCATTTGTGAATTTGAGTCATGTTACTTGTATTTCAAATGTATCAGTAGATGTAGAGATTTTCTGGGTGCAGTCGCTGCTGGTAAATGTGCCAAATTGTTCAGAACTGTGCATTCCAAGTATTTTTAAACTGACATAGAGCATTTCTAGGACAAGAGCACTCTTTTTTCACTTCCCCCGCCTCACTTTACATATCTCCATTTCAGGTGGGTGTCTAATCTACCTCTCAGTCATGAAACAGATTCACACAGAGCCATTTTGTGCATTTTTAAAGTTTAACACTATTTCTGGTAGTATTTTAAGCAAATGTATATTAATCTGGCACTAAGTAAAAGCTTCTTGATATCTGTCTCTACTCACATAACACTTCCATAATTGTGACATACAAGTTCAGAGGCATGTTTGACCATATTAAGGAGGCTATTATTTCTCACAAACTGGGGGATGGGACCTTGGTTTCGTTGATCTGGCTGGTGTGTATCTGTGTTTCTGTGGCACATTGCAGAAGCTGATAATTGGTTGGCTGGCGTGCTCAAGACAAAATGATTAGGGAGTTTATAGCCTCTCCTCGCTACAATCAACTTCTCAAAAGTGCATCCTGATGTGGCCCTTACAGCTCCGCTTGACTTTGTTGGCGTCTTTCACCTGCTGTGTCGAGAGTGACGGGCCACCATCTGTAACACTCTGCCCATTTTCCACAGCGAGACACAGTGTAAACACTGTAGTTTAGGATGGACTCCCACATGCTGCACAGCTTGTGTTTGCTGAGAGGCTAGTTAGCCATCCTATTTTGGCTGACAGTCCCAGCTCGCTCCTCCCTGTCAAAGCTCTGGAGCAATATAGCCACCGCTCATCCAAATGTCAGTTTAATCTTCATTATAGGGAAAGGGCTCTATTTAGGGCTGGAGAGGGACTAGCAGGGGGCTCTGGAGAGATGCTCGTGTGAGTGTGTGTTGATAGTTTGTGGGAGAATATGACAGGAATATGCTGCAGAGGCATTTTACAATGATATGTGTAATGTCTGTCCCTTAACAAGACACTTGCCACATCTGAACAGAGCGTTTCATCAGAACGAAAGCAAGGGTGTCTTAAAGTCAGCTTGAAATTGGAAAAATCATTAAAATGAAAACTGTCGATCCCTCGCTGTAGATGTTGGGGAAGTGGACTCAGTCTTCCCTTTCATCACACACCATAAGAGGGATTTTTTTATGATAGCCTAAAGGCATAACTACCATCAAAACAGTATCTGTATGATGGGATTTTGACTGTAATAGAAAATAAAATACCCAGAGATACCACTTAATGTACTCATGCGTGCATTTAATTTTCAATATGTATTTCAAATTGGAAACGGTATTGACATCAAATAGATTCAGCTGCTCTTTCATGTCGGAGATGCCTCCCTCTGACAGCAGTATTGTACTGATCTAAAGTGCTTTAGCTGACATAAATAATGATTCCTAAATAATGAGTGGAGTTTGTCTCCCACTGCTGCTTTTTACAGGAGTCTGTTACTGTTTTGTGCAGCCTACATCTCATTAGAAGAATGGATCGTTTGATGAACATCACTGATACAAAAGGGAAACTGATGTAGCACAAAAATACAGATCCGGGAGAGGCATAAGAAAGACAAAACTGATTTTCTTTCACACCTTTACACACGTGGGCCATTAAAGTCATGTTTATCTGCTGCAGTGCAACATCACCTTTTTATGCTGGATGCACTGGCTATGAAATGTCCTCATTAAACAGCCTAATGGCTGCTGGCAGAAATGACCTCTTGAACCGAGGAACATCTGGGCATTACCAGCTGGCCACAGAGAGTAGGACCACACCAGGTTTTTTCATGTTTTGCTAATTTACTTCAAACTGCATGTACTGCTTAACAAAGAGTACCATAGTATGCCTTCCATGCCACTTACAGACTTTGTAGTGCAATGACCTTTGACAAATCCTAATACAGAATTAAAACACACAGTATTTCAGTAATTAACAAAACATTTATTTTGAAAAGAATCTCAGCACAACACACTGTATAAAAATGTATTTTGTAATCCTGATAGCTGGTTAAACAAGATAGAAACCAAGTAGCGGCATCTAAGTGCCTTGAGCTTTTAATGACCTCTACAGACAGGCTCCAAGAAAACAAAGATTGCACAGTCCAACTTGTGTCGTGAAATATAAAATCAGAAAACATCTCCACAAGACATTAGTGTCTCAGTAGATAAAATCACTTCTTCTAATGTGTGTCTCGGGGGTGATTTTGAGAATCTTCGTTTCATTACAGAAATATTACGAGAGGTACAGCATGTTCTTCCTTCCTTCCTTTGATATTTTGGGAGACTATTGTATTGCATTACAGTTTGCACCTCTGTCCTAGTCCTCTCCTTTATGATGACCTCTAGATATTTTGACCAAGGCAGTAATGGATACTTATTCAGTTTTCTGATGTTGTTCTGGTCCTAAAGTGTAATGGCTACAGTATTAAATTGCCATTGTGCAGCTTTTTTTATATTTAGCATTTAACATATTGAGATCTTCCTGTCTAATGTTATCCTCCTGATTCATATAATTTGCATAATGCAAACTAGATCTTAATTTCTTTTTGTTGCCATCAAAAAGAAGGAATACAATCTAACAACCTTAACTGCAGCTTTTTCCTACATTCTCCTGCCCCTCTGACAAATGGGGATGGTCGGGATGGTGGAGAATTTGCATTCGGTGTGTAATCACACTGCCCTGCTGCTGAATGTCTGGTTGGTTTCGTCTCTGCAAGGAAATGTCTGATTAATTGCACACTGCTAAAGAGCTGCACTCAGCAGCTAGGCACACAGGCTCATTAACAGAGAGTGGGAGAGAGAGACAGACAAAGAGAGGCCGAATAGCACAAAGCAGCTGTTCCACTCTGTGAACACCTAACTGCACCTTCACTTGGAGACAGACACATATCAATAGGCCTTGACCCACCCCTCTGTGGGTAAACAGTATTTTCCTCCCAGGCCCTAATATTGGGACTGTGGCAGAGATTCATCAATCAAGCACCTCCGCTACAGGAGAGCTGTTGTCCCTCCATTCAAGGACTCTATTATGCCACGTAGAGAACATAGAAAGAGCAAAGGAGAGCATAACTGGGATACACATGTAACAGAAGAGCCAAGTAGTGACTGAAATGTGCTTTTCTAGGTTTTCAAAGGATTCTGAAAACAAAGAGATGCAGATGAGAAAGCACGAGACTGCCACTTTGAAAAAAAATAAATAAATCAGAGAGTTTAGACAGGACTATGTCAAATTTAATAAACTCAAACGAAAGCAGTGCCTTCTTGCTTTTGTTTTCCTACAGAGAACATATTTATGTGACTCCATGCTTTTGAGAATGCTCTCTGAGTCAGTGTTGACTGAATTTTAGATTCTCCGTGGGAATCAGATTGCCTTTAGATTTACAGCTGGGAATAGAGTGTGTTTTGAAAGGCAGTTTAGGTGCTGCATGTGTGTGTGTGTGTGCAGTGACCTTATTGGTGAAAACCTCAAAGGGTGGTGTGCATTCACTGAGAAGATACAGCTGAGGCGTTAGCTGTCTCTTAGTGTTTCTGCATGAACCAAACCTCCTCTGTTATCAAGCACACCCAATTGATCCATGAACATCCACGCATGCAGAGGCTGAGAAGCCTGAACACAACATCAAACAACATGTAAGCTGCAGACATTCTGCTTCATACTGCAGCACTGAGCCCATTGTATCGACCAAATGATCCATGTGAATTATTTATGCAGAATACCAAACATTTTCTAGAGTTTTCCAGCCAAGGAAGTTTAAAATCTGATGCTTTCATTGCTCAGCATGGATCATTTGTGAATTGTAGACCCAGACCACCATGAAGCACGACGTTAAATGAGCGCAGCTGCTTGTTACAAACATGCTTTCTTTCAAATATGAAAACACATCTTCTCCATTGAACAGATTGGCCGACAGGCTTAGCAAGGCAGAGAATGTACCACATTAGTGTAGCTACAGCAACCTTCAGAAAGACATTACATAACTTTAAACAGCTCCGTCACTTTGAAAATCTTTGTTCTTTGCTTGAAAAGGGGAATTACAGTGTTTGGTATCATTATAGACCAGCTCAGCCCTCCAATATATGTGAAGAAAGTCATTACTGCAACAATCTGTGTTGTATGCATTGCTAAACCCAACAAGAGTGGAAAGAAAATCTACATTTTGAGAATGTTTTCCCAGAATGATGTCACCTTTCCGCTGCTTTCTGTGTCCATTCACAAATTTTGCAGGGGCCAAAATCCACAGTCCTTCTTTTGTGCAAAACTGTATTTAAAAATGTATCTGGAGCTAATATGAAGCTTCAGCTGTCCAAATTGGTCAAATCAAGTAGATATCTTTCAACGTTAGTCTTTTTAGTGCCAAACTTCCTTTTTTTGTTACTATACTTCCACTGCAGTAGCACTATAGCAGTGCTAAAGCCTCACATTTTTGCTCAGAATGACTGTGTGGACACACTGTGGATTTTGGCCCCCATCACTTACATTGAAAGTGCATTTGAAGGGGATCTTTTGACAGCCAGTATGAACAGGAGGAATGATTACAGCAAGGAAAACCTTTTTCAGTGTTCATATGGACACCAGACTGTTGTTTTAAGACAGACTTGAAAAACTGTGAACAGATCCTTTTACAGTGATCAGTATCCCCGTGTAGCTAGTTTGGAGGAAAGAGCTCTTGTCTCAGTGCAGAGATCATTGTTTCAGGACCTTGGACAGCTCCCATCCATCATAGTTCTCCGCATGCCTTCAGTACTGCAAGCTTTGCCTCATTTCTTCTTTTATTTATCATTCATGTATTCTCTTATTAATACTGTATCCTTACAATGTTATAGACTTAACATATAGATGGATGACAAATCAAAGGATAAACCTGCATAAATGAGTGGAGAAACTTAATGCAGATGCTTTTATACAGGGGTTACTGAATAATCTTTTTTCACCGCAGACATTTGGTGTCCCATCATTAGTTTTATTATTTACACCTGTGCTTCTCCTACTGTGGCATACACCAGATCTTAACCCAACTAAAAACCTATATGAGATTATGGAGCAGCGTGTTCAACAGTGCTCTCAACTGCCATCATCAAAATACCAAATAAGGAAATATCTTTTGGAAGAATTGTGTTCATCCCTTCAGTATAGCTCTAGTGGCAGTGGTGGGTGGTGGAGGGCAATATAGATAAAATCTACTCTGACAATATATGTAATTTTATATCACAATATCAATATGTATCATATAGTAAAATAAAATAAGCAGACAGGAGTGTCTGTTTTTGACTAATCCAGCAAATTAAATACTTGACAAAGCACTTTATCAAATTCATGCACAAATCATATAGAAAATCCAATATTACCATAAAGTAGTCCTGCTTAACAGTGCAAATAGTATAAATGGTTGCTAAGTGTATATTTTTTTTACAGTAAATATTGTGATATTGTCCAGCCGTATTTACTAAGACACTTAGTGCTGTTTTTTCTTTTAATCTGTCATGTCTCAATGCAACTTAATCTCAATCACAACTCAATCACCCTGATACAGTTTGGTCATCAGGAGGCTGTATGATGATCTGTAGCCCAGTATTAAATGTCTATAGCTTAGGATTAATGTACACTTTGATGGATGTAACATTTTTCCATGAAGCATCATTGCCTCACAATGTCACAGAGATCTCCCTTCACTCATTACTGTAATTACCTCAAGAAGAGCGGGAGGTGGAAAAACACCTTATTGCAAGATGTATAGAGATGAGTGTAGCTAGACGAGATTGACAGTCTGACAATGAAATGTGTGTTGTACAGGAAGTACAAGCTTAGCTCTGTGTCAGTGTGCAACACCTTTTGCTGTGTCTATGATAGAAAAGCTGCCTGTGCCAACCTGCTGCAGCTTTGCTTAGCAATAGAAATAACTATAGACACAGCCAGTCTCACTTACTTGTGTTTGTTATAAGGAGAATTAACCTGAAAACATCTTGAAATCTTGTCAATAAGCAGCCTGAAGCTTGATCAATCATACTTGTTATATTTTTCACCATTAATAACATACAATCAGTGCTTATTGCCTTTCTACTCATAAATCTGCCACTTAAAAAAATAGAAATCAATACACAGAGTACTTTAAATCATTGATTATCTAATCAGTGACCTTTAACCACCAGGTGTGATTCCCACTTATCCCACTAGTATTTTAAATGTCTGCTCCCTCCTGCCGGCTTCAGGGAGAACACAGTGCGAGCAGCTCAGGAGCAAGAGGTTTATTTCGGCTGGAGCAAAGATTTTCTCCTCTCCTCAGCTCAACATTGTTGTCTCGGCTCCTTGCGGAAGGAGGAATAGCAGCATCTTCAAATGAATAGAAAAGAAAATGAAACTGTACGGAGGCGAAGAGTGAGGGAAGGAACAGAGGAGTCAGCAAAGCCTTTGTGCCTCTCCTGCGTCAGAAAACAGCAAATGGCACAGAGGGCCAAGCGCTGTCAGACGTGCTGTCAGATGCACCAAATGTTTTTGTTTTTTTTTTTTACTTCATGAATTCAGAGCCCCCCCCCCTCCGACCCCTTCCTTTTTCCTCTAAGATTCAGCTTGTCTTATCTAATCTGCTCTAACCTTAGCACTTTACATGGCTGAATAAGAAACCAGGTGACTAATAGAGAGCCCCTCAGCTTTATTAGGCACTGCTCTGTTTATGCCTTGACTCGTGTCTCAGGGTTGCTTCTCATCTATTGCACGACACTTGCTTTCAGGATAACGCAAGGCCATTAAAACAGTAGTCTTTTTGCATTATGAAAGAGATTGATGTGATGTGCGCTTCCCTGTTTGCCCAAGAGAAAAACGCCATTTTTATTTGCTTAAGAGACGGAGGAGGGTTTTTTATAGGAGAGCAGAAAAAGAACAGGCAGTTAGTGCAGCTCTCAGTGATGGGCAAGAGCCAGCCTGCTCCATTTCTTTGTATGTGGTTCAAATAAATATGTATGCTGCATGTGTTTGTTACTCTCTTTCTCTTTAAGTCTTTATGTGACTTCGGAATCTGAATCATCTTTAAGTGCAAGAAAAGTTCATGAATCACTTAATGAGATAAAACTTGCATAAAAGATGAAAGGAAACAGGAAGAGAAATGCTCAACATTCTGTTAGCAACTTTGCAGCTGTCATTAGATAAGTAATAATCTGTTTGATTAGCACTGATCAGGGATTTGGCAGGAGTGGGTGGTGTGGGGGTGCAGGGTTCTTTGCAGTTCAGCTAATTTGGAACAGGGAGCTGTTATCTGCATTGGTCTGCATCGGGAGTAGGCGTTGTTAGGCTAATTGTACTCAAAAGTGTCCTTTTACTGTCATTTGGCAGCTTTAATCCTTTTTATTTCACTGGCTCTGTGAGCATTGCCCACTGAAAACCTTCTTCTTTTGTGGAGCCACATATAAGCTCCGAGATTTTTGGGAGATTTCTCTGAAGTAGGTTCAGTGACTTTTTCTGAGTCTCGCCTTTGGTGTCACGCTCAGCTTTGGGCATCCCGTGACAACGACGCAGTTCAGATGCCTGCGAGAGAATTTTAAAGAGGTCACCTTCTCCGGGGGGAGGGGGGAGGGACGACTGAGTCACAGTTGAGACTGCACACCACGCTCGGCCATCATGTGAGCCGCTGCCCAAGACAGAAAAGAAGAAAAGAAGAAACACGCAGCCAGGTGCCAGCACATCCTCAGTCAGTCTCTTTTTTCTAGCTCTGTCTGTCACAAAGGAAATAAATCTCTTGCTAAATGTATTATTCTACATGTGATTAAAGCACAAGTGTAATTTTCCTTCAGGATTTAGAAAATACAAATCTAGGTCTCAGCAAACATTTTACAGACTTTTAAGTCATTTGTTAAGGAAAAACAGCCTCCAATAATATAATACGCTGTTTAAAAGATGCTCTGTTGCAAAGCACTATACATGACTGTGAGTAACTTACAACTATTATTTTCATGGTTGAACCCAGTTGTCAAATAGTGGTATGCTCTATAAAACCAATCCTCCGAGCTGCAGAGAACACCATATCAGAGGAATACATACTGATCTCCTGGGCAGTGCTGTGTGGGCTGCTAAGCTCATACTGTAGATTCAAGAGAATCCCACATGCAGGCCAACTCTGCTTTGTGTTGCTTGCTCTAACAAACGCTGTCATCTTTTCGCTATTTTTTTCTTTTCTTTTTTTTTTTTTTTTTGGTGCATTTTGTGGAGAAATTTCCAAGCAAAGTGTTTGTGTTTGTAGTCTTGAGCATGAATATGGAACATCATCTCAGTGATGCGCTTAAGCTTAAATGTAAGCTATGTAAGCTGTAGCTTAAAAGATGTTTTATTTGTAAGAAGTTTTTTTGGACAGCTAACAGTATATTCCCTTTGCTTACGTGATATGTAATTTACAATAATGCGTCCATATCGCTACTCTTCCCTTTCTGATATATTTGGTAAGATCTGCTTTCGTGAAGCTGATAAAATGACAAGCTGTGACTGTGATGCAGGCAGATTTCTACTGGTTTTTATACTTAAGTTAAAAACACAAAATGTCAGAGTTCTGAGGGCACTCTAGCAGATATTTAACAGCTGAAGTACTTGATCCATTATTTTACACATTAGACCAACAGTTTGCTGCTCTGTCTGACTGTCATTGATTCATGCAATGTAAATGTCATGCTTATCTGCATGATATTAAGACATTTTACCTATTTTCACAAAGTCGCAGGCCTGGTTCATGTCTCCACTTATCTCTACAGGGGAACAGCTGTTCTCCCCTCTTTCTCTCCGAGAAGCAGCCACCAAAATTGATTTCAGTCGTGAGTTGATGAAAGAGCAAACTGTCCAGCTGAGTACTGGTGCAAAATGACCTGCAGAGGAAACAGATGTTGCAGTAACTGAAAGCTGTGTGTGCTTGTCTTTCTCATTTTATGATTTTGACTTAAATTCTGATAAGATGAAATGTAAGAAACCCTACATTAGAGCTCAAAAAGTCAAATTATTTCTTTATTATGATGAGTTATTCTCGGTTTTCAATATATCTAGTACAAGCTAGTACTAGCTGACTTCTTACTTACCTCAATCAGCATTAATTGATTTATTGCCCATGGAGGACAGAAGAACTCAAAGAGTCTGATAGACACAGACCCAATTTGTCTGACATATTAGCAAATATTTGCCTGCTGTATTTGCACATCCAGTAGACATGGAGCAATTGCATTCATTTAGAGAAGTGTTTCTGGACACTTGACAAATGTACAAATGCCAATATACACTGGCCTTATTGTTCTGTTTTGGTCTACACAAACTTCTGAG
Organism: Thunnus albacares; assembly: GCF_914725855.1. Lineage (NCBI taxonomy): Eukaryota > Metazoa > Chordata > Actinopteri > Scombriformes > Scombridae > Thunnus > Thunnus albacares. Next base: position 10,567,721 of record NC_058118.1, on the reverse strand, counting down.
AGGTAAATATGTGGATCTTTAGCTTGCTTACTTAGTCTTAGTTGCTTACCTAGTCGCTATATTTATTGTGTTTGTGACTGAAATGTACAATACCAATGCAGCCCTTGAAACTATGTAAAATGAGTTTCAGAGGTAGCTAGAATTACAGAGTATTTTGTATTTCCTACTGCAACACAGATCTCTGCTTTTAGCGGATACCTTTCCTGAGACTGGAGTTTTTATCTTTATTGGTATAACTGAAAACTGAAATTTAGCACCTCAGCAGATCATGTTATCCTTGACATCAAGGCTGTGAAACATTTTACTCATGTGAGAAATAAATGTGTTTTTTTCAGTGCTATATATAGCCTTGTGACAATATGCTACTGATTTTGAATATGTATTATTTTTCAGGACGGTGCTGAATAATTGACTCTGTAAAATGCCCTTGATGGTCGTCCTGCCTGCTGGCTGTTGTAAATCGTACCATCTGTTTACAAAGTCAACCAAAACTCCTGGACCAAAAGACTTTGTCATTTGTGAACCCACTGATAATACGTGTTAATATTCACCAATAGACTCTGGATGTCCTTTGACATTTAGATTTCACATTTGCATCGCGGTTATTGAAGTTAGAATACACTGAATGTCATAATCTGTTAATTCCTTCAGTTCAGGACTTTCAAACTTAGCTTTTATTTCCACACGTCTTTCATTTTGAGCTTACTCAAGTTGCTTAACATCGACAAGCTAAACAAATATTTAAGTCCAAAATATCCAGCTTAGTTTAGTGTCAGAAAGGGAACGGAAATAAAACTCTCAAGGGAATCATTTGTAAATCCCCCCCAAATCCTTTTTCTTAAGCAGCTACTAACACGTTTCTAAATGTCATGCATATCCCAGCTTATGGTGTTCAGCACTATATGTCAGAATACTGGGAGGAGAGCTGACACTCAGCTTCACCCTTTTCATTTCTCCTCTGCCACCTAAGATACTGTACTGGATTCTTGTTTTGATATCTTCAAGCTGATAAAAAACCAAAACATGTGTCTGCCTGTTTGACCTGATAAAGGCTGGATGAGGACAGAATCTGGTCCAGTCTGAGGTCAGCTCAGCAGCTTCGTATCTATCATCAGACTGTTCACAGTGTCCCGAGACAGGACGGTCACACCGGCACCCCTTTTTGAATTTCTTAACCTCCCTGAGTGTCATGCGTCACCTCTCCTCTGCCTCCTCAAACTCCTGAGTGGCTGATGTGGTGGCGCCCAGCGAGAGCCACTTATCTTTAAAGGCCATACCTGATCTGAGAGCTGTCTGCCGAGCGCTTCACTGTGAAGGTCACCAGCAGGGGAAAGGAGGGCGGACATGTCAGCTGAGTCGCTGTGCTCTGAATACTTAGGAGCTCTATTGGGAACACGTCAGCTCACATGTCCATTAGTAACGGTCACCAGTTGAGAACAGCTGCTTCTTTTTGTTGTGAGTTCATGATTTTTTTTTTTTTTTTACATTTCTGAATTTAAAAGATGCACATTAGAGTACACGTCATTGCTGCCTCACACAGGGAGGGACATCTTTTTATTCTGGGTTATTTGCACATGAATGCTGCTGTGAAACTAGGGGCCCCTAAAGTGCAATGTTGTGTCTTACATCAGAAACTAGTGGACACAAAATGTCTGTACTGAAAGTCTATTCTCAGTGTATGTGCACAGTGCAATGGAGGTTTTGAATTTCTACATCACACTTGCGTGAGTTGCACATCAGACCATGACTGGCTTACAAAGTAGCTGTGATGTTACAAATTATGCTCGTAGTTGTCGCAGTCGTAGTCAGACCCAGATTTAAGCACAGAGCACCTTTCCTCTTTCAGGAGATGAATGTGAAAACATCCTTCTAGTGTCAAACTCTGTGCATACATCATTCTGCACAGTGAAGGTCAGACATCAAAGTAACAATAAGCAAAACACATTTTTCAGCAGAGGGGGACTTTAAAATTCAGGTCCAATAGCAATAGAGACTCAATAATTCAAGAAACTTTAATATTAAAAGGGCATGTTCAGCAGTCGCAGATATTTTTGCTGTGTAATACTCATACCTTTACAAATAATGCATGGATAACTGTCTTAAGTATTTATGAACTTTAAACAAGTACTATATACAAAACATGCTATAACAGCTGAGGTAGTCATGATAGTTAAGTGCAGTCTGGTCTGTGCTGCGGAGGTTGCGCATCACTTGACTGTGATATCGAGAAGGAACCAGTTTTCGTGTAATGCCAGCCAGACGAAGGAATCAGTCGCTGACTTGTATTTACATACATATTTTACACCAGCTTATTCAGCAACTGTAATAATATTCATTATTTGATGGAATCAGCAGTTTTTATCTCTGCTCTGAGAGAAAAAGTTGGCACAGACTGCGCCGTTGCTTCTGCTCATTTAGTGCAGTCAGCTGTAGTGCGTTGGCTGTGGTAAACAGGACAAAGGGGTCTGCACCATTTTTTTTCTGGCCATTAGTTATGACCCAATACAGCACATAATGAGTTCTGCCACCATGCATTTTTACCACCACTCAACATATTCTGTTCACTGTTCTTCAGATAATATAAATATGCAAATTTCTGATGCATGCTTTTCATTCCTACACTCAACGTCATTGTCCGTTTCAGGAGCTGTTTTTTATTCTACTGTTTTGGAGCTATTCATAATTTCTCCACTTGATAAGGTGTTGCCTTTTCAAGCTTCACTGGTCTTCCTACAAGCTGCTTTTTTTAATGACTGAATTTCATCCCAGGTTGTTCTGAATTTGAAGTATATTCATATAGATTCTGCAGAAGTTTGAGTTCAATTTTTAATGTCATAAATCTTTATTCTTTTGAACACCAGCATGATTTATCTCAAGATTTAAAATATTGCAATTTCAAACAAGTCTTTGAAACCTCAAGTAGAGTTAATATATCTATAAAATTCAGTTTGGGTAAACTCTGTTTTTGCTTGACTCAAATAAAATCAAGTCCAAAAATCTAAAAAAAAAAAAGCCAGTATGATGTCTGATGTCTTCTGTTTCAGCACAGAGAAAGAATTGACCCTTGACAAGAGATTGATCTCTTGAAAAAGCAACATGGCCTCATGCCTGTGGCGGTGACCCACTTCCTGTCACTTTAGGTCAATCAGTCAAACACTGTGTTCACCTTCAAGAAAAACTAATTGAAATACAATGTAGATAAGAATTTCAAATGAACTCTTGTGATGTCCTATACAGATTGAGGAGACTCATCTGTGAATCACTGTTGCGTTACAGTTTATTTGACAGAGTTATGGTTTGTCACTGGACTGCGAGAAAGGCAGGAGCAGGATTGTGATGAAATTTTAACTGCATACTCAGAAACTTAGTGCTTCAACTGTAGAATCTGAGAGGTCCCGCGTTGTTGCTCTTCAGGAATAATAACCGTCAGTGTGTGTGTGTATGTATGTCACTGTATTTGTCCTCACATAGCAGATGTTTTGTTGAATCGGCTCCATGAAACCTTCAAATAGCTCAGCAGGAGGTTCTGGCTTCCTGGAACAATCCCAGTAATCAGACAGTTCACCTTCACTTCCTTTCAGCTGTGCCAACTACATTATATGCCCAAATTTACAAATGCTACCCAGTAGCTGTCAGATAATGTCACCACAGACTTTTAACAACATCAGATTAATGGATAAAAAGCTGAGAGCTCTTTCCAGACAAAACTGTTTTCCCAAAGGGATTGTTAAAAAAAGACACAAATGACCTCTCTTTCTTTAACTTTTTAAAACAAATACTGTATAACAACAGCTTTGTTTTCCTTTCTTTTCAGTCAGAGTCACTGACATCTCCTTTCGGCTGATTTAGAAACCGTCTTTGTGACCTGTCATGACTGCTGACTATAAATCCTTAACCCCCTCAGTAAACTATCCAAATTCCTCCGGGTGTCTTGTGGCTTTTCAGGGTCGCCGCTCAGCCAGGTTACTGTTAGCTCAGCGTCTTCCTTTCATATGCCTCATCTACTGATTCATCCCATGGCACGGTGAGCTCTGCAAAGCAAACATGCCACTGAGTTACATCAATTGTGCTTGCTGAACTGCTTCTTTAGCAGTCCATTTCACTGCATTTGCTAGAGTATGTGCTACACGACTTATCGTTGTGCGTTCCCTCTCTATTCGTGTCATCTCTAGCCTCAAATTCGCAAGTTTGGATTCTTCAGTCGAGCAAGAAAGAGAGAACTGAAGTGACCTTATGTGACACACTGTGAAGGCAGCATGGGACACAGAGCCATTTTACAATTAATAGTTAATTAATTATGCTCTGTAACCTCTCTACCTTTGGTGCAGCCGCCACAGCTTTAACTTAATCTTTTGTGCGTATATCGACCTCTCTGTGGACTCTTTTCCCATTTTTCCTTCACCGCTGAATCTGCTTAGTCTGTCGAATTTATTTATTTATAGCATCCTCCTAAACCTTTTTGCAGGCTTCTCTGAAATTAACTCTAAAGAAGAGGCATTAATCTTGTATCTGACAGCAGTGATACATACAAAAATACACTAATACTGTAAATGCATAAATTGCAAAAGCATAGGGCTCATGTTTAATTCATTTGCAGTAAGAAAAAAGTCCTAATGCACAGTTCAGTTTATCATCTCACACTTGGGCCTTAAATCTACCTTCATCTGGACTGTGTTCAGTGTTTGTCTGAGTTTCGATTAAAAATCACAGCTGATATTCTTATGTCCATCTCTGCTAGTACCTGTTCATATGTCATTGTCTGTGTATTTTTGGAGTAACACAACACATACTATTGTTCAGATAAACATTTCAGCAATCTATCATGGGTTTGTTAATACAGTAGTTGAAATCAAAAGCTGGTTAACCATACGTCTAGTTTTCTTTTGATTTATTCAGCCTTGTCGAAAGCATTAAATAGGAATTAAACCTTTGCAGCTCTTCTTTGCAGCAATTTTAATTGTCATCACAACATTTACCCGTTGGTGTGCTCTGAAAGACAGTTGTGTGATGGAGCTCTCCTCCCTCTGCTCCTCCAGGTTTTTCAATCCTCCAGGCCATCATGGAGTCGGCTGTGGCCAATAACTGGCAGGTGACAGCTCGCTCAGTGGGGAACATCGTGGACCCCACAGAGTACAGACGCATCATCGAGGAGATGGACCGCCGGCAGGAGAAACGCTTTCTAATTGACTGTGAAGTGGACAGGATCAACTCGATACTGGAGCAGGTATTGAACCAACAGTTTAGCTAGCTTTATTTGAGAAAAATAACACACTGGAAACAAAACTTCCTTCCTTTAAATGCTCCTTTATTCAGCCTTGTTGCTCTGCATGTTTCGTTGTTTCTAAAAAGGAATAAACACACTCCTCCACACTTCTCCTTGCTTTGTGTTTTGAACACCACTTCCATTTACACACTTAGTGAATAAGACACTCTACTGATTTGCTCCCCTCCTTTTCATTTCTTTTTTCGTTATTACCCCAAGCATTTGGAGTGCATCATGATTGCCTCAGATCTCAACATTCTCATTTAGGAGATGATATTAAAACGAGCGAGTCAGGCATATTCAGTTAGGCTTATTATTTGTTGTTTTTTTGTGCGCACATTTGTTTGAGGTCACCTGGGCTTAAGTCACGTGGAGGAATTGAACAGCCTCCTCATCCTTGTTTCCTAGGTGATCATCAGCTACAGCTTTCCCACATGAGTCTTGATTCACATTCAGTGTTTGCTAATGCATGCTGCTCACTGTGACTGCACCTTAGAGAATGCTTGATTGTCAGAAATGTATTAAATGAGGGTTAACTGTGAATTTGCATATTTACTCAGAAGATCATTAATTTTCATTTGGAGGATTAGAAACTGCGTTACACATGTGGTCACATTTTCCTTGCAAATGCATTTTGGAGTGTACTGCTGTTAACAAATAGATGGACTTTTATCTTTTATTGATAGTTGAATATTGATAATATCTCCACTAACTAACCCTAATTCTGACTACAGCAACCCGAACCGAAATGTTTTTGTAACCTTACTCCCAACCAATGGAGGTAGCTCTGACACTGAACATCTACAGACTATTTCTGTCAACTACACAATATTGAGTGTCACCTGAAACCCAGCAGGAGGTGTGTCAACATTAGACTAGTTAAATAAGAGACTGTCTCCAGATAAATGGTCATTTAAACCAATCTATGTTCTGACAAGCGACCTCTTGAGGCTTCTCACAGAAGCATAAAGTAGTGTAGGAAGTAGTGTGATATTGAAATTGATATTGCTATTGATAAGAAGTCAGAGTGGATTGGGCATACAAAATATCTGAGTTTGACACTGGAAACTGCGGTTTATGTCCTGTGTCCTACAGGAGTCAACGTTGGGTTCTTTTAACCATGAGATCAATCTTTCACCAGCCTTAACCAAACAGTTTTATTTTTCCAAACTTTGTCTGAACCAAACCAAACCAAACCACTCATACTGCATGGATCATTTTTGTGGTCAGTTATAACGTTACAAATGTTACAGTTTCATTTAGCAGATGCTTATGCAAAGTGATGTACACATGAGAATTAGTATAACACAAGCAAGGTTCTAGTCAGGAGAGAACATGTGAGTAAGTGCCATAAAGCTAAGTTCAGGTACAGAGGTGTTTGCGAAAGAGCTGGGACTGTGAGGTCTTCTGTAGGGAACGATGGGAAGAGCTGGGTATCGTCAGCATAGCAGTGGTACGAGAAACCATGGGAGCGGATGATTGTGCCAAGTGAGGTGGTGTATATTGAGAGGAGAAGGGGACCGTACACTGACCCTCTAGGAACCCCTGTGGATAAGCCATGCGGTTCAGACAACCCCCCCTCCAAGATACTCTGAAAGATCTCCCTGAGAGGCAGGACATGAACCAGTGGAGGGCAGATCCTGAGATGCAAAGCTCAGTGAGTATGGAGAGAAGGATTTGGTGGTTAACTGTGTCAAACGCAGCTGACAGATCTAATGGTAATAGAACTGAGGACTGACCAGCAGCTTAAGACAATCGCAGGGTTCCATTACCAACAGTGGTGCAGTCTCGGAAGAGTGCGCCTGCTTAAAGCCAGACTGCTTTAGATCATACAGGTTGTTCTCCTGAAAGAAATTCAGTCTGTGCGTTCAGGTATTTTTGATAGGAGGGGTAAAGTGAAACTGGCTGGGTTGCGTGTAGGTTTTTTAAGCAGTGAGGTGACCCGAGCTTGCTTAAATCCAGTGGGGAACACACCTGTTGTAAGCGAGGAATTGATGATGTGTGTGACTGTGGGGTTAAGTTCAGGGGAAATGGTCTGTAGGAGGTTGGTTGGTATCGGGTCCAGTGGACAGGTAGTGGGACGAGTCCAGCAGAAGTTTGGAGACTCCTCGGTCAGAGAGGAGAATGAGAAAAGTGCGGCCCTGTTAGTTGGCAGCAGCAGACTGAAGTGGTCAGACTCAGAGAACTGGTCACTGGCAGTTTAAATGGGGACTTGGTAAATAAAGCATGCACATGTTGTGGCTTTGTCTTGATGTGAAGAGTTTATGGAAAGAAGTAATTGATTATTTGTCATCAGTATTGAATGTGCAGGTTCCTTATTGTCCAGCCACATGTTTACTTGGGAAATACCAATAATACCAATAATTCATAATGTACAACAAAAGCAAACACAGTGCCTTGTAACATCTGCACTTCTGGCAGTAAAATGGACAATCTTAATGAACTGCAAAATACAGAAAAAGGACTGTTATAGTTTGGATAACTGGCTCAAAGAATACATTGACTTATTAGAAATGGAGCAAGCTGGATACACCCTCCAACAAAATCACGCTGGACAAAGTAAATTGCAGGCACATGTAAAGACATATATTATCAGTAAGGAGAATTTATGTGCAGACATCTATCATTCAATTTGTGGTAGTTACTTTTATTATCAAGGCCCCCGCAGTCCTTCCCTCCCGCTCCCCCATCATTGTGTATGTGTTGTACATGTTGAGTGTTATGTTATGTCACAGTTTGTCCTTTGTCTGTAGAAATAAGGAAATGTAAAGACAATAAGCAGAGTAGGGTGTTACTAAAACCATTAAGCCCACACTTATAGTCTGTTTTGTGAATTTGTGTGTGTGTGTGTGTGCATGCTCATTTCAACCATCCCCAGCACATCTTAACCTTCTGTTCTTCGCTGAGATATTTGTGTGTAAAGGCCGCTGCCCTCTACATAATGATCTTCATTATTGCCGGCCTTACGAGTTTTACTCTGACCTTCACTGCAGATCTGTCTTCATTTCCTCTGAAGCGGGGGAATATTTTTAGTGACAGCAGAGAACATTTCCATTAATTAAGAGAAGTTTGCTTTTCTCCGCCCCTCACGTTGACGCAGCGGGTTTCTTCAAATGTTCTCAAATTGCCTCTGTATTAGATTCAAGTTATCCAATCAGTTAGTGGTGTGTCACTCAGTGTCACGTCTGGTCGAGCCGATCATAATCTCTTTACTGTGGTGGCTTAATGTGAATGGTGGCCTCGTAGGCAGCATCTGTCAGACAAGTGCCTCTCCAGATGCTTGAGAGAGGCAAGGCACGCCTGTGTCTCCTGAGAACGATTCCTCGTATGAGCTGTGACATCAACACTTGCTTTAATGTAATATCAGCTCCCAATGTAAGTAGGACACACTGTCCCATAACTGCAACAACAATGAGCCTACTATAAATAGCCTACCCTCCTAGCCTGAGGGAAGATCTCTCACAAATGCTGGAGTGAGCAAACACAACGGAGATCACTCAGGCATCAGGAAGCAGCCATTTTGGATGTGATTTTTTTTTTTTTAATCAGTGTTTAGGATTGCACCTCATAAACAGACTATAATCATCAAAATCATTTTGCATTCAGGTTATTATCTCTACTCAGTGCATTATTAATGGATTTATGTGCAGACATCTATCATTCAATGTGTGCTAATTACTTTTATTATCAAGGTAGTTTCGGTTGTAACAGGCTTTATTTGTTGATGGATGTGCTGTGGGTTTTTGTTGCTCCCTTGTAGGCTTCCTTACCGCTTTTAAAAGTATCAGTCTGCTCATCCCCTCCGTAAAGTAAAGACGGAGCGATAAACACCTTTAAGGCTTCTCATCAATAATAGAAGCACAGTGGATTTATAATCGCTGCCAGAGGACCAGTCACCTCCAGCCTCCTCCTGCACAGCGGACAGACAGAGAAAGAGCTAGAGATTAAAAAAAAAAATACTGGAAATCCAAAGAGCTTGTGGGATTTGAGCCATGTAGTGTAAGTCTCCCTGTCTAGAGCAGCGGAGGGAAATAGGAGAAGTGCTGAAACACCCAGAGGTGCACTGGAATTCCACACCCAGTGATTGGGATAGTAAAACAAGATGCTGTGCTGGGATGAGTCATCTGATGATTGGGTCATCTGTGTGGATGTTATTTAGTCCTGTTTTATCTGTTCATGCTATGACATAAAAACGGTTTCTGTTGCATAAATATTTTCTCTGAGGGAGCTGATTTGTAGCTTTAAATATACAGTATATTTTAATAATGTATATTATAATGTATAACTCTACGAGCCTGCTGTTATCATACTGTGATCACAGGCTCTAATACTGAGTCAGTTTTCACATATTATGTGCTTGTTACAATGCCATTTAACTTTTAACTTAAAATTTAAGCTGTAGTTTGAAAAGGCTGGGCCTCCGTAGATAGTCTCGTTGGAGTAAGACGTGTCCTGAGCATGCTCTTCAGTTTCAATCTTTTAATTTCATTTTAAACCCACTTTAATTGGCACAAAGACACTCAAAACAGCTTCATAATCAAACAACTATAATTAAGAAGATACAGATACAACAGCACAGAAGACGCAAGCATGAGCCCACTCCACCAACAAGATGAAAAATAAAGGAACACCTACCATCGATACAAGCTACAACCATCAGGAGTGAATCAGTTATCCTGCCTTGCCACTTGTATCAACGAAGCCAAACAGCGTATATCCAACATGGAAGACCCACTATCCCCAATTTCAGCAAGCCACAAGGCACTCAAGTCCTTGACAAATGAGCTATCACAGAAAGTGGACAATTTAGAGAATTGTCAGTAACTCTCCCAATGATCCATTATGGAACAACTACTATTAAGAACTTTTGCCCAGCATAAAGCTGTATATGGTGTAGAAAATAAAGAACTTTTGAAATAAATGCAAATAAGACCACAATTGACCACATATTAAAGAGAAGCTGTAATCATACCTGGGTTGACAGAAACTGAGCAAACAAATTGATGAACAAAATATAGGGGAAAAATTGGAATGCAGTTCAAAGAAATTGGGAAACTGATTTGATATATCCTTGGAAACTGAAGAATCATGTCTGGAAAACACTTAACAAAATACCAAATCAGTGAAGAACAAAATGATCAATTATAAATTTTGTTCATAGAACATACTTCACCCCTGCATGACTGCAGAGGATGTGTGTCTCTGACTCTGATCTTTGTTGGCATTGCAAACAAGATAAAAGGTACTTTTTATCATATGGTATCGTCTTGCACTGAAGTAAAAACCTTCTGGGAAAATGTCTGGGAAAGATCATTGGCTATGCTGTTCATTGTGATCCAGCACTGCGCCTTTTGAATTACACTGTTGAAGGAACCTGGCCGTAACCAACTTTTCAAATGCAAATTTTAACAACTGGATGCATGACAGTTAAAAGACTGATAGCAACGAACTGGAAGGATGCAGATCAGCTGAAAGAGAGACTGTGGCTTCAAACATTCCTAGAGACGATCTCCATGGGAGCTGCATCTAATCTTTCTGAAGTTTATAATGAGGAACAGCAACTGTGGAAGGTCATAAAGGACGTTGTTCATAAAATACCTTCCTTCCCCAGAATCTTGAGACATACTCCAAAAGCCTCATAAATGGTCCATGTGTCCTTTGTTGGTTACTCTTTTGGATAGATGGCTTGAACTATACTTTCTTTTGTTTAGTTCATCCTCTAGACCCTCATCTCACTAAGCTACATTTAACCCCTCTATTTTTATTTAATTATTTATTTTTAATCTGTTATCATAAGTTTTATTCCTTTATTGTCTCTTATTTTTCTTTCACCTTGTACAGGTTATCTGTGTTGGTATGTCACCAAAATATGCTGTTGCCTTTTTCTATTTGTTGGAAAAACCAATAGGTTTCAAGTAAAAAAAAAAAAAGAAAAAAAAAAGCTGTAGCTTCTAAAGGCTAATGTGCTCTCTGGCTATAAAAAAATGGATCACAACAGTTGAAAAAATTCATATAAGGGATCATGAGGGACATTTTATTTTGGAGGACACAGTGATTCTTTTGGCTGCTTTATATTTAGTTGTCCTTTATTTTGTTTCCTCTCTTTTCCAAGTTTTCTTGCTAGTTCACCACTGAGTGTGTATATGAAACCTCAACTGTCATGAAAGTGGCAGGAATGGACCCAAAAACAAGTGGAAGCAGGTCTGAAGAAAACTTTATTTGAAGTGTTCAGGCAAAACCAAAGGCTGGAGGGTAGAAGGACAAAACTGAACACTGAGCCTAAGCAGAACAAACAGAACAGACCAGAACAAAGGATCCAACAAAGACTGACTCCCAAACCAAGACTTAAATACTAACTGAACTAATAAGGGGATGGGGAACAGGTGACTAGAGGCAAGAGCAGGCTGGGAGTGATTGCCTGGGAAAGACACTGAGAGTAAGGCAGGGTTAATGAAGGCTAATGCCGGGCAGGTGTGAAGGGAGCGCAGACTGGGGGAGAATACTGAGACAAGGGAAGGGCAAGTGTGAGGAGGAGTACATGAACACAGGAGGAGAAAACACAGGGAAACCAGAAAACCAAAAACACAATAAGCACAGTCCAACCAATAAAGTGCCAACCCAAGTGACAGAAAGTCCAACTCAAAACAGAAAAACTCTGAGGGCATCTGATGGATAATGACAACCAAGGAGTTCAAAGAGACTCACAAGAGTCTCTAGAGTTAATGACAGAGCCATGACATCAACTTGAACTACAAATGAAAAAATGAAAGAGCAATATGAAAAGAGCATGTGTGATACCTCCAGTTGAACTAGAGTATGATGTCTTAAAAAATAACCATAACAACAACAAGAAGACAATTATCTGTGCTTAGGCCTTCATTTTCTTCGATTGTAAAACACAGAACATGGCTTTGGAAAAAAAGAAAAAAAAACACTGACGGTAGTAGAGGAAGTTTTCGTACAGTCTCCTTTGTAGCGTGCACTTCCAAAGGAGACCCTACAGAAGTCTGACTTAAAAGCACCCAATATGAAAAACAGCTTCAAACACATGCAAACAGGAGAGTTGGCAGGTGCACAACTGTAACAAGGGTAGTGAGGACATTACAACTTCATACACATTTTTTGGTGGGGGAAGGGGGTGGGTACAGTGGTATTTGGAACAGTGTTATGTCCTTCCTCCATTTTCCTTCTTTAATGCACTTCTTTGACAGTTAAATCCCTTCTTAGATTTTGTGTCGAGTAGCATAACAATAATTAGTTGACTGGTGAGTTATCAACCTCAGGATGCCCGTTCTAGTTCTGAAGAAGGCAGATGACAAATCACTGTAACAAAGAGAAGCCTCCATCAGTGGGAAGGGAGTCAAATCCTCTTGAAGGCACTTGGGCAGACATCCAGCTCTGCACAGGACTGTGGCTCCAGTCTGCTTAATTAGAGTCGATTCCTCCGGGAATATTTAGGCTGATTGTGCTGCAGCTCGCCCCGGCTCAGGCCGGCATCAAACAGCTCAGCACAGACCTGCTCGTCCAGACAGGCGGACAGGAGGAGCCCAGAGGACGGACAAATAAAGATAATTGAGACCTGAGACAACTGCTCTCTCTCTCTCTTGTTCCCTCTCTGTCTGTGTTCTCGAGTTACAGTGTGTATCCTCTGCATAGAGAGATGGCTCCACATTAATGATCATATCCTCAACAAAGAGGTGAACACTAACGTATAGATCTAACATGAGTCTGTGCAGTGGGTTGATTTGTCTATTAGCTATGATTCATTTGTTTGCAACACACTGGCAGGGGTGAGCTTTAGAGGTGCCGGTAGTAAGATTTTGTTACTTTTGACAGAGCGGCTTCCCCTTCCTTACAGTCTTTATGCTAAGCTAAGCTAACTCTGTGGCTGTAGCTTCATATTTAATGGATTCCCAAAATGTCACTCTTAATATATCTCAAACGAGAAACGAGATATAACATGTTAATTAGTGAGCCTTTATGCTAAGCTAAGATAACCGCCTCCTAGCTGATTGATATCAATCTTCTCATCTAACTCCACTTTAAAAAAGTACAATGTGGAGCTTTTTTTTGTAAATAAACACTATGTTTTCATTCAGTGTTTCTCATCAAAACACAATGTGTATATCCATGAAGGCTAACAAAGATGCAAATGTATTTCCTGCCTCATAAAATATTTGCAAGCTGGTTTTGGAATATGTTAAAACCTGCATTGTTTACATCATGTCTACTTGCTTGAAGTCTTCCTTAATCCTCACCTTAGCTGGCTCTGTAGTTGCCCCAGTATTGCCTCCAGTTTTCAGTTTTATTAGTATAATTAGACGAATTCAAAACCGCAGCTACACTAATGAAAAATTCATTATGGGCATCATAAAATAAAATAAAAATCTTCAGGATAATGTTACATTAAATGTTAAAGTTTACACTCATACTATGTGAACAGATGTTGCAGGTATTTGTAATAAACTGAAATGACATTTGGTTTTGATGGTCATCAGCGTTATCAGTCATTGCGTGTCAAGCTGAGCTTGTCAATCTCAATGTATTCAGATGAGAAGAGGGGCAGATTTATTGGTGGAAACCGGCCAAATGGTACAAAAAGTAGTCTGACTTATCATGACCTGCCCAAAACAATTTTTTTCCAAATTAATAAAAAGTAGAAAACTGCCAAATCTGTGGACACTGGCTACCTCATAGCTGGCTTCATTTCTTTCTGCATTACTGGCACCAACTGAACTGAGCATCAAACCCTCTGCAGGAGTGTGTATCATTTATAAAATATTGCTCTGTAGCATTATGAGTTAAAAACTACACAGGGTACCTTTAAGTTGAACATATATTTAACCAGTTGTTGTTTTCTCAGTTATAAGACAATATAATGCAAAACAACAAAATTTTGGGTAATTATGATTCCGCCTCCTTGTACAGAAGCCTGGTTTGTTGGACTCACAGATCCATGAAACTTTGAACTGTTGCCAGATGAGAACATTAACTGTAGAAAACAGTTGATGACAAGGCACGGCACCTAGACTATCCTTTCCATTCAATGTGCATTAAAAATTTAGGAGCCACTCAGTACAATCAGTGCTGCAGGTTCCTTCTCGCTTTCAGGTTGCAGGTCTTCTTTTCCCTGAGCTATTTGAAGAGGTTGTTTTGTGAGAAATGGATTTTGACAGAGAGGAAGATGTGAGTCCTGTGACAATAAAAGTGTAGTTCTCTCAGTGACGGTAATGCCTGACCTCTTCCGGGTTCCTGGTGGTTTCACATACTCACAAAAAGTGATTATCCCAGGGGGCCATGAAACTAGAGCATCAGGATCCTTAAAATATTAGTCATGCACAGATGCTTTTTTCCCCAGAATGGTTCTGCCAACAGAGGAGGAGAGCAAATCCCACAGCAAATCAAATGAAATTATCCTTTACAAGAACTTTTAGTGACACATGAAAATGAAAATGTAGACTAGTAAACATTTCTTTGTATAAGCTATTTGTGAATTTGAGAGCAACTCACACACAGCTGAAAAACTAGTGAACCACTTAACAATTTTGCTCACATTATTGGAACATGATATCATATCACTACCTTAAATGATTTTGATTTACCACTAAATTGAGTCCACAATATTATGCCATACTGTGAATAATATTTAAATTGAAAATGGAAATTGCCATGATAGCCTTTAAGTTTTGCTGACAGGAATGATGGAAACTGTTGCCAAATTACATTGTAACCTTTGTAAAACATTAGCAATACTTACTAATTATGGTCATGCCAATAAAGCAAACTGAATTTGGTGGAAACAAAAAACTATTAAAAACTTTTCAGAATTCTTGTGTCATGTTTCCATAAATGTACAATGCACAGTGTAATTGTACAGTTTTAAATTCAGTGTCACTGATTGATTGTGTAAATGCAAACATCATTGAACAGGAACAAACCTCCCAGAATCGAATCACTTTCTGATTCACCAAGAAGAGGAAACCGAAGTTGTTCTTCCAACTTTAGAATAGTCATCAGTCTCTGTGCCATGGATGTATAAGAGAACTGGATACAGCGTTGGAGGCAGAGCAACGCTCATAGAAATGAACGTTGCTCAGTGGCACATGAACCCAAAAAAGCAACTTCCTGCTGTAAAGAAATTACCTGGATGAAAACGTACTGCTCATCTCTATGGGCCCAATGTGCCCATAGGGCAGGCGCACCAGTGACTTCTAGTTTAGCCCTAATTAGCCCCCTGGCTAATTTGAATGGGATTAAAATAAATCAATCGTCCAACTCCTCTAAACTTTCAAAATGCGATCGGACTGAATGGATCAAATTCTGATAGTGAAACGAGTCATTTCACAATAAAAAATTTAAAAAAAAGCACCCACCATTTTATAGCCGCTTCTTTTCCCATGATTGTAGGGAAAAATGCTTTTTTTTCCACTTGCCAGCACAATGACTACCAATGCAGCTGTCAGGGGATTTTCTTTTTTTTTGTGCAAGTCAAAACATGTTCAGGTTGTTTTAAGAGGAAATGCTTGACAAAGAAGCCAAGTGGTAAATCCACCGACTAAATGTACCTAAAAGCAACTAGATGATGAAATGTGACTATTTTGATGCAAAAAAATGGATTTGCTTTAGATTAAAATCAAATTCTTGGAATATTACAATGATGGCTGCAAGCTTATTTACACTAAGCTGTAGTTTAGTGAACCCTGAACCATGTGTGTATGAACTGTCTTCAGAGTAGTTTGCATTCAGTATAACTTTCACCCCTGCTGTTACTCTCAGTAGACAGCCAAATAAAATAGAAACACTCCCACATTATTATTTGTTTTAGCATACCTTGCAGCTACAGTAAGCAGTAAATGTTTACAGTTGATTATTTTCTAACAGCTAAATGAGGTTTCAGTCAGAAACAGCAGTTGAGGTGTCACTTTTAGACGCTTATATAAAAGTGTGAAGTCTGCTTTCTGCCTGAATGTGTTGCTGACAAACGCCAGTTGTAGCCAGTCACTCCAGGCGCTGCGGCTTCATTAAGCGCTCGCTGTGTTGCCACACTTGGGTCACCGCAGCTCCCGCTCACACGGATGAATAGCAAATGAAAAGCTTTTCAACACAATTTGGAAGACAATGAGCAGAAAAGCTTCCAGGAATTTTTGCTTATTAGGAAAACTTAGGATGTGAGAAATTTCAGAGTCAGCGGTGGCGGCACAAAATGTCGAACACAATGAAATCATTTTGCATTTCCGAGGAAGGTAATTGGATTTATTGTTGAAATTGCTCAGCGTGTATAAGCCGGTCGAAGGGCCAACCTTGGAGCATCAAGGACGTTCCCTCTCTAAAGACAATTAGGAAACATTTAGGCAGAAGTGAGCAAAGGACTTTAAAGGGCACAGGTGTGAAAGAAAGCACAGGTGTGACACTGCATGCAGATAGGAGCCACTGAATATGAAGCTGGACAAAGGAAAATATGGAAATAATACCCAGTAAGACATGTAATGTACCACAGGGATGCATGTCCTTGCTTCAGCGCTAAAATTTCTAATCTATATTCAAGTCTTTACAATCTCTCCAATATGATATCACTATCATTCTGGACATTTAACATTTAGATGAGTTCAGTGCCTGAGTATACTTATCAAAACTGTGGGGGAGTGTAGAAAGTGAAAAGACTGGAAAAAAAAACAAAACACAACTATCCACCCCCTCGGTATCTTTTTGAGGCTTCGTACTCCACGACGGAGAATCAGAATCGAGAGAGATATGGAGAGAGAAAGAGATTGCGTGCGAGGTTTGGCTGGTGAGGAAGTTTAAAGAAATCGGCGAGCGCAGCTCTCTGAGTCTGCTCACTCAGACAGGTGCTGTGCTGTACAACGTTTTGGGTTTAATTAAGTCTAGTGTGCGACTGAGACAGGCGGAGCAGGAAGAGGCAGACTGTGGAGCACAGGCAGCTGCAGAGCGAGAGGGAGGTTTGCCGGAGCCTTGACCTTATTTTACACGTTGAAGTTAATGGAAAGGAACAAGCACTGTCATCACAGTTTCTCCCCTCTCTCTGTGTCTCATACAAACACACACAAATGTACAAATTTGCTCACACGCTCCCTCTTGCCCTTGCAAATGTCGCTCTTAAACGCCTTTTCTTTTTTTTCCCCCTCTCCTTTTTTCTTTCTACCAGCTATTCTGTATTATAAAATTGAAGGTCTGTCATTTCTGAATCTCAGCCCTCTAAACGTTCGCAGTGTTATGAGATGTGACTCACCGTGTGTCTCCTCCTGCAACTTGTAGGTGGTGACCTCGGGAAAGAACAGCAGAGGATACCACTATATCCTTGCCAACCTGGTGAGAGCTTGCAACATGAAACAATCCGACAGAACACAGTAAAAAAAACTAGAACAACACTGCTCAGTGTGATGCAATTCAATACAAAAAAGTGCAACACTTATGACCAATTTAGTCAAAGATAGTTCTCTCAATATGTAGCTATGATAGATTGAGTGTGGGAATAATTAAACAGAATGTGTAAATAAGACACAAATAAGCTAATGATGAACAAGCTTAAGCAGTTTTGAAATGTTTTTTTGCTGCTAATGATCCCTTGCTCTACTAGCCAGTTGTGCTCTTTGCTCTCAGGGTTTTTCCAACATGAGCCTGGACAGGGTTTTTTCTGGTGGAGCCAACATCACAGGCTTCCAGATCATCAACCCAGACAGCCCCATAGTCCAGCAGTTCCTCCAGCGCTGGGAGCGCCTGGATGAAAGAGAATTTCCAGAAGCCAAAAACACTCCACTGAAGGTCAGTGAGGCATAGCTGCCGAGGCTGCAGTTACATTTTATTTAACATCTTCAAAGATTCCTTTTTCTCTCCCCTTTTTCTTCCAAGTTTAGAGGCAGTAACTGCAGAAATGAGAAAATACATCAATCTGAATCTTTTCAGCGAGGCGTTGCTTAAATAACTTGTCACCTGCATGTCCTTGAATAGAGGCGGCTTTCATACTCAAGCAATTTTTATGTCAATCATAATGCAAGGCTTTGATTTTCTTACTTTTTACATCTGTAGCGCTGTTCTCTGTGTATGCCAAGTATTTCTACTTAGATAATAACCTTTACAGTGCTGTGCCTGCACTGGTGATGTTACTGAGGTTTCTTGTGGCTTTTGTCTCAGTACACATCAGCGCTAACCCACGATGCCATCCTTGTGATTGCCGAGGCCTTCCGGTACCTTCGCCGCCAGCGAGTGGATGTGTCTCGCAGGGGGAGTGCGGGCGACTGCCTCGCCAACCCCGCTGTACCCTGGAGTCAAGGCATCGACATAGAAAGAGCCCTCAAAATGGTAGGACTGAGGGCGTTCACTGTCTCTGTAAACAGCTCTGCTTTTTTATTTTATTTACTTTATAGTTATTTGCTTTATCTCACTCTTCACTCTATTCTGCCTCAAAAGCTACCAATTTTACCTTTATGGTAGCTAATTTTGCACAAAATACTGATCCGATTGGTCCAAATCCAAATCCTCACAGTCAGTCTTAGCTTGCAACACAACACTAAACTCTCCAATAAAGTGGGAATAAAAAAACACAAAACACTTCCAGTCCATGAAGATGCTGTTGGAAATACATCTTTCACAGAAAACACATGTGGAAAACCACAAAACGTTGGAGAGAATATTACACGCCATATATCAAGAATGTTTGTATCATGTTTACTCTATGTTAGAAACAGGTTATCATTCTTCTCTTGGTGCCTGGCAGGTCCAAGTACAAGGTATGACAGGAAACATCCAGTTCGACACATTTGGTCGAAGATCTAATTACACAATCGATGTGTACGAGATGAAGTCAGGAGGCCCCAGGAGGGTAAGTGAGCACAAAGCCTCTGAAATATCATCATAATTTAATTAATGTATAATCAAATACTCTTCACAGGATTAGATATAGATATTGGCATTAATACAGGCAAGTTTCAAGCGCTTCTGTGGTGAGGATTTTCCTTTCTCATGGCATGTTGGCAGTACGCGAGTTAGGGT
Organism: Thunnus albacares; assembly: GCF_914725855.1. NCBI lineage: Eukaryota > Metazoa > Chordata > Actinopteri > Scombriformes > Scombridae > Thunnus > Thunnus albacares. The sequence continues at coordinate 10,548,451 of NC_058118.1, read as the reverse complement.
TGATTTTGATTCAGACAGAAGTTGCCAGTAGCCCAGTCTTGCAAAGCCAGCCCAAATCATGTGAGCTCACATTCCCTCTGAGATTTTAATCTGGAAAACATCCGCTGAGAATCAGTTGAGCCCTGCAGATGGAAGCTGGACCGAGCTACAAACTTTTGGGGAGTGATAGTATAGATGATGACGTGGCCACATTTATTCAGAAACAGATTACAGTTGATAATTTAGAAGAACTTTGGTGTTTACAGAACAGCTGCCATGTTTTTCCAAAATAAAAGTTTGATGCTAAAACGATTGACTGCCTGGCAGGCGGTCTATCAGTTCAGTCAATTGTCTAAAGGGTTCATGTTGATGCCTGAGTGCAGCACAGACCTGTCAATCATCTATAGAAAAACCTACTTGAAATGACATCAAGAAATTGGACCCTTGGCAGACAACAACAACCAAAGTGAAGCTTGTGGGCTGGCTTTGCAAATTATCAGTAACTGATATCCTGTATATATAATGTGTATTGGCTATTTAAATGTGACTTTTTAAAGTTCAGTTCAGTTTTCAGCGTCTGCTACAATACAAGGAAATCTTCTGACACAGACTTTAGACCATCATCACAATAAAACTCTTGATAAAACCACAATGTAATGAAGCTGTTAGGTGGGATAGCAGCTCTTATGAGGCAGGTTTTACAGCCTCTCAACCTGATAATATCCTCACCTCTGTCACATCACCAGTGAGGAACACTGACTGGCGGACATATTATATGAATCCTAACAGCAGCATTTACTTGTACCAGCATTTAAGTGCAACTGAAATTAAACTGCAAGTTTACTTTATACTACAACATAGAGATCTGCTCTGTAAATTACATGCACTTTGTCCTCTTTTGAGGGAAAAAAATCAGTATCCAAAAAGAAGAAATATTTTTTGGTCATATAGCAAACAGAAACATTTTATTTTATACTGTATTTGAATAAAACAGTAACTGTCACTCTTTTATCATTGATGTGATATGACAATGATGAACAGCCCGACATCAGTCTTAGACACGGACAGAGAAGAATCACTGTGAGCCACAGCATTCATTAGCTTTCAGCTACAGTGCGTCCCTTTTGTCTACAAGCACGGACACGTGTTGCTCCGTGGCTCGCTAAATGAGCTAGCAAACAAACATCTGGGAAAGGTGCACTCACTCAGACTAATCATTTAGCTAGTTAGCTTGTCAGCTGTAGCGCCTGTCAAAGTTGTTTAGTTTAGTTGCTGAATGATTAGGTCCTTTTTCTTCAATACCACCAACAGAACACTGTCTATCCTCTATTGGCTTGTAAGCTACAGTTAACAGAGCAAGTCTGTTCACATTGTGTCTTGATGCCACAGCCAGTTCAGCTCTGCTGATTCACCCCCTCAGAGGCTTGATCCTTTCTGATATGTCTCCAAAGTTTTTTCTTCCTTTCAATAATAAAAAAACTGCTAACATTTGTTTTTAAAATCACATTGACAATGAAATTGGACTGCAAAGGGGAATTACTTTTGTAATTACAGTTGGACTTTAAAATCTCCACATACTGGCAGTCTGACTGTGCCAATGTAATAACTCAGTGCTCTACTGTAATTGGACTTTTTATAATTGGGCAGGACAAAGGTAAAAACAGAGCTGTTTGAACACACACATACACAAACACAGCATTATGGCTGTGGCTTGGCTAGTTCCACGACCCTGAACTCTGACAAGGTCCCTGGCTGGCACCAAAAGGAAGTGGCCCCATACTGTCCACATAGCTCAGCTCACAAGGCACCATACATCGCAGCGGCCCGCACATCCAAACTCAGTGTGAGACAATCTGCAGTGACAACAGAGTGAGTACTGAGCATTACAGCTACCAGAATTGGGAGACGTTGACTTCTTCTTGGCTGACTACATCAGAGTGTAACAGATATAAACATAATGCAGCTACTGGAGTCATCTGAGATTCAGCAGACACAGGCCAGTGTTTGTTTTTGAGTTAGATTATACTGTGTGTGATATGTGTAGTATTAATAGCACAGTAGAACATCCTGCTGCACTGGCTTGATAGGGTACATTCAGACTATTAAGTTTGTCTTGCTGGTATTAATTTTATCAGACTTCGAGTGCTCTGTTGATGCTGCTTTCCTGTTATGTAAGAGAACATTTGCAGATCCAGGAATAGATTACTCCTACTCTGCTGAAGTGTAGCCCAGGTGAAGTGAGAAGCACCACTACAAGCTTTTTATAAAATCATACATCAGGCAAAAACCAATCTGTCTCCAGCTGTACAGATAGAGGCGACCAACTCACACACACTTTTGTAAAAAAGTCTTTCTGCTTCATGTGATAACTGTGAATGTTTGTGTCGTTTTCAGATCGGCTACTGGAATGAGTACGAAAAATTTGTATATATAATGGATCAGCAGGTCACCAACGAGTCCTCTTCTGTGGAAAACCGAACAATTGTGGTCACTACTATTATGGTACACTCTCAAGCAGGTTTTAAGTGTTTCACCTTAAGATTTCTGCCACTCAAGGTCAAGGTGTCCATTGTTGCAATCTGTCCTGGGAGGGTAGAATTATTTTATTTTGAGTTGCTTTCCATCCACTCACTACATGTTGAAACAGTCGATTCACAAAGAGTGTTTCAACTGTATCCGTGTGGGTGCCAAAGCATTTTGGTTTTTTTATATTACAGTGGGCTGTCGTAGTAGTGACATCACAATAACGGCTTTGGTAATGATAACTATAAAAGATAGACACCATCGTATTCACATTCAGTGCATACGTAAGTAACAATGTTTCCCTCTCATTAAGTAAACCGTCAGTGTCGCTGTGGACAACTGTGTCTCACTGGAGACGTGAAATGATCTGCACACAAGGAGGACATAAACAGCCAAAGGCTGAAACCTTTGGTTGTTTATCCCTTTGTTCAAATTAACTTCCCTATTCTTCCTTAGAAGTTAAACTCTGAATTGTAATGTAAATTTTCTCTGAAACCAGTGCTCCCAGTATATTAGGTTTAGGGTGAGACACAGTGCTAGTTAAGTCATGATACATTAGTTCCAGGTCAGTAATCATCAGCCATTTTTAAATGTAAGATAAGGTACGCCTTATCTTACATTTAAAACCATGGCCTCTCGTTCCTTCTGACTTTGCCTATTATGTTTGCATCTTAGGCAAATTCAGAATGTAATAGTCATACATTTCCATTTCAATGTCTAGAAACTCATTATCTTCATAACCAGGCTGGAAATACAACAGTATTCAGAGTGAGGGTAAAAACACAGAAGAGTAGTGTCATTGCATTATTTTCTCACTGCCAGGCATGCCTTTGATTTGAATAAAGTCAACTATTATTTTAGATGCATCATAGTCATCTCATTTACCTCATGTTGCTTTTCCTACTTTCCATAACTTTAATATGAACTTTATATTTAATGAAAGGCCATCCTATTATTATGGGGTGCGGCTCTTTCATTTTGTCTTTCATAACATCGTACATGAACGCAGGATGGAAGAGAAGGTAAGAGATTTAAACAGCAAAGAAGAAAAGCTGTTGGATACTGTAAAAACATCACATCAGCAAAAGATGAAAGTCTGCTCTGAAGATCTAGAACCACAAAGTCATCAAGAAATGAGCTCTATTGTAAGCAAAATTACCTCACAAAAACATGTACATGCCATATGAATGTAAATTAATGAAGTAAATCACTGTTGCTGAATATCCTCAAGGTGACCTCTGTTCATCTAAAGGAGGTTTAATGGCAAACATGTTTTACATGGAGGAGGAATAAGATGATATTTTATTGAAATCCAAGGCACTGAGGTGATGTGGATTAGTCTTAACAATGCGATCAACACAACAAGCAGATTATTTTATTGTCATAATAGTGACAAATAAAAAGAAAATTGAGTCACTATGACATTTTATTTGGTCATACAACTACTCTTCTGATGTGGCTTGCACATTTTTGCATTTAATATTTGTAAGATGAGTCATCTCTGCAGTTTTTGATGTCTTTAATCTTTGTGCTGTCACTGACGTTTACTTTATGAACTGGAAAAGTGCTCCATTCAGCTTGCCCTGCCCCTTTGTGCCATGCTGCAAAACACATGCAACCCCTGCCTATTGCTCACATCCACAGATTTAGGTTACGGGTGAGGTTAGCATGAGGGAGCCCTGACATCCTGCTTTGCCTCCTTTATATGTGTTAGATGCTCCACTTCTCCCGTTGGCCCAGTCGGCCTCTTTACTCCAGCAGGGGCTTTTTTTTTAGTCTGTCAAGTCCCCCAGTAATGTGCCTGTAACTGATGCTTGCTGTTTAACCTCTGCTCTGTTTGTTTGTTTGTTTGTGGTCCCCACATGTTTGTTTGTCATCCCAGCATGTGTGCATGCTTCAGTATCAATCAAGGCCTTGTGTGACCTTGGTCTGGCCACTGTGGGTGTGTGCTTTCTTGACTATGAACTCAAAACTTTGTCTAATTAACAGGAAGCTCCGTATGTGATGTACAAGAAAAACTATGTGCAGATGGATGGGAATGACAGATATGAAGGCTACTGTGTCGATTTAGCTTCTGAAATTGCAAAGCATGTGGGGATAAAATATAAGCTGTCAATAGTTCCGGATGGAAAGTACGGAGCCAGAGATCCAGAGACCAAGACGTGGAACGGGATGGTGGGTGAACTGGTTTATGGGGTAAGTGTCAGTCTGCATGTGTAGCTCATAAGGGGACGGGGATTAGCTGTTCAACATCTGTTTCATCATTTCTTGCTACTTACTACTAACTACTAACCTTTTAGATTTATTCAAATTATTGTAAACGTCTTGAAGTATCCTCAACATTCAAACAGCAGATTATAAATCTCTCTCAAGTGCGTATGATGCAAGACTAAAGTAAATATTACATGAAAAATATCCTATTTTATCAGTTCTTGTCAGGCAAGTGAGCTTTTTTAAAACTCACTCTTCCCTCACTCCCTGTTGTTGTAAAGTTCAGTCATCAGAGGGCGAATGTGAAGGTCGTCTTCATTGGTAAAGATGGCAGCAGCTGGTGAAGAAGCCTCATTAGATAAAACCCCTGCACTTTAATCAGTTTACAGCTGTATTACACCTGATAATGGTGATCATCAGCCATCTGCAAAAAAACATCCAAAACGTGGCTTGTGAGTGAGTTTTAGGGAAACCCTTCTCCAACTGTAAAATCTCCTCGACCCCTGCTTGTATCATGCGTCTTGTGGATCACTCGCACTCGAACCGACTTTAACAAGACGATTTGCATCTTTAATGAGATCCCAGCTGCTGAATGAATAATGTTAAAAATCTCTCACGGCAGACTTGAATCTAAAAGATCTGCATGCAAGCAATGCTTCAATGCAGGTTTCTCAATTCAACACTTGTACTTTCTTTCTGCAGCTATGACTATTTTACTGCAGACCTCCCCGTAGAAACAGCTTAGATGTAAAGAGATGACCCCTTGTGTAATTGAAATGGTCATGCTGTATTTCAGTATTAACACTGAATATGTATTTCCATCAATTTGCCATTCAGATATAAATGACCTCATTCAAGAATGAATAACGGACAGATACCCCTCATACATTTATCTAAGATATGAATCTGCAGTGTTAAGTATTTTTATATTTCTAAGTCGGTGTGGGGTCCAGTTACAATACCACCCTCTCCTCAAAGCATATCTCCGCAAAAAAAATGTGTCACTGCAGTGAGATACTAATTGATGAGCCTGTCAGGCTTTGCAGAGGATCTGATGGAGGTGAATTTAACAGGCTGATTCACATTTCATGGACTGCTTACATAAGCTCCTCTACCTCTGTCTTCCAACCCACCGCTTGATTCATGGAGGAGATTTGGATCGAGACAAAGACATTAGCCAACACAAATGCTGAGTGACTCATTTTCAAATGGCAGATCCCCTCTCGCTGGCTTTATCACTGGTCTGCTACTCAGTTTATTCTAAGCTACCACATTTTACCGCGTCCAATCTGTTTATTCCATGAATTTACATTAAAGCTGAGTGCTCTGTATCACCAGCTGGCCATGTATATGTGATTATAAGTAAGACAGTGTGACTTATAAATAATCATGGTTATTGGTTTCACTTGTTTATCAGTGTTTGCTGTAATAAATCAATGTTTAATATTTTTGGTTGGTTATTTATGGTTTGTACTGAAAGACTAACTCCCAGTGTGCCTGTTCCCATTTTCACAGAGAGCTGACATAGCCGTGGCTCCTCTAACTATAACGTTGGTACGGGAAGAAGTGATAGACTTCTCTAAGCCCTTTATGAGCTTGGGCATCTCCATTATGATTAAGAAGCCTCAAAAGTCCAAGCCTGGGGTGTTTTCCTTCCTGGACCCACTGGCCTATGAGATTTGGATGTGTATAGTTTTTGCCTATATCGGCGTGAGTGTGGTGCTCTTCCTGGTCAGCCGTTTCAGCCCTTACGAATGGCATCTGGACGAGAACGATGAGGCCAAAGACCCTCAGAGCCCCCCAGACCCTCCAAATGACTTTGGGATTTTTAATAGCCTGTGGTTCTCCCTGGGCGCCTTCATGCAGCAAGGATGCGATATCTCACCAAGGTTGGTTGTTGTGTTCATTCTCCACCACCTCTCAGTTGTCCTCGTCATCTCTGCATTTTATAGTCCCGTACATACATCTCCATCCTGCCATGGTGCATATAGGTTATTTTGAGCTTTGGTTTTGCCGCTGTCCACCTAACCTCACACTTCACTACACTGCACTTCCTTCCCATTTCCTTCTCACTCTACTATACATCCCTTTGTTTTCACGCTGCATGCTTGGCAGTGATGCTGTGCATCCACAAAATAACTTATATCCACCATGCTGAGGGCTGTAAAATGCACAGTGGTCATTACATTTCAATCAGAGTAGCTACCTTTATTCTTCATGACTCTTGGAGGGCTACCGTGTTTTTGCTGCATGTTCCATTTTACGGTCATCAACTTGGTGCATATAATGTATTTCATGTGGAAATCCGTCATCGCCTTTTTTTTTTTTTTGATGAAGCACCGTAACTACATTAAGTATTTTCCCAGTGCAATGGCCATCCAGTCATCCCCTCAGTCCATTCATCCATCCATCTCTTTACTCATCACTGTTGTGGTGTCCCTGACCTCTTCTTCAAGGATTCTTGCTCCCATCATCATTTCTTCTGGGACTTTGGAAGCCTATAGAAAAGCTGGTTGAAGACCAGTTTTGGATTAGTCGGACAGTGAATGGAGTGATTAATGATGTGCCGCCAGAAGAATGTGGGTTTTTAATAGTGGGGGAGATTTAACTTTCTTTCAGGCTTTATTCTTGTATAAGGGAAACACAATGAGAGCTGTAAGTATTCCCTACAAAGAAACATCTGAAAGATACAGACAAGTACAAAATCTAAGTATAATATAGTATTATAAAATGTAAGTATCTAAGTATCTAAGACTGCACACATTTAGTAACAATACTAGAAATAACATGATCATTTAACAAGAAAAATCAACATTACAAAAAAAATTAGTGCCTCTAATTTCCTCAATTGCTCATCTAACGTAGGTTTTAATACAGTGTAGTTTATGAATGAAAGCTGGTGAATGACCAGTGCATCTAAGTAGCTTTTCACCGTCTCTATGTTGTTTTGAAGTGATATGAGACTATAGTCGCAGATTTGTGAGTTTACAGTAAATCAGTGAATGATATTATTTTGCCAAAGTATTTTCTTTTCAAGCTGTTTTTGAATGGAAACTATTGCTGCTCAAGGTCATAACTGCTGTTAAAATGAAGAACTAGAATAGGAGACATTGCAGTCTGCACACGTGTCATTTACACTGATTATTAAAAATATTATTAATACAGTAAATATTACAGGAGTGATATATAACTGATCCCTGCTTGTAAGACAAATGCTAGATAAAAAGAACATCACACAAGCTTTCTGCTGCAGACTGTATCAAAGAGTTTTAGTAAAACATAAATTGAGCAGAAAACTATTAAAAATAAACAGGTTCACCATTAGTGTTTCTGCATTTGTGGTGCAGTAATGGTAATTTTAACAAACCTAATGGTTTGCAGTTACACGGGTCTGTAGTTGTTATTTAAGTGCTGATTATATAATCTTTGCTAAACACAGTATTATAATACTCTCACATAGGCCAGTATTTTTCACCAGAAGAGGAAGGGTATTGTCTGATTTCCATATCATAATAATACCTTCTGTAATCTCTGGTCTTTGCTTCTGACTCAACCATGTTTAGACCAACTCATCTCAAGTATGGTCATTGACCTTAATATGATGTAATTCTTGATAATTATCCCAATTATCCCAGCCATTTACAGATATACTTTGAAAAACTCTTTGTAAAACTTTTGATGATGTAGTCGCAGCGTACTGGAGGTTTTGAATGTAACTCTGAATCACGAACAAAATATTTACACCTCAGGGATAGTCTGAATGAATAAATAAGCCATGAAGACAATATATTAGGAGAAATCCAGAGCATCTGCAATGCAGTGGTGCGGTGCAAATGGATCCTCCTTTGAAATGAGAAATTCGAGTTCATCTGAGAGTAGCGTGTTCAGTGGAGGATGTCTGTGATGGTGGAAGTTGGGGATGGCACCAGAAAGAATAGTCAAATTTGAAAATATGAACCCCAGTTTGAACCGCCAGGCACAGATTTAAAGCCAGAGCCTTTTACGCAGATGTGAAAAGTGTGAAGAATTGGTTAAGGACCAGTGAGCAGGATGGGAGTATCTGTGTGACGGAGCGGTTTGGCTCATCACACTCTGACTTCAATAACAGACAGAGCCTCATGGTGCATTTACTTCATACTTGTTCTCTTTTCTAAAGTTGTGGTTGTGAGTGTTAAATTTGACAACAGTTGAACTAGATTGAACGTTCTAACAAATGCAGCAGATAAACTTACTACCAGGCTCACCAAAATACTCACAGATGGTAATGTTTAATTGAAGACCAGAACCTGTTTTATTTCACCAGTGACAAGAAATATGCACAATACAGCAGTACAGAGGCTAGCTACGGGCCAGTGATGTCTCTGGAATTAACCCAAGTCATCTTGGACAGATTCTGGGGCGTCGCTCATCACAGGCAGTCTGGCATGAGTCTGCAGGCTGCTGGATTTAGGCTGCTGTTGGGCTGAGCATTTTTAGCTATCTGAGCTGGTTGTTCACCTGAATTAGTTCCAAAACTAAATGTAGACACAGATATATTGAGCTAATGAGGCCTATTAATACTTTAAAATAATTAATCAGCTGTGCAGGTGACTGTATTGAGTTACAGTAATGATATTTAAATGAATTTATGTGCATATGCATGGAGCACTAGAGACATGTCCATGTTCTTATCACTTAATGGGTTAACTGACCAACTGGACAGTTTTTTCCCAGAACTGTAAAAGATTTTTCAGACTGAGCTTTACAACCTGTGAGCTGACAACATGTCAAACACAGCAGACACAGTGGATTGTGGTCCTCTTTCCCCTTTCTGTGTAGAAATGAGCACGCTGCTCTCATGTCTGTCTGTATGCTCTGTTTCCTCCTCTCAGGTCTCTGTCTGGGCGTATCGTCGGGGGAGTGTGGTGGTTCTTCACCCTCATCATCATCTCCTCCTACACGGCCAACCTGGCTGCCTTCCTCACCGTAGAGAGGATGGTTTCTCCGATCGAAAGCGCCGAGGACTTGGCCAAGCAGACAGAGATTGCCTATGGGACGTTAGACTCAGGCTCCACAAAGGAGTTCTTTAGGGTGAGTGTCTCATCTGGCTGTCATCCATGCTGTCGCTGCAGTGCATAACGAGCGCCGCTCTAACAGTAGTTAATGTTGGCCAGAAGCACAGAGCTGAATAAGTCTCCAGAGCTTTCCTGTGGGTTTTGATTTATTACCTGCCAGGTAATAAATCGAATGGATAATCAATAAAAAAAAATGTCTAGAATCATATTTTTCCCCTTATACAGCACCTCCAAAGTACTAATACTACAAGACATTGGATTAATTCAGTAAAACAGTAGTGCACAGTGTTTTAGAAATTAAATTTTACTCAAGAATTAAACTACCTAAAATAAAACTGCATGCTTTTGCTTTGGGATGGATAGCTACAATGAACAACTGTCTCAGAGTAGAACATCAGTCCTAATGTTATGACAAAACTAAATTATGGTATTATGTTCATGCTTCAGAGAAAATGCATCTGGTTTCAAATCCATTTTATCCACAAATGTAACTTTCTATCAAAACCGTAGTTTTTCCAGCTTTATACTTTTTTTTAACTAAAGGAATAATTCAGCTGTGCAACAGGGACAATTATGCTCCTTCATCCAACCATCTGTAGAGTCATAAAACAAACTTTGATGGCGCTTCCTCTAATATGCAGATTCATTTCTATTCTATACAAGTGCTGCCAAAGCAAGGGCACAAATATTCTCATCAATGTCACACAATGCATAGAAGTCTTATAATAAAAAAACAGATAAGGCTGCAGCCCAAAAAACCCCAATAATTCAATGTCAAGTAGTAATGTCCCTTTAGAAAAGCAGGTGAAGAATTGTGTTGGTCTTTTAATACGTTCAACATTTTGATGCTAGTATATCAATTTTTGAAATTCTGCACCAAATTGCAGAGATGTAGCTCTGTCTTAGCCTCTGAATCGCTGCCCACATCTTTGATTTGTTCAGCTATTCAGAAAGAGTGAAGCGAAACAAAATGTCAGGTCAGTCTGATTGTCAGGGTAGCTCTGTCTATATGTTTGAAACTTTAGAAAAAGAAACTTTCAAGAAGAACTACAAGATGTCATTATAATTCCAATTTGTGGGCCTCTGTCACAAAACCACAATCTCAAAGAAGATGTCCCATTCCTCGGAAATGGAAATGTCATTCACATCCAGTGTCCAGCTCTGAGCTGTGTCTATTTTTAGTTCTAGTCGGTCTCTCTGTGTGATTGCTCGGAGTGAGTCTGAGACGTCTGATAAATACAAACCCTGCTTTCTGTTGGACTCAGTTATCAGGACGGCCCTGTGTGTTTGGTTTCAGACTCTATCGGTCCACAAAGAGTTATAAAATCACATCTTACAATCTCTTCTGGGATTCACAGACATCTAGTGTAAATATGCTAAAATACAGTAAAGGTAGAACAGCATGTTTCTGTCTGTTAGGTTTTACTTTCAAACTTGTGAGTAATTTCAAGGACAGACAGTCCAAATATGACCAAATAAAAGCATAGCTTTCAAAGGAGAAGGAAAAAGAGAAAACATTTTGGTATTATTACCTTTGGGATGAAAGATCCTTGATGAAAGGGGATGATTTTGTATGGATGTGACCAAGTGTAGGCATGTATAATGTTTCTGCGACCCAACCCATTTTTAAAAGGCGTCCAAGCAGAATGGCACGGTCTGCTGTGCCAAGCTGAACTGAGGTCTAAAAGCATTGAAATGGCGCAATCACCACGATCAGTGTGGAGGAGGTCATCTGTAACTCGCTGTCTCCTGCACCACAGAGTGCTTGAAAGCATTACTTAAAGTTATGGAAAAGCTCAGTAGTTGAACTGTTTCAAACAGGAAGAAACATCAGTGGAGTCCAACTAGCCAGTTACCATGCATTATAAAATTTAAAACTCTAAGTGTTTCAAAGAGAAGATTTTTTTAAAGGAAAATAATTAAAATTCACGAAATATATCAAGCTGATTATTTTAGAGACTTCCTGGTGAATCATCACATTAAAAGGCAGCTCTATGAGCAGCAGTTCCACTCTGTGGATGTGCTAATTCATCATGTATTTGGCAGGCTATGATTTGTCAAAGGTGCTCCCGAGGAGATAATTGACAGGCCGTTAGTGACTTCATCCTGAGTGACAAATATTCTGCCTTTCTTCCTCCAAACTGGAAATGTCAGTGCAGAGGAGCCATTCTGAGCAACAGTTACTGAAAACTGGCAATTAAAAGCGAATGATTAATAGGAGCTGTAAATACATTTTACAGTGATCCTCAAAGAGGGTGTGTCACTTAACCCAGGTCATACAGCCTCCTCAATGCACATAATATATGAAGAACATTTTTCAAAGACTCGCTCTCATTCTTTTCTGGCTTTCAGAAAGGATGCGATTCATACTTGAGCCACTGCGTTTTATTTTATTTTGTTTTACTTTTATTGAACGTTTGTCATTTTTATTCTCATCTAGATGACATACGTGTGATTATTTCTTTCTGCTAACATCCAGGCCTTATCATATCTTGTCCAGGATATGTGTGTACTGCATTTAAAGATATAATTCCACCTTTTGAGAGATACGCTTATTTTGCTTTCTTGCTGAGAGTTAGATGAGAAGATTGATACCACTCTGTCTTGGCTAAATATGCTAGTCCAACAAAACAATGAGCTTAGCTTAGCACAAAGACGATTTTATACACGGAAGTTGAACTTTTTTGGCTTCATGTGCCACTGAACAACTTTCATAGGAATGAACGGGGCCCCGCCTCCGATGCTGTATCCAGTGCTCTTTATACATCCATGCTGGAAACAGGGGAAACAGCTAGCCTGGATCTGTCCAAAGTTAAAAAAGCTACGTACCACACCTCTAAACCTCACTAACTAACATTTACATTATATCTCGTTAAACAAACAAGATATAAGGTGTTAATTAGTGAGCTTTAGAGCCACTGGTTGCTGGATTTTGTTGCTTTTGGACAGATCCAGGCTAGCTGTTTCCCCTTGCCTCCAGTCTTCATGCTAAATTAAGCTAACGGACTCTTGGCTTTAGCTTCATATTCAATAGATAAACACAAGAGTTGATCTTCTCATCTAATGCTTGACAAAAAAAGCTGATTCCCCAAATGTTAAACTATTCCTTTAAAATACATTTCTAACATTTAATCCTTGTTTCCAACACATTATGAGTTGTTGCAGATTTCCAAGTTTCCTAATCCTGCCTCACTTGCCTCTACTTACAGTGAATTTTCCAGAGTGACTTTTTTGAATTAAAGTTTTTGTTTCCTTTACAAGGTTCAGTTTGTTTACTTTCTATTACAAAGCTAAAGTGTGTTAGGGGTGATTTTCACTTTAATTACCATGGCTCTGCTAAACGAGCCATGTTAGATACTTTATTAATTTCTTTCCACTGACTATGAGCGTACACGTAATGAGTTCTAATCACTGTGCACGTAATTAAGAATTTCATGAAGATAGAAAACACCAGAAAGATTGCACACGCTTTGTTTGGCCTGTCGTCTCTGTTTTGGAATGACAGTGACAGACGTAGACAGAGGGCCATGAATCACTCTCAGCCCTTCAGTCAGCTGCTGACAGATGAACAGGCAGCTGGACTATGAGTTTAGACTAGTTTATTTCCAGAATGGATGAAGGGCAATAAACTCAAATTTCTCACTGGCCATGGGATATGAGCTGTTTGTCGCTAATAACTAATTGTTGTGGTTACACGAGTTATAAATTAAGAGTGATTTGGTGAATAATTTGCCTTGTTAAGCCATGATAGTGAGAGGATTTCTTAGGGGACTATCAGTCTGACAGCATTAGGAGTTTCACAGATTTCTACACAGTCGACCGACCTGCTCCTGACAAGCATGCGTCTTCATGTAACCCAGAAAAGAATCGCAGTTTTCACACTATGGTCAGGCCTGTCATCAGCTATTATTGTCATGCTAACAGTGTTTACACGAACTCTCAGCTGAGCTGAAATTGTGCATATGTCAAGAATGATTCACTTACTAGCCTTAGCCCACAATCCATTACATCTGCGGTCAATTATTTATGTTGCTGTACACAACACTGAGCTGACATAGTTTGTCAATTCACTCTGATGTTTTCCTTTATATCTACCAGCCAGATGGGATGTGGAACTGACTCACAACTACTGAACATATGATCTGGATGAAACCAGTCACGCAGGCTTGATTCCTCTATTTCAAATACAGTAAATAAACAAGTAAACACATAAGTGTTAGGTCAACCCAAGTGATTAGGTATGTGATAAATAAAGCAATATAGAATAGTATATTCAGGAAAAATAAAAATGAGAAAACAACATCAGATGTTTGTTCACACTTTTCTGTTTCCTTTTTACCAGAGTGATTATGAACCTGACTGTGATGCCTTAAGCACCATCATGACAAACATCCCTTCAAGACATTTAGAAATAATGAAAAGTTTCAACCCAAGTTTTCTCTGAGGCAATACTCTTTTCCCTTGCCGAGCATTGCAGAAGGTCACATTAGCCCAGTTTAATGCAGCTTCTCTATTTTTCTACTGTAGACAGCTGTGTACTCCAGCTCCCCCGTGACAGGCGATCAGCCTCTCGTTGGCCATTTTTAGCAGCGTACTGAGTGTCAGAGCAGGGCTGTGCTGTGCATGTCTGTAGCTGCTCCAGCTGGCAGCTGACTGGGCCACAGAGGTGAGGCCGTCAGTCCCAGAGCGAGCAGGTTAAATGGATTAAAGACAGCACCATCACAGACAGCTCTACACTGTCAAACAACAAGTAACACAAAATGTTTGGTATTTGACATAATATTATGTGGATTCATGAATATTTGACCATGTTTGAACAGATGACTCTGCAATAGATTTCTTTTTTTTGCTCTGGATTGGTTTATGTTAATGTGACATACCAAATTAAGGGAAAGAACATCCATATTTTAAGAGACTGATCACCTTTCTTTAACCTAAAAGAGAGCTGTGAAGCAACCAGTAGATCTTATTTTCTCTAGTTGTGGCTTCATTTGGATAAAGTGACCAAAATGATGAAGTCTGTCTGCAGCTTTTGCAAAAAATCAGACCTGCACAGGCTTGACCATAGTAAAAGTTGCTGTTAGGGATTTGAAGAAAGAAAGGCAGGCATGTGGCTGCCTAGCAACTAGCGGAGACTCCAGAAATAGTCTGGCACGTAATATATGAAACAATAATTATCTTCAAAACTCAATTTATATCAGTATAAAACAAACATCTAAGTGACTTAACCTTTATTAATAACCTGCACCATAGACATGACATGATAAAAAATCCTTGATATTTAATGGAAGATATAAAATGCTTCAGGCTGCATCATTTACTGGAGGCACTTTACATGAATAAACATTGGCCCTGGTGTGTTGCAGCCGTGTGTGTGTGTGTAAAGTCTTTGTACTCAAAGGAATAGTTTGACATTTTAGGGAAATACGCTTATTTGCTTTCTTGCCGAGACTTAGATGAGAAGATCAATACCAATCTTATATCTGTCTGTTAATTATGAAGCTACAGCCAGGACACGGTTAGCTTAGCTTAACATGAAGACTGGAAACAAGGGGAAACAGCTAACCTGGCTTTCTTAAAACCACATAACAGCAGCTCAAAAGCTTGCTAATCAACCGCTGTCTTGTTGTCACTGAGAGGTTGCCATATTTAGGTTAAACAAACAAAATATGACCCAAGAAAGAAAGCAAATGATGATATGTTGAACTATTCCTTTATATATTTAGTGGATAACCAACAGTGTAATAATTGTTAATATCTTCAATCACAACATATTTCATTTTTTTGTAGCGTCATGTGTCTTTTAAACGTCACACTGGTCAAATCAACTGGACTGATAAAATGTGTAAAAGGACTGATTCCATGACTCCAGCTGTGACCTGCTGGTAGGAGCACAAACTGAGGAGGAGGAGGTCACTTCTGTGTGTTAATATTGATACCAAACGTGGCCTGCAGTTTACTTCTGCTGTGCTGCCAGATTGTCAGACTTCAGGCTGCTGGCAGAAGGCCCACTACCCCTACTGCACTGTTCGCTTTTAAGGGGTGAATCCACTCTGAAATACAAGAGGCAGGAAAACTGTTGCTACACTGCTGCCGCTGTCTGTGTGTTTAAATGTTTAAGCGTGCTGCATTTCTGCACAGGTGATCAGTGATGGCAGCGCAGGTGCTTTAATGACCGACAATACCTGCTCCCCGTGTGATTCAGAGCTGCTTTAAAGAAATAATTCAAAGTTTATGAGTTAGATGAGAAGATTGATACCACTCACATGTTTGAGTGTTAAGAATGAAGCTAGAGTGGTGAGTCAGTTATCTTAGATTAGCATAAAGACAACGTTTCCGTTCGTGTAGCGATTAAATAAACAGTGTGTTAATTAGTGAGCTTGTATTTTTGAACTGGGCAGAACAAGGCTTCTCACTGATTCCAGTCTTTATGCTAAGGGTGTCATGAAGAGTAACAGGAATGGACCTATATGCAGGGCAGCAGGCAGAGCAAATCTGAAGAAACTTATTTATTCTGAGGCTCATGCAGGCAAAAAAACAAAGCGGGCTTAATCAACTCAATTAATCAACAATTCAACAGACTACAGGACGAGCAGAACAAACGTAACAAGACAGAACAAAGAATCCAACAAAGACTGAACTGAAAACCAGGGCTGAAATACAAAGTGAACTAACGAGGAGATGAGGTGTAGGTGGGGAGATGGGCGGAGAAGCTCAATAGAGGGGAGTGAGGTGATGAAACAGGAGAACAGACAGGGAGGCAATAGGCTGAGGGAAACACAGGGAGCAGGGCAGATCTGACGAGGTTGATGCAGACCAGGGGAGATGGGCAACGGAGGGAACACCAAAACCCAGATAACGCAATCCTCTTCATAATAAACTGACATGCATAGAACCGCCACTGGATACACATGAATACAACTCAAATACACAAGCAACACTATAACCGCTCTTATCCGTAATAGAAAGAATAAAAAAAGAGAAGAAAACCAAAAAATCCCTCTAAATAACTGAGTATAAGCTGTGTGAGTACAGACCAGGATGAAAACAAAGACAGACTAACTAATAAAGGTAACTTAAATAACATCATACCAGATAGACTTTCAAAGATACAACTCATATCAGCCTTCTCCAATGCAGTCCAGTCTTAACATAACAGGGAGAAAAGGATGAGGATCTCTAGTGGACTAGAGGAGAATGACTGAGGAGCAGATCGTGACAAAGTGACTGTATGAAAATATATATTCTCCTCCAGCTGAAGAGAGTCTGACTTTCTAATACTGTGTCTGGTTAATTAATGTGGTGGCTGTAATAATCGCCAAATGATTATTTCATGATGAATCACTTGGTGATGACGATGAATCATTTGGTGGCAGTAATAATCGTAGATTTAGCAGCTTTTGATTCTAAAATAGAGTGACATGTTTTCCATAAATGTAATATTTTGGGATATTGTGGGGAGGGTATTGCAGTGAAAGGGTCCAAAAAATATACACTCACCAAACACTTTGTTAGGAACACCTGTACAATCTAACACAATCAAATACAACAGCTCTGCCATAAATTCTACTTTTATGAAGCTGATTCATTGTCAGTTTTTGTTGCCATTGTCAGAAAGGTTATAATTCTACTTAATGTTTATTATTGAGGTAGTAGTGGGTGGTGGTGGTGTACTGGAGTGTGTTATATTGAAAAGTGTTCCTAATATTTTGTCCGTCCTATTTACATACATGAGGGGGGAAAAATATAAGAAAAACTTTTATTCAATTATCAACTTTCTGACAATGTCAACAAAAAACAAATGAATGTATAAGCTTCGTAAAAGTAGAATTTGTGGCAGAGCTGTTGTGTTGGATTGCACAGGTGTTCCTAATAAAGCGTAAAAAATTTCTGTACAGTCCCTAAACTAAGCTAATCACCTTCTGGTGCTAGCTCCATACTTAGTACACAGAGCGTATTCTCCCAAAATATCTGTTCATTCAACTCAAACCCACAGCAGCTCATTATGAATGTTTTTTTATGGCTGTCAATGTTTTTATATTCACTGCATAACTAAACTCTCTCTGTTTTCTCTCTCTGTTCCCTCAAATGCAGCGTTCCAAAATAGCAGTTTATGAGAAAATGTGGTCATACATGAAATCAGCTGAACCCTCAGTGTTTGCCAAGACAACACCAGACGGGGTTTCCCGGGTACGAAAGTCGAAGGGCAAGTTCGCCTTTCTTCTCGAATCCACTATGAACGAGTACATAGAGCAACGGAAACCATGTGACACCATGAAAGTGGGCGGCAACCTCGACTCTAAGGGCTACGGTGTGGCTACACCTAAAGGCTCTGCATTAAGGTGGGTGGGATAATATAACAATATCCTCTATGTTGTTATAGTATTCCACCTACCCTGATGTCTCCTTTTGTCATTCTCTTCTTCCTCACTCCTTAATTCTTCTTTTTTTTTCTCCAAGTGCATCAATGAGTGAACAGTATTATGAGTTATTTAAATTTAATCAACGCATTACGTCATTTTCTGTTCTGTCCTATCTATTTGTGTCTCTTTGTGTTACTTTCTTCTTTCTCTTAAGGAAAGTTCTGTTTTTTGGTATATTAGTTGCATTCAGGAAATCCATTTGAATGTTGATGTGCACTGTGTCACCTTCCCCCAACCTCGATTGTTTTGCTCTCCTCCCTCAACCTCCCCCTCCCTCCCTCCTGGTTTCTGTGGTGTCCTTTGCATTGCTTCTAATTTAACGATGAAATATTTCTTCAGTTCATTTGCTAGTTAAAAATGCTGGTCTGTGAGTTGTGATGAATGTTAAGCAGCATGCTGGATGTTCTTATTTCTAATTCAACAATGACAGAATGTCCCCATCCCGCACACTTCAGTTACAAGCAATGTGACCCTCCATGCCACCTCTCTAATATTTAGCGTTTTCTTTGCTGTAAAAAATGCTTCTTACCTTTCCACACCAGTGAAATTCTTTACCAATTTGTCCCTTCCGTGCTCCCCCTATGAACCATTGATATTTATTACTACTTTTTTACTAATATTCTATATTAGATTTCTCACGGACCTGTTCATTTTCTTACAAGTTATGTTTTATCGTTTCAAGAAATGCTGTTAACCTGGCAGTGTTAAAACTGAATGAGCAAGGCCTCTTGGACAAATTGAAAAACAAATGGTGGTACGACAAGGGAGAGTGCGGCAGCGGGGGAGGTGACTCTAAGGTCAGCCTCAATGTCACCAAAGTCGGGTATCCTAGAACAGAGTAATCGGCAAGGCTGTCGTCACTGAATGTAGTCTTTGGGCAAGTTACAACAAGTTACTGATAAATATGTTTTTTCCATTTTTAACCAGCAACTGTGATCAAGTGGGAACCCTTTACTTGGCTAATGGAGGAGAAAAAAAGCCCAAAATGTGCTGAGATAGAGTAGTAGGACAGAAGGAGATCAGAGAAGTAATTTGTTAATATTGTGCTTGTGTCAGAGTAGTTGTTTTTGTGTTTTTGGCCTGTGGTTACGAAAGCCAGAACGCATCTTTCCCTCTGGTTTTTATATCTACAGGCCAACATGAAAGCTTCGTATCTTCAATATTTGGCATTCAGAATACTGCCAGAAGGTTTTAAAGCCAATCTCATTTTCGCAAGATCAGTACCTCCAAGTTGAACAATGTATGCACTCTCCAATCTGCCGCCTGGGCGTTAGGGCAGGCACGGGGAACAGCGTTGTCTTGAGGGGACTAAGCATCGCAGGCAAACGTGAGAATTCTAATGACAGAGTGACAACTAACGGTCCAAACTTTTTGTCCGACATCCTCTCACCGAAATCCAGCGTAAGACTGACAGAAACCTTTGGTTGGTCTTGATCCAAGGCCAGTCAAAGTCTTTCCATGGCCACCCTGACCTGGTAAACCCTTCAGTAGAGTGTAAGATATAACCAGGGGCCCCATTTGTACAAGAGGATTTGATTTGAATCTCACATTTGTGTTAAGATCATTTTTGATAGTGAGTATATAGCTGATGTGCAAAGAGTGAAGCTGCATTCACACTTTAAATGTAAAGTTTAAAAAAATAATAATGGAAGAACTGGACCTTTTTCCAGCTATAATGGCTTTTTTCTTCCAATCAAATCTGTTGTACATCTTTTCTATAAATGAGGCCCCGGATCTTGTGTTTCAGACATCGGGGCGCAGTCACAGCCCAACTGTGGATCCATCTCTGCCTCTGCCTTTTCAGCTTGCATCATGAACACAGTACTCTTGGCATATTGCAAAAGAGGAGACAAGGCAAACTTTGCTGTTATTCTCTCAAGTCATCCATTCTTGAGTGAGCAGGACATGGATACTACCAGTGGGATAACACAAAGGAGCCGTCTCCTCTCGATGGCGATTTGCCTCGATTCCTCGGTTAGAAAGAGAGTAGATGATCATATCTGACTGACTGCCACGTTTCTTTGTCCTTATTTCACTTTCAGAAATGCATGTGTGGATGATTTAACAGTTTAACAATGAGATGGAAATATATTGTATGTAACAACCACTGAGAAAATATGACATTCACGGCACGTCAAATCAGTCAAATGATATTTTAATGTTTCTATACTCAGACATGCTCACAAGAAAACGGAACGTTAAAGTCACAAATCTAGAATTTTTTTACAGGTACTTTCATTCATGTTTCTACTGTGTGATGCTATTCAATTCAGACATCATACAGTATGTGATTTATGTCTTAATTTGGCCATGAGAATCAGTATTTTGCATGGGTTGCTCATGTTGTGTGTTATTTTGTGTGGCCTTGAACATTTTTCAGATACCATTTTCCTGTTTTGCAGACAGACTGAAAGGTAAAGTTGTGATGTGACTTAACACAGACGGAACAGAGATTAATTTGTTCCTAACACTCAGCTCAGGTACAGGGGGTGGACACTATAAAAGCAACACCTGTACAATGTATCAAGTCCAATATAACAATAAATTCTATCTTTGTGAAGCTTATAGTTCCAATAAGATGCAACATAATACTGCAGCATCACACCAAAAGACCTCTCTGACACAGCCTCAATAAAATCTGAACATTATTAATTATTAAACTTCACAAATGTAAGATTTATAGCACTAGCTGTTGTATTGCATTGCAATAGATTGTACAGGTGTTGATGATATTCTGTCCACCTCCTGTATTTAATCAGGCAGCGTTCGTACTCATTGTTTTAACAAAGATTTGAGATGCTGGCAGCAACTCACCTGAGAAAAAACAATTATCTTTAAGGAGCGACGCAATGGAAATCACATTTCCTGTTGCCATAGAAGTATTTAACAAGGGCAATTTTTTAAAAGTAATTATCAAGAAAAGTTATCAAAATCACTCAGTAATGCAAAAAAAATTCACTCATGCCCTCTGAGGAGCTATGACTTTAGTCCTCAAGAGAGTCAAGGCAATTTAGGTTGTTGTTTATTGATCCATCCAACTGATTCCAGGAGAAATTTACATAAAATCCTCCCAGATTTGTATGAAATCCAGTCAACTAGATATATAATTAATAATCCTGCACATTACCAGACAGTCACTGGAAAGAAGGTGAAAGTGAGAGGACAGAGGCCTCAGTGGCTGATGTGAACTATTGTATACAGTTATACAGTTTGCTACTGACTGTTAATGACAATAATGTGCTTTTTAATGTCTTGAACATGCTTTTTGTTTCAATACACTATTAGGGTCACATGATGAAAAGTGAGTTAAATCACCAAATTAATTAATTAATTAATATTTAATTGCAATTAAATAGATTTGACATTTGTTAGGGTTACGTGTCACATGTTTATGCAATATGTGCAGAGAAAATGCTGGTGGCATATTATAATAAAAAATAAGAAGTGAGAGTAAAGATAAGAGAAAAATAAGAATTAGAAAAATAAATATGAAGGATAGAAACTCAAAGCTTAAAAACTATATATAAATGTAATGTAATGAGTATATCAAAAAACTAAACTATAAGATATAAGCTTTAATTAATTATAAATAAATATATAAAATACATTTATATAAAGAGTATTAGAAATAGAATCTACATTTTTTTAAATTTACATACATATTTACACATACATCACACTGCCTGAACTGCAATGATTCATACATGTATATTTTTTAATTTTATATTTTAATTTTTCTTCATCTATTTATACCGTTTTTGTTATGTTTATTTTACTATTATTTTATTATTTATGTTATATAAATACATAGCATTTAATTATTTTTACAATTAAAAACTATATTAAATATAAACAATGAACAATAAAAAATTGAAACGAGGCTTACAGTAAGTTTATCTGGACAGATACATTAGCACATACAGTATGAACTGTACAGTTTGTGACTATCTGGAGTCATTTCTAGTTTTTGCTCAGCGGGCTGTACAGTAGATTAGATTAGATTAGATTAGATTAGATTAGCTCTGGATGTTATTTCAGCAAACAGTTCAGTTTCAGTGTCACTATGACTCATAAACGACTTGTTTTCTCTCTCTTCACTTTATATTATTTTGTATCTGTTTGTAAAATGTTGATATTCAGTGAGCAGCAGTATATGATGCCAGATGTTTATTACAGACAAGCTCTCAGTCCTTTCTAAATGTGAGTCAACACAGGTCTGATGAATCACATTTTTTATCAGTTTGAGTTGACTCTGTGGTGCAGTGAACTGCTATTACATCAGAGGTTTGGGACACCTCACAGTGAATGACAGGTGATTCATCCGTACAGACCACACTGCAGTGGGCAACAACTTAAGTGCTGTAATTTTATGTCTGCTTAGGGACTCGGAAAGGAAACAGATATACATTTGCTTTCTGTTACCCCCATGGTGTGTTTTTGACAAGTGGTCTTTTTCATCTCTGAGGTTGGTCAGCCACCTCCGCCTCCATCATGATTTGATGACTTGATTTGATTTGCTCTGTGCTTTTTGAATTTTAGATGGTTCAATCTTGTTTTTATTAGTGTAATGTAGGGTATTTACATTCATGCACTGCAGCAAAAGTCAAGATGTTTCCAGTGTATAACCAGACACCAATCAGTTATTACTTTAATCTGTGTGTTTCTATGCATGTAATTACAGTGTTTATGGATGAGAAGAGAGTTTCTAAACTGATTCTGGACAGTTATTTAAAAGTCCGAGGCCACCACCTGGTGGTGTGTCTGAGGCCTGGGTCTTAATCTGATGACCAGCAAATCACTGCAGTTCACTCAGTGTAATTTAACAACTTCAGGCTGAAAAAAAATGTAGATGAATAATTTATATTAACAAAGAGAAGAGAGCAGATCACCCTACCCACAATGCTGTGACACAAAGGTAGATATGGCCTAATCACAAACATAATCCCAACCATAGTTATGAGATAATTAATAAGTAAAGTTTTGACATTTTTTGTTCTGTTCAGTGAGGTAAAAGGTCAGACGGCTTGCACAGGGAGGCTTTGTCACCCTGCTGAACTGAGGCTCAACAGGCTGTTTGAACAAAATGAAGGCTCACTCAGTGTGTCAGGGAGACAGAAACACTTGAAAGCAAGTTATGAGTCACCAGATGCTCCTCAATAACAATCTTCAAAAAAGTGCTTTATACTGTGATGAATACCTTTAAACAGGCTTATTATGAAAAGTAGCTGTTGCTCTCACTTGAAAGCTTTTTTGTTCAGTATTTGTTCTCGTAGTGGCTCTAAAATGCTACATAACACAGAGCCTATGTGTCCAAAATGTGTTTTTGTCCAAATAATAATTATAAATGACTAAGTAGGATTTTTACTGCAGCTTGCTTTATTCATAAAGTGTAGCAACCATTTAGTGCAAAGTTGATAGTCAAATCTCTCACTCTGCTCTGACAAGAAAATGGCAGAAACTGATGAGTCTACATTAGCAAATTTGGTTTTAAACCCTGTCCCCTGATGGGATTAAAAGCCGTTCTTAGTGGACTGTGTATCAAGTATAGTTTGTTGTTGTGTTTAAATTCATGCATCTAAGTTTAGATTCTGCTGTTTGTCTGTGTGAAGCAGTTTTTAGAAACAAATTTAATCATAACTTTGCCTTTCAAAGAGCTCTGACTGGAGAACAGGACCACAGATCATCCACTTCAGATTGTGCATGACCTCTTTATGTTTTATATTTTTCAATATAACATAAAAAAAAAGGATTTGTATTATATTTGATATACAAAGAACACAGTGGTGAATACAATATATTTGATGATGTTGGTTTACAAACACTGATCTTTTTTTCTGAAAGGAAATAAGCCTGGAAATCTAGCAGTCAAGGAAATTGAGCGTAATGTCTTGCAAAACAAAAAACCCCAAACTATATGAATCTCATCATCGGGGATTTGGTTCAGAAAGTGTCTGTAGAGACAAAATTTACTTCACCTTATCTGGCTGCTAATGATTTGGATACACAAATCTATCAAATATTTCTTGATTGGTACAAACAGATGAAGTTTCTCAGTGTGTGAATCACGTGTCTAAAGGGGGGATTTTGTGAGACATTAGCCTCTAACAGCTGTTAATGAAATTGGACTGCTGTGTTTTGTTTGTTAGTCAAGAAAGGGTTCCTGTTAGATCCACCTTGCTAAACATCAAAAAGGCTGCCCATAGCAAAAAAAATGTGCCCTCAGCAATGACTGCATCTGTTTTTTTATTTGTTTCATTCTGTGAAAGCTATGCAGCAGCTGCTTTATTCTGCAAGTTCAAATCTTTTCTCTTCTTGTGATCAGTGTGTGCCGATTACTCAAAGCGATATTGGTAGGGTCTGGCATGATAGGGTAGTCATGGATTATGAAAGGTCATATATTTATGGATATATTTATATATATATATATACTGTAGTGTTGCTTGCTATCTGTGATGTCTTGGCCAGGACCCTACTCTATCGCTTTGCACAGTATAAAGTAGTTTAAAAAGTTGAATAACATAAAATAACATAATAAAATGTTATTTATGTTATTTCCCACGTGAAGAACTCCTGTAAACCTTGCAGTATTGAAACTCAGTGAACAAGGCATCTTAGACAAGCTGAAAAACAAATGGTGGTACGATAAGGGTGAATGTGGAACCAAGGACTCTGGAAGTAAGGTCAGTCGCTGCAGGTCTTTTTACACTGATTGCAAAATGCATTTTGACCTAACTGTTCATATGCAAACATCTAAAGCATACATTGTTAATCATGACATGATATATCTGAATACTTGCTTGTTTGCCCTCAGAGTAACACGCTAAAAACTAGATTTACTTCACACATAGTCCAATTTAGTCACACTCTGATCATAATCCATGACTTCATCACTACTGTATGTAGACAATTCAAGACTTTTAAAAAATTGCAGCATGATTACACACATTATTTTTTATTCATACCATCAGATTTTGAAAAGTTGAATCATAGAATTGAAACCATTATACTGCTATTTTATCATCCAAACCTCTATTGAAATTTAGTTTATTGGTGTTCTTATTCATTTGCATGCAAATTGTGTATTTTAACTCCACAAGTTTCCCAAAGGCATCCTTATTCTGACAAAGTCCAAACTGACCTTTAAATACCACCTGACTACAAAGTGGTCAAATGGTGTTTAATAGTCATGTCTCATAGTTGGACTGGACTACTAAATATCCCACAGGGTTAGAATGCAAATGGTAAAACTCACATAAATGAATTTCAATATTACTGTTTGGCTTTTAATAGCAGCAAAATGGTTCAATTCGCCTTCCACAGCTTGCCACTTTGATTGTACAAATGCAGTGTGTCGAAGGTTAAGTTGAGAAGCTATGATAGTGAATCAAGGGTTTAATCTGTAGACCTGTACGACCACGACCGCCTTCCTTTAGAGGTGGTCTCGTAAAGAGACCATAAAGCAGGATAGATAGCGACTCTCTCTACATTCACCTTCCCAGCTTTTAGAGCAGAGATAACTTAAGAGAGGAGGAATTAGACACATTTAGTACCAGGTTGTTCCAATTTATGTCACTCATAGTCTAAATTAGGCAACTATACCTCATGAGGGTTTTGTAGACACATTTAGCAACCTCCTCAGAGTTACTGTTTAGTCATGCTATAGTGAAGAAGGATGTAGGATTTGTGTTGGTGTTTATTGAGGTCAGCCTCACGGTGCCAGTTTAAAAAAAGTCTTAACGGTGGTCTTTACCTCCCCCAGGACAAGACAAGTGCACTAAGCCTGAGCAACGTGGCAGGAGTCTTCTATATTCTGGTTGGAGGGCTTGGCCTGGCTATGACCGTGGCTTTGATAGAGTTCTGCTATAAGTCACGGCAAGAAACCAAAAGACTGAAGCTGGCAAAGAATGCTCAAAACTTTAAGCCAGCCCCTCCGGCAAACACCCAGAATTTTGCCACGTACCGTGAAGGCTACAACGTGTATGGGACAGAGAGCGTTAAAATCTAGAGGGTAGGTCTTTTCGTTTTTGCTTCCCTGCTGCGTCAGTTGGAGCATAAAGTTGTGGAAACTGAAGGTTTTTTTTTTCCACCTTTGCAGAGGTGAAATGTGTCGATTCCCACTTGGTGCGTCTGGATGGAAACAGCCACTCTGTGTGACCCCCCAACGACCCTGGAGGCTGGCATCCTGGAGGCAAACTGCCTTTTTTTGTCATCAGCTTGGACACAAGCCTAGAAGTCAACAAGTGCTCACTCTGGGTTGCGAGGCCCGTCACACTAACAGAGGGGCAACAACGCAACAGGACTTATTGCTTCTGGAAAACATGGGATTTGCCTCTTGTAGTGCCTTATGGAGCATTTGGCGTCATGGCAATGCAATTAAAATTGAATTCACTTGGGGAAACAAAAATCTGTGGAACTAGGGCAAAAATGTTGCTTTAAATGACAATTAGATGAACTGTAATTTCAGTTTGTTTTCTATTTTGAAGAAGAAGAAGAAAAAAAAAAGCCATGATTTGCAAATAAACCATCCTTGAGTACTTATGAAGTAATTTGAATCCTTTACAGACATATTTTTGTGGTGAAATCTTAAGTTGGATAAATGTTATATTTAGTGAAGTAAAGTCATTTTCTTGTTTTACTATAAGACTATTTTCAGTGTCATAATATTTAGGACAAGCATCAATCAATAGGGTTAAGCATTAATGAAAAGAGACAACATTGTACCCCAGTTTTTATTCAGAAAATATCAATAATATGAGAGTAGTGGTCATCTGAAACATATTCTCAAAGCCTGTTGGACATCATGTACACCTGTATTCACTTAGATGCTTGTTTTAAATCGACCACCAGAGACTGCGTTTGTTTCAACTGCCACAATTTTGAAACAAGAGCATTTTTTTATTGAAATGAGGTCCGCTTTTAATCACTTAGTGCCATATTGTTGAACTCAAAAAGAATTATAAATCCTTTAGAGAATAGGAGAGTGACCCCTTTTTATGTAATGGCATATTCAAATTGTTTAACTGAGCTTATGGTTTACACTTTATACACACGTAGAAGCTGTTCTCATGTAAATGCAGTATCTGCAGCTGTGAATCTCAACATTTTGGTAAATGATAAAAACACACCATAGCTTCTTGGGTTGTAATACGCTTTCTGTGTCTATGCATAATGCAGAAGGTGAGCTGGTGAGCTGTACATTGAGGAAGAGAGTTACGAATGAAACATTTGTCTGTTTGTATAAGTGAACTTTTTATAAACTGAAGGAAAAAAAAACCTGAAAATGCTACAAACCATGTACGCCTACGTTTGTTTAGTATATCAGACTTTCTCATCCTTTTCTCCCCAAATAAAGTGCATGTGAATTTTACCAAACGGCAACTCGAAATGGACCCTGGTTTAGTTAGCGTTTGATAGCGACATTTGATCCAGTTTGGTTTTATTTTTTTCCAAGTTCATTTGTAACAGTACCTCAACCATGAGAGTTGCATGTATGGACACAATGAACCTCCCTGGGGAGGTCATGTACAAAGGATTTTATTACATTTCCTTAATAAAAGCAGGTTTATATTCATCTTTCGGACTTTCTTTTTTCTTAACATATGAAAATAAATCATGTGAAGTATCAGTGTGAATGTTGGACTTTATATATATAACAAAGAGAAACTAGGCTGTTTTGTTACAGGATCATTTTAACTCATGAGAAACAAAAATCTACTGTGATTTATCAGTAAGAATTAGTTTGCTCTGCTCTAGGCTTACTTCCACAGACATGCTGGACTGACAAACTGCACTTTAAAAGTGCTGCATTTTTCTGTTAATAAAATAATCTGAAGTCTTGTCAATATGGAAGCCCCTCTGTGCCAGGAAAAGAAATAAATGAAATAAATTAGTTGACTTACCCTGCCAAAATTGAGTCAAAATTGTGACTTATCTAGATTGTGTCTTTACCAGTATGTTTTATCATGTCTGTCTTTCTCCTTTCTGTCACAATTTTTCCAAATCTGTCTTAAAACACTAGTCAAGTGCCCAAATGAACATTGAAACATGTTTTTTGCTTGCTGTAATCATTCCTCTTGTTCATACTCACCATGTGTGCAAAAATGTATTTTGGCATTAAAAAGACAGTAACTTTGGGAGATATCTACTTGATTTGACTCATTTGGACAGCTGAGGCTTCATATTGGCTTCAGATAAACTTTTAAATACATTCGTCCCCCATCACTTACATTGTAAGTGCATTATGAAGGGATCTTCCAATGATCTATGAACAGGAGGAATTATTACTGCAAGAAAAATGTGTCAATATTAATTTGGGCACCTGACTTGTTTTAAGACAGACTTGAGAAATGTTGAAGCTCTCCTTTAAACATACATCTACTGTATGTAAAAAGTGATTTTAAAAGTATCTATATTTTACAGGTCCCATAATCTCTTAACCATTTTCCAGTTTTCTGGAAAGAATAATATAATTTGAATTTCTTAGTAAGTTCATTTATAAGCAGCTGTCGATGTGCAGTTTCTCCTCCACTAAAGTCCTAATACTGGGAGAAAGAAAAAAGAATTACAGGACACTTTATTCTCCTTATTTGCTGGACTGTGTGTTTGCATGTAGACATATTTGAATGCCCCGATTTCCTACTGTGCACTGATTAAATGTCTACAGGTTACACAAGAAATATGTTGGAATTAACTGAAGAAGTTTACTAATGTAACAGTTCGTACTTTTTCCTTACAAGCATTACTGAATTACCTTACAGTGACTTTAAAGTTACATTTTCAGGTGTACATACAGACCCTCACTAGGATTTCTTGAGAGCTATGTGACCTTTAAAATAAAGCGTTACTCATGTATCATGTAAAGCACTTTGTCCGTTAAGGAAAAAAAGTGCTATGTAAGCAAAGTCCATTCGTCATTTAACGAAAACCTGCTGAAGAAAGGATAGAAACGCCATTTTTACTAGTATATACAGTGTTAGATTTAGAGTTTAATGTTCATTACAAAGTATAAATAAATAAATAAATCATTTGTCTTTTAATGTAACTATTTCCATGTTAAGTACAGACAAAATAGTGTGATCACCTCTACTTTAGTGCTCTGGTTCAACAGGCTACAAATAAGAATGAACCTTGAAAATGAAAATTGGGGGACGAGTGTTTAAACTGTTTCTACCATCCAACTGTATCTGAGATAAAAACAGTAAGAATTCAGCCCTGTGGATAATCAACTTCCTGTTTGTGGAGCAGGAAAGAAAGAAAGGTAAGAGACAATATCAAAGTGACACACTAGGAAAACTTATTTATTGGTTTTTGTTTGTTTTTTAAAAAAGCTTACACTCATTGAGTACAGCAGATAAAATCTCCAAAAGTCATTTCGAAACATTTCAATTTGGAGTACAGTGCTTCAGAATGTTTTTGTCTGATTTTTCTTTACAATTCTATATTTGAATCAAGGTCGAACTGGCATTTTTATAAATTATGTAAAAACCTGATTAACACAAAACCACAGAAGGACACTGTCAGGGACATCCAAAACAAAAAAAGGAAAAAAAAAGAAGAAAAAAAAAGAAATAACATGATGTGAATTTCATGTTACCCTCTTTATTATTGTACACAATATACAAACTGGTCCTTTATATCATTTTTCTAACTTATGCCTACTGTCTTACTCAGATTAAAAGGTGGAGATAAATAAATAAAAAGTATCTAAGTATCTCAAAAGGATATGAGGTAAGTGAGTATGGAAAGCATGTTAACTCCAATAAAACGAGCAAAAAGCAAAGCCTGACGACGTACAAAAAAAAAAAAAAAAATACAAATTTTCAAGCATGAGATTATTGAATCCATGACCAGATGCTACCAAGAGATCATTTCATACAGTAACCACTTTTCTAAATAGAGTAACAACATTGTGATTAGAGCAGCACATTGTGCCCTTACTGAATAATAAAAAAGAAAGGGGAAAAAAAAAAAAAAATCTTTCCGCTGGTTTACTGTATGATTACTGAAATGGAAAAAATAATGAGGTGATCTGTAAGTTGAAATAACTAGAACTAACAAAACTTGGGAGGGGAGTTTACCAAAACAAACAAACAAACAAACAAACAAAAAAAAACCCAGCACAGGCAGAAATGAGAGTACGAGTTAACATTAACGTAGCACAGATGGAGCTGCGGGCGTCTTGCAGATAAAAGCACAGCTTCTCCAGTTCTGCTGCGGCGCACATGGATCAGAGGGGAGGAGAAAAAATACATCAAATATTGACCAAACACAGTAGTCGTTGTGTCAAGAGTGTGTTCTTTCTTTTCAAAGCAGCTGAATATGTCTTACCTTCACTGATTAGTGCACATTATCTGTGCTTGTCGGAGGATTTATGAGTATGACTGTTAAGGGAAATGGTGAATAATTGATTGTTTTCCTAATTAATTTGTCAAAAAACATCTGTATAGTTATAGTCAGTATTATTTTCATTGTCTAACTGTGGTATCAAAAAGCTGCGATCCAATTCATTGTCCAGTGATGAACCCCAATGTAATGAAAGTATTTTTTTTTCCAATTACAGGAAATGACAGAAACATTATGAACACTTGTGAGCAGTGCCAGTGCGTAAATAATGTAACTGCCTTTTTTGAAATGTCCAATTGAAATGATGAGATTCAAAATAAGGAGCACAAATTAGTTTAGTGATGGCTTGGCACATCGTAGCGGAGCAGGGCCGCAGTTATTGAAAACAGAAATGAGCGTACAGTTAAATTAGACAAGTTGAATGGTTATAGGCTGAGGATCAGTGCACTAATTATGTTTACAAGCAAGTCCTGTTGGCTGGCTTCTCAATGAAATTTAGCATCCACCGCAATCCAGAACAGTTATTGCATTAGAGTGTGTTTAGTGACACACGATGGATAAAAATGGAGGCAATTCTCTTGTAATGGAAACTAAATAGGAAACAAGTTTAGTGCAGTGAGGCTGCACCGAACACGTGTTGAAACACTGGTACACACAAGCACAAATCTTTACATAATCTAAAAAAAAAAACAAAAAAAAAAAACACAAGCTGTCATCTGTCAGTGACGACCACAAACAGGCGGCTGTGATTCACTTAAAAGGCTACAATTTAGAAATAAAAATATTCACACTGAACAGTACAAACGATACATATGATTGTGATTTAGGTGTTGCTCTATGTTTAAGGATATTGCTTTTTCTCTTCCTTTCCTCCGCTGCTGTCCCTCTTCTCTTTCTTTTCAGATTTCTCTTTATCGTGTCTGGACTCCTGCAGCACATGAACACAAAGAAAAAGAACAATTTGAGACAACTGTTCAGATCAGCAGTGATGGAAAATAAAGCTACATAAATGGTTAACATGGATTTAAATCTACTGGTCAAACAATGAAAACCTGTACTAAAAATGACAGAGATCTGGCTAAAATTTCATGTACTCTGGAACAAAGTGACAAGCACAGTTGACCTTTTTTCCTCCAGAGGAAGTTCGCTCAGGTTTCACAGACTCGCCCTTCTCTTTACTGGAAGATTTGGATCTTTTGCTCTTCTCTTTTTCAGCTGACAGCGGGGAGTCACAGGAAGGACTCGTGCTCTTGCTGTTTTTGGAGGAATCTGGGGAGAAAAGTGTTTGTCAGTGATATATTTTGCTGTACTTGCTGGGCTGACGGTAACCTCAGATTTATGAACTTACTGGTTCCATTCTCGTCCTTTCTGCGTTTGGATTCTTGGCTCGTCTCACGGTCGTTGACAGCATGGTCCTAACACAAACACACAGTATGTTATGATCTCTATGTGAGAGATTGACAGAGAATATGTAACCTTTCCCTTGTTGCTACTTCATGATTACTCCAACTAACATGAACACTGTCTAACTTCAGAACAAGAGACGTTTAGAAGGGTTAAAACTTGTTAAATACTGACTCTTTTCCTGTCTTTCCGATCCTTTTCTTCCTTCTTCTCTTTGGATCGGCCTTGCGTGTTCTCTGAATCTTTCTTCTCCAGCTCCCTCTCTCTGCTCTTGGACCGGGCAACTGAATTGTAGTTGACGTGGTGCTGTGAAGATAATTATATATTAAGAGAACAAAACAAACAAAAACATTTTTAATGTTGTCAGTTATGGAGTGGCCCCTCATTCAGTGTTAATGAACCAACATGTTCAGGTTATTGTGTAACAAATAAATGACCCACATTAGCAACAAGACAAGATGATGATTAACAGTTGTTTCTCTTTGTTGTCGAGTGTTGAGTGATTGTATATATAAATTACTGAGAATTTAATTATATGGAAAAACCACCACATGTAGATCTGATTAATGAGCTGTTTTCTTGTGGTTATGTCACCAGTGGGTATTTGGAGCCTGGGAGTTGTGTACTCAGTATTGATCAAGTGGACTGATTGTGGTCAGAGTTTCATTAACTACGTTATTGTTGAGTTCTATGTGCATTTAAGTTACAGGAAGCACTGCTGTTTCATAAAAACCTGACACAAACGTGTCCAAATGGAGCATGAACTTAAACACAACACTCACATTGCAGTTACATGTTGTTACAGTTGTGATTTATTATTACTGTCATTCACAGCTGCTTGTCTGGTTGTGTTCTGGTCATGTCGGAGTAACTGGAGGAATTGCTGGAAATTCAGATATAGACAGACCTCAACGCAGTGTTGATGCTACAAGCCTCGACTGAGGCCCAGTGACCCTTTTGACCAGGACTGGAGGATTAGTGTTAGTTTCCAGCGAGCAGAGACCTCTACTTGTGGCTAAAATACTCTTTAAGAGAGTTGTCCATAAGCTATTATATTGCATGTTAATAGTGTATATTTCCTTGGTTGTTGGTGTGGGAACGAGGGATGTCTTACAATGTTGTTCACTGACTGATGTTTTTCATAATAACTCAGAGCATTCAGTGTAACACAAGGCATTTTTGCGTTTCAAAGTATCCGACCCACTTAGACTACATATTTAATGTCTTATAACACTGAATCACAGAGACAGTAACACTGACAATGATCGAGAGAAAGAAGATGTGCAGTGATGACACAATAATCCACACAGACACAAAGACTGAATTGTAGAATTGCCACCTCTACTAAATATTAGCTTGAATGGGGGAGAACACTGATGAAATTATTATTTTTTCTATTTGTACTTTATTTAGGTCAGTTAGTTGGGATTAGTTTTATTTTTTTTTTCTATTTATTAGTGTCAGAAAACCTAATTACATGTAATGTGATTCAATATTGTGACAAACAAAATAGGGCCCACAGCTGTGTGGTGTTTATGTTACATGTTTCAAATTGAATTTGGGTCACAATGAACTGGAATTACTTTTGTTGTCTACTATGAATTTCTGTCATCAGTGACCACTTCTTATTCTATTACAGAATGAATCAGGCAATGGGGCAGATAAATGTTACTGAGTTGTCACTTTAAGTGAAGCCCTTAAAGCTTCAGTAATCAATATTATTTATATGAACAACAGGTTTAGCAGGAAAGGGGTTGCTTGTAGTGACAAACCCACAGAGAATTATCACCTGACTGAAGTCCTTCTCATTTCTACGAAACCTTTTAACCTTTTTACAGCTAATGAGATATTTCTCTCAAAAATTGCTGGAAAGCAAAAACAGACACTGAATCTTAGACTTGTATTTGTGAGGTGGGCAGAAACATGACATCCATGAATGCTAATGTCTCTTTGCACCTGCTGAATGTGTCAACAGGTGATTGTATGCCATCACAACTTTATTAAAAAGGTGATAATTTGTCAGAAGTAGCTTGTTCGGCTGCCTCCAAGTGGCCAAAAAATATAAATGAATGCAGCTTTAAAGATTACTATCAACTTTGGTAATGGTGACACATTCAAATCAATCCACTGCTTTCCTTATGACAAAGTGTGAGAATACAACAATGGACAGATGAAGAAATCACAGACATGAAACATGAGTTATTTGTTGTCAACATTTTTGGCACCTGAACAAAGAAAACAGACAATCAGAGAGAAGGTACGAGTAGCAGTGTCAGTTCAAACCTTGGACGTGGACTCCTTGGGTTCGTTGTTATTGTCCTGTAGGGATGAATGGAGATGACAGATGAGCTGGGAGGGGGTGGGGGGTTTGGGAGGAGGTTGTCAGACAGCAGTAGAGTCGGAAGAAGGGGTGAGGGGGTGGGGAGTCTGGGCTGGCCGGACCAACAGCATACTTCTCCCTTGACCTGACCTTCAAGGACTAAGGCTTTGACAAGGTTATTACATAGAGGAGAGTTCATAGGCTCAACATCTGGAATGTCAATATTTAAATTGGAAAGACCCTGAGCATATATGAAATAACTGCTAGTCTTATTACTACAGACATGTCTGCAATTTCAGGCAGCATTATATTAAAGTCCTACAGCGCAGCTGGTATTTCAATACATCTAAAGTGCAAGTGCTGTAAATAATGTGTATGTGTGTGCCTGTGTGTGTAAGACAAATCACTCAATTCTTATGTGCTTGACTGCATCCCTATATAGGTAACTGTTGCTGTCACTTACAGTTCAGGAATGGATAAGACACAGGGAGCCTATTTCTCTGGTGGAAGGGTAAAATAAAGACCTATCACACGCTTCCAGTGGTTTGGGCAACGCTCCAGACGATTCAGGCTTCGCCCACTCTTTCCCTCACTCTCTCTCTTTGTTGGAGCAGGCTTATTTTCCTCTGCATTTTTGGCTGATTCAAAACTGCGACATTCATTTTCTCCGTCGTTCCCGGTTGCTGGTGGCTCCGATTTTCCATTGGATTCTTGCCAGGAGGTAGTACGACTGTTGATGCTGATGGCTGGTTGTTGTGGGGATAGTGTTGTAGGGGCCGGCAGGACTGACTGGAAACACACCGCGTGACGTGAAGGCTGCATGCAGGCCGTTCAACAAACGGAGATAGAAGGGGGACCGATGACTCAGCCGCAGTAGAGAGGCACTCCTACAGCAGAGCGGTTTGCTGAAAACCATCCTACTCTGCGCAGGATTCGGGCACGATGAGAGGAAAGCAAAAAACCTTGCATCACTTTAACCAGGAAATCTTCTCATCTCGAAAAAAAATGGGGGGGGGAAAAAAAAAATCTTGGGCACCATTTCAAGTAGTAAAACACTGCTCTCGGTGTAAAAACAAAAACAAAAACAAACTGGAGAAGGCGAAAGCTCTTGATTTGGCAAGCCATTTTACTTCAGGTGCAAAAAAATCCACAAGGAATATAGAAATGCGTATAAAAAAAATTCTTCCCAAGGCACACTGACTGCTTTCATTAATATGAAAATAGATAAATATTTCAATATGAAAATACTCAATATATACAATATTCTCTTGGCTAAGTCCTTCAGGGGGTTTTCTCCCAATTCTGCAAAATATTATGCTGATGTCCATGGAATGCTTTCCAACTCCCATGGATTTGGCTGGGATTTCCAGATGCCATGCCTGCATATATGACAACTCTCCTGGGTGATCTTCAGGGATGCTGGAATGTGCAACGGCAGGGAACGCTCCGGCAGATAGAGAAGAAACGGGCACAGCCTTCCTCAAGCCATACTAACCTTAACAGACGAGGAGTGGGACGGAGAAGAGTGGCTGTCGAGCTTTCGTCTTTTGTGATCTGCAAAGACAAGAGGGGTGACATTTGTTCTTATTTGAGCTGCACGTGACCTTAGAAAAATTCCATCCATCCATTCATGACTGACAGACATGTTGAAAATTCCTGCGAGCTATTTCCTTATTTGGATTTGATGTATTCAAGTAACTGTGTTGAAATAATTTCAGGCTTCTCTTTAATGTTTCTGTATATTTTATGTGGAGAACACAGCTGTATAACACACTACCAGAAAGGATAACTTACCCCTCTCGGATTCGGCTGACTCAGATCTGGGAACTGGTGACTTGAGGGACCCGGCCGCAGCACTCCTGTCGCCTTTCTCCTTGCTCTTGGACTCCTTGATGGCGTCGCGCTCCCTGGACGGCTCCATGGGCTCCCCGTTGCCAGCTTTGGCCTTGTCGTCTTTGCTGTTCTTCTCCTCGGCCTTCACTTTCTCCCTGTCTGCCTTGGGTGTCTTCTCCTTACCCTCACGTGCCGCCCGCTCCTCCTTCCCCGCTCTCTCATCTCTCTGCTTCTCCCGACGGTTCTCCGCCTTTGTCTCAGGAGTGCTGCCTGGTGTCTTTTCCTTTTTCTCTTTTTTCTCCTTCCCGCTCTTCTCTTTGTCGTCCCGTTCTTTAACGGCTTTGGTGCTGCAAACAGGATGAATTTTTTTTTTCCTTTAAAATTCTTTGTTCAAAAATGTTTCATACAAGATTTTGCTGATCCTAATACAGTATTATATTCCTACTACTGTATCAAAAAACTTACAGGCAATAGAAACTACAGTGTAGAAGACTTGATATCACTACTCAAGGTGAGTTTGGATGCCTTTTTAAGTTTTGTTTGATATATCTACCTGTTGAGAGCACCGTTCCCATTGCTGGTGGTCACTTTGGCCGCTGCACTGTTGGCTTTGTTCACTGGCTTTGTGGTCCCCTGAGATTTATCCTTGCCCCGATCTGCATAAAAAAAACAAACAAACAAACAAAAGATAAAAACAAGAACTGTATGAGCACATTTAAGGATATATGGCATCTGTTAGGCATAAAACAGATACCAACAGACACTTTTTTAGGAACCTTTAATGGATATTCAACCTATTATTCACATTTATATTGTTCTGATTCTCTGGTTAAATGCTTTTCGGGAGAAAATAATAGTGCAGATAGACAGCAAAAAATACAGCCCAAGCATTTAAATGATTATCAGCTGCAATGGAACAATAAATCTGAAACAGAATGAACACTGTAAAATAAAACTAGATCAAATACTATACATCAAACTGTAGCATACTGTACCTGCTCCCTTACTTATTAGCTAAAAGCGCTGCATTTTAATAACAACCTTGCCAGGTTTTTCATCACTTACCGCCATCCTCTGATGTCCCCTCCTCTGTCTTGCCCGTGTTGGTGGCAGGCTTGCCTGTGCTGCCGGGGCCGTTCTGCTGATTGGCAGGGGTGGCACT
This sequence comes from Thunnus albacares, assembly GCF_914725855.1. Classification (NCBI taxonomy): domain Eukaryota; kingdom Metazoa; phylum Chordata; class Actinopteri; order Scombriformes; family Scombridae; genus Thunnus; species Thunnus albacares. Next base: position 10,511,200 of record NC_058118.1, on the reverse strand, counting down.
GCGCGCTGGCTGCTCCTTATGGTGAAACTCATTCTCAGGGACCATGTGCACCTTCTGGCTTTTCAACCGACCTGAATAACTGCAAGACGCATAAAAGGTTTGCACAAGGCAGAGACAAAAACCTCATAGAACTTCTGAGTGTCACACGGTGCAAAAAATATGACTTTCAAACTGCGACAACAAAGCTCAAGTAATTGAGCTTTATCGTTGCAACATTCCCCTGCAAATACAAACAAACATATACACATACATCTGTATATGGATAAGAGAAGTGGCAGCCACTGGAGGCCGCTGATGTTTCCCCATGAAACCCAATCTGCATCTGTATGTATGTATGTGTGTGTGTGCTATGAAGCAACTGAACTTGCTATAAAGCTTTAACGACTGAACACTACATTAGGAAGTCCAGGTCCTACTGATTCATGGCAGCTAGATAAAAATAAATCTTTTTGCACCTGATTAATACATGGAGGCTACATTTCAGACACAGTGGAGGGAAAAAACTCCCATGCCCCCTCTAGAGCTAAAAATAAGATGCACTGCATGAATCTGCCAGTATATGTTAAAATCTTTAACAACTTGTTGAAACATCACTTTTTATAACAACGCACAAACATCTGGGATGCAACATCATTCGCCGTTCCCAGATGTCTGAACGCAAATGTGAGAGAAAAAAAACCCAAAACACCCATAATCTCAACAAATGAAATAATGCGCACTATTCTTTTTCTCATTATTACCACACATAATATATGTTAACTGTATGCTCCACAGAGAGCTGAACAGCACACAATGCTGTGTTACCCCATTGCTAAGGCATAGAGGTCTGGCCTCTTGTCCTTCTCCTCGAGGCAGATCTTGTGGACACGGCACTCCAGCGCTTGGCCCAGGTTCAGGACTTTGGGATAGCAGGGTAGGATCTTGGTAAGCACGATGAGGATGTTCCGGATGTGGGTGTAGTCTCCGGTCTCCAGGCAGTGAACTGAAGCCTGGATGGGGCAGAGACGAGAAATGATTATAGATAAATACACACCTTGAACAGAACTCTCAGAATTTTCTCAGAATTTCTAGAAGAAAAATGTTGGTAAAGGTGAAAAGCTCACTTTAGTCAGCATGTAGTGCCATTTGTGCACCACATGCCTAAAGTTCTCATAATCTAGCTGATCCACTTTGTTCCCTCCATCGAAGCCTGTGGCTCTGAAGATGGTCAGGAAGCCTGGGTAATTGCCACACTCCTGTGACCACACAATAAGAACAGAGAGATTAATTCCCAGATCATTTTACATCAAGAAGTGTTACAAATAAATCAGATAAAATCAGTGTCACGGGTGTAGAGAACAGGTAGAACTGGACACCTTCTCATAGATTGCACGGTCGCTGTGCCAGCGGGTCACCGTCTCCAGCATGCAGCAGAGGAAGCGTCCGTAGCGGTGAGACTCGTTCTCTGTACAGCTGGCCACCGTGTAAATGATGGCAGAAAACACCTGCAGAGTGACACAATGTAGCGTGTTTGCTTAGACAATTAAGTACAATGTTAAAAAAAAAAAAAGAATTACATGTGGAAAAAGCTTCAAAGTCTTCATGAGTTTTACCAGATGGTACATCAAAGCTTTGATGTTCAGTATCTCAAAGCTGCACTTTGGGAAATATATTGTGAGCTCAAAATGGTTTTGATAAGCAAGCAGGTAATGAGCGTCCCTTTCAAGCTGTAATCTGATGGTTCACCTGAGAGCTTGTTGAACTGCTCAGATTTTTGACATTTACATTTATTCTTTAGTGCTACTTAAACTGATATTTCTACCACTTCTGTTCTGCTTAGAGGGCCAAATTACAGCCTAAGTTATTCCCCTTTATAGATCACAAAATTAATGTTTATTCATTGTATTAAAAAGGTACTCTGTTGCTTTAAGAAGGCTGCTATAAAACCAGAGTTTAAATAATTATTATCACCATTAATGCATAAGTCTGAGTATATCAGTGTCTTACCCTGTCATAGCACAGGAGGGTGCAGAAGTTGGGGGTCTTCTGCTGGTGGACCAGCTCAACGAAGCGGGCGCAGTACACGGCGTCGATGGAAGAGAAGATACAGCGAGGGAATAGACAGAGCTGCAGGAACTTTGTGATGGTCTCGTTCTTTGTGGATTCTGCCAGTAGACATTTAAAGATGAATTAGTAACATCGACAGCTCCAATATTGATGATGTGATCATGGCAATGATCAGCTTTGTTTCAATGCCCCCCTTGTCCCCTACTGCACTAACAGTAGTGCTACAACTAAAGACTGTTTTCATCACTGATTAATCTGACAAGTCTTTTCTCAATCAATTAATCGTTTTGTCTATAAAATGTCAGAAAATAGTGAAAAATGAGTCAAAGGTGATGTCTTCAGATGTCTTGTTTTGTCTGATCAAATGTCCAAAATCCAAAAACTTGCACCATGAACGTTGTGTCCTAGAATTGATATTTTCGCTTTATTACAGGTATTACTGGTACTGTATATATCCAAACCATCTACTTATGAAACCTTAATTCCATTCATGTTGTTGAATATGTGCATTTTGGAGGAACCAAACTTATGCGTTGTCATTACTGTGGCCAAATGTATGTGTATGTGTGTTTGGGTCTATTTATGTACTTTTTAAAGATCAGAGAAGAGACAGCATTGTGGGAGACACATGCTGAATAAAATGAATCATTAGTGACACTGGCATGAACATAAGGATACTTACTGGCCAACAACCAGTTGTCTTTCTCCAGTTTGAGGCGGTGTAAGACCCTTGAGACGTGCTCCAGCTGCTTCTTCTCCTCCTCCTGCAGTTTTTCCTGCAGGGCAGTGCAGCGTTCCTTCTCCTTCTTTTTCTTATTTAAAGGCTACATCAGAAAGAAGACACAAGAATATTCACACCATAAATACACATAACACTCAAAGCGACCTATAATAATCATACTCATTTTACTAACACTCTTATACACAATCACTGTAGGATCACCACAATATTATAAGAGCACTATGTCTCTGAGTCTAAATGATGATATAAGTGATCTAAATGTACAGTGATTCTACTGCTGCATTTATTGTAAACTGCACTGCATAAAACAACTCACTATCTCAGGGTTCTCCTCGATGGCCTTGATCTGGGCCTTGAGCTTGTTGACCTCACGGTCGTAGGCAGCATGAGGTACAGCCAGGTCGTACATGGTCAGGGACCAGAAGGTGGCATAGAACTGAGGCCGGAGGTCATCCCAGACCCTGGCTGGATGGAGGGACACCACAGCCTCGTGCACTGGTGTCATTACCTGTTCGCAGGCTGCCACATACTTCTGTACCTTTTGCTGCTGCCGGTTGCCTTTCTCTGCTTTCTTCAGCTCATCGTACTTGGACTGTGAGTAGAAAGTATATAGTGAGGGGTTAATTTCAAAAAAAGGTGTTATTCTTTATACCAAAGTTGTTTTTTGGTGATGGTTTGACTGAAATAGTTGATGATAAATTATGAAAAATGCACAAAAAGTAAATGATATAAAATGACAAATATGCAGTTATAGTTTTTCATACTTTCTGCACTTCAATCTTACAAAAAACAGTTTTTAAATGTATCAATCTCCTGATTTTTTTTTTCTCTTACCTTCCCACTGCTCTCATGAGACTTTCAGTGCAAGCAGCTTCAGCACATTTTCTAAGACCTAGTGCCTTTTTAAAAATTCTTAAGGCCTTAAGGCAGTGTGTTGAGAAAAACTACTGCACCTTGCTCCATTTTAGTCATCAAAAGAGTCAAAGTTTAGCCAAGTCAACTGACATAAGTTTGCATTTACAAAATGAGGAAGAATGAGGCAGAATAGTGTGAACATATCGACTGCCTGACAAAAAAATATATGCCTCATCATTGTCTTGATCACAAAGATCTGAATCTCTCTCCGTGACGTAAATGTGACATGATGCACTGAGGCTCTGACAGAGGAGTCCACTCACCAAAATCTGATGGGCGTACATTGGCCGAGACAGGAAGAAGGCAGCATCATGTGGAGTGTGGAACTGGTTACAAAGGATGTCAATGGAGGGAACTCGTTTGATGTAGTCTTCTGTGCTGAGGTTGGAGGCCAGAAAGCCACCAAACTGCACCAATGTATCATGACACTGCAGGATGACAAAGACTTCTATCAGCATCGAAAAGATGGATACTGTTTTACATTTATCTTGTTAGGGGGTGTAAAGTTAATCTGTAAGGTAGCAAATGCAAACAGAAATTCATCACTTCAATTCATTCACTTGCCTCTTAATTTTTTTGGTGGGTAATTGCCTAACAGATCATATGTGTGTTAATTTTTGATTTAATAATTGACTGTGGAGACATTTACTTGTTTAACTTAAAGCTAACAGAAGATAATATAGAGTAATATATCAAGAGAGGGTGTATACCTGGTCATAGAGGTGGCCAACCAGTTTAAGATGTTTCTCTCCGCCTTCTAAGAATACCACGCCATTTCGTTGCTGGGCCATGAGTAGACACAGTGGCAGGGCCAATTCGTGATCCAGCAATGCATCCTTCAGACGCTGTGATGACTTCTTAGTGTTCCTGATCTGGCCAAAGTAGCCACCCTGTGGACAGAGTCACATCCATAAAGATAACGTGGACCTGAGGGCAGGTGCAGCACTGGTCCAGATAATGATATAGATCTTGCAGATACTCGGGAGACTGCATTAGTAAATGATAACTGTACTTGAGTCTATACCTCAGCTTTGAGTTGCTCCCCTCCTGTCATGGCCTCTAACTGCTCTGACGTCATCTCATCTGTGATCTCGATGCCAGCCATTTTCTGCACCACTTCTTTCAGGATCAACAGGTCAAAACTGCAGGAAGACAAAAGGACATATAAAGCAAATCGCATTTTCATTTAAGGAGCGGAGCAGGTTTCACAAACAACCGTGTCCTCTTCCCAACATGGACATGTTTAAGAATTGAGTGTACATTGTGACAATTATAAGATCTAATTTAGAATACCTTAATGACATTTTACTGTCGACATGTTTGTGTGTCTTGCTTTTAAACAATGTAATTTACCTATAATTTAAGAAAATAAACTTCTGACCATGACAATATTTTCAAATGTAAGGGTTTTTCAAATAGAAACACCCTAAGCCATTAGCAAAAAGGTAGGGAAGCAGTTGTTACTATCTGTTTTCAATAACAGTTTATCTTGTTGTATTTAATATAAATTATTCAACATTTTTAATTGACATTGAAGGCGGCGGCTTGTCCATCCAGACCAACCATATTAATGTATTAAGATTGGACTCCTGCAAACCATCCATCCTGAGTTGTTTGGAGCTACTTACCTCTTTCCTGCTTTTAGCTGGTTGGTGACATACTGAAGAAGGCCAGCCAACTCAATTGGGTATTTTCTGAACACAGCTCCACACAGACTTGCAAGGCCTTGGTTGACAGGAGGAACATGTGTGTGTTAGATACTCATTAAACTTCAAACAGTTTCTTTCCTTTTGCATGCAAATGAATGGTGTGACTGTTTAAGAAACATACTCTGAAGCCATGAGGAGATGGTGGTGTCGTCATGCTTCATCTTCTCCTTCTCGGGATTGGCCAGAGCCTCAATGATGCAATCTGAAGACAGAGTTAAGTGGAACAACCTAGAAAATGGGAAAGAATCCCCCTTTTAAACATACACCCCACTGCCCCCAACATCACACACACAACCACACATACACACACACACGATCTCTGATGTTTAACTAGCTGAATTCAGAGGGAATAGCATAGGATACAAGCCAAGACATCATAGTTGAGGGATGTGAGGTATTTCAAGGAGTCCACCACTGGAACAATGAGGTTGTCGTACCACTGGATCTGAGACAGCATCTGATAACAGGACAGAGGAGACGAGAAAACATCATCAACTATAGAGGGTATACATTTTACCCGACCTGGTGCCACCCCCTTACCTCCACCGAGTGGCCAAACAAATCTCTCAACTCATTTTACGGCACACGTGCATCCACACTTCACTATCCACAGATCAGGGAGTGAACTCAATGAAAAGTGGAAGTCATGTTTGAAAATGCCGATTGGGTAGGCAGAGATAAACATGCTGACCACTCTACATGAAGCATCATCCTATTACTACATATGCAAAGATTCTTTACATTAAATTATGTTAATTTACACATCTTGCATATTATAGAGAACAGCAACAGAAGTGTAAGGGTGTGAGGATATATCATAGCACAGTCACATTGAAAATGTTACAAATGGTTTTATGCCTAAGTAGGACAAATGCTAATGGTAAATGTTACAATTATTGCAAATGCAAAAGACTATGATGCCTGTATTGTGTATCATACCAAAGTTATGACTGTGTAAGTGCTGATTGTTTTTGTCAGTGCGGCAGGAATACAGCCCCAATTTTGTGAGTTTTTGCTAAGTGGCTTTTACTTTGATTCATGAATGCATGATTTGTAGGCAGAGCACTAGGTGTAAGCAATTCCCAAGACGGGCGCTAAAGCGAGGCAAGTCTGCATCGCTGCCAAGAGAGAGAGCCAGGAAAATATAATTAGCGTACGGAGCGAGTAAGGTGCTACGTGCTGTATCTGCTGTACCTGATAAAATATGAAATTAGTTTGTCTTTGTTGTATGTTGGTATCATTCAAAATGAGCCTCAAGTAAAATAGTTATAACAAAATACACTTACATAATCAAAAAGGATGGTGGGGTTGCTATGGCTCAGCTTGCCAATCTGCCTCCCAGATTGTTTCACATTCTCTTTGGTCAACCGCCTAGGGAGGGAAAAAGCATAAGACAGCAGATTAAAAAACACAAGAAGATGCAAAGAGTGCTGTAAGCAAAGACCGTCACTTCTGTAAGCATCATAGCAGTTACAGTTGGATGCTGTTATGGTTGTCGGCTTAAGATGAAAGTAATGTTATCGATTTCTTCAACAGCGGAACAGTGTTAGAATAATTACTTGCCCGACACATAAAAACAGCATTCCAAGTGCCATTTTAAATTCTTGTGCTGCCTGTGTTGAACTGTCCTTTTAATACAGCTTAACTTGAGATGGCTGGTGAAAAACAACACATTGACACATCTCTGCATGTTTTTACTATCTAATCGTTGTTCTTGGAACTGCGTTAGGTACACTGAGAGCTAGAAACTGGACTTTAGTTGATTCTGATCTAGTCCACCCAAACTAAGTGGTGTTTTACTATGTTTGCAAATATTATAATTGCAATTTTATATGTTTTACAAGACACATTCACTTAATTCCAAAACAAAAAGACTCAAAGACTGTGAGATAGTGGAGAATCCTATGAGAAATGTACTTAGCAACTGACAACTGCACAGTGACTTGACATGAATTAAAGGTAGAGTCAGTCAGTTCTGGAGGAAGATTGTTGATATTTGAACTAAACACTCAAGGAGCTCTGCCCCTCAAATTCATGTACATGCATTGCCAAGGCAGCGACCAAAAGAGAAACATGGCGGAATCCAGAGCAATGCATCAGCTGTAGAGTCACTTCTGTTACACACTTTATCACAAGCAGGATATTTGTGTGATTTAAACAGCTGCCTGCTCAAATTATACTTCACTAAACGCAACAGAAACAGAAGCTGCTGTGTTTACATGCCCATTTACAGAGCCAGGGCTGTGTATGGACACCGGATTTTTTTTCAGCACACACACAGAAGAGGTAGCTAGTGAACCATGAGGAGAAATTTGCTAATTTTGACAAAATTTATGTATGTATTGGATTAGAATTGCTGACTCTACCTGTAATGGGAACGGCTTGCTATTTATTTGTTTGGACTGGAGACAAAGCACAAATAAGGTACAGAAAGATGCATGATGTTATAGTAATGGTACACTGGGTTAACTTACTTCATAATGTATTTCGCCCTCTCCACAGTCTGGGCTTTGACTTTAACCAAAAGTGGATGGCTGGAATATGTCTCGTTCTTCCATTGTCCATATAACCGGTACCTGAGGGAGCATATGTGGAGGAAGCACAATTAAAAAGAAGGTTTCAGCTATGCAGCCCCCAAATACATTGGCAGGATCAGCAGAGTAGGCCAAAAAATTCCATAGTTTCCCAGTGTAAGCTTAAAGGGAACAGTTTTAACATAAACCAAGCACGTTCAAGCAACAAAGCTCGTAACTATAAACAGTCTTTGCATAGTAAAATAGCCACCTCCAATCTAGCAATCAAGCATAATGTTGAACTTCTGTTATGTCTGTGACTATTTGCCATAAAACAGCGGGGGTGAATTTCTACCTCATTTACTTCTAGCCCTCCAGTTTAATAAAAGAGGATTGCTCCTTAATGGTTGACTTGCTCTGATCAAGTAACTTGCTGTGTGTCATATTTGGAGCAAGCAAGGTCAAGGAGTATTTAAAAATCCCTTATGGTGCATCAACAAATTCAGCGCAAAGAGCAACCCACTGTAAAATACACCGACGCAGCAGAGCGTAAAGAACTGAGCTACTTGTCCATCTTCAGTTCATATTAAATCCTTTCTTTTAAAGTGTTGAAACATTTTACGGTGGGAGACAGTGAAATCATCTACAAAGTGCTACTATCTTAAATAACTAAAGAAGTTACATTATTAGCTGCAACAAACTGACACTGACAACTGAAAGAACAACCAAAACCTTTGGGAGCGCGGAGTGTCATTGCTCATCATCAGCGTGCCAAAATATTCAAACAAAGAATCTAAAAATAACAATCTTGCATTGCTCGTGAGCAGAAAAGTTGGTTTGCTGAATAACGCATTTACACAATCAAGGTGAGTGTGAAGAACCGGAATTGATTGTGTGTGCTACTCTTTCCTTGCCAGCTAGTGAACATCATCCTAGAGCGCTGCCTAAGGGTTTACTCATTTACACAGCACCACATGTAGTGAGCGATACACGTGTGTGTGTAGGTGTCTCTGTGTGTGTGTGTGTATCTCACCTGTGCTGGTAGGGAAAGAGTTTGAAGAGACCCCACAGTTCCTCAGACATGCAAGCATTACACTCCATCAGAGAGAGAGAAGGGAGTAGCACTTGGTCTGCAATGCTCAGGAAACAACTCAACAGCGTATCCTGCGATGAACATACAAATCAACATGAATAAGGTCCTAACAGTCATATATACTACAGAGCTAAACTGGCAGATCCATTTAAACAAAACTCTCTTGAATATTCAGCTACAGCCTAGTCCTATATTTTAAGATATATATACACACATGTTTTATACTTACCAGTTTGTCTTTGACATCAGGTCTGCCATCACTTTGGTACTGAGAAGCAAAGGACACCAAATATGAGTACAAGTCAAACTGAGACTTAGGCTTCAGTGCAGATGTAGTAATGTGGTGGTTACAATATGGTACCTCTTTCATGAATGCCTTGCCCAGACGCACAATCTTGGCAAAGAGGATGGGGTCGTGGGAGAGGTGAGGGCCCAGGTAGCAGAGCATGCTGAATGTGTCCCTGCGCAAGTCTTCAAAGCTCTCTGCAGGCCTAGGGGCCCGCTTGTTCCTCAGTGGATGCATCACACATCCCCTTGCTCCTTTCGGGACGCCAGCCCTGTGAGGAACAGATCAGTGTGTGAGAGACTGTGTTTTCTTTTTTTTTTTTTTTAACTTAGTTATTTACTGAACGTGTATTGAAATGCTGGTATCAAGAAGATTTACAGTAGTCAGTTCAAACTGTGGTATGAGAGGTACTTGAGCATGCTTTCCGGTCTGACTAGATGTGGTGGGCAGTAAGTGAAACATTAAAAAAAAATCAGCACCTTTTGTAGAGAGGCTCCACAGTCAGGTGCACAAGCTGGCAGAGTGCCAGTGCAATGGCCTTGTGAGAAGTCGCATAGAAGGAAGGCATCTGGTCCATAATACTCTGGGCATGGTGCCAGTCTCCAATCCTAAGCAGTGCTTCCAACAGACCAAGCTTCTGGTTATCAGGTGGCTGTGGGCACAGAAAAAAGCAGCAAATGAGTGTCTGTGTATCATTTAATATACCAAAGTTCAGTGACATTCAATATGGCAGAGCAGAGAACTGGCCAGAACTGAGTGCGGCTACTGTCACACTCCAAAGTGATGGATTTTTAAAACCATTCCTTTCTATAATATTTATAAGGATGAAAACATATATTAGTTAAACTAGATGATAATATAGCATCTTAGACTATTTGGACAGAAAAATGTAACTATTCACAGGCAGCAGAAGTACATTTATTAGATGTGAAGTTTGTTACAGAAGTTGTGCTTTCCCAAATTTTTCACAGCACTTAACTCTTAACTGTGCTGATATACCGACAATTTGGTGTGAATTTTTAAGTTTGATATAATTCAGTGTTTCAATGTAATGAAGTAAATTTTTAAGTACAGTTTAGCTTCGCTCAGTCTGTCTCTACATGATGATTTGACTTCAAGTGATACAGAACACAGGCTTTAGAAGTGGACATTTCCTGCTCCATCCCTGCAAGACCCCCCCTTGTGTTCATTAATCACTCTCACTCCTCTTCCTCTCATCGTCCATGCAGACTTGACAGCAAAATCTTTGATATCCAGGAATTTATAAGTAAATAATATGACAGTAAATGTTTCTGATACCTGCTCATTCTTCTCTTCCTCCTTTTCCTTCTCCTTTTCTTTGTCTTCATTTTTCTCTGAAGGTAGCACAACCATGACCAGCTTGCGAGCAATCTGCTTGGCCTCTGAGATATCTCGTTTGTGTTCCTCTACAATGGCGACATCTGGTGGCATAAGCTGGAATGACAAAGATAATTCTTCAGTATTAGAACAAATTATACTAGAGGCTTTACATTTCATACGGGTGAAATCACACTAAACTTTGTATTAGACCCAAAGATCTGATATAATTAAGTGAATATATTTGCCACATAAATCACCTTGACAACATTAGAGGATTACAGTCTGCCTCAGAAGTTGCTATCTTAAGGTTTGCACCACTCGTATTTCCAAATACACGCATATGTGAATTGAATGGTGACCACTTTGTACTAATGTGGCCATTAGCTAGACTCTAGCGGTTCCTTTTCCTTACATGTACGTAGAGATCTTCCAGCTCTATCAGGTTATGGTGAAGCAGAGCAGCAGCAATGTGGTAAAGTGACTTGGGGGTTTCCTCGTTGGGTTCCTAAAGATAGACACAAGAAAATAAATGAATACATTATCATGGAAATCAGACATATAATTAAGCGACACACATTAAATATGAGTCATGCCATAATCTTGAGGTTATAGTTTGGGACTGTTTGGACAGATATTTTAAAATATAAAAAGGCTACGACATGAACATATTTAGTTTTGGATTTGCCTACTTGTGGGTTAGGTCATACTATTAGACACATATTCTTGCTTTTATTACTTTTTAATACCCAGAGTTGATATACTCACCTGGTAGAATTTGAATTTAAATCCCAAGATGTGGCAGAGAGTGAGCGGCTCACACATGTAGGACTTGACGAGGGACAGGAAGAACTCATCTTGGTCGGATCGACTCTCATACACCTCCAGGATTATGTCCAAAACACGATTAGGGTCTAAGTTGAAACATCCTGTAGGCAAAAGAAATGGGAAACCTAAGCAGGCAACAGAATAACAATAAATAGATAAGTAAAGACTTGTCCAAACAAGCAAGTGGTCCGTTAAGGGAAACAGGTTATTCCAAAGCCTCTGTGCTGCTGAGGCCTGAGTCCTGGTTGCTTTCACACCTGTAATTCAGTTCATTCGGAGGCGATCAAGGCAAAAAAATTATTCTTTGTTGCCTTTTGGATCTGGTCCGGTTTATGTTCACACTGGCTTTTTACAAACAAACCAAGAGCTGTAAACATGAAGTTATACAGACTGACAGGTAACTCACTGATTGGACAGTTTTGGTAATTGTTGTCCTGCATCATCAGCACTACACAGACCCTTGTGGGCAATTTACATTCTGGTCACTGACAGCAAGTCATGCAGCACTAAAATGCTTCTTTTTTTGTTTATTTATGTTGTCTGGTGTCACAAAGAGCTCATGCAGAAATAACTAATTCTGAGCATTATCAGTGTCAGTAAACTGCAAATCAACCACATGTTATAAATAATGAAAAACAGGTTGAGACAAAGAGGTGTCTTATAAGACAATATTACAGGAAGGTATGACTGTGGCACAAAGGACTGGCAGGTAGCATATGGGGACATATTTTCTGTGATATATGCAGGTACTTGTCTCTGCATGATAAGAGTCAATACTGAATGCTGAAGTGACCAACAGAATAAGGTCAAATTACTAGAGTATTTGGTGAGAAGCCTGGTGATACAATAACCCCTAGTATATCCTCACTCCATCTAATCAAATATTGTCAATAAAAAAAAAACACTCCGCACAATCAACAATACTGTACAATTTGCATTTGACATTAGCAAAAGATACAGAAGCACCAAATTCAATGCAGTCAACCTAAAAAAGATTTGTTTAGTACCTATGAGGGACTTGATGCTCTCCAGTACAATGTGGCTGGTGATGTTGCCCGACAGGTCTTGGCCAAGCTCAGTGATTAGTTTGGCATAGCCCTCATTCTCCTCCCTTAGCAAGTTGAACTTCTGTTGCTTGTAACTGAGAGAAACAAAATTACATAAATATTGGATGCACACTATAAAGCACAATAAGTATGCCCAGTACATTAAAATGGATGTTTTCTACATATTTATGTTTATATCTCTACTTACAATAGTTTAGTCTTGATTTTTACAATCTTCTGATTGAACTGATGGGCTTGTTTTATAAGTCCAAGGGATTCAAGGGTTTCTGGATCCAGCCGCTCTTTCAAGATGGCCTCTGGAACAAAAAACTGATAGAAGAAAAAAAAAATTGTGGTTTATTATTACAGGCCTGGGCATTTAAATCAATAATGCATTCCATGACTCTTACACAGTTGTAAACATTTCATCTTAAGTGGCCAAATTCTTATATACTAACTACACCATCTCACTTGCAGGACAATGAAAATTTATGAGTACTCTTGTATTATGGGGGACACAGATGCCTTTCTTCAGGCAGTCTTTGTATTCTCTTTCACCCTGAAGTGGCTGCAAGAATTGTTTTTTTCCGTCAGTTATATAAACAAAATGTTATGTTAATAAAGTAAAACTGTTCTTACCAAACATGCTCCCACCAATTGTGTGTAATGGTCACGTTTGTTTTTTTCTTCCAGTGCACCAGTCTCTAAATCTGTGAAAAATAGAATAAATAAGAAATAATAATAAATTATGACACAAAAAATATAAGTTTGCTAAACAAGATATTCTAATATTGCAAGCATTTAATGCAGTACTTCAGATTATGTAAAAGTAAAATGTGTAAAATAAAAAGTTTACCTAGTATACTGAACACATCTGCTAAAATTGATGGCATGTCATCTCTGAGTTCCTGAAAGTAAAACAAAAGAGAACAGACAATGTTAAAGCTGGACAAAAACAGAATGCAATTATTTGCTGGCACAGTGAGACCCAAATCACAATATTGTGTTCAAATCAGTATCTTCTTATTAAACTTGTGTAAGAGACAATGCTATCACAGTATTCGTATCCATTAGTAGAGACTGCTGTGATATGGATACTACAATTTAACACGTTACACCACATTAACTCTTCAAACATAATTTCTTACTGAGATAATAAACAGCAAAAGGTTTTTATGTCTATTCTTTAAAACAGTGCAGACACTTCTATATATTTAACATTGTTTTAAACAACTCATGGGGAAACAAAAAGTACCATCATGTCCCCAAGGACGCTGGCGACAAGATCCAACTTCAGGTTCCCCTGTACAACTTGCCAGCAGAGCTCGTATAAGGCCGCCTGTATATCTGGACAGGTAAACAGACAAGACACAGTTCATCATCCAGGCAAGTGAACTTAACGAACTGACAGGTAAATACTCTCTTATTAAATCCAGAAATAAATAACAAATAACTACAAATTGACCTAAATAAGGTACAAATACAACACACAAAAACTGTATTCACTATTCTGTATTCAGTATTCACCCTCCACTTCAAAAACATTTAGGAGGCACGTTTAGCAACAATTAATTCCTTGATTTATGTGAATAGGTCTCTGTCAGTTTTCCTCCATTGTTCCTTGCGAAACTGCTGAAGCTCTGTCAGTTTCTCACGGGACTGTGAGTGAACAGCAGTTTTCAGGTTCTGCCAATTTCTTAATTGCACTGAGGCTCACACTTCACCAGACATGCACTAGGGATCAGATGCTTAGCACTAGGACTGGGAAAACTAACAGATAAATGGACCATCATAACAAATGTTCTGAAAACTTTATGTAAAACAATTTACTTTCTGTGCATGTCACTTATTGGAAATATTTCAGTAAGCAAACACTCAAGTTTACTGTTGTGCAACAACAAAGTTATGATGACATTCATGAACTTATTACACTGAAACACACACGCTGCTAGGGCTGTGAGATATGACGACATATATCTTGTGACGATAGAAAAATGTCTAATGTTTCATATTATGATTGTTTATTTCATTGTGTCACAAATCAAACTCTTTCGCAATTTTTTTGTCATTTGGAGTCTGTCCACCTTTTGTGCAGATTACATTGATAAATTACTGTTCTTAGCTTTTTACTCACAAAGCTTTTATTGCACTTACAGTAACATAACGAGTGTAGTTGTCATCATCTCAAGTACTTCACCTGGTTCAATGTCTCTCCTCTGTGTGTGCAGCACACACACTCACAGTGAACCACAGAGAGCAGAGGAGAGTAGCACGACCATAAATGACAGAAAAATGCAGTAGAGACTATGTTTGTTAATATTATTTACCTAATTTATGCGCATTTGTTTCATTTCAGTTCAGTGCGAGACTCTTTGTGTTTTGCTTTCATTTATGGTCGCGCTGCTCTCTGTGGTTCACTGCAGGCGGGGCTGAGCTCTCTGTGTGTGCGCTGCACACACAGCACAGCAGAGGAGAGACAGTGAACCAGGTGAAGTGGTCGAGTTGATGACAACGACACTCGTTACGTCAGTGTAAGTGCCATGCAGACCAGAAATTATTTATTCATTGAATTTACAGAAAATGTGCTATATCATGATATGTATTGTTATCAGGATATGAAATGATCTATATCGGGATACGGGATTTTGGTCATATCACACAGCCCTACACACTGTTGTGACTGGGTTAGCCGCACATCACTACTTGACAGAGAGTCACATTATGAAAATGCTGCCTGCAGTTTGACAGTATTTTGAGAAGTTGGAGAATGAAAATATGCTATTTGTGAATGATGTCAACGGAAACTAAAATGTCAAGGCAACGCAGCCAAGGATTTCTTAAAGATGTATATGTTTTCAGTAATGGAGGATGGATGTATCTGTTTGTACAACAACAAAACTTAAATAAATTGACAGACAAGTGCAATAGAACTGATATAATTTTCAACTTACCTCTAATCTCACTTCCATGATCTGTTTTCTCTGTAAGGTCTTTGCAGAGTTGTACGCTATGAGGTAAAGAGACAAAATT
The DNA here is from genome assembly GCF_914725855.1 of Thunnus albacares. Taxonomy (NCBI): domain Eukaryota; kingdom Metazoa; phylum Chordata; class Actinopteri; order Scombriformes; family Scombridae; genus Thunnus; species Thunnus albacares. The sequence continues at coordinate 10,495,654 of NC_058118.1, read as the reverse complement.
TTGGTCAGCCTTAAAGAGAATAATTCAAGATTTTCTACAAATCAGACAGACTCCCAATTTGCAGATTTTTTGTTGGTCTATAAAACCAATGTAACTTAATTAGGCTAATGATAATAATAACAATAATAATAATAATAATAATAATGACAGAGGAACATGATTTGAATTTTGAATTGACTAACAAAGAGGCAACAGTGTTAGTATAAAACTTGGACTCTGGGACTGAAGTGAAACTACACGAGCAAACGGAGGGAGACCAAACAAAACATCAAAACTCAAAATAAATTGAAAATATTGTTTTGTCACATCAATTTCCTAGTGAAGTAAGATCTATTTAGGAATCATAATGAAAGTGGGGCATCTGATTGTTTTAAGCCATTATATGGAGCTTCTTTTTAACATTATATGTTCTCCTGCAATGGATATGACAAATGGATAAAAGCTTGGCAATACAGCCATCAATGGTACTGGATTACATGACAGACAATGGTGTCAAATGAGATGTGTATGAAGTTTCTTCTGGCTTGGTATTACAAAGGTGTTACTGTTGCCGTATCCAGTTTAATGGTGTATGGGTTAAAGTTAGTGAGAAACTATGCAATATATTACGCAAATCTTGCACGTCTGGTTACATTGTTTTCCAGGACCTCTGCCAACTGCTACAGCAGGCACGGTGGCATTCATCCACATTATGAAAAACAATTCCCAGGAAAATCTTCTCAATCTGGCTGTGTCCAAGCACACAGAACCTAACTCAGGGATGTCCTTGTTGGCAATTCAACTGGCCTTGAAGAACGAGCACCGACAAAAGCAGACTGATCAAGCACTAAACGACTTACATTAAAACTTACAATTGAACACAATACACCACACCAGCTGAGAGCCAGCGTGTATGTTCTGCACAAACACAAACACACAAGTGAAAATAATAAGTTGGTGGGCTGTATCATGTGGACTCTCTCACTGACTGCCTCTGCCACCCATTCAACATGCTCAAACAGTTGCTGATATGGACCAACTAGTGCCAACAATGCTGGCCGCACTGCAAGAACTGCACGCAGTGCTCAGTTAAAGATGCTCAATAAAACACCCTAAGGTACATTAAGGTCAAATACAGTGGTTGATTTTTGCATAATAGGGTGACAGGGCAGATTTTCACTACTTTAAGCAACAAGATACAGCACTAATTCAACGTTACACCCTTGCCTCTCTGACTTGTGGTGAATCCCACTATTGCACAAGAACAACCGACTGATGTCAGACACAGATAGACCCAAATGTCCACAGTAATATTAGACAGCCTGTGAAGAAAATGCATTATTTTACTTGAAATTCAGTGGTTACGTAATAACAATGTGACACTTTAGTTAGCAGCACATAGAGATTGCCCTTTCACTTGTTGTCAACCACTGAGAGATCACTGCATGGGATGGCATCCCTGAGGAGGTGGGGGTCTGTAGGGCTTGTTGACATGGAGGCTTTATCAGGGACCTTCTGACTGAGGGATTTACGACTGTGATGCCCAAACAGACTCTCTATAATCATGCAATGAGCTGTTTTGTGTGAAGGGAAATAAGTATTTTTTTCCAACTGAAAAACGTTTGTTTAGCACTTGTTGGATGAACTTTGTTATGCATGTTTAGTATAAGATCTTTCACAGACTGTGTACAGGCATGGATCCCTAGCAGATGCAGAGACACACCAGTGAAATGCATCATTTAAATTACATGTACAAGATTCTCTCTTAGATAATTTTACAAGTTGATAGTTTGATCTGGAGCAATTTTCTGTCAAAGTGTTATCAGCTACAGTGACATGCACTACATATATGACTAAGAATTAAGTAGTCTGAGTTGATGCATCTCACTGCAGGCCTTTTCTAACTATGCAAGGCCTACATCGACTAATAGCAGCTAGCACTGTGGATGAGCCTATTGTGTCTTTGCCTGCAACTTAAATAATGGCTGCGCTGAAGAAAACAAGTGAAAATATCATTCACGAAACCATTTTCCTTTGAACAATGACAACACTAAAAGCCCAATTCTGTGTTAATTTCAAGATGCTGCTAGGGGTACCCTGTGCCCAAGATGAGTGGATTTGGCGATGTAACGTTAGTTAACGTTAGTGTGAAAAGTTAGCGCTAGGTGTGTTGTACAGATATCATTGGTTATGGTAGCACCGAGGGCACATTGTTGCACCACATTATAGCTCTACTATTGTTGTAGTAAGCCAACTGATGGGGTTAACTACATAAATATCTAGTTTAATATACCGTTGTTATTTGAAGAGGGAGGTTAAACCGTTAGCTGAACATTAAAGTTACGACTACATGTCCGAAGTGACGGTACAAGAGGATTTAACCGTCAGCAGAGAAAGTTTAAAGTCATTAAATGTCGTGGTTATTTTTCTTTTTTATGCTGCAATTCCCAGCTAATACATCAAGGGAGGCTATCGACATCATAAGCGCTCCAGCTAACCTGCTAGCATTAGGTTAGCTAGCGTTATATGCCAGGATCCAACGTTTCCCTCCACTTGATTACCATTACCGTTAACGTTAAAATAACGCGGACTAGCAATAGACTTTTAACCGCCTGCTCGTCAATTGTCTGTTGACAGTTAATGTTGGCTAATTATATTAACTTTGGCACAATATTTTCTTAAATTTAGAGGCTAGTACATATCGATACCAGCCCGAGAGTGGGCTACATGAATGCTAACTAGCTTAGCTTTGATAGCCATCGTGTTTACACATTCACGAATGAATTTAAATAACGCCTCCACTACACAACAATGAATAAATAGAGCATATTCACTATTAAACGACTGCAACTACATGAATTGTTTATTTTTTCAGAGTTAAATGGCGGCGTCAACTGTTCCTTAGCTAGCCGACGTTACCGCTTATGTTAGCCCTCGCAAACACTTGAAAGACTGGCCTTGGATTGTAATGCTAGCTACGTAATTATTATAAGTAGTAGTAACATAAATCAACAACTGTTAAACCACTGTGACCTCTAACACTGTGTCGAAATTCAGATCCACTTACAATTCGTGTTTTCCTGATTTTTCCCAGTTTTTTATCCATTCACCAGGGAGGATAAGTGTCGCCATCTTCCATACACACACAGCCCGGATGTCTAGTTCATCATGGCACACACAGGGTCAAATGTGCTGCTGCAGCCAGCTCACTGTTGCATGGTGGGACACTCTGACAAAGGCTCCCATGCATGCAACACTTTCTCTTCAGTGTGTGTGTGGCAGTGCAACTCTCTGCATGCACCTCAAGGCTCTTGATTTAGCAAAGTACTAAGTAGTAATTTAAAAGGTTGAATTACATTTACCTACCCTTACACAACATAATTTTACACCAGCGTTATTCATTAAAAAGTGTGTAATAAAGCTCCCTGATTTTAAATCATAACTGGAGAGCCATGGTTTCCAAAGTCTCTGCAGCACTTCAAGTTCATCTGGACAAGCCAATTACTGTTTGCTTGTTGAATGTCTGCACATACTACATTGAATATGTATTATTATCTTTGCGTTATTCACATCCTGCTTACAGTTCACAGAAATGGGTCCACCTGTATAAAGTCATTCATTGTGTATATTTCTGAAGATTGTTGTGTTGTTATTTTTGTGTAAGCACATTGAGAGCCACTAAACCGGAGTCAAATTCCTTGTATGGTAACATACTTGGCCAATAAAGATGATTCTGATTCTGATTAGAGAGATGAAACCTATTTCATATGAAATAGGTTTCATATGGATAAGTGTTGTCAACTACATAAAAATAATCTAAGACATATACATTCAAATTAAGACAGTATTTCTGTACTATGAATGGTCATTCATACCAAAATTGGAGGTATGGCTTGATCGCAATGTTCTTAAAATTATCACACAGTTGCAGTGGTTTATTCTGTTCATGTTACATGTCCAGACATAAATACACACCTTAAAGGATGCAATGGGCACTTTGTAAATAGAATAAAAACACAAATTTAATATACACAAATATTTAAATATGTGTGTAAACATACAGATGTATGCACATTTTCAGCAGTTCAATGCAAAACAGAAAAGATCCCAAATGAAATGATTAATGTAAATTCACAGGCAATTCTTAGATGTATTTTTCTCATTGCCTAACATGAATATTTTGTATGTATATGGTAATGTTTAAGACCATGTGATCTGTTTCTCCAGTTGATAGTGAGATTTTGAGAAAAATCAGGGATTTGTTTTCTAGTGATATATGAATATACCTTTATCCATAAAATGTAGTTCTGCCAACCAGGCCAGTACATAGAGGTAAAGAAATATCACAACAATACATTGAAAGACAAACAAAAGTGTATGTATACTTGCAAATTAGTAGATTAACTTCAAATAGTTACATTCTATTTCTTTAACCTTTTCCTAAAATTTCAAGCAAACAGAAACTGCAAATATAAAATGAGCACCGATTCACAATATATTACACATTTGTAATTGTATAATATACATTTCTGATACTATTATAGTTGGCTAAAGAATTCTAAACTTTAGAATAATTCTATAACTCTTATACACACAACAGTGGTACACCAAATAAATTGGCTGATTGAAAAAAATGCTCTGCACACTTGAAAACTAAAAAAAGAACAAGAACAACAACAAAAAAAACAATACACACCGATATCAACCATTTTTCAAATCCTTTCTTTTAAAGATTGTAATTATGGCATGTCTGTGTTATTAGATATTATTAGATACTATACAGTGGAGAAAAATAGTCAAGATATAGGAGAGATTACATGTTTAAGGTTGAGTCAAATCTTTATGTATGAATGCTCCCAATATTAAAAAATAATTTTAGATGTAGCCATCAGTTTGTCAAATTACTACATTTGGGCAATGCATTACCTTTTCACCCATTCCTTCAAGAGAGATGAAAAGAAAATACAAACAGCTGGCCATATATATATAATAACATAATCATTTCCATTAAAAAGGATTATTTCAGCATCTATGTGAAATAACATGATTAGAAACCATTAATTTACATTTGATTGTCATTACAAAATTTCTATAAATCAAAGTCATCTATAAGGTATAAAAGCAGAACACATACATTTCTAAAAAATACCATCACAAAGAAATCTGAGAATGCCATATATCATTTGTGGCAAGGCCTTTGAACAGTATGAGACGCCAGTTCACATTATACTTTACTGTATACATGTTTCGATATAAGGCTACATGCCATGCCAAAATCTACAGTTGAAAAGTACAGCAGGTGAGCACAATATCATTGACACCTTTATAATGTAATGCAGTCCCATTCAGTAGCCCCGCAATAAATGCTGCAATTATGAAGCTTATTATGTTCAGTTTCTGTTCAGATTGCGTCAAAGAGGTGTTGATTTGAGGCTATGATAATTTCTAAAAATATGGCTGTAAAATTATCATTGAGTTGAATCAACACCTCTGTGACAAAGTGCAGTGTCATTATAGTGTCCAAAAAAATAACTGAACGCTACAAATATCATAACAGTAGTATTTATTCCAGGGCCGGTGGTCATGAAATTCTGCTCACTCCCTGTTTATTGGCCACTATGTATTTACATCAGACAATTTTTGTCTACTGAATGAAAACGATTAAAGGTATATATTATTAATTTGAATTTCAGTCTGTTATTGTCACCTCACCATGCACCTGCCACATAAGTACAGTCAGTACTAGCACTTTTATTAACCCAAACAGCATAACATGTTGACAGCAACTGCGACAGCTTAGTAAAAGCTAACATCGTGTTGTTTTTAGGGCAACTGAGCAAAACCAGAAACATTTCTCCTGCTGTGACAAGTCTGGTGTGTGAAAGTAACAATAAAATTCAAATTCGAGCTCTCCCTCTACGTTGTAACGCAGTACTGAAGAGGCAAACATTGGTGTGTAACAAACCATTTTTAGTAGTCCATTTTGCTCCATTCTGATTTTCAGAGAAGAGTCATCCATAATATCTTCTAAGGATTTTGATGACACATTGTCCTTGATGCATCCAATCCGTATTAAAACATTGGAACATTAAGAACCTAAAGACATACAAAAAAGTAATTAAAAAAATACAAATCCACAATCTTATAAGTAAGAAAAACAACATTATGGTACAATTTTACCCTTGTAAGATTTTTTCTTTTCTTGGTACATGTTGCATGTAAATGTAAGTTAACGTCAGTAAATTAATTTGGACAACTTGTTTAAACAGTAAAGCATCCACACCAACTAATCCAGGATTGTTTTATGTATACAGTATAGTCTGTATTTGGGGATTTTACAGATGTTTCAATGGATATTTTGGTGTTTTTTTGTCATTAGGCTTGCCATATGAATCCATTGTAAATGCTGTGAATCCAAGCTGAGTACTACTGGTGTCCTCTGTGATGGAGCAAGCTACAAATGTTTCAGAGCCAACTTTCAAGGCAACAGGAGGTGAGTATTTGATACTTAAAAGATAGATTTTTACTTACTGTGATATCTGACCACATGAATAACAAATACTGTTCATAATTATCACTAAACAATGAGTCTTGATGAGAAAACCGTGTTACCTCAAGATAAAGACCTAAATATTACGAGCAACCGTGGCTTCTGTGCAACACTAAAAGTCACATTTATAAAGTAAGATTTTTAAAAGGAAACAAATGGTGCAATGAGAAGTGGAAAATACCTACCGAATCATCCATGATGGAAGATGGATCAAAGTAGTCTGGCTTTAGTTCGGTTCTTTCTCTGCGATTCTTTGATGCCGGCTGGAAAATAACAAATCAGTCATAACAATGCACCAGAAAAAAAGGAAATCTGATCTTAATAGGTTTGTCAAAGAAGAGATCTACTACATCAATTGTGGCAATCAAATGCTGACAATTTACACAGATGGGATATAATCATTCACTTTAACTGATATGCAAATTCAACACCACAAGAGAAGCAATAACACTACTTAAGTTAGTATGTACAGATTGATCACAGACATTCATGTACATTACATGCAGCATCATCACATCAACATCAGTTGTTTTCGACCACTTTCTGTTGTTTTTTTTCTTTCAAGGTACACAGAATCCAGAATAATGTTTCTTAAATTACCAGATCAATGTCCATTGTGTCAAAATCCATGCCCTCGTTGATGTCTTCCAAGCGGTCCTCCGATGACATCATCACATCCTCCACTATTGGCTCCTCATCATCCTCCATGAGTCCGGACCCTCGACGTCTGAGGAGTACACAAGGGGAAACACTTCAGCGGGACATGTGTAAATTGTGCTTTTTCACATATTGGCTATTAGCAGAATGTTATTTCCAGCTCTCCTCCACAATTTAAACTCTATCAATGTACACTTAAGAGCAGTGCCATCTTACGTCGCTTGCTGCATGTGGTTCCTCATCTTGGCATACTGCATGCTAACCCGCTCTTGCTGTTGACGGGCCTCCGCTTGTTGCCTCTGTGTCAACATCCAAGTGACCTGGGTGCTGTGGGACAGTGTTCAGTATTTAACAAGACTTCATAATTCTGAGTGTATCCAAAGTAGCATGGTATGCTGTAAACAGCAGCAACATTTATAAATATTTATTTTAAGGTAAGTTAATAGAACAGGTGTGTAGAAAAGTTTTAGTACTTGTAATCGATAGAAGCCTGGTGGTGATGGTGTGGCTGCTGCTGGGGAGGCACAGGCTGATGGGGAGGCTGCTCTGTTGGCAATGTGTATGCGGTTGTGTAGCTGTCCTCTGGCCTCATCTTCTTTGGATCCCTTAATACAGTAGAGGTGAGATGGGGCGAATGCATCATCACTGGCGTCTGCACGTTCTGCTCACGGTTCATCCACACTGCATCACTGCTGCTGCAGCTGTTCTCTTCCGCTAGAGAAAATCATTTATTTAATGACATACAGTAACTACTTGTATTTTACCGAATGCATGCAGTGGCCATAATAATGTATGCAGTATATAAATAGATGTCCCCTACTAACTGACACATATTGTTCAAGTACGCATGTATGACAGTACAAAGGCCAAAAAAACAGTGTTACTAACTTTGTGACTGTGGATTTGGCAATTTTAGCAACTTTACCAACAAACTATTAAAATTATTTATTTAAATCTATGAGATGTGGCACAGACAAATACATTACAAAAAGTGTAATTAAGTTAAAATTGCTCACCCTCAGGCAATTTCCTTTTGCTAGCAGCAGCAGGCTTGGACTTCTTACTCCTGATGGTGGACCCTCGACTGCTGATCCCACTGATGACAGACATGGTGTCATCGTCCCCTCCAACTTGCAGGGAGTTCCTGTATGAGATGAGGGGCAGCCAGCAGTCCTCTCGCTGCAGGGCCATCTGAAACGTCATGAATCGTTCCAGGTACATGTGACTGTAGAAGTCAGGATGACAACAGTCACGGTTAGAAGCTTTTCAGAGTTCATCAGCTCCATGCGCACATCAAACATACACGTAAATCACTGCCCACGTCTTGTAACTCAAACTTACACTGTCCTCTTGTCCTGTCGAATTAGTTTGCTTGAGAACTCGCTCAGGATATCCAAAAAGGCGAGATTGAGAGGTGGACTCCCCTCTCCTTGGGGACTAGGTTCCTTAAAAGCAAACTCAATTCCATTCCTAAATAAAATACAAGGGAAATAATGAATGGAGGGTCTTGCTCGTTAAAAACAGATGTCATTGTAAGAACTAAGTGGCATGCAAAACTGTAAACCACAAAGATTAGGCTCTGGACAATTACTTACTTATGTAACATTGCAATAGCCTCCCTGGTCTTCAACTGATCCAAGCCAAAAGTCAATGAGAAGCGCCGGGCAAGCTCTTTAATGCCACAGAAGGCTGACGATGATCGATCAATATTGAAGCCAAGTTCAGACAACATGTCGTTGAATAACTACAAGAAAAAACAAAAGAAATATACTTTTCCACATTTCTTCAAAGGTGGTTTCACAAACAGAGTTCTAAATCCTGAACTAAATGCATTTATGATCCGCAGTAACTAAAGTCAGCTGTAGCCTAATTTATTGTTATTATAATACAGTCAAAAGAAGAAAAAAGACCACCATCTTCCTATGTTAAATTGGTATGAAGGCATTTTCTAGAACTAACAGTGTACTAATGTGTCTTAAAAAGTGAAACAAGGCAATCTTGTATTAAAACATTAAGAATCTAAAGACATCGTTTCAAATGATTTTCCACGAGGGCCAAGATTCTTACCGTTTGCAGGCTCAATATAAGTGTCTTTGCACATTGTATTTTGTCGATTTGTCTTGTTTTACTCATTGTTTCCTTGATGATATCTCCATAGTCGTTGTAATACTAAGGAGAAAGGGAAGGAATACTGTATTAAGAAGAGCAGGGCCTAAGGGAATTCTTTATAAATTAATGATAAAAAAGGGTTTAAACCTACTCTCATATACTGTTTAAATATATCTGCTCCGGTGTTCATTTCCACAACATTGTAAACGATTAATTTGCAATAGGCAGCGAGAAGGTTTCTTCGCTTGTGCAGTGCCTCTATTTTACTGGCTTCATCATCTTGTTGCCCGTCTGAAAAAATACAATATGATACAAATATTAAAAAAAATAAATCATTAACAGTCTGTAACTTTTCAAACATAACTGTAGTTGGGTAACACAAGAATGGTGATTGACTCTGACCTGTGCTGTTGTTGTCATCATCCTGATCAATGAAAACTTGATCCAGGATGAAGTTGAGCAGCTCTGCCTGCAACGAAGAGTCTGGCGTGTAGACCAGAGGCTCCAGTTGTTCCCGGCCTGAAGACATAATTTGGTGACTGAAGATCAATAGCAGATCACATAGTATGGTGAAGGCCTGGAATAAACACAACACTTCAGCGTTTATGAAAATACTGACCAACAACATTTTCAGTTGCAGTAATGAATGGCCGATGTATAAAATGAAGAAAAGAAAAGTCCAGTCAGCGTAATCCCACCTGCTCTTTGACTGCGGTGTTGATGCTGTTTAGGTAACGCTGACACATTAAGCAGAAAGCTCTCATTTGCTTTCTCAAGGTCACCATATCACCCTAAAAGGAACAAATGTTCAGATAAGAGTACAGTCCTCTCAAATGAACTAGTAAACACTTATTACAGGATTATAATGTGAGGCAGATTTGTGTGAATTTGAAAATATAAGCTCAGCAGGTCATAAAAAGAGTCAGTATCATAGTTAAAACCAGCAACACTTGATGAAAATCAGTGCTCATGAGCGTTATTTACTTACTACATGCTTTCAAGCTGATTATAATACTATAATAATGTCTTTATTTGCCTAATTTATGCATAGAAACTGTACATATATCCCATTTTCACCAGATTTTTTGATCCTTCCTTTCCTTCCTACAGCTGGATATCTATGTGAAGTATCCTAAAATGCTTCATATGTAAATACCTTCAATGAACTGCTGTCTGAAACCTTTGCTAGATGCCACAGGATGATGTAATGTGTGCACTGCATTGCATGAATCACAATCTGGTGGGAAGAAAATCAAACAGATCAGATTAGCTGTGATGTTCCACACAATGATTGCAATTGTTGGCTTTGCATTTCAGGAACATGACTGACAAAGTTAGAGAAGACTCTACTGTCAGGGCTGTGATACCTGTTCAGGCATGTCCCCGTTCTGCAGACCTGTGTTGAGTAGCCGGTAGTTGCTGGTGAAAAGATCCCACTTGGAGAGGTCGTGTGCACTGGTAGCAGAAAAAAGAACACATGAAAATTAAAACTAATACATAATAATATAATTTACATTCATTACTCACATCTAACCACATAAAAGAAAACCAAGACACAGTATATATGGAGTTGCTATTGTCTTCAACAAGTAACAACATATTGAAATCATAAGCACAAACTTGTTAACTGCTTTACTTGTGGAAAGCACTGATCTTCTTGAGCGTAGAGAGAACTTGGTAGGCATCATCATCATCTGGTTCTTCACCCTGACAAAGAAGAGATCAAACCCATAAAATCCTGGACATTCACCCTTGCCTGTTCACACGTTGACATGGTTTCAAACGATCCAGGCAAAGAAACATCTTGCAGCACCCACCTCTAGCAGGAAGTCCTCCAGGAGTCTGCTGAACTTATCTACGAGCTCGTCGAGAAGCTGGGAGCGGGCGATGTCCACGCGGTTGAAGATGGTGAATTCCTCGTTGCAGAGGTAGTGGTAGGTGGTAGAGCAGGCCTCAAGGACCTCAATGTCTGTGTGCTTATCTACCACCTCCCAGATTTGCCGCAACAAGGCGTCCAAATGCTTAATGAAAGCACAAGACATAGTTTCACTGGCACTGCATGTAATTTACAAGTTGCATAAGTTGGATCAAATGTAAAAATTGACAAACCTTTTCTAACCGACCAGTTGTGTAGATGTCAAGATCAAAGTACTTTGGTATTTGTAGCAGATTCGTCACCTTATCAATATCAACGCAGTACTGTGACAAGGAAAGACAAAGCAGGTAGGTTGAATGGTTAGGGATCAAACCTCTTCAAATACACAAGTCAACTGCATGTAAGCTGTTGGCTTTAGTGCAGAACACATGCAATTACCTTTGCCAATAACAGAGGAAGCGCAACGGCAAACATTTCTGTGATCCGTGTCCGATCATCCAGCTGTGTTTTCTTCTCCTTTGCAGTCAGGACCTTTTCCATGCAAAAAAGCCCAAACATTAGCAACATGAAACTGAAAGAAATCGAAGAAACAAAGTTAATTCCCCCAAGATGTCGAACATGAGGTGCTCACCCTCTTCCCTGTGCCCCTGCCTACTGGAGGGTGGCATTCACAAGCCTGCCGGATGGCACAGAGCATGATCTCAACCAGAGCCGTCTCCTGCCGATCACTCAGCGCTTAAAATCACAGACACAGAAAGTTACTGACAATGTAGTGAAAAGAAAACAAAATGAAAAATAAAATTGGGAGTTAATTTTCTTAATATTATGAGTCAGTAATTGACTGAGACCTTGGTTCCTTACCCTCCTCCCCTGGCATGGGCTCATCCAACAGCAGGCTGATCATAGTCTCCCAGTCCTTCAACAGCTCTGACCCGCACTCCCACAGGCTATCCACCAAGTAGGCCCCATGTTCATGGAGCTGTAAAACATCAAAAGTTATTGAATTAGATGAAAATATGTCGAAATGGGGTCAATTCCTCACACTTCAAACTAGATTAACTGACTTTCTAAAATTCTACAAGCTCAGGGTTAACATCCAGGACTGATTACCTCACTCTCCAAGAAGAAGAAGACAGTAGTCTTGATAAGGCTACCATTGAGGCTCTGCCTGCCCCTCCTGGGTAATCCCTCCTCTTCAGGACCTCGATGGCTGAAGAGCCTTCAATCAGCACAATACAAAAGACTGTTAAAAGTGCCTGGTGAAAGCAGGTGAAAAAACATGATGATCAGGAGACACATTACCAGAATTTTTGATTTCAGAGGAGTTTCTACAATAGTGTAGTGTAGTGTAGTGTTGTGTTGTGTAGTGGAGGTAGAATATTCCTTTAAGTCATTCTTCCACTGTGAGATTAACTCACATCAGATGTTGCCCATGTTTCTCTCAGATTTCTGATTCGCTGAGTGGGAGAGAAAACTTCTTGACAAACACAATCCCAACCAGACTGGGCACTAAAATCATGTGATGTGAACTAACATAAATGTGTTGATGATATGAATGATATAGGCTTGTCAAGTTTTAAAGATGAAGACACTTACTTCTTAAACAGAAATTCTCCTGCTGAAACAGCGATGGGTCGATGTGCTGAGTAAACCAGGTGATACACACTCTCACAGTCCTCTGCTGTCAGAACCTCATCACTGCTCCTGTTACATGACATGCATAAGTTCTTAGTTATGAAGGCAAGTTTATGTAAAGGGTTTTTTTCTCAAGGAAGCTAAGATCAGAAAAGAAATATCTTTCCCAGAAAAATGTGATCCCTTTAAAGTGGAGGTAACTTACTGTAAGACAAGTGTCAGAAGTTTAATGGCTTGCACAGCAACATCATATTCCTTGTCCAGTGTCATCGACACGATGCGGTCCTGTCAATGAGAGTTCACAAGATAGCTCAGCCTAGGAGAACTCCAGAGCATAAGTTGTTACATCATACATAGATACAATGATGTCAATTTTCCGTCATTACTAGCAAGTTCTCAGCATATAAAGAGGCAACAGGTGGCAAGCCTGTACGTTTCCAATGATGCACAAGAAGTGATACAGCTGCTGGCTCACCTTGAAGCGACTTGTGAAGAGCTCCAGCCGTGTACCAAGCTCTCTGCTGTAATACAGGCCTTGCAGGGCAGTCAGGCACTTCAGCCGCACCTCACCTTGCTTGAAACACAGTAAAATACATTAAATATTTATGATATTTGAATGCCAAAAATCCTTTTATTATTATGCATACATAAAACATAAAACTATATATGCTAATTAATAAGAGTTCTCCCTGCCCATCCATAAAAATCACAAAGCACAGTTAGCACCAGAGGTGACAAGAATTTGACTGCAAACAATGTAGGGAAAATAGGGACCTTTTGTGTGTCCATATTCCTGTCACATCGCTCCTGTAGTAGCTTTCCATAACTGACTATGATTAAAGTAAGGACCCATTGGAGATCCCAGGTCTGTCACAGGTAATAAATTCCAAAATAAAGTCCCCCATCAAAGTAAGAATCCTTACATTTTTTATACACAATACAAATGCTAACAGTTAGCTCACCTTGTCGTGCATTGTCCAGCCAACATACTTCAGGTAACTGTCATTGAGGAAGGCATCACTGTACAACTTCATCCACACTCCGATCTCCTCAATACAAATAGCTCGAATTTCAGCAATGGCGTCACTGGCAAACACAAGAGAATTGATACAATTTTATTAAATCTATAACTTACCCTTGTGTAAACAGAACTATTGAGAGCAGCAGAAGCAGTCCTCATTTTGAGCTCAAATGATAGACTCATATTGGTGTAGGCATTGATTTGACACTAGAGGGCGCCAAAAAGCCAAAAATGAACACGATTTAAGGGGAAATCTCACTGTCAACATATGTACAGTGCCAGTCAAAAGTTTGGACACACTTTCTCTACAGTAAGTAGTAAGTCAGTCAAGGATTCACATACCGGTATCTGTGAACAAACACTCCTTTGAAAATTGCATTCATCATGTTTTCGATTTCATCTTGATTTTCTTGAAGCTGAAAGACAAACACAAAATTATACTTTTTAAATAATTTCCATAATAATTTATAATTATTTGCATGCCCTGTTCAACCCTCAAGCACAAAAAATATAACATTTCAAAAGGGTTTGCAGGACAAGTTCTGTTAGGAGTCATTTCAGTGATGTTACAGGATAATGCTGTTATTCTGTAATTTTCTTGTGTCAACAAATGACAAAAAAACTGAAAAGACCAAAACTCTTTCCGACATGCCTACCCTAATAAGGTTAGGTATTTCCTAAAGGTACGTAATTTCCTAAAATAGCATTATTAGTTTACTCATCCAAGGTCTATCTTCAGCTGTGAATTAATACACATTTGGTGCAGCTGTATGTGGGATTAACTGAAAATATACTAAAGTGCTCATGTTCATCTCAATGAGGAGGTCTATGGCACAGAAGAACAAGCTACTGTATACTGTATCAGGCTTTGGCTACACAAGTAATACGCAGAAATAGTACGGAACTTGTTGATCTTGGTCTTTTCATGAAATTTGTTGACAATATGGACAATATAGCATATCACCAGTAAACTGATCTGCACACTTTTTAAAGGATGTGTATGGACTAAAGTAAACCCCATCAAATGCTGATCTGGTCTTTACTTACTACTGCTGGTGATACCAGGACAGGCAAAATACACAGACTTCCTAAACGCCATTGCAAACAAATCTCTTAATGAATCTTTTATCTCTCCTCTCTTTTTCTTATAAGTAAAGAGCAGCGTACCAAACACTCAGGATCTCATTTTTAGCTGGTTAAGACGACAAACATCACCGGCAGTGACAAGTGTGTGAACATGGGCATTGCATATTTCAGAAATACATTAAATGAATTCCAAAGACCTTACTGTTGAAGTGTTTGGAGTCAAAGTATAGTGACAATGCATGACTGTTGCAATTGTTAGACATGTGATTTTTCTTCTCACCTCTTTCCGCTTCTCTAACAATAGCTCCAGCCTATCATTGGCCCTTTTTGCAACGACCTTGTTCCTCTCTGCCTCATATTGTCTCTGTGTGTTGTCCATATGGATGCTCAGGTTTAGAGCGACGTTCACCAAGGCTGTCATCAGCTTCATGGCTAACAAAGACGACAAAGTTCAGATGCTTCTGGGACAAAAACAGCACGTGCATGCAGCAACCACGGAGCTGAAATGCATCTATACCAAAGTGCACATTAATAACTGACCTGCTAGTGTGCTTGTATGTCTAAACGCCCTGACTTGTGAGTCAGAAAGGCCTGTGAGCAGTGAGATGATGGTGTCCATCATATACTCGTCGTAGATGATGCTGTACTGACAGTGACGCACCAGAACTGATATGAAGTCACAGAAGCTTATCCTGAATTTCTTCCACTGTGGCCCTGACAGAGTTAACGGGTAGTCACCGCTGTCCTGTTTGACAATGGAAGAGACATCATCGGATTCAGGTCAGGAGCATCTTATTTGATATACACATTTCCCTTTATGTCTGTTAGATTAAAAACACCTTCTTTTATTTTAAGTGAATGTAAAAACACAGTTTGCATTACCTCATTAAACTCCTCTGTCATTTTTCGGATGATTTCGGAGTTCTGCATATGGCTAAACATCTCAGCACTCACGGCACCTGTGAGGAGAATCACACAGTGGCAGGAAAGTTCAGATTATTACGCCTTGGCCACACAACCTAACTCTACCTGAGCAGCACGTGTGTGTTGCTGAACTGCTGCGGCTCGCAGGCCTACGGTGTCCACACAGACAGCATTGCTGCTGCAGCGCTGCTACTGCCAGCTCTATCTTTGTACATAGAGTTTGACTTTGATAATGGCCATCAATAATAGAATGTTTCATATCATTTCATTTTAAATTTCATTTATATTTAGACAGAAAAAGATAAAAAAAAGCATGTGCTCAATTATGAAAAATAAATAAAGTGAATATGTGAGGTGAAAGCGGCTTGGTGGAGTCTGGTTGGGGCTACTTCTGTGTCAGCCAC
Source organism: Thunnus albacares (assembly GCF_914725855.1). Lineage (NCBI taxonomy): Eukaryota > Metazoa > Chordata > Actinopteri > Scombriformes > Scombridae > Thunnus > Thunnus albacares. Next base: position 10,479,413 of record NC_058118.1, on the reverse strand, counting down.
ATACACTTCTCACACAGGACGGGTTTTTTTTATTGATTATACTGATTATTCTGCCAGTTAAACCCCGCTGTCACCACTCCAAGTGATGAAAATCCCTCCAGACAACACCAAGTTCCCCAAACGAGCCATCAGGAGTCGTGTATAGAAACTCCATGTGTCACCGACTCTCTGTGCTGGACTTCCCTGCCAGAGAGGCTCCCTGCCCCGGTGTGCACCGTCCAGGCTGCCCCGCAGTGGTGACACTTTAAGTCTGTGACATATTCATATATTTGAAACTATAGTGAAAGGTGTAATGTTGCTGGTATGATCAACAGATCATGTCTCCTGTCTATTTTTACTGGGAACCGCGCACATCACGCGGAAGAAAAAGGCGAGACCCTGAATCTTTAGATGACTCGTTGCAGCAGCCGTGTGTGAGCCGGGCGTCTCACGCGGCCTGTGTGGCCGCTCTAATCTGTTAACATGGGTACTGAAATGAAAAGCACACGACACACACACACTGCTCACACAGGCTGTGTGTACCAGGCATTATTTTGCTTTCAGGCACCCAACATGCAATATATTAATACACATCATGTCAGATATTTACCTTTACAACCAGAGCACTGAATGAAGAAGTTGATTAAGTCCAAGAGAGCGATGTCCCTGTCCTGTTTGTATGCCTCGATCCAGTCATCAACAACAGACTAGAAAATAAAATGCAACCAAGACATTTTACCACATCGTTTATTCATGCATCAAATCCAAATACAAAAAGAAATCTTAAAATATGACTGTATGTTAACGATGGTGATGCTGTCTCAATACCTCTACTGAAAGACTTACCCCATTGCAACCCCGTTACAGTTTAATCAAAGTTCCTCCTGTAACATACTGTGTTAATTTATAGCTATTATTTGGGAAACATATTAGCTATGAAGAACTATACTTAACATAATTTTACTTTAGATACAATTGGTTAAGAGTCTACAGCCATGCTAATGGCTCTGTGGCGCTGTACCTAAGCATAGCAGTGCTTTAAGCTAAATGCTAACTTAAGTATTGAACAATAGAACCTTTGACCTGATGATGGCACTTGATTAAAGTCAGGGGTTCAATGTGTCTAAAATTCATCACTCATGCTCAAATTTCACAGCAATTCTTTCAATAGGAAAGTCATCACCAAACCTCACCAAAGTCAGTAGGATTCATCCTCTGAGGACCAGGAATGTGTGTACAAAATTTCAAGGCAATCCAAGTGGTAGACCGACCCACTGACAGACCAACACTGCCATCCCTAGAGCCATGCCTCTAGCAAGGCTAAAAATATATCCCACGGCTACCACACTAGTGAGAATATTTTCAGAGCGACCAAACAATGTAACGAAAATGAGATGAAACAAGACACAATCTCTTCACCACATTATTGTGCACCCACCTGTGTGGCGCTTTTCCCCATTTTAACCACCTCAAACAGGGTCATACTCTCCATCCCGTTCGCCTGATGATGGCCATTCACCCAGCCAATAGCAGTTCCCCTCCCTCCTCCCCCACCTTTGGCCTTGTCTCCAACGGCCCTCCTCCCTTTCTTGGCTGCCTGATGGAAAGAAAGAGGTTGAACGAAAGATTAAAGTGTCATTGGTTTATAACATAAGAACTAATGGTGCATTAAATGTGTGTGTATACTGACTCTTATCCAGTTACTGGGAATTACAGAACTCTCACAGTGTGGATCTAAATCATATTAGAGATATTATCTTATTCTATGATAAACGCTGCTACATTATATCACACTGTTTCTACTCTGTGTTTCTATTTTGGGAACCAGACAGAGGAGGCCCATGCTGGGATAAACTCAAGCTTCCCTGTGACCCTGATTACACATTGAGAAGTATGAATATATGACAATATCATGTTGGAAAAACATACCATGCCTTTTCCTGTTTTTGCATTTTTGCCATCAGGATCCTCAAAGTCAGTATCTGAAGACAACTGTGAGTCTGCCTCTCTGTGAACGACACATAAAAGTCATCACAACCATGGAGCTGAATTCAAAAATCACTCAAAGACATGTTTAAATTTGATAATACATTTCTGTGGTGCACCACTTACTGAGGAAACTGAATTTCTGTTTGCAAATCCTGCGCTGCTATCATTTCTTTAACATTTTCTGGATCTGTTGGGAGTAAGTGCTTCTACTGCTCTGGACCCCAAGCAAGAAAGTATCTCTTGCCCTGCACCTGGAAAATAAGACAAAGCACAGGAGTTTGTTGTTGAATGATTACACTCGCTTTAATAAAAGATGGCATTTGCTGTGGCTCATTTAACCTCAACAATTACTACACTAGGGCTGCAACTCATGATTAATTTCATTATCAATTAATCTGACAGTTATTTTCTCAGTTAATCATTTAGTAAATAACAGAATTTTTTCCATTATTTAGTAGTAAATAATGGAAAAAAACATGGTGTAAAATGCACATCATACTTCCCAAAGCCTAAAGTGACGTCTATTCATATTGCTTGTTTCCAAGCAACATCCAAAAATATTAAGTTTAATATCACTATAGACAAAGACAAGCTCCTCACATTGGAGAAGCCTAAACTGGGAAACATTGTGCATTTGTGTTTGAAAAACTACTTTAATAATTAATCGATTATCAAAATAGCTGCAGATGTTTATGCTGTCGACGGCAAAGCACTACAGTTATATGAGTCATGTACCAGTGAGCACAGGAAATCCCCAAATAATCTTTAAAACAGCTAAAGGGTTGGTGGGTCCTAACAGTTGCATGGAAGTCTCAGTAATCAGGAAATAATGCCTACGCAACTGACTAGTTTCCCGCAGATTGTGAAAGTTTTCTTAACTGCATTTACATACTAAATAGCACCCTGAGCTGTTTTTCATTGTTTTTCTCCTAAACAGACATGACAGATGCATCGCCAGCTCATAAAACATTTTCAAAGCTTTTCTTTACTTTTTAAAGCCACACTTTAAAAACATTTGTACTACTCTACCGTTATATTGGCCCGTTGCTACTCTTTACAGCATATTGCCAACAACTGGATATGTCATCAACATCTACATAAACACTCACATCCCTGCGTTTGTTGAGCCAGTGCATGTAAGTACAACATGTACAACTAGAGCAAACACTGTAAGGGCGTATTCTATTAAAACATTTCTTTACTAGTGGTCAAAAACTCCAGAAGATACCTTTAATCAATCACTAAAACAATTACTTGACTAATCTGATAGTCGACTGACAGAAAAACTAATCACCAGCAATTTGGATGAGCTTAAGTAATCATTTTTTTAATTCTCAAAATCAAAAAATTCTACTTTTCTATGGCGTACAGTGACCCAGTGCTTAAGTCATTCAATGAATTAGTTGATCAACAGAATGATGATTGATGTCACCTTTGACAGCAACAGTTTGTCATTCATCAAATAAGAATACCAAACATTTGCTTGAAACTTCACATACATGTGGATTTTGGTGTTTTACTTTGTTTCATACTACTGTAAATTAAACAGTCTGGGTTTATTGCCTGCTGTTCAGGGCATTACTGTAGATACTGGTAACAAGTGATGTCATTATTTACATTTTACAGACAATATGACGAATTTACTAAGAAAACACCTGATAGAATGATACTGATAGCGAAAGCAGTTGCAGCCCTACCACAGTCAGAGTTCACAACTTACTGTTTGGAAAGCACCAGTGGTGGAGCCACCTGTACCGCGGAAGATGCAGTAACACAAAACTAAAGTTTAATCATCCAGTTTTGAACTAGTAGTACAAAGAAGGCTGAAATAACAAATCCAAATTATGTACAGCAAATTTAAGCACATTTTATGAGGACTGTGAGAGTATTTACAACTGGCTTATGAGAATTCATTTAATAACTGTTTTTAAATAACGTCAATTTACATGCTCCATAAAGATTGGTGAATATTTGAATAGTGATCTTGTGTAGTGTTATACGTGGCAGCTGAATTTGCCAGCAGGTAAAGTCTCTAAGCATTCAGCAAAATAGGAAGGTTTTCTTGAAGTAAAATCGACCATTTTTCATTGGCCAGGTGGTTATCTGACAGGCCAGTATGACAGCAGTGCTGAACACTAAATCTACAAATTAGTTTCTGCTGACTCAGTGTTTCCCCTAGAAGTTTTTTTCAGGCCTGGTGGTACGTACCGAAAAAACCTTAAAAGGACAAGGCACGCAGGATGGCATATTCGTGCGGTCGGCTTCAGTCAGGCGGCGCAGCAGGCGGTCTGCAATTCATATTTTCATTCAAATTTTTGCTGCATTTATATTTATAATTTAAGCTGCATTTATTGCATAAAAATAAGCTGCCCCTCTCACTTCTTCCACTTCTGTATTTTTGCTTGACTCCAGAGTTTTTGGAGAAAAACGTTGATATATTTGTTTGTTCTTCACCCGGGTTACAGCTTTATCTCTTTTTAGGTGGTGCCATGCTAACGTTAGCTAACCTGTATCCCATACATTCTCGCTCTAGCAAAAACACAGAGGTTGACTCACATTTTGGAACAGTGTCGCACAGAGGCTCCCAAACGCATATGATTATTGATTTCAAAATTAATGGATATTTGGCGTTATTTTTGGCATTTAAAAAAAGATCTTTTTGGCCTGCTGGGGGTTCTCGTAGGCCTGGTGGCCCTCCAAGCTTGTACAATTATAGGAGAAACACTGAATGGACATAAATTACATCTTGAAAGTTGTCTGTATAAAAACTTGGAGGAGGGAGCCTGATGGGCTGGGGCTGTATTGCTGGATCCAGAGTGACTGGCACCCTGGACCAAAAGGGTGACCACAGCATTTTGTAGAGCCCCACAATAACCTCTGGTCTACACCTACAGCAAGATAATAATCCAAAGCATACCTCCACACTGCCAGAATTAAGAAAAGAACAAGACGGTATGCTTCAAATCATGAAATGGCCAGCACTGTCTCCAGAGCTAAATCCCATTGAGCTGATTTGGGATGTACTGGATTGAAAGGTGGAGATTCCATTTTTTTTTTTCAAATACCTAATTGTTTATTTGTTCTATGCTTTAAATTCAGGTGGGGCTGCTCGATTATGGCAAAAATTCTAATCACGATTATTTTGGCCAATACTGAGATCACTTATTTAACATGATTACTCATTGACTCACAGAAATGCTTCCATTTTATTAAATGTATCAATCCACACAGACTCCAAGATACACACAAGTAAACGTGCTTCTCATGGAGGGCTTCGCTTTTTTTTTTTTTTAACACTGCAAGTCTGTTTCTGTCACGTTTAATGAAGCGTAATCTGCACAGACAGCTGTCTAAATCACACAAATATCCCACTGTATCCGTGTTTTGAACTTATTCATGATATCTATATTGATTGATTGGCTCCCAATCTGTCTGTGAGCTCACCTGTTTCACTACAGGCAGATTAAATCTACTACTGTGGGAAATAAAATCAATGAATCTAGAAATGCAAACACTATTGATTTCTTCCTGTGGAGCCGACATGAAAACTATTTTGGTTCAGTAAATTTCTGCTGTCAGTCAGCCTGGTGAAGGCAGGTTAGCCGGCCACTGGTGCTGACAGACAGCCGGATCTGTGGACAGAGACCTGAACGCAGGTTGGAGTTGGTGTGGATTGAACATATTGAATGTGTTTACATGCCACTTACATCTCACTTCCTATTTGGATTCCCAGTGACAGTGAGTTTGGGCTTTTAGGGAGGGGTGAGAGCGCACTGCTGTAAAGGATAGCGGTACGCTGGATTCATAACACAAGACAAAATGTGAAATGGAATCCAGCACAATAATTGTTCTCTCTCGATTATCTTGTTTTTATAACTGTTGGAAGCCAAAATCGTAATTGAAAATAACATGTGATTAATTGCAGCCCTAATTTCAGAGTACATTGAGACATTAAGCTATAGTAGGGCTGGGAAATACATTGATATTATATCAATATCGTGGTATGAGACTAGATATCGTCTTAGATTTTGGATATCGTAATATTGGGATATGGCATAAGTGTTGTCTTTTCCTGGTTTTAAAGGCTGCATTACAGTGAGGTGATGTAATTTTCTGAACTTACCAGACTGTTCTAGCTGTTTTGTTGTTTTGTTTGTTGTTTCTAGCTATTATTTGCCTTTAGTCATTATATCCACATTACTGATGATTAATTATCAAAAATCTCATTATGTAAACATTTTGTGAAAGCACCAATAGTCATCCCTATAATATTATCGCAATATCAATATCAAGTTATTTGGTCAAAATATTTTGATATTTGATTTTGTCCATATCGCCGCCTTATATATATATACTGTAAATTTCAATAAAAACTGGAAAAATTGAGGTGTTCTAAAACTTTTAACCAGTAATTATGATTATTGTTATTGATTGACAATGTAGAAGATATGTTAAATGTTTATTTGTAACCAGTGTCACCAGTACTGATAAGCATTAAGAAATAATGTGTAATATGTTGATGTTATGTTATATATGTTCTTTTAGAGAGTTTCATGCTTTTGCAGTACTGGGAAATGACATGACATGATATTGTTATTTACAACCTCACCATATTGCACTTTATGAGCAGCCCTGCACTTTCCATGCATGCAAAGTCTGGAAAACATGGAGAACGTCTTTTACCTTTGCTGTGAACTTCTCAATAATTGCATTAGTTAAGTGTATTGCATTGTTTAGTAAAGGGGAGACTCAGCTACTGCAGCAGTGTATGTAGGGCAGTCGAGCTTTATGTTAATCTGGTAAATTTTAACCATGTTATGTCATTCAGCTTGACACATAAAGTATAGAAATGTCAGTGCTTCACTACTTTACTCAGTGACTTATTCAGGTTGCAGCAGATTCAGATAAGGGAGATCTGCGGGGGCGTGTTTACACAACTCTAGCACACTATATCGGGCAACCCCCCGCTCCAAAATACAACATAAACATGACAAGTTGGTCTTATTCTGAACAGGCGAGGACGGTAAGTGGAAGTGTGTGGGTCTGCAATATATAGCCAGTTACCTTCTTGGACAAGTAATATTATATCTCATTAGTATTTTCATGGTAAATCGTTGTGATAATAACTCTTATCATCGCTTTCAATCAGAAACAAGTTGATCCTAAAACAGCTGTGACGCGCAGTTGTTCACTTCCGAACTACAAACAACTACAGATGTTTCCGAGGCTCATGAGTGTTTTCCTGACTTTGCTACGACGGCCGAGCATCTCTCTGCCCAATGCGAGCTAATCTTCATGATATGTGGTGTCAGCCGAGACATTATCGAGCTACTTAGATTCTCTCGTTGACTGCTTAACTCGCACCGAGCTACGTTAGGATTCACTTCTTCATTTTTGGTTGCTTTGCTGCATTTTTCAGCGTCAGATTAGTCGCTAGCTAAGTTAGCATTGCCGTTAGCTGTAGCTGGCTAACGACACACCACTTTACTCCAGCTGTACAGGTTAGGTCAACCTCAATCACGGCTCTTTATTTTAATTTATTCTGATAACGTCACATCTCTGCTGTAATGACTCATGTTATCGCTAATGTCAAGTGTCTATTTAGCTAGCCAATATAACAGCATCAATGACAAACTCCCTGAATGTTAGCTATCCGCCATTTTACTTTAACGTTACTTACCTCGTTTAAATCAAAGGCGGACTGAAACCAAATAATCCAAACGTTGCTGACTTTGCAAAGAGGATGCTTTCGTTAATTTCCTGCACAAACTGTCATTTTCCAAAACTCAAAAATAATGGTTTTATTTGCTAGCTAACGTTAAGAGGCTCCCTGGTACAGTTTGTGTTTTCGTTGTTAAGCATGCAGCACACACACCACCTGTCGGAGGCTCCTTGTACTGCCAGGCAGTCAGAGGCCATATCATCCTGTGAGTTTACTGCCAGTCAGACTGGGGCCATATCATCCTATGAGTTTACTGCCTGTCAGAGGTCAGGTCATCCTGTGAGTCAGAGGATGATATGGCCTCTGACTGGCAGTACACGCCTCTCTATTATCCTGAGTGCCCTAAAACCATCTGACTTCTGCCCCTGTGATCACAGTCTAATGTTGACAGTCACCAATCACACAGAGAAATCATCACATATTGTTTAGATCCCAAGTTTATCAAACAGTGTGTTGGAAAAATGTCCACAAAGACATCCAAATGTATTTGCACGTCTCTGTGAGTGAAGAGATAGCCTACTGTAACTGTTACATATGGCCGACAGATAAATCGTGTTTAATTCACAGATAGTAAAAAAAAAAAAAAAACTGTACAGATTAGATAAAGACCTATAACTTTGAGAGTTCTCCTAGATGTAGTTCTCCAAGATGTAGGAAAACATGGTTACCATGAAATGACCAGTTTGGTAGAAATTGTAGTAACCTGACTGTCCTCAATTTGACAATCATTAACTCCTGTCTTAACCCACTCTTTAGCTCATCTGCTCAATTAGTTGGTTTATTAATTAATTACATAAAAACATCTGAATGAATAATCCATGCAATTAGGACTATTGCACATTGTAATATAAAATATTAGGAACTCATTCCTACTGTTTTGAGGTGTAATAGATTGTGACCAAACCATGTGTTGATTGTCAGTGGAACAAACAAAGACCTTGAAGGACTAATAAAATCACCACAGTGTCAGGCTGGGCACCAAGATTAGTCTCACCAGTTCAGTATCCAACCATATGTGAAATATGGTTACGATCTCCTCTTCTGTTCCTGAGTTATGGCGTTGAATAATGTCCAGAAAAGTGTTTTTGTGGAGCATTGTGATGCAACAGTGAAGTTGACCTTTGACCTTTTGGATATAACATGTCATCACTTCATCATTTTATCCTATTAGACATTTGTGTGAAACTCTGTCATAATTAGCGTATACATTTGTGCCAAATTTGAAGAAATTCCCTCAAGACATTCTTGAGATATCACGTTTACGAGAATGGGACTGTGTTTGATAACACAATTAGAAACAATAGTTTTTAATATTCTTTCATGCACTACCTAGATAAATGCTGGTTAAAAATCATAATAATGTCTTTATGTGCAGTGAAAAATGGGGTGTCCTAATTTCTCACTGTAATCACTAGAAGGCTCTGAAAATGATCATTCCGTGATCATTAACTCTCTCATTTTTTAGAGTAGTGTGTATCATGATGGCCTTGACGTTGGTATGAATCATCAAGGTCTCCAGACCAGAAAACTCTTGATACAACTCAGTAATAATACAACAATACAGATCAAACTGATTTTAATATATTGATAATGACTATACTGATATTAACACTGTTAATAGATTCTTTTGGAGACAATGATTTATATATTCTCAAAATGGTGTTAAATAAAATGACCAAAAACTAATTGCCACTGAATCTCTGAAAACACAGCTGAGCTGCAGGGTGTAGTCTGCTGTTTACACTGTATTTGATAGGTCTGTACAAGCCACAGAGAGTGGAGAGCACATGGCATCAATTTGGGCATAGCAGGTACTTTTTGCCCGAGGCCCCCCTAGTGGATTAATCCAGCCACGCAGTTCTGAAATGGTTGGTTACTGTACACAGTCAAGCCAAAATCAAACACTTCATCAGGAAATAATCTTGGCTGAAAAAAGTACTCTTCACACCATTGACAGCTTTGACATTTTATTGTTCCATTAATCATATCTTACAGGTTTTGTAAGCAGTTCCAACTTGAAAATCCACCAACTGTTAGTAATTATAACTAATTCTATAATCCATGTCACCTTTCTTTCCTTAAATGAAAACGTATGTATACAGTATGATCCCTTCAAAGCCATATCTTCATTGGGGAGTGGAAGATCAAACAGGTGTGAGGCAGTGCAGTGACACACAAAGAACTCAGGTCACACGTGAAAAAGGAGAGAAAAGTCTAAAAGTTCTGGCAGGCCACGCTTGGATAGGGGTTTGATTTTCTGCTGCATGGTGAGGCTTCATCTACATGAACTCATTGAGGAAACTATTTACTGTCCCTTCAGGTGTCTCCTCCACAGGCAGTCCGAGACAAAAGGAGGGGACCACGAGGAGATCGGGGTCCTTGATCTCGAGTTCAACATCCGTGTTGCTGTAAGAAAGGGATATAGAAATTACATTGTGGTCATTCATCCTAACCCTAACCATTATAAGTTGCAGAAAAACCCCTGTAGTGTTTATTGCTTCAAGCATTTTACCAACCTGATTAAGAATGATGTGGACTCAGTGAAGTAGAGTGTGCTCACAGGCAAACATCCCATGGTTACAGACATGATGTAGTGGCCTGAAAAAGAGAAAACATTCAAGTCATGACAAATGTCACCAGTATCAACTCTATATCTTAATCCCAAAACAGGCTCATGCATCATTCTATAGCATCTCCCCCACCTTTCAATTCTGGCATTGATCCTGTCCACGCGTTGATCTTTAATCCCTCCCCTTCAATGGATGGACTCCCACTGTGTAGCGTAGACAAAAACGTGGCATCATCGGGAATATCTAGCGGTTCCAGGGTTGATTGCAACGACTTTTTCTCACAGCTCTGGTTTTTGCTGTCAATCTCGTAGAATACCCCCTGCCAAGTGTAACAGTGACACACACAACGACACAGATTTAAAAGTCACAGCACAAAACCGTTTACGTGCTCTGTGATATTTATTCAAGCAAGGAATCCGTTACCTCTTCAAAAAACATCAGTAGATCCAGACCTAGTGATGTGTTCGTGGGGTGGCTCTCGTTTGATCTGAAGCGCAGTTTCTTGCCCATTGACTCGTAAGTGAACGCACCAAATGCTCTAATCTCACCCTTTAGGGATATCTGGTTTCATTCAAAAGCATACATTGGGAAAGAAAGAGAGAGGGTTTAATTATATATTGAAAACAGTTCCAGCCCTGGTGCTGTAAAAATCATAGAAAACTCACCACAGTCATGAATCCTGTCATATTGGGTGCATCTGAAAGAGAATAGTTTCAGTTAGAGGGCTCTTAACACACGCTAAAAACAAAGTGTCAGACATTAGGCACATTTTTAGATTAATATAAATCTAATGGTCTTGAAAGATGCCTAACACATGGACAACTCATATGTAATTGAAGAACAAAAAATGATGGAGCTGCTCATTCTTACGGCAAGGCTGATGGTGCTCTGCATGGGTGGTGGCAGTCAAGCACATGAGGACGAAGAGCGTGATGGCTGCATACATTTTCGTGTTCCAGAGAGAGACACAAGATTAAAGGTAGAGATGGCAAAAACAACCCGAAGCGCATCTAACTTTCAGTGAAGTTACGGCTGCTTTTATAGGGCTAGATAGTGGTGCAGTCGGTAAGTATTGCGTAAAAAGACCCAGGATGATAGCCCCCTGGACTTCAAACATCAAGCTGTCTAAACATACAAGTCTCTGTCCTGGCTGGTGGTGACCCAATGAGAGGATTTTCATAGGCTATCTTTTGTGATTGTTCAGCTGTCCTCAGATGTCCTCATGTCATGTTTATCTTGCCTCATGCTTTCAAAAGTGTCTTTCAGTGTGTCATGTGTAAACTGAAGGTGGGAAATAGAGATATATCTATTTAACTGTACATTTATTGATAACAGCTTCCAACCTACAAAGATAACATGGCCAAGAAGTACTGTATGTAGGCCTATAGCTATATTTAAAAAAAAAAAAAAAAAGCCTAGATTGGCCAGACATGGGAGAATTTGTTTGCCAGAGACTGAAACCTTCTCACTTTCTGTTCCATAATTGCTGCGGAACCACATTTGATGTACCACACAGGTTCCAAGAAGTAGTTCCTCATTTCTAACAGTCTTCTAGTGTCAAAAACTGCACATACATTATACTGCACAGTGAAGATAAAACATGCATGTGAAGTAACAAAATGCGAAACACATTTTTGAGTGGAGGGAGACTCTGATCAATTTAAATTTACTTTTATGAGGTCTTAATTTTACAATGAACATTTGATTTCATTTCATGTAATTTTTGTTTTGTAATAATTAGTTAATTCTTCTCAGGAGTGAAATCCCATCAACCTTGATTTGATGATTCATTGATGATTGATGACTATGGGGCCTCCAATTGTAAAATACAAAATCCTAGAATAGCCTCTATCTGTGCTATCTGTCAACTGAAACCTTCCCAAAAGAATCAGTCTAAAATGTATTTATATGTGTGTGGAGGTCTTAAACTATAGTGAGGTATTACATTTATCACTGATATCCACAGTCACCCAGAGGAAGATAATCACAGAAAATATATTCACAAACTGTGATCCAAATGATTTTGACCATAAATCACTATATGTGCGTTTGATCAGTGTTTGAAGCTAAACTATCCAAAGGTCAGGTTTCATATTTTTCCATGTTTACACCCCCCAGGTTGTTTCCCCTGTCTGTAACTGGAGTGTTGTCCATTACTAACACAACTACCTGTGTGTTCAATAAGGTTAATGGATGAATATTTAAGTGCAATTCAGAGCCCTAACTCGGGTACTTTAATAATCTTGGTGCCTGGTTAGATTTTAGGTGGCTATCACAACTGACAAACTGACTCCATTAAATGTTTTTATTTGAATGTTACAATTTGTTGTAACCCTTTATTCAGAAAAAACATTACACATAGACAATGAAGAAGAAAAGCCAGGTGTATGTATAATGTCTCTCAATGTAATAGTGAACTAACACATTTTACAATCCCCACTATGAAGCTGTATAACAGACTGAAGAGTCTTGGTTAGCAGTAAATTAGGCAGCCCCCCAAAACACCCTTATACTTTCTTTTCTAAAAGTGATCCAAACTAAATAGAAAGCCTGTGGTGTTTATACCAGATCATCTGCATGAGCCAGGCCAGAAATGTGTTGTTGTCACAACTACACTTTGTGCAGCTGTCTTTTGTTCTTCTACACACCAAAATGTCCCTGTTGTGTCAGGGCTTTCAAGCAAACAAGTCAGTGCACTCTGACAAGGGAGAGACAGCAATAATTTGTTTATCTCATGTATTTGACCGGGTTAAAGATGAGTCTTCCTTATCTGATACTGTAGGCTACAATTGTTTCAAAAATTCCAAAGGTTTTGGTCGTTTTTATGTCAGGAACGTTCTTCATTGGAAAAGGCTGCATTTATGTACACGTTACATTGTAAAAAGCAAAAATGAAGTTCCAGCTGCACTGAATTTGTCTTGAATATGATCTCTTATGGAATAAAAGCTTTTTTTCTGGTTTGTTAGTGCACTTGTGTTTGTGTTTGTTGTGTGACTGTAGCACATTTTGCTCCTTAAATGTAATATTAGTGGCACTGGTTTCTTATGAAGCTAAGTGGTCACATCTGTACAAGCATGTGTCATTTTTAAATAAATTGACTTCATGAACAGGTAAACACACCTAAAGAAGATAGAAAATAAATGTTGTCATTTAGGACAAACTAATTAAAATTTTTCTTCCTCATTACAGTTTTAATTTTTAAAGGTTTTATTGAGTAGTAGTAGTAGTAGTATTGAAAACTGAAAACAATAGCTTAATAGCCCTTCTGACAGCAGACAGTTTTGTCTGTCATTGCAGGAAAAGCACAGGTGTTACTCATGACATAACAAGGGCTCTGATTTATTCAAGTGTCCCAGTCAGCCATGACATTGAGACAGAGATCCAGCATGTACAATATGGGTACCCTGAAACTGAAGCAGCTAATGGAATTCAGCTGTCATTAATTTTATTATTTGCACCTGTGCTTTTCCTACTGAGACATGTTAAAATATCTTCTGTGAAAAAGACATTGATGTCTATCTAAACTTTGATATTAGCATGCTATAGGCTTTTTAAAAGTACAGAGTAGCCCTCTAAATACTTCTATGAAAATCTCCTCTAAATTGTTCAGAGCCCTTGTAGTCATGGACATGTGATTAACATGTACTTTGCTTACTATAAACTAGGATGCTATTCATTAAAGAAGTCACGAAATGGAAAGAAAATGCATAACAAAACTAAATGAGATACGTGTAACCACAAACATATGAGATTGAAAATGAAGGGAACATTGCGGTGGGGCAATGTTCCCTTCATTTTCAATCTCATTCATTTGTAGTTATCAAAATGAGGGAAGCCCTTCTCTTAATGCACCACTTCTTCTTCTACCAACCACATCATGACAGTTCAAGAAGACTCAATATTTGCACGGAAACGACATAATTTATGTATAGAGTAAATAGTTGGGGGCCTAATATTGATCCTTGTGGGACACCTCTATCAACAATCTGGGGACTTGATTTAAAGGCATCAGCAACAACAGTCTGAGCTCTACCAGAAAGATATTTGAAATATCTAATGAATCGAAATGATTACATAACTACTATGTATTCCCATTAACAGGCCCTCGTTATCCTGATGTTACTTTTGAACAGAAAATTGAACAGTTTTGCAAAAAGCTGGTATTTTTGGTATGAATTAACAATTTAAAGGGATTTAAAATGATTTAAGAGATTCAATTAGATTTAAAGTAACACTACACATATACAAGCAATACACTTGATGAAAACATTTCAAATATTTCAGGCAATGCATTTGTATTCATTTATTTTTGCATAAAGAAGAAATATGTATCAGTGATAACATTATGAAACGTGGTGTAGAGTAGATTCATTTATATATTAATTCAATGAATTGGGTCATAAATGTCTTGGGGGTTACAATAGGTTAACCGAGGAGCTGAGGTTGACCCGAGGAAATCACGTTAGCAATCTCAGTGTCTTCCTTTAAATCACTTCTCAAATCTTACTTTTACAAGAAGGCTTTATTATAGTAAATCTGTTGTTTGCCCTGTTTCTATTCCTCTTTTATCATTTTAATTTCACGTGTTTTTATTGTACACTTTGCTCTATCAGGTCTTATGGTCTAAGTTTTGATTATGTTTTTGATGTTTTTATCCTGACTTAGTGTACTATTTTATCTTGTTCTGTAAAGCACTTTGTATCTGTTTAAAAGTGCTATACAACTTAAGTTTATTGTTGTCATTATTATTATTGTTGTTGTTGTTGTTGTTATTGTTGAATAAACTTCCCTTATTTTAATTTTCATTGTTGTCTAATTAAAAATTGTCACAGCTACACTTTGTGCTGCTGTCTTTTATTTTTCTACACACCAAAATGTCCCTGGTGTGTCAGGGCTTTCAAGCAAACAAGTCAGTGCACTCTGGCAGGGGAGAGACAGCAATAATTTGTTTATCTCATGTATCTGACTGGGTTAAAGCTGAATCTTTCTTATCTGATACTGTAGGCTACAATTGTTTCAAAAATACCAAAGGTTTTGGTGTTTTTTATGTCAATAACCAGCTTGTTCTCTCTCCCAACTCGTCACATATCGAAGCTTGGTCAGGACCCCATGGCGTCACTTTTTAATACTCTGGGTACCCCTTTAGCGTCATTTACAACGTGCAGGGTAGTCTGATAGACTTCTGTTGAACTCCCACAATGTCTGAAATAGACGCCATGAGACTGATGACGTCTATATGAGGTTACAAATTTCAGCCTCGTCGCCAGAATAAAACGTTGGCATTGTACGTTTCTGCAAAGCACAGATGCGTTGAATATATACATTTCAAACCCTGTAATACGTAGCATATTAACATTTCAAAAATACGTATCATATCAACATTTCTGAAGTGACGTACTTCACATGTCATCTATGTAAGCTGACTGACTTTCTTATTAGGAGGTGGAGGGGTCAGTGGGTGGCTTGCGATGTTGTTGGCAGAAAGTTGGAAATCAGCAGAGAGCACGGCTCGCGATCACCTTGCAGTTGTTATTTTATTTTTTATTTTAACTCAAACCATGATCTTTCCCTAATCCTAACCAAGTGGTTTTTGTACCTAAACCTAACCAGACCTTAACCACCGCATTGTCACACCATAAAATATAATGATTTTTTAACAGTGACTGCCATGATACTGCGCGTTGGAGAATTATGCTAAAGGGGTACGCAGTGCGTTAAAAAGTGACGCCACGGGATCCTGAGCAAGCTTTGATATGTGATGAGTTGGGAGTGAGAACGTGTTGCAATAAGGTTCTTCACTGGAAAAGGCTGCATTTATGTACATGTTGCAGCATTGTAAAAAGCAAATCTCATGTATCTGACCGGGTTAAAGATGAGTCTTTCTTATCTGATACTGTAGGCTACAGTTGTTTCAAAAATTCCAAAGGTTTTGGTCGTTTTTATGTCAGTAACGTTCTTCATTGGAAAAGGCTGCATTTATGTACACGTTACATTGTAAAAAGCAAAAATGAAGTTTCAGCTGCACTGAATTTGTCTCGAATATGATCTCTTATGGAATAAAAGCTTTTTTCTGGTTTATTAGTGCACTTGTGTTTGTGTTTGTTGTGTGTTTGTAGCACATTCTGCTCCTTAAATGTTATATTAGTGGCACTGGTGTCTTAGGAAGCTAAGTGGTCACATCTGTACAAGCACTTTGGTGAGAATGTGTCATTTTTAAATAAATTGACTTCATGAACAGGCAAACACACCTAAAGAAGATAGAAAATAAATGTTGTCATTTAGGACAAACTAATAAAAATCTCTCTCGAATGTAAAAGCATCACAGTTTTAATTTTTAAAGGTTTTATTGAGTAGTAGTAGTAGTAGTAGCAGTAGAAGTAGTAGTATTGAAAACTGAAAACAATAGCTTAATAGCCCTTCTGACAGCTGACAGTTTGATCTGTTCATTAAAGAAGTCCCTAAATGGAAAGAAAATGCATAACAAAACTAAAAGAGATGCCTGAAACCACAAATGAATGAGACTGAAAATGAAGGGAACATGGGGGATTATGAAAATGAGGGAAGCCCTTCTCTTAATGAACCCATTCCCCTTCTACTGACCACATCATAACAGTTCAAGAAGATTCAATATTTTCAGGGAAACAACATTATTTATGTATAGAGTAAATAGTTGGGGGCCTAATATTGATCCTTGTGGGACACCTCTATCAACCATCTGGGGACTTGATTTAAAGGCATCAGCAACAACAGTCTGAGCTCTACCAGAAAGATATTATTTTAAATATCTAATGAATCAAAATGATTACATAACTACTTTGTATTCCCATTAACAGGCCCTCGTTATCCTGATGTTACTTTTTGAACAGAAAAGTGAACAGTTTTGCAAAAAGCTAATTAACAATGTAAAGGGATTTAAAATGATTTAAGAGATTCACTTAGATTTAAAGTAACACTACACATATACAAGCAATACACTTGATGAAAACATTTCAAATATTTCAGGCAATACATTTGTATTCATTGATTTTTGCATAAAGAAGAAATAAGTATCAGTGATAACATTATGAAACGTGGTGTAGAGTAGATTCATTTATATATTAATTCAATGAATTGGGTCATAAATGTCTTGGGGGTTACAATAGGTTAACCGAGGAGCTGAGGTTGACCCGAGGAAATCACGTTAGCAATCTCAGTGTCTTCCTTTAAATCACTTCTCAAATCTTACTTTTACAAGAAGGCTTTATTATAGTAAATCTGTTGTTTGCCCTGTTTCTATTCCTCTTTTATCATTTTAATTTCACGTGTTTTTATTGTACACTTTGCTCTATCAGGTCTTATGGTCTAAGTTTTGATTATGTTTTTGATGTTTTTATCCTGACTTAGTGTACTATTTTATCTTGTTCTGTAAAGCATTGTATCTGTTTAAAAGTGCTATACAACTTAAGTTTATTGTTGTCATTATTATTATTATTATTATCATTATTATTGTTGTTTTTGTTGTTGTTTTTGTTGTTGTTATTGTTGAATAAACTTCCCTTATTTTAATTTTCATTGTTGTCTAATTAAAAGTTGTCACAGCTACACTTTGTGCTGCTGTCTTTTATTTTTCTACACACCAAAATGTCCCTGGTGTGTCAGTGCTTTCAAGCAACCAAGTCAGTGCACTCTGGCAGGGGAGAGACAGCAATAATTTGTTTATCTCATGTATCTGACTGGTTAAAGATGAATCTTTCTTATCTGATACTGTAGGCTACAATTATTTTAAAATATATTGTTTTCAACCATTTGTGTTCTTTGCGTTATGTATCAGTGATAACACTTTAAAACATGGTGTGGGGTAGATTAATTTATATAAACTTAGCACATTTTAGCAAATTTGGTAGATTATTTCTTTGTTGTAACAATGCTTCTTGGCAATAACTCTTATACCGTTGGAAAGCCTGTTTATTTCCCTTTTAAATGGTGCCACATTTGTAAGGAACATGCATTTGTGGGATGAGCAGCAGAGCTGAGTATGTGGGTTGTGCCCAAGAAAAATTTGCCAAATCTTCTCTGCCAATGCCAAACAGCTTATTTTGCTGTTGCTATTGACTCTTGTTTTGAGCTTTTGGCAGCACCTATGAGCATGGGCCCTGCTACAGTGGTCAGTGTCTACTCCAAGAATCGGCATGCCACGCACTGCACGCAGCCAATCTCCTGTCTCATAGGGCTGCCAGAAGGCCTGCCATGACTGCCCTTCACCGTCAGGCCCGTTAACGCTGGTGTCGGCAACACATGCACTGGAACCTGAACATGTGGAGGAACGTTATGTTCAGCGATGAGTCCAGATACTGCCTACGGCAGTTGGATCGTAGGGTCAAAGTGTGGGGAAGACACAAAGAATGCTATGCTGATTGCTGCACCGATAGAGTAACATCTTTTGGTGGAGGCAGTGTGATGGTGTGGGGCGGCATCTCCCTCACTGGAAAAATGAAGCTTGTCATCATTGGAGGTAATCTCAATGCAGAGAGATATCGAGATGAGATTCTGCAACCAGTGGCAATCCCATATCTCCACAGTCTGGGACTGAACTCTATCCTCCAAGATGACAACGCTCGCCCCCACAGGGTGGGATTTATCAGAGACTACCTCCAGAATTTGGGAGTGGAGAGGATGGAATGGCCCACCAGCAGTCCTGACCTCAACCCTATTGAACACTTGTGGGATCAGCTTGGGCGTGCTGTTCGTGTTCCAGAGTGACCAACACAACCACGTTGGCTGACTTGCAACAAATGCTGGTTGAAGAATGGGATGCCATCCCACAGCAGTGTGTGACCAGGCTGGTGACCAGCATGAGGAGGAGGTGCCAGGCTGTTGTAGCTGTGTATGGTTCTTCCACACGCTACTGAGGCTCCTGTTTGCTCCTGTTGACCAATATGTCTTGTTTCTTCAAGCTTCAATCATCCAATCCACCAAACACCAAACAATGTCAATGGCAGAATAAGCTGTTTGGCATTGGCAGAGAAGATTTGCTCATCCCACAAGTGCATGTTCCTTACAAATGTGTTACAACAAAGAAATAATCTACCAAACACAAATGTCCTTACTTTTTGTGCTAAGTTTATCAATTCAATGAATTGGGTCATAAATGTCTTGGGGGTTACAATAGGTTAACCTGAGGAACTCACGTTAGCAATCTCAGTGTCTTCCTTTAAATCACTTCTCATATCTTACTTTTACAAGAAGGCTTTATTATAGTAAATCTGTTGTTTGCCCTGTTTCTATTCCTCTTTTATCATTTTAATTTCACGTGTTTTTATTGTACACTTTGCTCTATCAGGTCTTATGGTCTAAGTTTTGATTATGTTTTTGATGTTTTTATCCTGACTTAGTGTACTATTTTATCTTGTTCTGTAAAGCAGTTTGTATCTGTTTAAAAGTGCTATACAACTAAAGCTTATTGTTATTATTATTATTATTGTTGTTGTTGTTGTTGTTATTGTTGAATAAACTTCCTTTATTTTAATTTTCATTGTTGTCTAATTAAAAATTGTCACAGCTACACTTTGTGCTGCTGTCTTTTATTTTTCTACAAACCAAAATGTCCCTGGTGTGTCAGTGCTTTCAAGCAAACAAGTCAGTGCACTCTGGCAGGGGAGAGACAGCAATAATTTGTTTATCTCATGTATCTGACTGGGTTAAAGATTAATCTTTCTAATCTGTTACTGTAGGCTACAATTATTTTAAAATATATTGTTTTCAACCATTTGTGTTCTTTGCGTTATGTATCAGTGATAACACTTTAAAACATGGTGTGGGGTAGATTAATTTATATAAACTTAGCACATTTTAGCAAATTTGTGTTTGGTAGATTATTTCTTTGTTGTAACAATGCTTCTTGGCAATAACTCTTATACCGTTGGAAAGCCTGTTTATTTCCCTTTTAAATGGTGCCACATTTGTAAGGAACATGCATTTGTGGGATGAGCAGCAGAGCTGAGTATGTGGGTTGTGCCCAAGAAAAATTTGCCAAATCTTCTCTGCCAATGCCAAACAGCTTATTTTGCTGTTGCTATTGACTCTTGTTTTGAGCTTTTGGCAGCACCTATGAGCATGGGCCCTGCTACAGTGGTCAGTGTCTGCTCCAAGAATCGGCATGCCACGTTTGACTGATCTGGATAGGGCCCGTGCCATAGGGCAACTTCAAGCTGGTGTTCCGCAAAACCAAGTTGTGGCATTATTTGGAGTGAGCCCTAGCACCATCTCCAAAGTGAAGGCCAAGTTCCATGTAACAGGGGATGTCAGAGTCAGGCTGCGAAGTGGGCGTCCCAAGAAGACGACACCCCAAGAAGACCGTTTCCCCACCCTGTCAGCACTTAGGTACCGTAGGCTGTCTTCTACAGATTTGCAGTCAAGGTTTGCAGGACGATATGGCCAACACCTTTCTGCCCAGACAATTCGGAACAGATTGCACGCAGCCAATCTCCTGTCTCATAGGGCTGCCAGAAGGCCTGCCATGACTGCCCTTCACCGTCAGGCCCGTTAACGCTGGTGTCGGCAACACATGCACTGGAACCTGAAAATGTGGAGGAACGTTATGTTCAGCGATGAGTCCAGATACTGCCTACGGCAGTTGGATCGTAGGGTCAAAGTGTGGAGAAGATGCGGAGAACACTATGCTGATTGCTGCACCGATAGAGTAACATCTTTTGGTGGAGGCAGTGTGATGGTGTGGGGCGGCATCTCCCTCACTGGAAAAATGAAGCTTGTCATCATTGGAGGCAATCTCAATGCAGAGAGATATCGAGATGAGATTCTGCAACCAGTGGCAATCCCATATCTCCACAGTCTGGGACCAAACTCTATCCTCCAAGATGACAACGCTCGCCCCCACAGGGTGGGATTTATCAGAGACTACCTCCAGAATTTGGGAGTGGAGAGGATGGAATGGCCCACCAGCAGTCCTGACCTCAACCCTATTGAACACTTGTGGGATCAGCTTGGGCGTGCTGTTCGTGTTCGTGTTCCAGAGTGACCAACACAACCACGTTGGCTGACTTGCAACAAATGCTGGTTGAAGAATGGGATGCCATCCCACAGCAGTGTGTGACCAGGCTGGTGACCAGCATGAGGAGGAGGTGCCAGGCTGTTGTAGCTGTGTATGGTTCTTCCACACGCTACTGAGGCTCCTGTTTGCTCCTGTTGACCAATATGTCTTGTTTCTTCAAGCTTCAATCATCCAATCCACCAAACACCAAACAATGTCAATGGCAGAATAAGCTGTTTGGCATTGGCAGAGAAGATTTGCTCATTCCATGTTCCTTGTGCATGTTCCTTACAAATGTGTTACAACAAAGAAATAATCTACCAAACACAAATTTCCTTACTTTTTGTGCTAAGTTTATTAATTCAATGAATTGGGTCATAAATATCTTGGGGGTTACAATAGGTTAACTGAGGAACTGAGGTTGACCCAAGGAACTCACGTTAACAAACTCAGTTCTTTTAAATCACTTCTCATATCTTACTTTTACAAGAAGGCTTTATTATAGTAAATCTGCTGTTTGTCATGTTTCTATTCCTCTTTTATCATTTTAATTTCACTTGTTTTTATTGTACACTTTGTTTTATCAGGTCAAAATATCTTCTTTGAAAAAGACTAATCACTGCTGTTGTCACATTTTAGACTTTTTAAAACTGCAGTCCTTTAAATGCTTTTATGAAAATCTCCTCTAAATGGTTCAGAGCCCTTGTAGCCATAAACATGTGACTAAAATGAACTTTGCTTACCATAAACTGTGTAGCATAGGATACTGTTTATGAGAGAAGTCCTAAAATGGGAAGAAAATGCAAAACAAAACTAAAAGAAATGAAACCACAAATGCAGGTGAGGGTGGGAGGTGGGGGGTATCTAATGAATGACTACATAACTAATTTGTATTCCCATTCACAGGCCCCCATTATTCTGATGTTACTTTTTGAACAGAAAATTGAACAGTTTTTGCAAAAAGCTGGTATTTTTGGTATGAATTAACAATGTAAAGGGATTTAAAATGATTTAAGTGATTTGTGATATGCTAGACACTTGATGAAAACACTTCAACTATTTGAGGCGATACATTTTTATTCACTGACTCTTGCACAAACCAGAAATATGTATCAGTGATAACACTATGTACTATGTGATGTAGAGTAGATTAATTTGTATATTAATTCAACTAATATAAATGTCTTGGGGGCTACGATAGGTTAACTGCAATTACACAGTAATAAACTGTGAGACAGAGACAGAACAGAGACAGAGATGGTTTTGCATGTCTGTTTTACGGCCGCAGACAGATGAGTTTTGAACCCTCTTTAACACTTTCTGTAACACTGACAAACTATGGCCTCATCTCTGCAGAAGTACAGTACAAAGAAACTGTCTAGACTTTCCTGCTGGCATGCAAGACTCAACAATATGCAAAAGTGAAACTGTTGCATCACAGAGGTAGGTTGAAACCACCAGTTGTTAAGTGTTTCTGGTGAAGAGGGATTTTTAATGATTTTATGCAGATTTTCTGATATTTTGAAACTAATTGCAGGGCTTATCACAGCGGAAAGGAAACTTCACAAAAAGATCTCATCTTTGCCCGACCTGTTTCTCCTACACATATTGTAACTCCTCTAGACACCACTATGAGATATGTATATTTTGTCATACCTGTACTCATATGTGGGGTCCAACATTAAACTTTTAAAACTTGAAAATGTGACTTTACAGCATGAGAAATGTGTGTCATTATATGCAAGCGTTACCTGCCTCGTTACAAAAGGTAAAAGATGTTCACTGTTAGAGACCCGCAGCTGTGGAACTCCCTACCTGAGGAACTCACGTTAGCAATCTCAGTGCTTTCTTTTAAATGACTTCTCAAATCTTACTTTTACTGGAAGGCTTTTGTATAGTAAATATGCTGTTTGTAAAGTTTCTATTCCTCTTTTATCATTTTAATTTCACTTGTCTGTATTGTATGCTTTGTTCTATCAGGTCCTAAGTTCTTTTTTATCCTGACTATGTGTACTACTATAATTATTTTTATTGAATAAACTGCCCTTATTTTAATTTTCTTTTAACTGTTGTTTAATTAAAAGAAAAAAGTACCAACTTAAGTCCCATTTTGTTCACAATATCTCAGTCTTTCTCGAAGCTTGTTTATATGTCTGTAAATTAGGCCTACATACTGGTATTACAAAACTCTTCTTTTTTAGAAGCAATTTGATATCATCCATTTGTCAGGTATGAAAAATGTTTCACAGAACAAAAACAACGCAACAGAAATGATGGAAAATAACATTTATTATCTTTTAAAAGTTCCTCTATCCTGGCAGCGTGGACTGGCACATCAGATTAATGCATTATAGTCTATTTAACAATAGATTTTAAACAATTCAAATTTACTTTTATGAGGTCTTAATTTTACAATAAACATTTGATTTCATGTATTTTCATGCATTTTCATGCAGCCTTACTATGCAGACCACTCCGCCTGACAGATTTATGGGTTCATGTTTATGTCAAAAGCAATTTATGTTTCTAGTCTGTATAGCAAAGATTCTTAGGTTGGGAATGTAATGTTGAATTTCATTTTCTGTGTTTGTTCAGCATGACTTGTGCACTTTAAGCTATAGTTATGTAATTCTGAGACAGTTTGATTTATGATGGTTTATATATTAAGAGGATTGTACATGATTATATTGTAGGCTTCTACTTTACTCATGGATGAAGTTATGTTTTTGATTTGTCCTCAGCCCAGAACAGCTATTGCCTTTTATTTTTTTTCTTGTCTTTCCCTCCTCACCTACTGTGTGTTAGTCTCATTAGCCCTGCCCTGTTCCCTGTGTCTTCCCCAGCCTATCACTTCCTTTCCTGTTCTCCTGTTCCACCTGCACCTCATTTTAGTTTGTATTTAAGTCCTGGTTTTCAGTTTAGTGTTGTTGGATCCATTCTTCTGCTCTGCTTTGGTCTGTATTGTTTAGTTCAGTTCTATTCAGTTCAGTTTTGCCCTGCACTGCCTGTACTCAATCTTAAATAAAGAAGTTATTCTTCAACCTTGCTCTGGCTGCAGTCTCCTGCATTTGGGTCCATCTGCTCCACTGACAGGTGCAGGACATTTATCTCTGATATCCACAGTCAACCAGAGGAAGCTAATCACAGAAACGATACACACAAACTGTGATCCAAATAATTTTGACTACAAATCATTATATGTGTTTTATCAGTGTTTGAAGCTAAACTATTCAAATGCCAGATCTCACACATGATAGCGCCGGCCAGAGGGTGTTAAGGAGAATTCGCCAGAAAGAACATGGTCAGATTAACTAATGATACCGTTTGCTTTCTGGACCACACGCTTGTTCCAGATGGAGGACAGGTCTTTCTGCTAGACTCCAATGATCTTGGAGCAGACTTTAACAATGCTATTTAGAGTTTCCCTTGTCCTTAACTGGAATGTTGTCTATAACTAACACAAGTACTGGTGTGTTCAATAAGGTTAATGCATGAATATTTAAGTGCAATTCAGAACCTTTACTCGGGTACTTTAATAATCTTGGTGCCTGGTTAGATTTTAGCTGCCAAACTGAGTCCATTAAATGTTTTTATTTGAATGTTACAATTTTTTGTAACCCTTTATTCAGAAAAAACATTACACATAGACAATGAAGAAGAAAAGCCAGGTGTATGTATAATGTCTCTCAATGTAATAGTGAACTAACACATTTTACAATCTGTATAACAAGCTGAAGAGTCTTGGTTAGCAGTAAATTAGGCAGCCCCCCAAAACACCCTTATACTTTCTTTTCTAAAAGTGATCCAAACTAAATAGAAAGCCTGTGGTGTTTATACCAGATCATCTGCATGAGCCAGGTCAGAAATGTGTTGTTGTCACAACTACACTTTGTGCAGCTGTCTTTTGTTCTTCTACACACCAAAATGTCCCTGTTGTGTCAGGGCTTTCAAGCAAACAAGTCAGTGCACTCTGACAGGGGAGAGACAGCAATAATTTGTTTATCTCATGTATTTGACCGGGTTAAAGATGAGTCTTTCTTATCTGATACTGTAGGCTACGGTTGTTTCAAAAATTCCAAAGGTTTTGGTTGTTTTTATGTCAGTAACGTTCTTCATTGGAAAAGGCTGCATTTATGTACACGTTACATTGTAAAAAGCAAAAATGAAGTTTCAGCTGCACTGAATTTGTCTTGCATATGATCTCTTATGGAATAAAAGCTTTTTTTCTGGTTTGTTAGTGCACTTGTGTTTGTGTTTGTTGTGTGACTGTAGCACATTTTGCTCCTTAAATGTAATATTAGTGGCACTGGTTTCTTATGAAGCTAAGTGGTCACATCTGTACAAGCATGTGTCATTTTTAAATAAATTGACTTCATGAACAGGTAAACACACCTAAAGAAGATAGAAAATAAATGTTGTCATTTAGGACAAACTAATTAAAATTTTTCTTCCTCATTACAGTTTTAATTTTTAAAGGTTTTATTGAGTAGTAGTAGTAGTAGTATTGAAAACTGAAAACAATAGCTTAATAGCCCTTCTGACAGCAGACAGTTTTGTCTGTCATTGCAGGAAAAGCACAGGTGTTACTCATGACATAACAAGGGCTCTGATTTATTCAAGTGTCCCAGTCAGCCATGACATTGAGACAGAGATCCAGCATGTACAATATGGGTACCCTGAAACTGAAGCAGCTAATGGAATTCAGCTGTCATTAATTTTATTATTTGCACCTGTGCTTTTCCTACTGAGACATGTTAAAATATCTTCTGTGAAAAAGACATTGATGTCTATCTAAACTTTGATATTAGCATGCTATAGGCTTTTTAAAAGTACAGAGTAGCCCTCTAAATACTTCTATGAAAATCTCCTCTAAATTGTTCAGAGCCCTTGTAGTCATGGACATGTGATTAACATGTACTTTGCTTACTGTAAGTTGCGTAGCATAGGATGCTGTTTATTGAAGTCAAGAAATGGGAAGAAAGTGCATAACAAAACTAAAAGAGATGCCTGATCGACAAATGAATGAAAGTGGAAATAGACTGAGAGTAAATAGCGTGTCACAAGGGAACTTTAAAATTACTGTATGAAAGGAAAGTGCGGGGGCGAAGGGGGGTGGGGGGTTATGAAAACGAGGGAAGCCCTTTTCCGAATGCACCCCTTCCCCTTCTACTGACCACGTCATGACAATTCAAGAAGAGCTCAGCTTGTTTCTATCTGAGAGGAAGTCAGCTTGTTTAAGTAATTTCCTCATGTCAAGTAGCTTACTGTATGTTATGACTAATAATGGCAGTACCCTATTATTTACCAAAACATAATAAGTTATTATTATTATAATAAGTCTGAGCTCTACCAGAAAGATAGTATTTGAAATATCTAATGAATCAAAATGATTACATAACTACTCTGTATTCCCATTGACAGGCCCTCATTATCCTGATGTTACTTTTTGAACCAAAATTGAACAGTTTTTGCAAAAAAGTTGGTATTTCTGGTATGAATTAACCATGAAAAGGGATTTAAAGTTAATTAAGTGATTCAATTAGATTTTAAAGTGATACTATATACTAAGGGTGTGCCCAAATATGAATACATTATTCGGCAAAGCACAAATAGTGTTTTTTTTATGAATATTTGTTTCATAAAAATATATTCGAAAATGATTTGTTTTCGGGAAGAAAAAAAAAAACCCATGTCAAATACCAGCACGCAAGTCGGTTACATCGCTATCTCAGTCTCTCTCCTCTGCTTCGCTGTTACGTCTATCATCAGATCTCAACGAGGGGAGTCACATCCACTTGCTACATGGTGCACATTTCCTTATTTTGACATCAATCCCGGAGTTCGGGGTGTTCCCCAGAGATAAAGCTGAGCTACTGACACATGTGAAGTGCTCCAAAGGGACTCCATAGCCTGTTGCTCCCCTTCTCCTTTCCACAAAATTGGGTTGTAAAAAATAGGCAATAAATGAAAAGTGCAAAGCAAGAATCGCCTTTGAAGTTCTTCCCTACATGTTACACGGTGTGCTGTGTCTGTGTTATGTGCGTATAAATAGGTAGAGGTCTGTCTGCAATGAGGCGATGAGTAAAGTTTTAGCTCAGTAATCAGTGCAGTCGTCTATGATCTGGGAGACTCCAGTTTGACTCCTTTATATGGTAGTTTATTCATGAACACCTATTGTAGCACTTTAATTTTCTAAAATTAAAAGCGTAATAAAAACAAAAATAGGATTTTGAAGCCTCTTTTCACTTTTATTCGAATACAAATATAAATACAAATAATTTTGCTGCCTCAACAAATACATATACAAATACAAATACTGGGCTCTCTGCACATCCCTACTATATAATGTATATATAAAGTAAACATTTAATGAAAACACTTAAAATATTTGAGGCAATACATTTTTATTCACTGATTCTAAACCCGAAATATGTATCACTGATAACACTATGAAAAAAGTGGTGCAGAGCAGTTTAATTTGTTAATTCAACATATTGGGCTACCATAGGTTAACTGCAATCACCCAGTAATAAACTGTAGATCAGACACAGAACAATTTATAGTTCTTGTAGTGGCTGCAGACAGATGAGCTTTGAACCCTCATGATCACTTACTGTAACACAATCAGGTCTGCAGAGGTACAGTACAAAGAACCTGTGTAGACTTTCCTGCTCGCAAACAAGACCCAACAATATGCCAAAGTGAAACCGTCACACCACAGAGGTAGGTTGAAACTGCCTGTTGTTTAATGTTTCTTGTGAAAAGGAATTTTCAAGGATTTTATCCAGATTTTCTGATATTTTGAAACTAATTGCAGGGCTTATCACAGCAGAAAGGAAGCTTCTCGTCTCATCTTTGCCCTGCCTGTTTCTCCTACACATATTGTAACTCCTCTAAACACCACTATAAGATATGTATATTTTGTCATACCTGTTCTCATGTGTGGTGTCCAGAATTAAACTTTTTAAAACTTGGAAATCCAGCATGAGAAATGTGTCATTAAATGTAAGTGTTACCATTGAATAAACTGCCCTTATTTTAAGTTTCACTGTTGTCTAACAATTCAACAATAATTTATAAGTTACTGCTCTGCCCTCATATAGTTTAATAATGGTAAGGTGAGTTATAAAAATCAGCTGCCCTGCCTTTTGTACACTAAACAACTTGTTGATTACACCAGAAAAACAAACCTATACAGCACAGCATACACTTTAAACGATATTCATTGTGTTCACTGATCGATAAATGAAAGCCTTAATCGACATAGAACTTTTTTCAGGTTTCACAATGACGATAAAATATCCCCAGATGTCATTCCTTTGAATGTTGGGTGACTTCCCATAGTGTATGCATTGGATTAATCCCTGACTTGGAATTCACCTCCAAGAAATGATCAACTCCTTCATGGTTGTGCAGTTTTCTGGAAGAGAAAGCTGTTCCCTTATCCATAAGGAAAACCAAAAATATATACTTTCAATAATGCTTTCAGTTATACAACTGAAGCATACTTTAATAGAATGTGGCAAAGGATCTGACTAAATGAAAATTAAAGTAAGCATTTCAAGGCTAGAGATGTGCCTGAGGGCCATATGGAAATCTGCAGTCAAATAGTAATTTTTTAAAATAATCTTTATTTATTCAGGGAAATTTGACTGAGAGCCCAGCTGTCTTTTGCAGGAACGCCCTGACCACAGCTGCAGTTATGTACATTTATACCTCGAAGCTGCCAAGTACAACCACAGTCTGACCACAGAGCAGCTCCACTGGAGGAGATGGGGTGAAGGGTCTTGCTCAAGGGCACCTCAGTGGTAGTAATGAGGGAGAGGCAAGTGCTGCTTTTTCACTTTCCTCGCCCAGATTTATCTGGTCCAGGGATCGAGCTGGAAAACTTCTGGTCACAAGGCCGCAGCTCAAACCTTTAGGCCATCATTGCCAAATGGCGAATCATGAGTTCCTTCATGAGGATAACTCTGGAAGCAGTGCTGAGGAAACTTCCACAGTTGATTCCAGTAATCAGCCTCAAATTTTGTTTGCCCCAAGCCAGAGAAACAATATTGTATATAGCACATGACACTAATCATCATCTTTATTTGACAAGAACTCTTTAAGTTACAAAGCGCCTCACATAACAGCATGTTACAAACCAGCAATAATAAAAGCAGATAGAAAGACTTATTGGTAAATAGGGATATTAGAAAGAAGTTAAATAATATACAAGAAATAAAAAGATTCCGACAAAATCAGGATAAGATCTCAATAAAATAATCTAGTAACATGACAAAGGCTCTGCCACCCCTCTTTCCTTTTCACAATATATGCCCAAATGTTCAACAACACAATTAATTCATATATTTGTACAATATATATGTATATATTCTATTTCTTAAACCTGGACTCATGAACAGACTAAAACATCTATTCATTTAGATCTCAATCCAAATACAGGATCATATAGGGCAAAAAATAAATAAAAAATCCAAAACTTGTCAAGGAGTCAGGCCAAGACAAGCATTAAAGGTAATCAATAAAATCTTAAAATTCTTTATAATACATACTGGGAGCCAGAGTACGGAGGCTGAAAGTGTAATGCGGCAGAATAAAATAGATGTGTATGGAGACAGTAAAATACAGTGGAATAGAAAACTTGCAGAGCAATTATATAGTAACAATGTTTATATCTTTCTAAAAATGTCACCCCCTTGACTGATGATTATGGAGGTACTGTTAAGCGCACCATTCTTCATACGAGAGAAGTCGGTATGTGTTGTATTTAATTCAAGAAATCAAAATCAAGAAATATTTTATTTACATTCATATTTCATTTGTGATAATAAAAGAATGGAGAAGAAAAAAATTTAATATAAGTATTATGACCTGTTTTAAGTTCAGATGTCGAACTCTTTGTTTTACCAGAGTCTGTGTCTACTGCTCTGCTTCTAGGAACCATGAAATAGGAACTACTACAAGTTTTCAGTGAGTCACTCATGAATGAAAATGAAAATGATGACAGGGGCCTTTCTGGCAATTTTTTTTAATGTTTTTTTTTTTTTTAAACATTTTTGTCTTCTGTGAGATTCAGTGAAACTGTGTCGGTCATTACTCATCTACATCATGGGACTTCTTGAATATTCCCTGAGGATGCACAGTCAAATCTGACCTTCACCGTCTCTTGAAAAAAAAAAAAAGTTTCAGATTTTAGTTGTTTTAACACTATATTGACAACACAGTGGTTTTACCACTGTGGCTGGCTTAGTTAAATAACCATGTAATGAAACTCAGACTATGACTATACAGATGAAACTGCAGATATAAGTCATCTATGTTGTTATTCACTGTTTAATTTAACAAGGACATTATTGAATATTGCTGTAACTGTGCCATAGTGGAAAAGAAAAATTAAATATATAAAATGAAAGCATGTTAAATACACATAATCTGTACTCAAAGCCACAAGGGCATAATCAAACAACATGAGAGGAAACTCTTTATTACAAAGATTAAAATAATAGGTAACTAAAAAATGAATAGGTATTATAGACTAAGGCAACCTAAACATTTAATCAGTTCTGGCTACAAACACTCATTTCCCACATGTCTGTGAAAAAAAAATTACAAGATCCATTTTCTTTGTGTATTGCCTAAGATCTTTGAAAAAAAAAGGTATTACATCTAATGCTATATTAGGCTTCTACTGAACAACTTCCTCACATTTGCGTGACCACAAGATGTCATAATAGAGAAAGAGAGTAAAAAAAAAAAACTCCAGATCTGCAGAAACCGAAAATAAGAACAAATATATAAACCGAACGTGAGCTTCACAGTATAATGAAGATATCTCGCTCAGTGTGGTGTTCACTGCTCCTCCAAGGTAAGTCTATGCATATAGATATTTTGGACATGAGTTTGATGATTTGGGTATTTGTAAGCAGTCTGGGATACTTCTCAAGTCAAAAGCTTTTACACACCTTCTCATTCACTTGAATGAGAATGTGTCAAAACGTTTGACTGGTACTGCTGTATATAGATTAATATTTTATTTTTTGAATTATTTACTGTATCACCATGTGAGCATCTTGTAAAAAGAAAAACACAGCAGGCAACTGTAATCAAGAGACAGATGCAATGAGTGCATGGTGAGTATATGGCAGTGTATATAAATAGAAAAATGTGTAGGAAACATCTTATTTTCATTTCTTGGACTTAGTGTCCAAGTCAAACTTCAAATAACGCTTGTCAAACAGCTGTGATATTTCTGGATTTGAATTTGTGTAGACCTGAGAGAGCTTTTGTTGATAAATTACTAGGAGACACCATTGGAGGACACTGTTATGCCTAATCAGCACTGCAGTTTGGATAGAGAGGTGTTTTCAGTGAATGAGAAACATGATGAGTCATCAACTAGTGTCAGACATGAGACTGTCTTACACCAGCAACATGATTCAACTAAAAGACTACAATGAAAAGCTCTTTCTCTCCACAGATTAATCTAGACAGAGCCAAGGAACCTGAATGAAAACATAAACTTAACACTTCTAATTCCGGGTCTCTTGTATTAGGCCAGCAGTGTGTAGTCTGGAGATTGGCATTCAGGATCTTGCACAAGCTTTTACGTTTGCAATGCCCCCAACAAAAGGAGTCAACAATAGAAAAAATGCTTCCTTCCACACTGAAACCATTTAGAGGAATTAAGACGCTGCTGCTACTGTACCAATTGTAATGTTACTGTATTACATAAGATGTATGGGGACTGGAAAATATAGACAAAATGTGCAACATAACCCATAACTCTGGTTCTGTCTCTCTTCCAGATGACTGTTTGGTGGTCTGCTCTCATCCTCCTTTGCTGTATACTTAACTGTGTGGAGACTTCTGCTCCATCTCCAGTCCAGAAGGAATACAGCAACTCCTTTCTCCTCACATCTCACACCCGAAACCGTGTCAAGACGCTGCTGAGGGAATACGTGAGTGCTGAGAAATGCTTGCTGCCCTCCTCACTGGCCACCTCATACCTTTGTACACATCAAGCATGAGCTTTTCATGAATATAACTCATTAATTATTACTGTGTTTACTTTAACAGAAAAAGCATCAGTTGGAAAATGTGGATTTTGAGGACAAAGGCCGGCAGTTAAAGGACCTGCCGTTACTTTCTACAGATTTCTACAGCTGGCTACAGCTGACGGTTAGTGTCTGTTTGGGTGTTTCAAAAGAAATTCTACAGGAAGTCACTGTCTGGTGGTAATCATGCAAAACATTTCTTCAAAGTTTTCTGAGAATTTCTTCCATTATTGTCATCTTTTCATGTCCTAATAGAGGGAAAAAAAAAAACCAAAACCTGATGACTGTCAATGCCTGCTCTTGCAGAATGTAAAACTTGTGAAAATTTGAGAGGAATTCCCCTTTTAGAATTTAAAACATCGAAGGGGGGTTGTGCAACATTTTTATTATGTAATCATGTGGTTGTCTCTTGTTGTGTGCTAAGGACTGGGAACGACTACACACTGCTCTCTGGGATATGCAATCCTTCTGGAACGTGTTGGAGTTGAAGAGAAAGCAGCTGGAGAAGGAAAAGGAAGAGCGGATGCCAGCGAGCACGTCTATACCTCGGAGCATCAAGCACGTTCAGCTGGACCTGAGGGACCTGATGAACAAAGTCAGCAGTCAGGTATCACTCCTCCACAGTTGTCTTACTGAAATCCACCCACGCTGTGTCCACTCTTAGCCCACATACATTTTCGAGGAAGTGACACCAAGACTGATCAACTTTGTTTTGCTTTCCTCTCCAGATGAGTAAAATGAAGAGGTCTTGGGTGAAGCCAACCTCCCTCACCGTACGGACTCATCTGAACCCAGAAGCCAACTCCAAAACAGTATGGGACAGCCGAGTAGAGGGTTATATCATTCTGAGGGATCTAGACCTTTACCTCACCAAACTGGCAAGAGATTTCCTCCTGCTGGCTTCAAGAACACGCATCTGACTTGATACTGAAAAGGAACAATAGTTGTAATAACCACTTTAATCAGTCCTTTAGTTTTGTCAACATTTACAAAGGGCTGTCATTTTAGTGAATTTGCCTTTTTTTTTTTATACATGATTTTTTACTGTATATTTAACGGGTTTCTTGGGTATTTCCCAGAGTTTCTGTCTTACCTCTAACTGTAAGTTTGCACAAACTCCTAGAAAAAACTGAGCACTTTCCAACATCCTGTTTCTAACCTGAGCCCTCAATCTACTGGACTTTCCACAGATATATTTACTATTTATTGACATATTTATTAATATGCTATTTATTTTAAGTGGTTTGTTTTATTTCTTTTACAATACAGAGATACAGTGTTTTACATATGACATTTTATATTTGATAATGTGAAAATATATTTGTATATGAATGAAAATAAAGAGACGAAGCATTCAGAGCTGTGATGACTTCATGTTATGATTTTCTAATCTTAAAAAAAATATCGCTTATCAGTATTTATTGCAACATTGAAGACATTTTTGTAATAATTATGATGTCTATGAATCAATAAGGGATCTTGAGGACGTTGTGTATGCTTGTGGTATCATCCTGTTTGCTGCAAACTAACAAATAATAACTTCTGAGTGGCAATCCTCCATTTAGCTAAAAGGATTACCGTTTGCCTGGTTCTCCCCAATGAAGCCTGCACCCTGTTTCTTCAAGTGGTGTTGATCTGTGGGGCAGTCTGCGGAGCAAAATCAGATTGAACACAGTCATCTGGCTGAAATGTTTTTACTTTTAAAACACCCCTTATTCCCTGCAGGCTCCCCACATGACATCAGAGCAGCTGCTGACTCACCACTAGCAGATGTCCTCTTTTGCCTTTGGCCACCTTCAGCTCTGAGCCCCTGACGAAATCAATGATTCCTTCCTTGCCGCGAGCCACAGCAAATCTGATACTGCATGCCATACAGGAGGTAATAAAGAACATGCTGTTAGACTGGCAATGGCTACGTCTACTGCCTCAGAATAGCAGTCCGATGGGGTCTCACCTGCCCGGGCTGATGTTGACGTAGTTGGTCTTGCTGGCCATCATGGCAAGTTTTGTCACCAGCTCAATCACATGGTGGCAGTGGAGCACCACATCGCCCTGTGAGGGAGACACAGCTGGATTTAGAGTGACCATGGGGATGCAAACTTGTGAAGAGTTGTGACTGCTGTGTTCTACAATTGTACCTTCTGCTTATTGTCCTCACTGGGCATGTGCAGAACAAACATCCCATCACTGAGGGAGCTCACAGAGATACCTGTTTAAAGAACACAATCACAAGTAACGTTGGGTCACAATGAATTAATCAGTAACATTTGTCCGTAGAAACAATGTTAAAGTGAATACTGGTTCAATATCTGTCGCACTGTAACAACTGTCAATCAAAAACACTTCCTTCAAATAGTCTTCTACTCAGTTAAAAGCATCTTTCTTTGAGAAACAGCTCTTTTTCAGCCAAAGGATGACAAGAGTATTAGACAATAAATATAATTTGGTTGCCATGGATATTTCTGCTGAGGTGCACAGAGAAGGTACAATAATTGAATGCTGAAGGTCACTAAAGAAATAAACTTAATTTTAGGGAAGGAAATGGAAAAGACAGATTACAGCTATAATAAATCTTCCTTAGCAGTAAAAACACACAATGATAAAATGATACATTGCTCTCAGGGCTGGTTTTCACCTCTCAGAGCTGGGTAGTCAATTCTCTGCTTGATCTTGGTCCTGTCCACCAGTACGGCAAAGGTGTTAGTGAGGAGCAGCTGGCGAGGGCGAGGCTTGAAACCCCTCCTGTCGTATTTCGTGACTGAAACGCCGTACTGAGAAGCACAAGCAGACAAATTACCGTGAGGGAGAAGTTACGAACCACTTTGATCATGAATCTCGTGTTAAAAAAGTTTCATCTCACCTGCACTTTGTCATTGCCGAGCGTCTGGACCACTTTGAGATTGATTTGCTCACGTTCTAAATAAAGCAATGGGAGAGTGAATGTTGCGTGTTTTTTTTTGGTGCATCTGTGTTGTAAATGTACAGAGGTAAACTATGTGATTGTGTGTACAGTGTATGGACAAATACCGAGCCTGGAGTCCAAAAACAACCTGCCAACACTCTGAGGGTAGCTGTCTTTCTGATCCTTGAAGATCTCACTGGCTACAACCTTCTGTGTCATCTAGAGGAGAGACAAAAAAAATCAAGCAACATGAAAAATCAGCAGCTTAATTAAAAAAAAGAAAAAAAAAGAAAGTGAGATCATGTGTTCTGTAGTTAGTATACCTGCTTCTTCCACTCAGGCTGCACCCTCCTGCAATACTTCATTACCATGTTCCGCATGTGCAGCCTCTGCAGGTGCTCGGAGGCCTGTAGGGCATCAAAGAATTGACTATGTAGATTTGAATTTATAACTCTACAGATTCAGTTCTTTGTACTCTGTGCGTGATGACATGTTAGTCAGCTGAGCGACCATCTGTTTGTACCTCAACGAGGGAGGGAGGAGGTGTCGGCCAGTTTTTGTCCAAAACACTCTTGGGCAGGTTTTTGCATAGCTTCTTGAGGAAGGACTGGCGTACGTGATCCAGGAAATACTCATTCTCAGGGCAGTATTCCTCATGACGGTAGATGAAGCCTTTTATGAACCTGATAAGTAAAAATTAAAAAAAGACAGATAGAAGGAAATAGTTTTACTATACATAAAAAAATGCAGTCACAAATATACATACAGTAAAAAACAGTAACAAAGTATCGGTAAAGCACCTGCGTATTAAATCAGCAGCCTGTCGACGCCTCTTAGCCCTCCTGCGTGCTTTCATCCCTCGCCACCCAGACTGGATCACTATCACTACACATACACACACATGCATATATTAACAGCAAGACAACTTTTATACTCAGCCAAAGAGAACATCCCGAGGTTAGTATAGCATAGTTTACTGAAACAGAAAGACAGTTTAGGCCAAAATAAACATGTCAGGAAATAAAAATAGAGTAAAAAAAAAAGCATGGACACTCAAATGCATGGGCTGCAGTTATTAAAATGTGGACCACGTGGACTTTGATGGTTAGGGAAGTAAGAACACTGTATATCAGTATAGAATCATCTGTTGAATAACGGGCCCACAAAACTATGATGGCCAATATAATATATCTGATCCGTTCTGTAGTAGTTACGTAGTAGTTATGCTTGTATTTATTTCAGTTTTTGGGACACAGTGGGACTGTTCTGAGGGAGAAGGAGGAAGCTGCGAGGGAGTCAACAGTGGGAGGTGCACCGACCTGCATGTCTGATGCGTTGGTATTTGGCTCTCTCCCTGTAGCCCCTCCATGATGTCTGCAAGGTCAAAGCTGGAACACAACAAAGAAAAGAGAGCGAAGGTGGATACATGCTTTTCCATTGAGGTTTTTCCACAGTTCCTGCTGTGGATATATGATTTATATTTACAGCATGAGATATAATTCACTGATTAGACATGTTGTGAATTATCAGGCTGTGTTGTGTATTTATTATATATTCAAAGTGACTGTGTTTAAAACATGTTCAATGTGTTAGAGAGTGACATTCACAGTGAGGATATGGTTTGATGTTGCTGGTACGCTTATTCTCCACCTCACGACATATAGCAATCCATTACAACGACATCACAAACTATAACTTCGGAAAGAGTATCGTCATCAGCTGTCTTACACTCTAAACGCAAATTACAATTCACACAGATATTACATATCAAACATTCCATCTTCCATTTTCATTTTCAATTGTCAGCTTTATTTATAATCCTTACCACTGTTGCTCACCTATATCTGGCTTTTTTGCTTCAAGTGCATCTTCTGTGGTGAAGAGAGTTTTTGGGAAACGGATGAAGATTTTTGACCTGTAGAAAGTGGACCGAAAAATGGGATTGGCACAAAGGTAATATGCCTTTTGAGGAACACAAACTGCATTGTTTTTATGCACACATCCAGTCTGGGAGGCCCCTTAATCTTCTCTGTAACTTTCTCAGTACTGGGGGAACAGTACAGTTGGGGAACCACCATTATTAAACTCTCCACTCTTACCTGCCCAGTTTGTACTCTTCTGCTTTGTAGCCCAGGTGGTTGACCAGTGTGGACACACCATCTACGAGTCTGCCGTGCCAGTTGGGCCACGTCTCAGGACACAGTGGCTTATACCTACATACATAATTATAATGATAGAAGGATGAACATAAAGTAAACAGAAGGAACAATTACTGAGGCAGTGAATCATTCAGAGAGAAGGTCACCTCTGTAGGAAGGCTTCGAAGCGACGCCTGTAGGCAAAGCCAGCTCTCCTGACCCTCAAGTTTTCCATCAGGCCCAGGTACTTCACCTGGTGTCTCACCAGAACTTCATCAAACCGACCTGCAGGGAGAGATCTTATTCTCTGGTGACTATGATACACTTAAGGCAAACATTTAGTTTACACACTGCAAGTTGTAAAATAGTGACTGAGGCCTTTATTTACCTCAAATGAAAAGACAACCTGGTTTTATTTATTTTTTACTGTATGTATCATTAGAGACCTGCCTTTATTTCTAATCTTCCTTATTTTATGTCCTTCTTTTATCATTTAGCTATAAACCTTTTTGTCTGATTGAATCCCATGTGTTAATTTGCTGTTGATGAAATGTCCTGAATCTCTTTCATATTAAAATGTTTCAGATGGCGTAATCTCTTCCCTTCCCTGGAAGCCATTTTTTCTGAAACAGCTGCATGAATCTTTGTGTTTTATTGACAGTGGAATTAGAGAGTGAGGAGAATATTTCTGTTAAAGGGGAGAAAATTGGACACCCAATTGCCAGTATGTCGTGACAACTGATGGAAATAATGCTGTGAAAAATACATTTTGCGATTATTTTTTATTCCTTTTTCCCTTATTTGTACATACTATTAATTGGGACCTGAGTATTTATTATTGTTATTTTAAAAACTAACTCTTATTTGAGAATATCAGTAATGTAATATACAACAAACTCTTATTACAACACATACTGTAGTATAGAGCATACCTGGCTGCTTGGCATCATTAGGCTTGATACAGCGCACATAGGATGGCTCCTTAGACATGAGGATCTCCATAAGTTTCATCAGGCTGTTTTTAAACTGTGTGGCAGCCTAAAGGACAGATAAAAAAAAACCCCATGAAACTGTGGGAAATTATCTCTGTATGTGTGTGTGTGTTGGTTTGTGAAACAGAGAGAGAGAGAGGGAGAGAGTAATAAGGTAGTCATAAGTGTCTTATTATTACTGTTTATAATTGGTTGACAAGGGGGAAAAAGGAGGGGGAGGGAAAAAGAGAATAGCGAGAATAATTTTACCATCTCTGGGCGTTTCTGGTCTATCACTTCCTCTCTGTGGAAGCAATGACTTAGTATCTGGTTGTCTGACTGGCACATGACCTGAACAGAGACCAAACCACACAACCACATGTCAACACAGCAGGCCCCCCTCTTCCTCTTCACTCGAGCGATGACACACAGATTTGTAAAGGTTGTGGTTGTCTATTTTCATAATGCTCACCTCTTTCAGGTTTCTGTTGAGCAAATCATTGTTCTTGTCTAGGAAACCTGAATAATACAAGCATAAACAGTACAGTATGTCATTAGTGGGTAGTGGGGCATGCTCTGTAATCAATGTCACCACTTGCGAGGCAATGAATGCATGAATAAAAATAGTCAACTGGTTAACCTAGTGATAAATTACAGCTTACCATTGACATTGTAGTTGACTTCACCAGCGTAATGCAGCAGCCTGAACTCCTCTCTACTCATTACCCTGCGAGTTTTTCCATTTGCCAACTTGTGACTGAAAGACATAAATGCACATGGAAATGTAGAAACAGACACTACGTAGTCCTGCTGATATAAGAGGCTGCAGTTAGAAGAGTCTTTGTACGGTATGTCAAAATAATATCTGATATAACATGTTGCTTACGTGATGAAATGGGGATGGCTGCCCAGTGAGTCCTCCAATTTCTCTAAAAAGGAGACATCACATGTCTCTCCAGGTCTCAGACACTCCTCATCCTAAAAGACAGTCACACTGTTTAACTTTATCTACAATGACAGAGGGAAATATAACACTATATGCAGAGACACACACTTAAACTAGTTTTCGTGCACACCAGAATGGAGATGATGCCTCTGTGCTTCTCCTCTATCAGGTCACAAATGATCTTGTTGTCAAAGTACTGCACCGTCTCCCACTGAAATTAGACGGAACAGTGTTGTGTTGGCGTGGAAATATCAATATCAGTATCAAACTTGGGTGTTTTGACTACTCAACCAACGATGGACTCACCGCAATTCCCTCTGTCTCATACTCCTCCTGCTCAGATCTGAGGGTGAGCTCGATGAACAGCTGTTGGAGCTTCTCGTTGCAGTAGTTGATGCAAAACTGCTCAAAACTGTAGGCAGAAGTGCAAAAGAAATGAGGCCGAATGCATACTGGAGTTATAATAGAGACAATAGAGGTTACTACTGACGAAGAATTTGGTTTACAGCCTGTGCAGATTTAGGTACAATAGAAAAAGGGAAATTAATATAACTCATACCTATTGTTCTGCAGGACCTCGAAGCCATAGATATCTAGAAGCCCTATAACTGAGGAGCCTTTACTGCTGTGGTAGATTTCATCCTACATAACATATAAAGCAAACATTGTAAATCAGATGGTAGTACAACACAACTACATAATGGAATTTTAGCTACTGTCCTTGATTTGTTATCAGAACGGCACCTTCAGAGCAAGTGATTGGTTGATCTTCTCCACCAACCAAGTGAAGGTCCGACCATACACAGCCTTGGCTAAGGCATCGCGGGCAGACACTGCCTGCTCGAAATTTAGCGGGCTGATCATCTGTAAGGCACATAGTATGACACGGATAATAAAATCACACAATACACAACAGACAAGTGAAAATATACAAAACAAGGACAAAAAGATTGTCACCTCCTCTCCTTTGGCGGTGAGTTTCTTGTGAGTGAGAGCCTCCCTGAGGGCTGAGCCATCGACACCCAGCAGCTGCAAAACAACACATCTGTTCTAAGCACTGCCTTTTTCAACTGTTTGTGCATATTTGAACATCCAGTAATACCAGTGGGACTTTTCTGACCTTTGCAAGATTTGTTATCTGAGTCTCAGTGGTGATATAAGTTTCTCCTTCCTCCCCTTCCCCAAACTGAGTGTTTCCCAGATGGAGAACACTTCCGATGATATTCAGCAATTTCTGAGGTCCAACACAAGAAAAACAGTTAACAACAATCTCAAAGACGAACTATTTGTTTTTTAATCAAATGAACATCTGTGCAGTCAATACAAGACATTGTATTCTTTGGAGTTATCCTGAATGCTTTTGTGATGATAAGAAATGTTATGTGATTTTTGGCAAGTGTAAAAAGAGACAGTGGACATATTCATGGCTGAAAATAATATTCCTAGCATAATGCAAATTGTCAAAACATTGCCCGTCTTAGATCCATTCCAATGACTCCACAGTTTAAATGTTTCCACTTTAATGTGGTAACTGTGGTTAAGCAGAAAATATGAGTGAAAAACGAAACAGCTGTCTTGTCCACTGCATTCAGGCGACTATCATTCAACAGTGTGTGATTGTACTAACCTGCACTTCTTCTTCAGTGAAGCCAATAACAGACAGAGCATTCATCACAACTTTCCAATTATTCTTGTCACTGATGGAGCTGACTCTGGGGCAGTTTCCCTGAAAAAGACAATTTAATATTAGGCTACACCCCAACTGGCAATATAATTGCACAGATTTTCGTTTGAAAACAAGTGATTCATCAGTGCAATCACACTTCTGAGCCACACACACCTTGACCAGATACTGGTAGTTCTGAGGGTTTCTTTCAAGGTCCAGCATGATAAGCAGGTCGTCATCCCCTCCATCCAGAAGCTGATAGAAGATGTGGAAGTTCCTCTCGCCATGGTTCTGGTGCACTACACGAGATTTCTCCAGCAAATAGTTCAGGATGTGACCGCCTACTGGTGCCCCCTATGGAAAAGGATGGGAGCAGATAATTAAAAGCAGGTTTAGTACTTCATAGATTTAAATATTTGAGCTGCTGTCCATGATATAACCAAACTAAATGCAATGTTATTAAAGACATTATTTCTATAAAAAATGGCAAAACCAAGGAGGGAGTGTTCACCCTGAAGTCAAACTGGACATCCATGTATTTTCCAAACCGGCTGGAGTTGTCATTCCTTAGTGTCTTGGCATTGCCAAATGCCTGCACAAAGCAGGATAGACAGGAAATTAGAGGGAGGAAGTGAAATTAAGACCAACAATAGAATAATAAAATCAAACAATCAAGAGAGAATGCTGAGTATTTATAAAACACAAATGTACAAAGGTTAGTCAGATTTTCCAGATCAATCAGATATGCTGAGAAAGATAATTCAGTCTGAATTTGCTGTGTTTTTTATTGTCATACTGGCTGTTCAGTTTGAAATGCCAAAGGTTAAATACCTCCAGAACAGGGTTGGATTGGAGTAGGCGGTCTCCAAGGGCAGCCATGTGATCATTGGTGGGGCAGGTGATGGCGTAGTAGAGGAGGATCTTCTTGGAGGCTTCTGTTTTACCCGCTCCGCTCTCGCCGGATATGAGAATACACTGATCTTTCCTCTCAGTCCGCATGGCCCGGTAAGTGTTGTCTGACAAGGCGTAACTAAGGGAAAACGCAAGAGCAGCGTCAGCTACAGATCAATATAATATGAAATCACTATGGTGGAATACAGTGCAAACAGCAGCGCAGTGCACAAACATATAAATGATGATCAAATATTTAGTTTTATGATCAATTTATGTGGGCAAAATTAATATTCAAACAGAAATTTCATAATTACAGCAAGAGTTTCATGGTTCTCAGTGCACTGTGTGATTGTTTGGATGGCAACTGGCAGCGGAGGAGTTTGGTAAAAAACATGCCTGAGGACAAAGAGGAACTCACATGTGAGGCGATATTTCATAGAAGCTGACCCCTCTGTAGCGTTCCATCTGCGGCTTGGAGTAAATCTCCAGGTCTTTGTAAGGGTTCACTGACACCAGCACTGAGCCAATATATGTCTGAGCCAAGATATGAGCAGAACAGACAACACGTTCAAACATGTCTCACCACACCAACTGAAATGTTTTGGAACATACTGTATGAAGACAGGTAGCTTTATTACATAGATGAGGTTTTCTCTAAAGCGTCGCCGCAGATTCTCTATGAAGGCTGCCTCACTGTTGTAGTTTTCCAGCAAGACAAAGTCCTGCACCCCGACCCTGTCCCGGGCAGTCAGGGCACTCTCCATCACCAGACGCACTCTTCCTTCAACATCCACCTCCTACAGGAAGATAGAGAAGGAGAAGCATCACAA
The DNA here is from genome assembly GCF_914725855.1 of Thunnus albacares. NCBI lineage: Eukaryota > Metazoa > Chordata > Actinopteri > Scombriformes > Scombridae > Thunnus > Thunnus albacares. Next base: position 10,436,723 of record NC_058118.1, on the reverse strand, counting down.
AGAGAGTTACACCATTCAGCAGTACTGCAAACAGTAGAAGAGTCAGTTATTCTGGTTCACTATTGGTGGACATCCTGCCTTCCAACAGCCTGTATGGAGTGATTCAAAAAAATGAGACTGAATGAATAAATCTGACTTACTCTCTGGATCCATGAGTTGACTTGTATTTTAAAAAGAAAGGGAAAACCGATTCCTGCTCTTGCTGATAGCCTTCCAATAGATGTAATCACACTGTTCACAAGCAGGGGGCACAAAAGACCACTTCCCATTTCATCTGATGCTACATGTATCCACTTATAAAAGAATTAACATCTGGTGCTCAACATTACAATAATTGCCACATAATATATTACAAAATAGAACTGATTTATGAAAAGAGACAAATGGCAAATGACTCAAGACTTACTGACCACATCACAAAACAACACTCTATAAAAACACAAAATAACAGCTCCAGGGAGCCTCACCATGATTCAATAGTGAAGACATTTAAAGAATCCAAATGATAAACAGAAAGGGTGGACTCTTCTATTATGAGACAGAGAGATAGTGTATTATGATGTATGTACCGTACACACAGCTGTATATCACCAGACAGGGTTAAAACCAATGCAACTAAGGAAAGTGTGTGTACATGTCAACCGTACTGTGATGGTAAACATCATAGTGCAGACAGGAAATAATTACCAGTCTGCTGAGTGAAATCCTCAGATATGACCTAAAGTAAGATATTACACACCTGCAACCACATGCACAGTCATGCATAGAACTGTACAAAGAGATAAAAATGTCAGTAGTCAATACTTACTGATGATAAATATCAAGACACATAAAGCAGTGCGAAATCAGTGCACTACAGCCTAGCTCAACCAGCTGCAGTCTCTTCAGTTTCAAAGATACATTTATGAGGGAAGCCCTGCTGTTTTTCTTTTACATCTATAATTGAAAAAAGCAAGCAGAAAGTGGAACAAAGGGGCTAGACTTCCACAGAACTTCTGTTTTTCTTGAATGCAAGAGCCTCTCCAGGGTCTCATTTGGCTGGTTAATACCGGTAAAAGGTCATTATCTCTGACCACTAGATGCAGGAAAATCCTTAAAAAAACAAAGAGGACAACAGTGGAAGATAGCCAAGAGGCGAGAGCAAAGGAAAGTCACCGGACACTTCCGCTGCAGCCACCCCTCTCTGCTTCACCTTGGAGTATTGTTCTCCCATTCCTGCAGGTGGGCTTTCTACAGATAGTAATTACAGTTCACAGTCAGATTTTCCAAAGGATACAACTGAGGAATGTCAGGGTCAGGTTTGGGGCAGGCATTCAGTAGATGCCACTAAAGGTTTCTATGCCATGTGTCAACAGCTGTGCATGTTTTTATTTCAAACACTGAGAATATTTGGGTTTTTTTTGACTGCCAAACATAAAGTTTGCACTTCTGTTAATAACTGAGATAAGAGGTGAAATAATCGGCAGTGCAGACCAAGGATTATTGTTACACTGCTTGAGGTGTAGGGGATTCAACGAAGATGCACTTGTTGACAATTTCAACATTTCCTATAATTCTTTGACAGTTACTATGAAATGTGGTTCATGGAATTCAGGGGACTTTTTTCCACTTAATTTAGTAACTTGAATTGCGGAAGAATATTCATGCTTTAGTATGATGTAAATCAGTACATGTGGTTACAGCCTGTCACATATGTCACGTAGCTCACTGTAGGCTTGCATGTCATAATGAAAGTTAGAACACGGCTCCGTGCATTCAGCATTTACATTGAATTTTCACATAGAAGGGAAGTGCCATAAGTTCAGCGCTGTGAACTTAGACTTATTTGGTCTGAATCTTTCATTCCATTTCAGAGACATACCTTTTTAAGTGAATCTCTGATGTTTTTCAGATGTACAGTAGCTGCTGTACTGACAGTGTCTGTGCAGTGTCCACCTCTCGGATGTCTTAACATCAAAATCTGTGCAATTATCTGTCTATGCTCACTATTTTTTGCTACTTGAGAGAGACAGCAGTAGCAGTGCACCCATACACATCAGACTTTCCATGCAAAAAAACAGTTTCTTCATGTTACTCAAAACACAGCAAACATTGTTGTCAGTCTCTGAGCAGTCATGAGTTACACCTCTTTACTTTCATCCCAGGAACTGTATCACCATAACATGCAGAAAATATTGACTTTAAATGGTGGAGCCTCATCCGAAACTTCTTTGCTTTCAAAACATGGAAACACTTTTGCTGCTGTGGTTGCATAATCTAAGAGGAAGTTAAAGGATGAAGTGACACTGTGGGGAGGTATCTTTACGGTTACAGGACTGGGATGGATATTTAACCAGAAAACAAGGCCTAATCTTTGCAGCTTTGTTGTCAGTGAACTGACCTGAGACTTGCTTGTTACAGCAATGAGAGTCTGATCTGACTGACAGGCTCCTGGCAGGGCTTGATGTGATATTTGATTCTGAGTATCAGGGAGTTGTAGTGTAATCTGCAGGTTTGTACTATAGGTGTTGCAGCAGTGACAACCAGTGAAGAGGCTAACCTCACAGTGGGACTTGGCTCTAGGCCCCATGACTAAGCTCTGCTGTGCCGATTACATTCGGATTGTCTTCCTTATAAGGCATGACCCACCACTCAGTCCCAGGGCGAGCTGCTCTGGTACCACAGCTGGCTCTCTACCACTGATGTGCCAGTAATGGTTATGATGGAAACCTACCAAGTTTATCCTCTTTGGACTGCTTGAGTTGAAGCTTATACAAAAATCCAAAATACACTATGACTCATAGGCATGCAGAGCAAAAAAAATTGACTCTCAAGTGACTCATTGTTCTGTTTTGGAGTCTCCATGAGTGACTGTTGGATCGGAGTTTGTGCTTTACTATAGGAGCAGATTGTGCAGACATAATCACACACACACACACACACACACACACATTATACCCAGTCAGTGTGCAGCACCAAATGTAAAAACACAACAAGGAGCATCATGGTAGTCAGGCTCTTACCCTGCCTTGGTACCTCATCCTGTCCTGTTGTTCCTAGAAGAAGGCTGAGCTGGTGGTTCCCCCTCGGGCTGCTGCTCCTCCTCCTGTGTCAAACCGACTCCTCAACCTTAACTTCTCATCCACATTTGCCCATGGGCGACAGAATGAGGTGACTTATCTTCTTCTCCCCCCCCGTCAGTCAATCTCTCACTTTCTCTCAGCCTTAGTCGCTCCTCTCCTCGTCTTTCCTCCTCCTCGTCTGGCTCCCCCTGTGAGGACACAATCGCTCACACTCAGGCCAAAACACCAACAGCTCCTCTTGTTTATACCTTCAATTCATCTTCCCTTTGACAGGTCAAGTAAATGTCCGCCTCTCCCTGGATCCCTCTCCTTCCCTCTAAACTATAGGCTCCTGCATGAAACAAGGGCAGGAACTCCGCTCATACGTCACACAACTGGACAAAAAAAAAAAAAAAAAAAGTCTAGGGAAAGTATGCTGTTGAATGGTGCCAAGCAGAGAGAAGCAGAGAGCTGAAAGGGTTTGGAAAACTTTGCTAAGAGCCCCAAACTACAAACATGTAATCACTATGCAACTACAACAGGGAAAAAAACAAATCACATGAGATCTGGGTACATTCTTTCTTTCATTCCCTCCTTGTTTAGTTTACTCCCACCCTTTTCTCCCACAAGTTGAGACTAATTCGCATGGGAGTTATGGAAGCGTTTCACCCGCAAGACCGCCTGCCTCCTCATGGCTGTCCTCCACTGTTGATGAAATAACTTACGCCATCATCAAAATATCAGTCATATTCTCCAGCTCCTTGGTTTTCCTGGCAACAATATCATGCAACTAATTTTAACATATCAATAATTTAACATAAAATGTTCTGTCTGCATTGACCACCATATTCTTCTCCTCTTTCCCCTCCAATTCTTGACATGTTTGGGGTGGGTGGGGGGGTGGGGTGTTGCTGTGAATGCCTCTTCATGAGAACAGCGCCCTCCTCTGGTTTCCCTCTCCTCCTCCTCATCTTTCCTCTCATCCCATTTTCCCTCACTCCACGCCTCACTCTCTTTCCCTTGCCAGCATCATCAAATATCCAACACTGAGGAATCTGAATAATGCTACCCAGATGGAAAAAGTCTCTTGCTCTTTTTCACAATCTCTTGCTGTCCCAGTAGTGCATAAAACAAGAAGAAAATAATCTCCATGCTGCTACATCCCTACCACTATTACATATAAGTATTATACACAAATAGGGAAGAACTTAAACTGTCTTAAAGGATCTTGTACCAGTTAGCGTCTCTGTTGCCCTGCCTCATTTACTATACATGGAAAGCAGCCCTGCCAGGCCCACCCTATGTTCTCTCGCTTGAACTTTTTTCCAGTCAACAGTTTTCTCACAACTTTTCTTTCTGAAAATGTAGTCTCTATGTTCCTTCAGTTGCTAATTGTATGTACGTGCTCTTTTCACACCAGCATCACCTCAAATGATCAGTCATTGCAGGTCAATTTAGCGCAAAAATCAAAAGAAACTCAAACAATGACTAGATACTTGATCATTTGGTTGCCTCATAAAAGTTGACTGCAGCAGTTTGGTAGGTATTGTTGTAGTCTCCTATCAAAGCCAAACAGTGTTGTGAGGAAATATTCTGGACAAGAGGTTATGTGGCCTGTACATTATACTTCAGGATACAACGTAATCTTTTGAAGTGAACGCTGAAAAATTAATAAATCTAGAACAATTCTGCCTATTGTTGGGACCAATGTTTCTTTTTAGATGGGTGCAGTATGTTAAGTAAACCAATATGAGTGTATTACAGTTTATGTTCACAGAAGCACTGTGAGTCTATGCCTGGCCACCAGGTGCTAAACTGTGCTCAGCCCATGGTTTCCCTCATCTGGGCGTCATATGGGCCTTGCCCTTAGTCTAGACTCTCACTTGGGACAAATTTGGCAAGGAAGACCCCCCTGAGGCTATTACCTTCAACAACACAGCTCCTACGGTCACTGGACAAAAAGATTATTGGAAGCGACCAACATTTATTTAGAGTACAATAAACATTAAGCCACTCTTCAAAAATTCACCATTTGACAGGTTTATGCCTTTCTTAAGTCCAATTTACTATTTTAGAGTCATTAGAAATGTCAACTTGAAATTTTCTGAGGTCAAAACCATGGAAAAGGATTCTCAGACAGCAGACCTAAGGGCACCCAAGACATGGCATACGTATGTGACCACATGCATGTGGAAAACATGAGGGTACTCCCCTGACACATCTGGTTTCTCTAATCTGTACACATTAAAAACATCTGGTGCAAGTTTATTGCATGCTAAATTAAACTTAAGTCAGTCGGAAAGAAGCTACAGTTTAACTGTAGAGTCCATCTTCAGCACCTGAGCTCATGTTGTATCATCCTGAGTTGTTTTTAAATTAGTGTTCCTATCTTTGTTTAGCAGTTCCTGTAAGAAGGATTTCCTTCCTAGCTGTTTCCTGATGTTCAAGATCTTCCATCATGACCGTTCGTTTGAGCTCGGTTCTAATCTGAACTACTCCTTTTTAAACTTTACGTGTATGTGTACTCGTATGTATGTGTATGTGTAAAATGCAGAAAATCCAATATGTTATGAGCGATGAACTGGAGTCTAAAACTTGCCAAGAGTTTAACAACTATTAAAATATGTATGGTAGGACTGAGTTGATTCATTTAAACCAACTTGTTCTCAGGAGTACACCCACTTACTGCCCCAACTGTCACTACACCCACTTCTGTCAAACTCAAAACCAAAACACTGTAAGATGTAAGAAAAAAAAAATATATATAAATGTGTAATGATATCTCAAAAGAAAGTCTCTTCTCTCCTCGAATGATTCCTACTTTGCAGATACGGCCCTCTCTGCCTGACTTCAATTTCATATAATTACATTAAAAACTAATTCTGAACATCTGACATCTTATGGAAGAAATCCAGAAATCCTAGCATAACCTTCTTGTCATAAACTGTCTGCCTGTGTGTACTGAGTCTAAGATATAATGGTTTTCCTTCATTTTGCACCTAAGTTGCTAAGGTTTTCCGATTCAGTGTAACAATGAATCATAGAGGAATGATGACTTATTTGGGTGGGGTGGAAAAAGGGTTGTTTCTCTACTCTCTCTCTTTTCTCCACCTCTGTCTCTCTCTCTCTCTGTCACACACACAGACAATGTATGTGACAGTATTTATGAGACTATCTCTTCCTGTCCCTTTAACCTATGCTGCAGTATTTATGCTTTAATGTAAAGCTATCATTAAGTTGATATGGGATATATTTGAATGTTACCTAAACTAGCCTCCCTGACTGTTTATTATGTTCATGGTAGAGATGCCTTTTCCCACCTATTGTCCATCTGTGCTGAGCTCCCTCAGCACCCATCTGCTGTCCCTTTCACCCCGTTCTCACCTTTATCACCTCTCATCCCCCATATCCCTGTTACACCACAAAGACTACTTTATAAATTGATCAAGGCGTAAAACAAAACCCCATCAATCAACGAGCTGTGGACACACATTTGTATATGTTACAGGATGTTAGAAACAAAAAAACACAAAAGGAAAAAAAGATATCTATTAAGGATCTAGTGATTGAAAGTCTTTTTTCTGTTGATGAGGAAAAAGCAAAGTCAACATCAGGATGAGGAAAATGTTTTAGGTCAGTAATGTAACTTCCTTTGCATGATCACTGGGACAAAACAAGCATGAGCTTATCACTACATCAGCCCCGCTTGATGTTCTGAATTATAGGAAGACTTAGGGCTCTGCCTAGTGGTGGTAATATTAATTGCACTGAATTGGCTCCTATGCTGCTATTTTTGTGAAAGTGATGGGTTGCCATAAAATTTGGGTCCCACAAGATGAATCCTTTTGAATGACTTTTCATCTAGGGCCACAAACTGGTGAAAACTTACACTGTCTAACAGTCCAGTTCATAACAAGATGATTCTAAAACTAATAACAGAACTCAAGTGAGCCTCAGCTGTAATTTGAGATTAATGCCAACACAGCATGCTAAACATTACATACTGAATTGCAGCATGTACAGTATGGTATGGAACAGAGATGTCTCTCTATTTGCCATCAACCCAAACACTTTAGGTTCAAAACCTAAGGGACACCTGTGTGGCCACAGACTTTAAGTCTTGTATTATTAATTTCCACAACTAAGTACTACTAAGTGCTATACTACTATACTTAAGTACCATTTAAGATAGTGGTACTTGAGTAGTATTCCATTTTATGGTACTCAGTACCTCTACTCCACTACATTTATTTGACATAACATATCACTTCATAATATATAACGCATATTTTATGGACTAAACTTTCCAAACGTATGTAGAATTAGCTCCACTTTTACCTGCAGCAGCAGTTAAATTCTGCTTACTTGTTAAGGCATCGGTAATAATAATAGAGACAGATGAACACTATGTATGTATGTATGAATACTAATACAACTGTAGAAAAGGAGTCATTGTGTATGAGTACTTTTACTTTTAAGTATATGTTTTTACTTTTACTCAAGCAAAGCTTTGAATGCAGGGTTTTATTTGTAATATATTAGTTTTACACATTTAAGTAACGGATATTTCTTTGACCACTTTAATTTAACTCGACTACAGGACAAGCATAACAAGACAATTGTATGTATCTTGCACATCACTACACACATACATTTACATGCCTATCTGTAATATACAATAAACACATTCATACAAATGTACCTACCTGGTCTCACTTACTAATCAAAGGGCATGAGCATCCTCACTGAAGTTTCTCACTGTGAGCACTTTCTCCCATATCCTGCTATCCAGTAACAGTCTGGTGTTGGCCACTATTTCGATTACATGTACAGCTGAAGGTGAGGCTCCCAGACTTTACCATCCATTACCAGGATGACTTTTTCCCTGCAGCCTAGACTAAATGCTCTCCCACTCAGAACGGCTAAATCCAAACGGATAAAATTACAACAACACAGCAGAGGTACTTTCTGGACAAAAGCTTCAAGTCTTAACCGCATTGAGCTTTCACTGCAAAGGTGATACAAAATTTCAGATAGTTTTTAGCCTATAAATCCGCTAGGAGGCGGCAACGCTAAAGGTAATGTGTCTGCCAAAAGTAATCAGATATGATGCTGATAACTGGTGCCAGATTCTGTAGAGGGAAGAGCTGAAGGTTTCTTTACAAACCTACTGTATGTCAGACGTAAAGTTCAGTCTAGGCCTATGAGTATTTGAGACAATTGGGACATAATTTACAAGGTTGCCACAGTTACACATCGCTGTCTAGATATAATTTCTATTGAAATTATATCGATATATTTTCTGTGGACCTTTGGGAAACTGCTATGCATGCTGCAGTTTGATTTCCTTTTAACTGGGGCCTTCTGTCTGTTAACTCTTTAACGTTAGTTCTTTATCAGCCTGTGATATATAATTAACCTTAATCTACAGGCCCTATCCACTGTAGCTACGTCGTCTTGTGATTATTTAAAATTAAATATATGCTATTGCACAAGCCTGAGATTAAAATGTAGCCAGCTATTTATTTTTTGTTATCTAACGTTTCTAGTTTGTTATGATGTGAAGCTTAGTTTAACTGTCCAAAGACCTTATAATTACCGGTTTGTCTCTTGTGTCTCAACGGCCAACTGATGTAACGGTTCTGTCAACAACTTTCATGACTTGCAGTAACGTAAACTATTTTTTTTTCAACAATTTAGTCAAGTTATAGTAGTAACCATAAATTCCATTACTTATGTAAAAGGAAACTTCGGTATTTTTCAACCTGGACACTATTTTCCCATCATTTGGTGTCTAAATGACTAACGGGGACAACAAGAGCGCCTCAGCTGGCAGCGGCGAAACGGGCTGCAATCCGACGGGGCAATTACGCCCCGTCAAAATAAAAGTGCTTGTTTTGCCACTGACAGGCTCAGATTGTTATTTTAAGTGTCTGAACATATTATGAAAAGGATAATACAGAGAAAATAAATTTTTTTCTTTACCTTTCGCGCGATCCGGCCTGTTTGTTATTGTATCTAACAAAGTCTAGTTGAAAAGAAGCCTCGCCTTGGAGTCTCGCGAGAGTTGAGTTATTGCAGGAAGCCAACGGTGCAAACGTGAGTGAGTCATGGATGTATTATAAGAGCTCTTATAATACATCCATGGTGAGAGTTGGAGAGAGGAGTGCCTGGAGGAGTTCATTGTCTTGGAGGACAGAGAGCATAGCTTATTTTTTAAAATCTAAAATATTTCCAGTCACGGCTTAATATTTAGCTGATTTCGACAATTCTCGTTCTCGCGAGACTTCAGCGTGAGCGAGACTCGGTTAGACACAATAATAAACAGACTGGATTAAGCGAAAGGTAAATAAAAACGTTTAATTTCTCCGTATGGTCCTTTCCATAATGTTGTTAGACACTTAGAATAACAATCTGAGCCGATCAGTGGCAAAACAAGCACTTTTAGTGGACATACAATGACGGGGCGCAGTTGCCCTAAAGGATTACATTACAGCCCCTTTTGCTGCTGCCGGTGTTATACCATATTTGGTGACCCATCAGATTCCGTGACCTGCAGTGTTGGAAGCACTTAAATCCTTACTTAAGTAAAAGTATCCTATCAATACCATAATGTAAAAATACTTCATTACAAATCCTGCATTTCAAATCATACTTAAGTAAAAGTATAGAAGTATTACCAGCTAAATTTACTTAAAGTACTGAAGCAAAAGTGCCAATTTTGCAGTAAATCAGGCTGTGACTGATATATTAAAATGCTGCTTATGCATTCCCTCATCAGTATTAATGATGTACTTTGTTAAATTTATTTAGTATATCAGCACGACACTTTGGAACCTGAGAACTTCTTCCAACACTTCAGGTCACGAAATCTGATGGGTCACCAAATACGGTGTAACACCGTTACAGTGCTCTCCCTCAACACTGGACCAATTTCAAAAATTGTTGTCCCCATTAGTCACTTAGACACAAATAGATGGGAAAATAGGGTCCAGGTTGAAAAATCCCGAAGTTTCCCTTTAACCGAGCTTACTGCAAAATATATGATCTCACATGGATAACTAATAGGCCTAGTTACAATATAAAATATTTACTTAAAGTTGGTGTAACTTAAGAAAAATAGTTTGCGTAGTCCTAATCTTAACGCCACTTTTTCTTGCTTTTCCAATTTAGCTACAATTTTGTGTCATAACACATAAAAAGAGCTGACATGACTGTGGTGCCATTCACAGGAGGCGCAGTAACGTTGGATAATATTAAGCAGATAAATGGATATTTTATCAAAGAGGGGATGCAACTGCATTTTCTTTATCTGGTGTAACAAAAAATGATTATCTCTGTAACAAATGGCTGTTCTGGGGCTACAAAGAAATGGTGGCAATACTTGTGAAATATAGCCTGAATGCTGAGAAATGGATTACTTGTGAGTAACGAAGCCCGCAGACGCAGCGCGCTGACTGGTGAGCGAGCAGCAGCGAGCCGACCTGGTGCAGTTGTGTGAGGGCGCCGCTGGGTGAGTCCCTCTCTCCGCCGCCTCTGTCTCCACAGCTCCCTTTTCCTAAAGAAAAGAAGAGGAGAACTAGGTCCGGGGAGGAGGGCCGCCGCCATTATCGGAAAGCTGGCAGAAATACCACTTTCACACACGCAATCTGCTCATAAATCGACCAGGACGTGAACCATTTCTGTTGCAGCAGAAGCATATTTCAGACGAAACAAGGCGATTGCAACAAACTCACCGTTGTCTCGTGTGCGCGACCGGCCCAGCATTATGTGGGCACAACAATGGACAGAATAATTATTGAAAAAGCAACGTGGTGAACCGAGAAGAAGACGGCTAAGCAGATTTTTGTACGTCTGAATTTCTTATGAGGAAAAAAAACCCTTGCAAGAACAAAATCGGATCGTTCTATTATTTGGGATATTTATTTCTTCCTTTCGCGTGTTTAATTGCAACGCAAACAGTGATGCTGAACAGGAGAATGCAGGAATAGGTAACGGATATTTAAATCAAATAACCCCATCGCACAAACTGTAGTATTATCAGGATCAGCTGTGAATTGAGACGACCCATAGTGTATTCTGCGGCTTTATGCTTATGCACATCAGGCGGCGAGGGCTGCGGCAAGCGCTGGCCTGACAGATGCAAGAGGAGAAAGGGAGAAATGCGATGGTATGTACCCTGCATGCTCTCTCCTCTTATTTATGGGCTATTTCCTAGTGAAGCGGTGAGTGCTACACCCTAGACAGCTGGGTAAATAAATTCCCTGTCGGTGCGGAGAAGGTAGGCTATCCCAGATTTCGGCTCTGCAATTTCATTATGTAGACAGCAGGCCTGGCGTGGTCAGCCCCTCTCTGTGCACCCTAAAGACCATGTTAACTGTTAATCCTTTGCAAAACATATACGTTTCAAAATTTTTATCCAAGTAAGTAGATTATGTAAGTGAAATTGTTTGAAGGTGCGCTCGAGTAATCTGTATGTGTTTAGATGTTGCTAAATAGGGCAGTTTGGTTGTTTTTATCTGCAAATAACTTGTCTGCTCATTTGGGTATCAGGCCTAGCTCAGCTGAGCGGTGTGGACTGCCCATGGTTGCTTTTGACCCTGCCAAAGCTGTTTGTTTCTGGTCCCTTCATGTGACAGGTTATTCATTTCATTATAAGCTTATAATTCACATTTTGTCATGACGTCTGACTCCAGTGACTCATACACTCATTGTTGAAATGTTGCAGTTGGTCATTTCTGCCCCTCTATAGAAATTGTGTGCAGTTATTTGCAGAATGTAGTCAGTACTATAATAATGGTAGCATTAATCAATGCTGTAATAATAGTGGAAGCTTTAAGGGTCTTAACGGGGTGAGCAAGTTCAGAGATCTTTTTGCATAGATTGCACGTGTCTGACTCTGGTAATAAGTTCTTCATTCATTCACTGTTTTATCTTTCGAAATGAGGCAGATAGCCGCTGCTTCGTTTTGGTTGAAAAGGTGTTGAGTAAGGCTGAAAATGGAGACTGAGGTGCTTGTAAGATAGTCATTTTCATGCTTGTCACCCCACTCAGTGATCAGCTGACATTGTCATTTAAAGAGCACCACTCCCACCATGTTTTCTCATAAGATTAATGTAATCATTTTGATCATGGTTTGGTATTATAAGAATTTATCATGAAATGACTGGACTGGAGCTGAAATCAATATAAGATGAATTGATAACAATTTCGATTATCAGTTAAGTAATTTATCTTGTAAAGCAGAAATGCCAAAAAATGAATCGGCTCAGCCTCTTAAATGTGAGTATTTGCTGGTTTTGTTAGTCTTCTATTATTGTAAATTGAACAAAACAAACAATATGAAGATGTCACCTTGGCCACTGGGAAAATGTGATGTGCATTTTTAACTCTTTTCTGACTTTTTTTTTTAAACAAATGATTAAGTTATTAGATAAGAAAAAAATAATCACCAGATTAACCAACAATGAAAGTATTTTTTAGCCACAGAGTGGTATATTAATGAAATTTGCAAATATCCTGTCAGCATGCTGCCTCATTTAAAATGGTATTTACTGTAGTTTTGCCAATCCATTGCCTATATCAGGTGATGCTATCACTGGTTGGCATTGCTGAACTCACACTTGTTACAGACAAAGACAAAGTGTTTGACTTGATACATGATCTAGGGCATAGTCATGATCATGGATAGTAATTAAAGCCTAATAACTAGTTGAACTGAGAATCATTTGTTGTTCTTAAACAATATACTAGCCTCAATATGATTAGGTATACAAAGGAAATGGACACAAAATAGAATAAAATCTGCCACTTTTCATTCTCTTATTCCATGATTAGATTGCTTAGTTATTAAGAAGGATAGTAATTTAAAAAGGCCCTATGCAAAGTTGAAAATTTTATGAGCAAAAATTAGGGCTGAAACTAATGACTATTTTCTCAGTTATTTGTAAAATGTCAGAATATAATGAAAAAGGCACCTCACAATTTCCAAACAACAGTACAAAACCCAGAGATATTCAGTTTTCTACCGTATATGACAAAGAAAAGCATCAAATCCTCACATTTGAAAGGCTGGAAACAAAACGTTGGACATTTTTGCTTGAAAAATAACTTTGTCGATGGACTAATTGATTAATGTTTGCATCTTTAGCAAAATTAATGTCCATTACCAAATATAGTAGTGTGTTTTAATAATATGTTTTTATTTTATCATAGTTACCTAGTATGACCTAGGTTTAACAGTCTGACATTTGACCCATTGGTTAATGAAGTTATTTCCCTTTTTAATCCAAAATGTATTTTTGTTTATTGTCCAGTTTAGCTGTCTGATTTCTTTTTTGTTTTGTTTTGTTTTTTTGACAGGATCTGACTCATAAAAGGAATGAATGAAAAAACCCCCGGCTCTTTTTTAAAATTGGTACCCTGCAGAAGAAACTGAAATCTGATCTCCTCTGCGGATCAGCAACTTTATGGACAAACATTCAAGTGAACTCCTTTATACAGTGCCTGTTTATGGCAGGATGAGCGTCAGAAGACTATGATGGCGAAAAAGCAAGATGTCCGATCGCCCATTTACAACCTCATTGTGGTGGGTTTGTCAGGCACAGAGAAAGAGAAGGGGCAATGTGGGGTTGGAAAATCCTGCTTGTGTAATAGGTTTGTACGGCCTAGTGCTGATGACTTCTACCTGGACCACACATCAGTGTTGAGCACCAGTGACTTTGGGGGTCGAGTGGTTAATAATGATCACTTTCTGTTTTGGGGGGAGGTGTCACGGGTTCTGGAGGAGGGGCCTGAGTGCAGAATGCATGTTGTGGAGCAAACTGAGTTCATTGATGACCAGACATTTCAGCCACACCGTAGCACTGCTATGCAGCCCTACATCAAACGGGCAGCCGCAACCAAGCTGGCATCAGCAGAGAAGCTCATGTACTTCTGCACAGATCAGCTGGGCCTGGAGCAAGACTTTGAGCAAAAACAAATGCCTGAGGGCAAGCTGCAGGTTGATGGCTTCCTGCTATGTGTCGATGTCAGCAGGGGCATGAACCGCAACTTTGATGACCAGCTGAAATTTGTCACAAACCTATATGGTCAGCTTAGCAAGACTAAAAAGCCCATTGTGCTGGTCCTCACCAAATGTGATGAAGGAGTTGAGCGCTATATCAAAGATGCACATACCTTTGCTATCACTAAAAAGAGTCTACCAGTAGTTGAGACATCTGCACGCTCAAATATAAATGTGGACCTTGCTTTCCTCTCTTTGGTTCAACTTATTGATAAGAGCAGGGGCAAGCCCAAGATCATTCCTTACTTTGAAGCCCTAAAGCTCCAGAGTCAGCAGATAGCTTCGGCCAAGGATCGCTATGAATGGTTAATCAACCGTATAGTAAAGAATCATAATGAAACCTGGTTAAACACCAGTCGACGCATGAACACCTCCCCAGAGTACAAAGAATATGTCTTCTTGGAGGGAACAGCTAAATGCAAGAAGCTTTTTCAACAGCATGTATACCGTCTGAAGCAAGAACATATTGAGAGGCGTCGCAAAATATACTTGAGCACTCTTCCTTTAGCACTTAGTTCCTTGGTGCCTGACCTTGATGAGATAGATCAGCTGAGCTGGTCCGGGGTACAGAAGGTTCTAGAGTCCAAGCAGCACTTTGCCCACTGGTTTGTTGTTCTGGAGGACTCTCCATGGGAGGACACGTCTCACATTGACAACATGGAGGATGAGCGAATCCCTTCAGACCTGCTGGAGACTGCAGAAGCAGAGGAAATATTTAATGCCCACCTGGAACATTTGCGCAATGAGTGCAGACGGGCAGAGATGAGGCTGGAGTTTAAACAGAAGTTAGCTTCCTCTCCCTTTGTCACACCTGGTAAACCTTGGGAGGAAGCCCGCAGCTTTATCATGAATGAAGAGTTCTACCAGTGGCTTGAGGAGCCAGAGTACTTGGACCTGTACAACCGCCATCAGAAGGAGATCATTGACCGTGCTAAAGAAGACTTCCAGGAGCTCTTACTGGAGTACTCTGAGCTTTTTTATGAGCTTGAGGTGGATGCCAAGCCAAGCAAGGAGAAGATGGGGGCAATTCAGGAGGTTTTAGGGGAGGAACAGAGGTTCAAGGCACTACAAAAGCTTCCAGCTGAAAGAGATGCTCTAGTATTGAAGCATATCCACTTTGTCTATCACCCTACAAAGGAGACCTGCCCTAGCAGTCCTCACTGTGGAGACTCTAAGATTGAACAACTCCTAGTTTCACGTTTCCCCACTTGTTACCCCTTTTTTGATGTGAAAGCTCATTTTGGGGACACCAAGGCCGACAGAATTAATCTTGTCATATTGGGGAAGGATGGACTGGCCAGAGAATTTGCCAATGAGATTAGGGCTCTCTGCACAAATGATGACTGGTATGTGTTAGATGGGAAGATGTATGAGTTGACACTGCGACCTATTGAGGGAAATGTACGTCTTCCAGTAAATTCCTTCCACACCCCGACTTTCACACCTCACGGATGTCTGTGTCTGTATAATTCAAAAGAGTCCCTCTCCTATGTGGTTGAAAGCCTTGAGCGACTTAGAGAATCAACTCTGGGACGAAGGGATAGCCAGCTAGCACAGCTGCCAACATCACTGCTTCTAGTCACCAAAAGAGGCGTAGGATCATATGTGGATATTGGTGGAGAAACTGCCTTAAACCTAATAACACAGGGACAGCAGGTTGCAAGGAGACTGCAGTGTAGCTTCTTAGACCCAGCCTCCCCTGGTGTGGGCTATGGCCATAACGTCAATGAGACTCAAATCAACCAGGTGCTGAGGAGCCTTCTGGATATTAGGAGGAGCACATCCTTTAGTAGCAGCTCCCCACCACTCCTCCCTGAGCCTCCAGGTCTCAGAGACTCTCCTCATCAGCCGGCCCCAGAGGCAGATCTTCGCATTGTCATGTGCTTAATGTGTGGAGACTCCTATGACATTGAGCAGCTCCTGTCCCCTTTCCTAATGCATCAGCACTGCAGGCCCATGTCTAATAGTGGCACTTCTGTATTGCTAGAGCAGACAGTTGGTGGACACAAGCTGGCTATAGAGCTCTCTCTGCTCTCATACCATGCCTCCTTCACTTTGCGGAAGAGCAGGTTGGTACATGGCTACATCGCTGTGTACTCGGTCACCCGAAAAGCTTCCCTGGAGACCCTGTGTGCATTCTTGTGTGAGGTTCAGGACATCATCCCAGTCCAACTGTTGGCAGTGGGAGATAGCCAGGCAGAGCTCACTGATAGTGACTATGCCCGTGAACAGCAGATCCAGGGGGAAGAACTAGCCCATGAGATTGAGGGTCGTTTCAACAGCGTGGTTTGTGGATCTGGGGGTGTGGTAGGAGGCCTGCACAGGATAGAAATGTTTCATCCTTTTCTGATGGAGGTGGTTGAGAAACGCAACATTGTGGAAGCCACACACATGTACGACAATGTTGCTGAAGCATGCACCAATGAAAATGTGTACTCCCCACGCTGTAGTTCTCCCAGTCCTGTCACCATGTTCCTGGATTCAGAGGATGATGTAGAGCCATCGCCACCGTACTATGATGGCACACTCACTTCTCACAGTGGGGGCTTCAACCTGCCTGACTTAGATTCCAGTGACATTTCTGTCATCTCCGATATCAGAGACTTTGAGAACAAACTCAACAACAAATTGCCCCCCCAAGTGAGAGTTAAACCGGGTGTCACTTTTGACTTCCGGAAGGTGAGTCGCAACCCATACATAGATACACTGGGACACCGTCGCTCCCTACCCTCTGCTGTTACCTGGGTTCCTGGTGGGGATGTGGGCTATGATCCCTCAGACTATGCTGAACCCATTGATGCTGTTTCAAAACCCCGCCCTAGCAATGAAGAAATCATCTACTCAGTGCCACATGACAGCACACAAGGCAAAATCATCACCATCCGCAACTCCAATAGGATGCACTCCAATGGAAATGGCTCAGACAGTGAAGCCGACAGCAGCTCTCTTGAGCGAAGGAGGAAGTTCTCAGCAGCTGGGGTGAAGCCTCGCCTTTACCGGGACCGCTCCAAGCGTCTTGGCAAGTTCAGCAGCTTTCGCACGAGCTTCATAGGCAGCGATGATGAGATGGGAGCTCTTCCAAAATCCAAGGAAGATGACTTTGGGACCCTGAAAGGCGAAAGTCTGGTTAATGAGGAGAGTGAGGACCCAAAAAAGAGGAACATTCTCAAGAGCCTGCGACGAACAGCCAAGGTGTGTATTACCATCTTCTTCCACAGAAGAAGTAGCTCCATGACCTCATATAGAAATTACTGTTAATTAATGATTACTTGTTTAACAGTTTTCTTAGATCTTGCCCTCATTAAAAACTGCTGTAATTTTTATCGATATAATTGTGATATTATAGATGCCATAAAAACATTTAGGATGTTTTAAACCTCACTGTTGAGTACCTGTAACACTGTAAGTACACAGTTGCTACGTAAACAGTATTAGCAGGTTTCAACTGTGGTAATGTCTTGACATTACATTTGTGACTGAATGCGAGTTCTGTGTCTGTCTGTCTTCGCAGAAAACAAGACCAAAGCCCCGTCCAGCTATTCCCAAGCCCCCGGAGAGCAATTACTTTGGGGTCCCCCTAGTGAATGTGGTATCTCCAGACAGACCTATCCCACTCTTCATTGAGAAGTGTGTCCGCTTCATTGAGACAACAGGTAAGTTGTTTTGTTTTATAATCCTTTTTTAACTACTGTTAAGGAGCAGTCCATTGTGCTGTTGTGTATGTGATGTTTGCAAAATTAAATTTTAAGCTTTACTCTGTCAATGGTCATTTATCAGTTTTTATTCTTTACTATAAATAAATATATTTCATGAAATTAATGTTATTGAATAGTCACCTATGTAAACATGCTTATTGTTAGAACTAAACCAGTGCACCTGTTCATGACCACAGTGTGATGTGAAAGTTATACAAAGGTTTACTCAGCTAAGTACTGCTCCAGAAACTGCCAGCATCTATATTGTCATGTCTGTTTGCAATGGGGCTAATGAAGTGTTTGTGCTTTGCTTGTTTCCCACTGTGCACCCCACCCACCCTCCCTCCCCATGTCTTCCCTTTTTCTCTGGTGTGCTCTTTTTTCCTCAGGCCTGAACACAGAGGGTTTGTACCGTGTAAGCGGGAACAAGTCAGAGATGGAAAGCATGCAGAGGCAGTTTGAACAGGGTGAGTTGCTCATCTGACTTGTTTGAACCAGCTGTTTGACATATAATTATATGGCTACTTAATCAAAACATAAACAGAGAGTTACCAAAGGAAAGTGACATGCAACTGATTGTTCGGTCCTGATGACAGCTACTACTGATCTGTTCATTTTCTCTGATCCCTTTTATCTCTCTCATTCTCCTTGTGCAGACCACGGATTAGACCTAGTGGAGAAAGACTTCTCCATAAACACTGTGGCTGGAGCCCTCAAAAGCTTCTTTTCTGAGCTGCCTGAGCCCCTGGTGCCTTGTGCTCTGCAGGTGGACCTATTGGATGCTTTCAGTAAGCAAACATTGCTGGGCTGGGAGGGTCTTGACTGGAACATAAAAAGATTATTTCTTTAGGAGGGGAGAGGGTAGGGAAGATTTTGTGAGACCTGCTTTGCTCTGTATTAGGTGTTTCAGTGTTGACAAGAATCATTTTCATGGTAGAACAGCGAGATGTGTCGGCTTCAAATTACTCTGTGCGATGATGAGTTTTAATAATGACTTGTCTCTGTGTGTACAGAAATCAATGATAGAGAACAGAGGCTATACACCATGAAGGATGTCCTGAGGAAGTTCCCCAGGGAGAATTATGATTCCTTCAAATATGTAGTGAGCCACTTACACAAGTAAGTTCCCCGTCTACTTTTTAAAATCACTTTATGGCTTTGTTGATCTTCTGGTGGTAGACACCCATCTGTTTTTGCTGTACCATATGATGAGAATGAATAAATTTGTGTGTTTTTCCCAGGGTGAGCCAGCTGAGCAGGGTGAACTTGATGACCAGTGAAAACTTGTCCATCTGTTTCTGGCCCACTCTGATGAGACCAGACTTCTCCACTATGGACGCCCTGACTGCCACACGCACCTACCAGACAATCATCGAGACCTTCATCCACCAGTGTGCATTCTTCTTCTACAACCAGCCCTTCCTTGACTCCCCCACCGGCCTGGCAGGCCTCCCTGCCTCACCTACCACCACCCTCACTGGGAGCTCTGCCTACTCTTGTTACCGCTCCTCTCCTCCCCACACCACCACGCACTTCAGCCCCCTGCAGCAGTCCCCGCCCACCACCCCCCAGTCTCCTCTGCAGTCCCTGCTCCCTCCCCTCCACCAGCACCCCCACTCCCACCACTCCCCTGCTGAACAGGAGACACTGTGAGAGACAATGAAACCACGTGTGCCCATGATGATGCTGGACCTTATCACCAACACACACACACACACACACACACACACACACACACACATACACACACACACACAAACACACACAAAACCCATGTGCACTTGCACACTACATTTTTGATCATGGACAACCTAGATTATGAAGAGAGGGGATAGGAAGTGTCTGAGAAACTTCCCCAACCTGCTATTTGTATCCATACTTGTGCGCATCAGGGTAGGCTACCGTTATCAGTGACTCTTCCTCTGCCCTCTGTGACCCTGATCTTCTGGAATTTGACGTCAGGTCAGAAGTGGAGGACAGAGGGCGCTGTCACTGCAAGCCTCTCTTCTGTCAGCCACCACTTATCCTACACTACCAAGAAAGAGAAACCTCTATGCCAAGCTGGAAGACATGATTTGTGGCTACCATGTTTTTATCTGTGTAAAACTGTTTTAGTTTTTTTTTTTTCTCATGAAAGTACTGCCACTGGATTTATAGACTGTTCCTCTGTAGGTCCTTTGGGCAGCAGTTTGCTCCATATAGCAGAGGTTCTTCTGTGTCTGCCTTTGGGGTTTCTCTCATCGGCTCTACTTGAGGGGTCAGCATGGGGAGGGAAGGGAAAGGGGTGGTGGGAGGGTAAGGTGGGCGGGGGGGTACACATCCAGGGATGCACTTTAATGATCACTGTTGTTTTCCCTCAAAAAGTTTTTTTTTGACATACTGTTTTCTTGTGTGTTTTTAATTTCACAGCTCAAACAGCCATACCCATTGCCTCTACAGAGCTCTGGCAGATCAAACTTTGTTTACATCAAACTTGTTTTTGTATCCACAAACTTATCTGAAGCACTTTTTGATAGTGTAGTGTTCAATTTGAAGAAATGCCACATTGATTACTTGTCCATATTGTTTTTTTTTTTAGTGGTTGAGTGTGGCATCAGTGCAGGCTTGTGAAACAAGATCCTTTTGTAAAAACTTACGTTCTTTAAGTTGATCCACAAGTCCCTTTTTTAGGTTGATAGGAATCTACTCATATTCCTCATTCATCCAGCCATGTGAAACATAGTTTTCTTTTAGCGTTTGTTCTCTTTCTAGCTGTCAGTTGATCAGATTGGATGTTTAGGGAAGTTTGGTTTATTTAGGCCATTATAATATCAATGAAGACTTTGCCTGCCATCAGTCAAGTGAAGGAGACATTTTTCCATTGTTCCATCTTTGAATGTGTAACCTAGTCATACCATAACATAACTGTTGCAATCTGGTGTCCATGGAAACCACACGCTTGAAACATGATAGGTTGCTGGATGTGTTGCCGTGGCTGTCTATCGAACCAAGCTCTGTATTCATCTAATATTAAGGACCTTTTAATTCAGAAGGTTTAGTATTCTTGACGTACTATTACCGCTAGTCCTGCTATACAATACAATGATCAAGTAGAAACTGAATTTTTGTGGATGGGGCACATTTCAGGAAGCACCACCGGCCATTTCCCTGCTCTAGTGAAGTAGTAGTTTTGTGCTGGCATATTGTCCTCCCTTTCATGGAAAACAAGCAGCACTTTTTGAGTGGTAGCACTGTTAATGAAGACCTATGATTTTAACCCTTAAACTAGTAAACAAGTAAAAAAAAAAAAAAAAAAAAAAGGACAACCAGACAAACAAGTTCTGGATGATTGTGGCTCTGTTATGGTTCTTGGTTGCAACCCAACCAGATTTGCTAGATCATTGGTTGTATTTGGGATCATCACTTAACTGGTACTTTTGGAATCGCAATGCTGTTGGAAGTCAGTCATTTTATGTGTTCATCAGACTAAACTGAGGGATCTTCTTAAACTGCTCAGAGCTGTAAGCTGTAACATTAAGACTGGCACAGAACCAACCAAGCAACTGTCCCCTTGTAACACAATTCATGGGAGTATATAACCTTACTGCACCGCTTAAACTTCTGACACAACCATGGCAAATCTGACACTCAATGAGCAAAAAGTGAGCGCATACTACTCTATAATGGTTGTTTATTTGTATGTTGGGGAACACCACCCTTTAGTCAATGGTAGAAAACATTTCTAGTGTGTATTTCAATGATCGAAAGTCCATTTTTACAATTTTTGTGAATGGTTCAAGGCCACTTAAGTTTAGTGCATGATTTAAAAACACACCGAGGGGAGAAGGATGAAAGCCTCTCCCTGTTTTAAAACATGAAATTAGAACAAAACAAATACTAAAGAGAAATAGCTGAAACGTGAAAGTTTATGTACTGTGCACCAAGAGCAAACCATGGAATTTGTCTGACTGAGAATAGTGTTTGAAGATGAAGGCCTTATGTGAACTGTATAATAGTTAATAAATTAAATCTTGTAAAATTGTCCCTGGCTTTCTTGTGGTGCCTGTGTATGCGTGTTTCATTGATCCTTTTGCAGTCCGAGAGTTACCTCGTTTATGTCAGATTTTGTGAATCTCAAGTTTGAAATGAGATTGGAGCCTCACAGTTAAAAATGTCATTTTCTGATTATAATTTACACGCACAGTAGCAGTTAGATTGATTAATATTGTGACAACAATGGGGCCCGAGGAATTAACAATATCAAGCACATCATTCTGTTGATTAAAAATGTCACTATTATGCACAAATGGAGAGGAAGTGCCCATGACAGTTTTTGAAAAGCCCTATTGCACCCTGTTGCCATCTGACAATATGTTAGACAGGCTATTATTATCTACAATTACCACTGGAATAGTGCAGTGTGGTTTTCTGTTTTCCTGATTGACAACTTGGTAAACAAACACAGCAAGGCATGAATACACGGCTGCTGCTGTGTGCTGTATCTGGTACATCATTAACAAATAATCTCTACTGAAACATGACTTCACCAGCATATTGTCTGCAAAGATAATTAATCTGTGTAAAACACAATATCTCTACAATGGATGCATCCTTCCAATAAACAAGCTTAATTCTAAAATTACATGCAGAAAGAGTTCTGCTGTAGTAACTAGAAGCTGTAGTATTTGGACACTGTTGCAGGCGACTCTGAAAAACATCAATTATTCACTGCATATCCGTCATGAGTGGCTGAACTCTTTTGGTAGAATACCTTCGTCACAGTATCTGTTATCCTCTGTGCAGGGGGCAGACATTATAATGTTATGACGCCATCTTGTGGTTGGTGTCCTTTAGTGTCAGCTGTTGTCCAAATGGCTTCAGCCAAATAGTAGAGAGCTGAATCAGAGTTGCTGTCTGTACTGTGTAGGAACTTTACTAATCTATGCTTACTATATGTAGATACATGCCAGATATATGCCATACTGTTTCTCCAGTCTAGACATATTTTCTGCATATTTTCACACATGAAAAAGCACATATGAGTCATTCGTTGGATCACCCACTTTCATGTTTTGATAGCGATAAGAATTCAAATCTGTCAGAGGTCACTGGCAAGACGGCACTTGGCAATGTATTTGTCCAAATACTATGTACATTATACTGCATCTACAGCATGTTCTTCTGTAGGCGTGTTTACTTACAAATGAGTATAAATGACACATTCAGACATTGTAAATTCACATTGAGTATTGCTTTTGGTTTAGCCAATTTCATACTGGATAAGTATTTATATTTTCATATAATCTATTCTTGTAGTACTAGCTGAGAGCGATTATCAACTCCAAATACTTTCTTTACTTTTACTCTCTTCCCATCTCATCTCAGGTCCTGACCTGCATGAACTGCTGCTTTAGCTGTTTATCTTAATATGAAAGCATTCAGATGATATGCAAACAAACCTGTTGAGAATGACAGAAGCCGTGACGTATGAAAGATAGCTTTATTGCACAAGGTGTTAGAATGATCTTTTTAGTTTTTGCTTTCTTTTCATAGAAAATGTACTTTTGAACACAAGCAATTGCTATAACAAGCAACTCAAACAAATGTTTGGGATACCCTCAACATTTTTTTTTTTAGTTTTTGATTTTCATACATTTTTTCCTTCAATTTTTCCCTTTTAGCAAGCATGCAATGACTTTTTTGAGGATGAACAAAATACAAAATAATAATAATAAAAAAAAGTAAATAGGACAAATGACGACATCAAAAGACCTTTAAAAAAGAATAAAAATTCAACAAATTAGTATCAAAAACATAAAGGGAAAGAAAAATGTTTTTTTGCCCATTTCAGAAGTAAAATATTTTATTTTTGATACTATTTCAATTTTGAAATTGGGGCATTCAACCCTGATGTGTCCCCTGATTTATTCTGACGAAAATAGCTCTTCATACAAAACTGTGTTTTATGTACAAGACTTAATCTATAAACAACACTGACAAAGGTAGAGATGATGGATCTAGTATGTTTAGGGTAGTGATTTTTTACTTTAATTTATCTGAACAGGGGAAAAGGACAGGAGCCTGAATGCTTCAGGTTTACAGACCGACTCCAGTCCAGTATATACACAATAGTAATTTGTGTGACCAAAAGAGCTACGAGTCCCTGATTTCACTTGGCTGAACTGGTTTTAGCCACAGGCCGCATACCATAGTACTGTTTGACCTCTGGAACCAAAATTTTGACAAAACCCCAAACAAATTATAATGAATATTCCAAATCAAAATGAACAGACCAACAAATAAACCCCTCCCCTAAACAAACAAACAAAGCAAATGGATAAAGAAATATAAACCACAAAACACTATCATGGAGATGCTTCAGAAAGACATTCCAATAGGTTCTTGTGTGAATGTACAATAGCGCAAAATGGAGGGAGATGGAGATAAAGAAAGTGGGACATATACAGTACTTCAGACAGGGCAACAACAAAGATATCAATTTGAGTGAACATTATATAATTTTCAAAACTGAACTCCCTGACATATAACATCTCTCAACATTATATTATTTTACTTCATTCACATCATGACTGGGATTCCTTCAGCTAGTTGTCTTTCTTTCTTTCTTTCTTTGAAGAGCAAAGGTCGGCTGAGTGACATTGAGGCTGACTGAGAAGTTGGTGGGATGATAACTGTCACTGTGTAGTGGTCAGTTTCTGCCGTTCATGCTACAAACAGAGGCTTTAATACTGTATCATAACTCCAGACTGTGACCACTTTGCAGCAGCCATGACACTGATTTCCCTAAAACCAGGAAGGTTAAAATTTATTCACCCAGTCAGCCTGCCTTTTCAGGAAGTGAAATTAAAACTAAGTAGCCTATCTTGCTTTTCCCATCTCGACATAGGGACACTTTCTGTCCGCACACAGAAACACTTTTCTTAGTCGGTCTACATACAGTAGCATACAGAACATCCTGTATATATACTAATCTTTTTTCTTTCTTTAGTCCAACCTTTTTTAAATTTCTTCTTATTTAAATTTCATGATTGAGCGATTGTCTCGTTCTTAAATTTGACATTAAATTGCTGTATATACTACTACACTATTGTAGTACATACAATTTATACTTTGTCATAATTTCACTTAAATGTCAATAATATACCTACATAGAAATATATATGTAAATTCTTTATAATACCAAATATTCTCTATTTGTAATGTGAGAAATTATAGCTGGTTCATTTGGGTTGTCATGATGGTTTGTTTATAAAGTTAGACACTGTTCAGCTGGAGAGAGATGTGTGGAGAACATTACGGAGATATAATTTTTTTTATCCTTCTTGGAAGTGAACCTGAATAATTTCTTTTGGATTAACCGTTAAGAGAAAATCTGCCAATAGCTATTTGGGACTTTAAGAGACACATAGAGGGTGAAAGATACAGTAAGAATAGGGAACTTAACTGGAAGTCCTGCAAATTGACAGTAATACTCAAACTATGGAGGACAGTATGTGTGTGCGTATGAGAGACAGGATGGCCACACAGCTTCATACTGGCTATCGTAGTCCTCATCATCATAAACACAGAGCTTTTAGCTCCTCAATTATAGTCAATATTTCCAAATGACCACAGAATCGATTCCTGTATTTTTTTGCTGTGTGACTCCCACGAGAACTGAGTGGAGCTGAGCACCAGCCGGCTGGAACTGTTAGTTGGAGTTAGTAGTTCTTTTATAGAGTCCCAGGTGAACATGAAAAAGTAAGGTTAGCTGGGTCTCTGTCTGGGAGAACACCTATCCCGAGGAAAATTAGACAGGACGCTGGGCAGTTCACCATTAGTTGGGTTTAAAGAAAGGTGGTTGCATGCCCTTTCTGGCCCAGACTAAAGAGTACCAGAGTGGGGCTGGCTGAGGAGTGGGACAGCAGTGCATGTCTGTGCAAGAGAACGGACTACACCAGTGTGTATGACTTGGAGTAGGCCCCCACACTCTGTTTCTGCAGTCTCCCCAGTGCAGAGGAGCTGCTCTCTAGCAGCGAGTCTCTGGAGCCCCCCACCTTGTTACTGTTGGTGGGGTTGCTGCTCGTGCTGGAAGTGGAAGCTGTTGCTGCAGTGTTGGAGCTGGGCATGGTGAGAGTCCTTTGGGGCAAGGTGGCAGTGCCTGAGCTCGCACCCAAGCTGCCCAGCCCAGAGTGGCCCAGCGTCAGGGCCTGCTGCTTGGCAGGGTCTAGAGTCTTGTGACGGCCCTGGGTGTGATACGCCCTTTGCGTCAGGCTGCGGATAGAGGCTTCCCGCGGTGGCACAGCTGGGCACGGGTCATGCAGCTCCCCTTGCTTGCGGAAGAATGGGTCTGTCTTCATGTAGAGGGGTAGGTTGCAGAATTCACCTGAGAAAGACAAAATAAGAGTCAGGACAAGACCATACAATGTAGTCATTTTGAATTACAAAAGGCATTTTCATCGTGTTGTCATTTCAACTGCTTAAATTAATGATTTACATAAATAAATTTGGCCTAGCTGATGATACAATGATACTGTGTCAATAGGGACTAAGTAGTACGGAGTCTATATTGAACACATGCTTCCTTGTGTAGCTTGAGTCATTCTTGGCTGTTGTTTGTAGGTAATTACTGTGTGATAAAAATAAAAAAGACTTTTTATTTAACTAGGATCATTCATAGTGACAGTGTCATTCCCTGGTCTTAAATGAGGTTTACCTATTTATCTACCGAATTACCAATTCAACCTCACTCTGTATTGGCTTTTGTTTGGTATATATTTCTTTGGCTTCAATTCTAGCATCTTTGTGCTGTTTTGTTAAGGGAAGAAATTGTTTTTTTTCCATTTTAAGTCACTGCAAATATAATGTGTACTTCTGGTTTAGCTGTCTCTGGCTCCATTTTACTCCCTGTTTGTATCAGGGTATCATTGGGTCACAATACAGAGGCAGAAGAAACAAAAATCTGAGGTCTATATTGAGTGTACTACACGTGACTTGAGTGCAAAACACCATAACAATAACCATGTATTATCAAAGGTATTAAAACAAGAAAAAGAAGGAGTTCTCGTCCTTTACTACTTACTTTTGTTAGCGCGGTGGGGAATGGGTACAGCCACATTTTTACCGCGGTCATAGTCCTGCGGTTTGGGTGGTGAGGCAGTGAAGCGGCAGATGCCAGGTTCAGACGGCGTGCTGAGGGAGGTCATGCTGTCTGCAGGGTCATTGGTTCCTGTGGTCATTTGGTCAGAGGAACTGTCGGAGATGAAACACTCTGTAATGGTGAACTTGGCATGCTGCAGGTGCTCCTCCAGCTTGGCGTGCTCATAGGCCCTCGCCAGCTCCTCATAGGTGGAAGAGGCGCTCTCTGTTGATACCATGCTGTTGCGTCCCTTATCTGGAAAAACAGAAATACATAATTTTGGAAACAGTTTCCTTAACTTCTGCTTTTTGTGAATGCAAAGGTTATGCTGTCTAAGATAAGAGCTCATATAAGTCAAATGTTTAGTTTCCTTACATTGGCTTCCATGAGGTTTGATTGATTTCCATCATGCTATGGTGTATTTGTACATATGCCTCTAGATTGTGCTTTCATTTTACTAATTTAAGCTATAGATTGTTCATTCTTTTCCTAAAATACTACTACCCCTTGGTGTAAAAAATAGAAATTGGAAATGTAAATGTACATAGTAGTAGTAGTGTCACTGTGTCAGTGGTACTGGCTGGGGTTTACTCACCTGTGTCTTGGGAGAGGCTGGCGCTGTAGCTGTCACTCTCAGTGGCCGTGATGCCATGAGAGCCCATGGTCCGCCAGTCTGAGGTCAGAGTTCGAGCAGAGGCTGTCGACTGGCTCTGACTTGGTCGGCTCAGGGTCCACTGGCTGGAGTACCTGTTCCTGGAGCTGTGAGCTGATTTTATGCTCTTCCTGGACACAGGATCTGAGAGAGGTCACAGTGATCAGAGAATAGCTTGGTAGTACAGAGACTGTGTATCCATGTATTGATTGTCATTGGTTAACTGTCTTCTCATCTTTATGACTGAAGTGGATGTAAGTGAACACATGAGTCAATAAGCTTTCGCCCGGATTTACCTGCTTAACGTATTTCATGTCTTAATTGACAAGTAAAACAAACTCACTCGTGCCAGGGCGGATGTCTGACATGTCAATCAAAGGCCCTGAATTCTGGATAAGAGCCTGATGGTGAAGAGACACGCCTGTGCAGAAGTTCTGTGGATTCACTGATTGGCTGAACTCAGTGTCTGTCACGGGCACCGCTGCCTTGTCCTCTCCTGTTACAGGTAAGAAATTAGCAAATACAACAGTTATAGAAAAAATAATGTTAATTATCTGATATAGGTTACTAGAAAATGACATGCTTGTGTTTTTGTCAAGTGTAGCCACATGCCTATCTGCTTGATGCCTTCCTTGTCCTCAATGAGCAGCTGAACACGTGGGATGTCAATATGGAGCCTCGGTCCTTGAGGAGGGCCCTTCACAGGAGTGTCTATACTGCGATTGTTCTTGCTGCACACACACATGCACACACACACACACGGAAACAACACATTTAGTCAGACTTACTGTATAAGGTTTTCAAAACATGTAGACCTGTAGACACAGTAGACATACAAGATGTCTCTTACCTGATAAGCATCTCAGCAAGGCTCTTAGCATCTAAAAGGAGACAATATCTTAATTAGATTATAATTGGCTGTAAGGATTATCATTTCAACTTGTCACTCTATGTTACATTAATCCATTACACACAATACCATTGATCTCTCTCTGAGCTCTCACTTTTCCTTTCTCTCACCTCTGAGTCGTTTAAGCCTCTTCTCCTTGCGTTTCTTGCGGATAATGAAAAGCAAAGCAACACCCAGAGTAACCAGGATGACAGGAGAGCCGATGGAAAACAGCTTTTTCACATCATCCCCTTCTCCGCGTGCTGATTTAATGGGAGGGATTGTACCTATGGAGAGTAAAGGGAAGAAAATGAGAGATTTAATACAGAAAAGTCAGTGAGAGAGGTAGAGATGACAGAAGACGGGCTACTGAATCAGTAGTCTATAGGTGACACACTGTATGATACACTTACTGCCATCATAGTCAGTGGTGGCAAACTGGGAACTCTGATTGCCACATCCAGCACTGTTGCAGGCCTTCATTTTCAGCTCATACCAGGTGGCCTCACGCAGCTCACTGAGAAAGAGCTGACTGGTGGAGTTGGCCTTGAGGCTCTGCCAGGCCCAGGTACCTTTGGGCCTAAAGTCCAGCATCAAGTCAGTGATGGGGCAGCCGCCGCTGGTCCAGCCCTGCAGATTGAGACCCGCATGTGTGGAGTTGATGTGGGTGAGCAGCGGCTGATCCTTGTTGAACACCGGCTCTATAGAGAGGACGAGGTCAGAAGGAGGTTAGTAATGCCAACAAAGCAATATTGTACAGCTGCATTTCCTTGTAATGCTTCTCATGTATCACTTTCCCTGATTGCAAACTCTTAGTCACAGGAAAGATTGTCAGAATTTATCGAATTTGTTGCACTTTTGATCCTCTATAATTTCATGTAGAGACTGGGACTTCATCTCATTTCATATCACAGCAGCACAGCTATTTTGAGGCAGCTGTTACTAGTAATGTTAAGTAGTAATTTTCTGGGAGGAAAAAAACACACACATGAATTCTATATATAAAAATGTTTTCACACACTAACATTGACTAATCTTGCGTATTGTGAGGGGGTAGTAGGCAAATTACCTTAAAACAAACATCAAATAGGAGGAAAAAAACAAGCAAGATTTAAAATTCAAGATTTGTCAAATTGGCCATTTAAGGTGAGTTATGTTCAGCAACTACAATTTTTTTAAATGGGGTCCCAGAGTTACAGTCTATCTAACTACCATTCCTCACCTCTGCCATGTGTTTTAGCCTCAATGATCTCACTGATGCGCCCTGAGCCCACGCTGTTCTTGGCAGCCAACTTGACCTTGTACCACGTTCCACAGCGCAGATTGTCCAACCTGAAGGAACGTTCGCTGGAGCTGATGAACACATCCCTCCATTCCTCTGTGTTGTCCACAGAATACTGCAGCACAAATCCTGCAGAATCACACATCACAAGCTTCATGTCAAACACAAGTACTTCGAAACAACTGCTGCAAATCCAAATCATTTAAGACTGTGGAGGATGTTTACTGCTGCTACATCTGTTGGACACCAGGGGGCAACAATCAGCCACAATCAGCTCTAGTTTGCCTACTTCTTACCCAGGAACATTAAGCTCATTGTTTACACTGTTGTGTGCAGCATTAGTACAACTGACAACAGCTGAAGCACACTGAACAGGATCTGTCACGTAAAGTATTATTTTTTATGAGACATCTGCAAGGCGGGCAGGTGTTTCTCTGTTCACAGAAAGTCTTGTATACCTCTGATGGAGCTTCCACCGTTGTCCCCAGGGATCCAAGCCAGGGTGATGGAAGAGGTGGAGGTGGTGGAGACAGTCAGACGGGGCTGGTCAGGAGGAACTGGATGTACAAAAACAGACAGTGACTCACCAACTGAGCAGAAACACCATAAAGCATACACATCCTCTACCAGTCAGTTCCACTCAGATACATCATCCATTTTCTTCTTACCTTGCACCACAAGATTGACTATGATAGTGTCAAAGCCCAGGGTGTTAGTGGCCGTACAGGTGTAGTACCCAGAATCCTCTGCTTTGACTGAACGCAGCACCAGTGTGCCATTGGATAAGATCTGCCGCTGACTGTCGGCTGTCACTGGAATGGCAGAGTCCTCACTGACAAATTACAGACAGTTTACAGATGTTAACACCCTGGAGAAAGTTTTGTTATCTTTACAAGCGCCACTGTCTGTTTGAATGATGTTGACATATAAGTGGTATATGATGAGCCCTGACCTGTCTTTGGTCCATTTAATCGTGGGGGCAGGCTCTCCCACTGAGCTGCAGGGCAGACGCACTTCCTTCATCCAGGGTGTGGTCACTGTGCCCCCAAAGGACAGGATCTTGGCCGGAACTGCACACAATGACATAAAAATATAGAATAATTACAGTGAATCTTTATCACATACTTTGAGACACAGATGATGATACTGTAGATAAACCAAGCCAGAACAAAAAACTGTTTCAGCATCTCTCTCACTAAGTACTTTAGGATGTCTAACTGTCCGTCTGCTGTTTGCTGAATGAGTGGCCCGGTTTGCCTGAGGGGAAAGGCCTTTATTCACTGCAGAGGGAATAAAAAGCTGTAGTGTAGTATTTTAGTGTAGCCCCTTCTTTAACCTCTTAGTTTCAGTCTATCTTTACTCCATAGATCCTCCCCTCTATTGATTTCTCTCCTGCTACCTCTCTCCCCAAGGGTCATTTTACTAGATAGGCCCTGTTCATCACCACATAATTAACAACAGCGTTTCTCGCAACATACCCAGTACTCAATCAATACTACAGCTGTCAATCAATAGCAGGGAGAGCAGACAGAGACAGAAGGAGAGAGAGTGATGAAAGGGATCTGTGCACAGGAGATCATGTGGCCGTTTCATAGCCATTTTTAGAGCGCTCTCCCTCATAACCTTTACAGAAATCTCTTTACCCTTCTCCTCCACTACAGGCTCGCCTGGAGGACTCACCTTTCCCAGCAGGCTCCACTGTGACCTTTGCGCTGATGTTGCCTCGGCCGGCAGTTGTCACGGCTGCAGCCCAGATGTGGTATTGTTTACCACGGCTAAGGTGCGTGATACGGTAGAAGAGCATCTCTGGGTTGGCCTCGTACTCACTGGGCGCCTGGGACGGAGGGCACGCAATGTCATGTTAGCAAACTATGATAACACAGTGACAAGACAAGCTGGGTGGCTGCTCTTGTATTAGAAACCAGACTGAACAAATATTTCAAGTTACACAGCTCAAATGTGTGCTGAAAGAAATACAGTCTCAAATTTAAGTCTTTTAAGTCTTTTCTTGGAAGTGCACATTCAAGACATTTTGACTTATCACAGTAGGAAAAGCACAGGTGTTAATGATAACATTAACGATGGCTCTGCTCTATTCAAGTGTTCTGGTAAGCATGAACAATACCAGGACTCTGGAATTCAGCCATCGATTATTTTATCATTTATACCTGTGCTTTTCCTGTGGTGAATGTCGAAACGTCTTCCATGAAAAAGGCCTGTAGCATCATAACTGTTTGTGAAGCAGTTTCCCCTTTTTGGCGGGAAATTGTTTAGAAACATGTCGGTATCTGGAAACAATGAAGAACTGAAGGAAAACACAAACCTATTCTAGAGGAGCTGGCTTGCAGGTAGACATCAAAAAAGGTGTGTAAAACCGCTCTAACACCGATGTAATATTTTATCTTAAATTCTATAAGTCATCATTTCAGCACATGTTGCCTTTTTAAGGATGAAAGCCAGTTTAATCACTTCAGTGACATATCTAGTGTATAGTACAGGTATTTAAAAATGATAATTCATTTGGTGATAATCATAAACATAGAAATAGAGTAAATAGTGAGTTTCATGAGTTTTTGAATGTTATTTAATTACAGGGATGTATTATTGTATCAATCAACTTTTTTTCTATTTATATATGCAATATACTGTATATATGTACAGAAGTGGTTTTATTTACTTTTGCCTTTTGATAAATGACAGGCCAATTATACATGTATTGTTAATTGAACTTAATTTTTTATATAATATATATTATTTTTAGTTTTGATTATTGATATTTTACATTTATTTTTACACAGTGACCTAAAGGATATTTTTTGACTTTAAACAACGTGAGAGAAACTTGCATTGTTTAAGGTATATTTCTATTATTTTATAGACTTAATCACAGCTTAATTTAAATTCAAGCATCCAGATGTTTTTCTATTTTTTTTATTTATATTCAGTATTTCTCTAGTTTGTATTTGCTGGTTTTTGGATGTTGGAGGCCTTTCTTCATATGGATTATGTTCTGTGTTCATATTATTCGCGCTATAGGTGTCACTCAGATAATCTTTTTAATCGGAAGAGGTCAAGTTGTGCTAAATTGTTGATCAACAGATTTTAAAATAAAATTATTGCATTTCATTTATGAGTGTGTGGCTTTTCACTCCATTCTTTAGTTTCTGGGATAGAGCTAGATTAGAGCAGATTGCTCCACTCCACTGGTGTAAATTAATTTGAAACAAATTAAATTATTTCTATCCATTTAGGCAGATGTAGTCGCTTGGTTACAAAAAAAATAACACTTTGTGCCTCGATACTGGATTAAATGATGTGTTCACATGGATATCTTTCCTACAAACACATCTTTGAAGCGATATTCACACATGCACCTGCAGGCACACAAACACACACATGCCAACGCGTGCTCAAAAACACTGTTTTCTCTCAAGTCAATCCCCGGTTCTATCGCTTTAATCTGCTCATCTCTCAGTGCTCATCTTCAGTTCCTTCACCATTTGCTTTCCCCTCTTTTCCTCTATCCTTTTCTGTCTAGCTCAGTGAAGAGGAGAGGATGGAGGGACAGAGGGAGGGAGGAAGGAGCATATGAGTGTGTGTGTGTGTGTGTGTTTGGGGGCGGGGGGGGGGGGGTGCGTTCGAACATTCCTCCAGCATAGCGGCGGTGTTGTGGTGATCCAGGGAGTGATACAGGGAGATAATGAAAAGACGGACAAAAGCACTCTCATCTCGATGTGACTGATACCCTCCTCTGCTCCTCCCTTCTTCCCTGCCTATCTCTCACTCACTCCCTCTCTTCCTCTCCCCTCATCTCTCTCTTTTTCCCTCATTTCCCCTCGGTCTATCCCTACCTCTAATGGTGTGTCTCTTTCTTTCTCTCAACCTCCTTCTCCCCTCCCTTCCTCTCTCCTCCCTGCCTGTGCTCATTTACATGGCACTCATGTACAGAGAGGGAGGAGTATTTGTGAATAATAAGAAAGTGAGATTCTAGCCTGATATCAGATTTCACTGTGCGCTGGTGTTTGTGTGCACATGATCTAACCACAACTGAAATGCCACACATGCATGTATAAATAGAAAATGTTGAAATGTGATGCCTGTGTGTGTGTATGTATGTGTGAGAGCGTGTGTGTTTCTGATGCGGCAGTGTGCATGTGTGAGCTTGTTCTCTGCCTCATTTGCATATCTACGTCTCATCACGTTGCCAAGACAACCTCATCTGTTCATCTGGGAGGGCAGGAAATAAAGCAATGGTGCAAACACGGTGAAAGAGAGACACAAAAAGATACACACACACACACACACACACACGCACACACGCATACATGCACGGTGTGTTAATAATTGTGGTTACAAATACATTTTTCAATTGGTAGATTTTTATCAAGTTCACAAATGTCTCAATTCTCAATCACCTGGAAGATTTTCTCCTCCACAGAGGAAGGACTTACCGGCTGTCCAGACCCTGGACTGGAGCAGTAGATGGTGTACTTGCGGATAACACCATTTGGTTTGTGAGGAGGTAACCAGGACACAACCACACTACTTGGAGAGGAGGGGACTGCCTTGATGCCAGCCGGTGGACCAGGAACTATAGAAAACACACAGGCACATCAGCACGGCGAGCGTGTATTCTATATGTATATGCTTCTATGTGTGTTTTTGTGTGTGTGTGTGTGTATGCACATGCTGGGTGTTGGATGCCTATTAAAGTGAGCAGGCTTGTTTGCAGATTGCTAGTCTTATCCTGCGCTAAGCCGCTCTGGGAGGACTTGGAGGAAGTCCCTTTGGGTGGTTAGCGGTGACATATGTTCATTCAGACATCGGTCAGCAGTTCTGACTTTGTGACACCCAGCATTCTCTTAACTCTCAAACCCACAAACAGATTAGACAGTGGTGTCTGATCCTCTGTTAGCCACTTCAGCTTGACGCTTTATACTCTGATTATAAGTAATCAAGCTAAAGGCACGAGGAGAGTTTAAAATGGATGCACGATTTACAGAAAAACACATCAGGACACTGGATACATGAAAGGTGAACAATAATGCTTTTGTCACATAGGCCATACAGTAAGGGGCTCACAGTTTCAAGCCTATTCAATCCCCACCATAAATATAACTTGCTCTTGACAGTGGGCCTCATCTGGGGTCTACAGAAGGAGGCTACCGCAGTGTAATACCAAGCCCTCTAAATCCATCCCCCAATTCCTTTTTTTCCTTCATGTGAGGCCCCCTTGATCCAGTCATTCAGCCAGTCCATGCCCTTGGACTACTTCATCCAGCACTTTACATGAGCAGGGATAAAAACAACACAAACTTTGAAAGGATTGATGTGGCGAGGTTTTAAAAGTGGGAGGTGGGGATGAAAGAATGGCGAGAACGATAGGTGCAGTTCCTAGGGGAGTGATGATGGTGGCGGTGGAAGTGGGGAGGGGCAGAGGGGGCAGTCATCATTATCATATCCATGTCAAAGTAGGAGTGGCGGTGTGAGGGTGTGTGAGGGTGTGTGTGTGTGTGTGTGGGGGGGGGAGTTAAGTCCCATCTGGTGCCCAAAATCTGCCCAGGACTCCAGACAGACAGACAGTCTGCTGCACAGCCAGCACGGCCAGCGTGATGATGAGGAAGAGAGGCACAATGGTGCTAAGTAACCAGCCCCATCTTCATGAATGCATTATGGTCTACTGTACTAATCAGAGGTCACAGTAAAGGGCTGATACACTCAACCAAATACACAGAGAGTGAACTAAGTCTAGCAGTCTACTCTACAGTAAACTGGCTCAGAAAAAATACTTTGCTATCACATTGTTATTGTGACTCTTTTTGGCCCTCAATCGGCTGTATTTCCATCTTCAACCCCTGTTACCCCCCAGGCCCCTCCTCCTCACCTCCTCTATAAAGAGACATGGATCTGGCTGTAATCCCGCCTCCAATGGTGTAAGCACAAAATTAATTCTCTCTAATCCAAGTGGAGTTAATCCCTATGCCTATGGCAAGAGGGCTGGTGGAAAGGATGCAGGCCTGGGCTGATGGCTGACTCCTAGATGCTATATGCTGCGAGAGAGCACCCCTCCTCTCCCCCGGTGTCTCCCACCAGCCCTCCCTCAGCCCTGAGCTGTGGACCCAAAGCCTCTTAATTCTCATTAGCACTACTAATGGAGCTTCCCAGCATAAATGAGCTTTTGTCATGGGTTTGAAATACAACCCAGCACCCTTTTTTTTATCTATTCCCCCTCCTATCTCCCTACCGCCTTTACCCTTTACCCTCAAGCTCAATGCATGCTTTCTTCCTTTTGGACTTTTCCACACTTTAACATATTGAGTGAATAAATCAAATGCTGGCATTTTTCCTGTTTGTGTGTTCACTCACGGTCCTCTCGGGTTTGGATATACAGGACGTTGCTGCGGACCCCATCTCCAGCTTGTGTGTAGGCCAGCACCTGAACACTGTAGTTGGTAAATTTCTCCAGCCCTCGCAGCTCCACCTGTTCACGTGTGGTGGTGATATTCTGCATCTCTCCCCACTCTGTGGAGAACAGGAAGGGAAAACTGTTTAAGAGAGGAGTGTATGTTATCTGGTGGACTGACAACACAGAGGGACCCTGTCTCCTACAAAAAAACATTTACATGCTACTAAATTGTTTTGCTAAATATATTTTGGGGAAAATTGTGAAATGTTGTTGATACAGAACTTTGGTGACTAAAGCACTTGATTGAAGGACGGGTTCACAATTTTTCAAGTCTTTCTTGAAACAATAGTCAAGTGCCCATATGAACGCTGGATCAGGTTTTGCTCATTGTAATCATTCCTCTTGTTAATTCTGAAGATCCCCTCATAATGTGCTTAAAGTGTAAAGTGACAAAATACACTCTTCTTGTTTTGAAAAAAATGTATTTAAAAGTTTATCTGAAGATAGTATGCAGCAGTATGTGAGAAGGGAATTTGGCTCTAAAAAGACAGTAACAATATACTATATATTGACTTGATCTAAATAATTTGGGTGGCTGAAGCTTCATATTAGCTTCAAATATTTTTTGAAATACATTTTTGCACGGAAGGAGGCTTGTGAATTTTGTCTCCCATCACTTACATTGAAAGTGAATTAAGAAAGTGTCTCTTAATGTCCAGTATGAGCAGGAAGAATGATTACAACAAAAACAAAATCAGTCACTTTTCATTTGGGCACCTGAGTATTGTTTTAGGACAGACTTTTAAATGCACAATATGTAATTTCTGCTGCCAGGGGTCTCTCATTCAACACAATAACAAAAGACGGAGTTTGATGACGTTGTGAAGTAGCGTGGGATCATGGGAGTTGTTGTCTTCACTGTTAAACAACCAGCCTTTCAACCAGGTTAGGATTCCCTCAGTGTTCATTTTTCAGGGTTTTTTTTTACCAGGAGCTGAATTATCTGCAGAGCTCTCCTCTCCAGAACAAACAGACCCAGGGATTAAAACTTGTAAAAACACTGAATAAAGCATTTCACCTAAAAAATCAGTGTTTCTCTGACGCTGTTCGGCAGATGCAGGACGTCCAGGAGGGGCTCCTTGTGAGCTGAGCTGCTGCTAACGTTTGCTCAGATGGTTTTTCTGACAACTTAAAACCCAGACGTCTGATTACTAAAATCTTTCATCTGGTTAATAGATATACTTAAAAATGACCAAGATCTAAAAAGTTTATCTTAAAAGCATGGCTTAAAACAGGATAAAAGTCAATTTATGCCAGTTTCTGGCGGACAACCAGAACGCGGGCGTATTATCTTGTACACGTGTACTCTTTGGTAGATGCTATTGTGGCGGACAACCACAACGCCGACATATGTGCACAAGATGTTTATCATCGTATACTCTTTGGTAGAGGGGGTATGACGCCATTGAAAAGTGACCAAATAAAACAGACTGTTACTTGAAAATAACAGATTTCTCTGGGTTTGAAAATTGTTGGAAACATTTGGGATAATGTAAGTACACAACTCAACAAAATATATAACATAGGTCTAGTTGTTGTCAGACAAATGAGGAATAATTACATATTATAGCTTTAAGGTTAGGGAAAGATCATACTTTTGTCTCGTGTCACAATTCAGTGCTGAGTTATTCAATGTTTAACCAAGACCACAGTCTGTCTTACTGTCTTACCAAATTCTTCAGTAGCCTAAACATAACCGTAAAACCATTTAATATGGGGAGCTCCTGTGGTTTAAGGTTTAAGATGCTGCCCATGAACCTTAACATATGCAGTTCACATCCGACTGGGGACCTTTGTTGCAATTCTCTGTCTCTCTACTGTCTGTAATGAAGGAATAAAAATGCCCAAAAAATATGCTTGAAAATATAAATCATGCTTTTGTTGCTGTTATCTAGATGTAATTTCCCACAAAACATATTTGCTAAAGCTAATTAGTTAGGACAATAATGAACAACAT
Organism: Thunnus albacares; assembly: GCF_914725855.1. Lineage (NCBI taxonomy): Eukaryota > Metazoa > Chordata > Actinopteri > Scombriformes > Scombridae > Thunnus > Thunnus albacares. The sequence continues at coordinate 10,398,558 of NC_058118.1, read as the reverse complement.
TTTTGTATTTGCACAGACATAGGAACTGCACACACACACACACACACACAAATCTAACTAAACCTTGCAGAAAGAAACAAGGGCAAACACAGACTAATTCAAAGATACACAGGAACAGGAAGTGCTTTATGAGATAGGTGCTGACACACATTAACACATACTGACTCACAACACTGACAAAGAGGTAGGTGGGTGGGTGGGTTTGGTGAAGTTTAGAATGAGATAGGTGATAATTACTCTGCATTGGCCACTGGGCCTGGCCCCCACAGCACCCACCTCCGTCAGGGAAGAGGGACCAAAACACAACCCGGTAGCCTTTCAGCACACCGTGCAGCGTCAGCCGTGGAGGCTCTGCCCATGTGATCACCGCCTCGTCCGACGTCACCGAGATGGCTCGCACGTTTTGCGGAGGCTCACTGGGCACTGGGGAAAGCAGGGGGCGAGTGTTAGTGCTGCATCGTTCAAATATATGAGTTTTGAGGTTGTTTTAATGATATCTCTGAGGTTATTGCTGTCGATAAGAAGACCTGACTGATCTAGCATGGCGGCTGAAGCACTGAAAATTGATGACTACTCAACACCACAACCCACAGGCAATCTCTGCTGAAATAAATCAGTCAAATAAGCTCAAATTAGCTCTCAATAGCTCCTTGTTCACTGCTAGCTTTTAGAGCACGGAGGAGAGAAGGAGAGGAGGTGTAGAGGGGGGGTTGATGGAGGGGTGGATGAGCACTGAGAGAGAGCAGCATGAATAGTAAAACAGCTACACCTTAAGGGGTTAAAATGCAGATGAGGAGGGCGGGGTGAGCTGAGATGTGGAGGATAAAATCTGAAGGAAGACAATGTTCATCTTTAAGGTAATTGCAGTTGTAGAGGCAGCATCAGACTACCTATCTGGACAATTACCATCACTATTACTGTTACCATGATCAGTGTCTACCATTACTGTCCACACAGACTGGGAGGATGCATATATTTCTGTCTGAAAGAAAGGATCAGCGGTGCAAAAAAAATCTAAGAAATAAAAAGATGGAAAATAGAGGAGGGATGAGTAGGATGAGAAAGAACCAATGGCAGGGAGAGGAAGAGAAAAAAAAGGGGCAGACATTTAGAGAGTAATGGGGTTCCTTGTTCCTCTCTTGCTCTCTACCAGCCTAATGAGGGTGCTAATTAAAGTAGAAAGAATAATGGGGGATGTGCTTCAAATTCATTTCTACCATTTTGTTTGAGCGTTTGTCTGTGTGCATAAGTGTATATATATATATGTATACTAGCTGCTTTAATCTATGTTTAATAGTATAATATATATAATAATATATTCCATCCCGTTTGTGCATTTACCCTTCTTTTTGACAAATTAAAGAGATATGCTGTATGGATTTTTTCATTTCTGTCTCTCTCTCATGTCCTCCCACATTCTCTCCTACACTGAGTCCGACAGCCTGCACTCTCAGTAGTGTCTACAGTCCTTTCCCTTCATCTTGCCATCTACTTCTTCTCTCCCAGCTTTCTTACCATCTTCCAGTGTGGTAGCGTTGATCTCAGTACTGGATGGGCCGGTCCCAGCTCTGTTAAAGGCCTGGACCACAACCCCGTACTGGGCAAACTTCTTTAGGTTGTCCAAGGTGTACACTTCACTGTCCCCCGTAGCTTTCATCTCCACTATGCTGTACTGGCCGTTGCTGCCTGGACCGTTCTCTCTGTAACCAATCTGGTAGCCTCGGATCACCCCGTTCTGCAGCTCCTTCTTAGGAGCCTGAAAGAAATATGGTGATAATATTAAGCTACATGTCAATCTTCATCCCTGTTTAGCTGCATTAAAAACTGTGCAACATTATAACTGGTGAGTTATTGTTTTGGAATTTGGCAGTAATTTGTTAAAAATGTTGAAAAGAAGAAGAGGAAGAATGAAAATGCAAGATTTTATTGCATTTTATATTTATTCTGGATAATCTGAGCTCCTATTACTGTAATTGATGTAACTGATCTCCACAGATGCATATTTGTTAACTCAGAGTACTTTGGCCTAGTGCGTCAGGTTACACAAGGAAGTAGAAGTGACTCAATTTTTGTCATTTTTAAAAAAAACATATTAAGCAGTTTTATCTATGTTCCTGTAATGTTCCTGTTCCTCATAGAGCATTAATAACAGCACAAACATCAAACATTTGCAGTGCTAGCCCTTTCTTCTTGCTTGGGAACATCACTATTAAAAATTAAGACCGTCACTATGTTATGTATTCATAAATTGAATGTTGCCAAAACAAAAAAAAATATGTAGGTTAATCACAGTTAGCATGCTAACCAATCAGTGATTTTCACGGTGACTCAGCTAATCAGAATAAGCATATATAGTAAGACACATGGTAGTAAAGTGATAACAGTAGTGAGTTTACCCTCCATGTAACCCGTATGCTCTGAGATGTCATCGGCTGAAGGATTACTTCCATCGGCGGCCCGTCAGGCGCTGTTGATGGAAGATGTCAAATAAAGTGTTACCGTCAAAATTCATAGCCCTGCTCCATACGGAGAAGTGAGAAAGACACTCACAGGATCATTAGAGGAGTGAACAATCACTTACGTGCTTCCTCAGTACTGATTGTGAGCTCTTTGCTGGGAAGGCTACGGCCAATCTTGTTGTAAGAGTACATGCGGATGCTATAAACACAGGCCGGGTGCAACTCTACAATGTTGGCCTGGTTGTTGGTGGGCGAGATGTTCCTGGTGGTGTACATGTGATCCCAGGAGTCTGTTGGATGTGAAGAGATTTGTAAGACATGTATCTTAAAAATCTGACATGCAGACTTAAGTTTTGAAAACCTACCTGACTTGTTCTTGTATTCGATGTCATAGCTGGTGATGATGCTGTTTCCATCAAACCTTTGGATCCAGCGAAGGTTCATGCTCCTGTCCTTCACCTCCCTCACTTCCAGCTCAGGGGGATCCGGTGGTTCTGTGTGCGTGAGAGAGAGAAATTGGTGAGAGCTTTTCACTAACTGAGGACGTTCACTAAGATTTTCCCATTGGACTGTACAGTTTGTGGTAGAAATACTGTACCCTGCACAGTGAGTTGGATGAGCCCTCGACCCTCTCCGTAGGAGTTGATGGCATGGCAGGAGAAGAAGACAGAATCTCCTCGCTCGGCTGGGTTCAGCTGTGAGCATCAACACAAACAGGCAAAAGTTACAATGTGCCAAAAAATATACAGAAAATTCACAACAGACCTCAGCAGTAACATATATCACAAAAATCATATTTAAACTAAAACTGAGCATTAAATCCTGAATCTGTGAGGTCAGATAATTTCACTTCTTTCTGATAGAATATACTTAAACTAATACTTCATTAGGAAGTTGCTACAAAGAATAAGTCGACATTTTTGGACATACATTCATTTTCTTGCTGAGAGTTGGATGAGAAGATCAATACCACATATTTATCCTATAAATATAAGGCTACAGCCAGCTGTTGTTGGTTAGCTTAGTTTAGCATAAAAACTGGAAACAAGGGGAAATGGCTTGCCTGGCTCTGTCCAAAGGTGAAAAAAATCAAAAGCGTGCTAAACAAACAAGATGTTTGTTAATTAGTGAGCTTTATAAGAGCTGGTAAGACAGTGCCGGGGTTGCTGTTTCCAGTCTTTTGCTAAACTAAGCTAATGACTGTGACTGTTGCCTTCAGCCTTATATTAACTCGACATATATGAGAGTGGTATTGATCTGATCTAACTCTCAGCAAGAAATCGAATAAGTGTATTTCCCAAAATGTCAAACTATTCCTTTCAGAGCTGAGAGAGTTTATAGCATTATTGACTTAATTTGCCTTCTACTGCTTTACTTTTTTATTTCACAAGACACTTGTGGACAAACACAAGCCAACACTGTATTTTACAGAAATAAAATTAACTGTTCATTAGACTAAATAACTAAACTTTTTTGCCAGATAATTTATTTACATTACTCTTTGCTCTGTATTCTGTTTGCAGCATTAAACAATCCCTCTCAGTTTTGGTGTATTCTGCTGAGTTTAAATGTCTGCTCTGTATCTGACCTTCAGGGTAGAGATGACTTCGTCCCCCTTCTTGTTGATGGTGATGGAGTAACGGGGGTTTCTCTCAGCGTCGATGACGGTGTCCCCTCTCTCCCAGCGGATAATGATGGGCTGCTCGCCCCGCGCTGTGCAGTTCAGCTCCTTGGTCTGGCCCTTCCTTGCCATGGTGGTGTTGGGGTGGCTGGTGATCATGGCAGGAACTGAGAAAAAATCACAGACACATGTCAGTGTGACCAATAGTATTATATGGGGTAATGAAACGAGGGAACAGAGATGTGGTATTGGAAACCGAGGATATATTACAGATGTATATCTCTATTTCTGCCCTTCGTTCTCCATTTTCATTTCACGCTTCAAGCCCCGCTGGCCCTCTTGCACTACCTCCTCCCTGTCTGCCTTCTTCCTCTCTTCTTTCCATACTCCTGCTTCTATTCCTCCGTTCCTCAGACATAGATTATTGATTGTAGGGGTTCCTGAGGTTTTGTTTTCATCACTAATTCATCAGCCCTTTTTCCCCGCCAAACATTCAGGAGCACATAGACCGGCAGCCGGAACACATCAATCAATAGCAAAGATACCCCCAGTTAAGGATATACAGGACAGAGACAAGGTTTTGTTAGGTTCAGTACAGGCCGCACTAGCCTGGGGCAAAAGTGCATCTAAGAAGAGTTGATTCCCCACCAAACAGCTCAGGCTTGTCTCTGTATACAGTACGTGCAATCCTGGAGATGTGGTTATGAAAGGAAATGTGCTCAAGCCAGAGAGAGAATGATTGACACTTACTCTTGACAGTGAGGATCATGCTCTTACTGATGTCTGAGCCCACTCCATTGGAGGCCTGACAAAGGTAGTACCCGCGGTCGTCCTCAAGCACATGACGGATGAGCAGAGAGCCGTTTGACATGATCTGGATACGGCCAGTTAGAGGGACCGGATGATACTGCTGAGGGTTTCCCACACCTACATGGCACAACACAAAGCAAATGCATGTTACTGCCTTCATTTTTCCTTGTTTATGTGACCTTGATATTGTGATGTTGCTGGGATGTGATGATTTTACCTTTGGCATGTTTCCACATGACTTTTGGAGGTGGGTAACCCTCAACAGAGCAGTTGAGAACGCCAGCTTTGCCATAGATACAATCCTGGTTGTTGGGCTGCACCACAAAACGTGGTGGCACTGAGACAAAAAGTTGCGATTAACTTAAATGAAAGAAAATCTTACATTAAAATGGGAATGTTCTTAAAATAACAATTCAATACAATTCTATGCTCCCTCTGCACATTAGCTATCACATCACATCTGACCTAATTCATCATCATGTCATTCTCCGTTCGCTCAATCCCTCACCAGTAACAATCAACTGCCTTTCCCAGCTGACGGTGGCAGCGGCGTTGCTGGCGATGCAGGTGTAGTTTCCGTTATGCTTCAGTGTCACCTTGGAGATTTGCAGGGAGCTCATGAACTCTTTGGTCTCTATTGCGACGCCAGAGGCGGAGCCTGGCACGATGAGCTGGCCGTCTTTGTGCCAGGTGATGCGTATGGGCATGTCCCCGGATGACACCACACAGGCGATGTACATGAGCTTCCCCACTGAGGTAGAGGGGATATCGAAGGGCTGGATGAGGGGCGGCACTGGGGGAGAGAGGAAGATTGACGAGAGTCAGTGGAATAAAGGCAGCGATAGACGTAGAAGAGTGGCAGTGTGGCCATCTGGAGCAATGCTGAGAGAGAGAGAAGGTCATTGGCCAGTGGGCCCCCCCTCCCCTTCAACCCCCATCTCCTGCAGCCCATAATAGCTGCTCTGGTTAGAGTCCAATTGGCAGGAGGAAGTCATTCCGTTGCCATAGTAATGGAGGTTGGGGTGGGGGTACTACAGCTGAGACATCTGGGGGATTTAATCTAGGCTTCATTATTATTCATCTAATTAAATCAGAGACACACACGCAGGCACATGCACACACCCTTAAACACCTCTGCAGCTGCCCTGCTACCATCGTTACCCCACTCACAGACAAAACAAAATGACACAAACTGAGACATGAATCTATCCTAAAACACACAAATCTACCTGTGTCATACAGCATTACTGTGGAGCTCCACTGCACAAGTTTGAACATGAACATTGCTGCTAATGGCAGTGACCAGGTATTCTGATATCCAGAGATATTTTTTTGCTAGAATGCTAATACTAACATCTGTTACTCCACACATCAAGGTTGTTTTTTTACCAACCTGACCAGTCAAAGAACAAACTTTTGGTGATGTCAGCTTTCTTTAGATATATTGCTTTCTCACTACTGTTTGAGACATTTTGTGGATACAGTGATGTGTGCAAATGCCCATAGTATGCAGGAAAACGTCTTTTGGGAAAATAGTGTGAAGGTACAGCAGTGTCACTCTATCTCTATTGTAGCCTCACTTTCGGTGTATTTTTCCCTAAAAACATTTCCCAGTGCAGTTTTATCCATTTGAATCCATTCCTCTCTTCTTCTTACCTTTGACAGTGACATGGACAGTCTGGTTGATTGACACCTGGGGCTGGATCAGAACGCTACACAGGTAGGTGCCCTCGTCCGCGCCCTTCTGCACGTCCGTCAGCCGCAGGGTGCCGTTCTCAAACACCACTTGACGATGATTATCAGGCAGCTGCATGCCGTCCTTCAGCCACTTGATGGAGTAATACGGGTAGCCAATCACACGGCATGTTATGTAGGTGTTCCTGCCCGCCACTGCGGTGATGTCCCGCATGGGTCTGATTCGGGGCGGACCTGGAGACACAGGGAAGAGAGGGAGGGGATGGAGGGAGGAGGCCGAGAGAGACACAGAGGTCGGAGAGAGGGGCAGATGAGGTGAAGGAGGTCATGGCAGAGCAAGGGAGCAGCCACGGAGACAGGAGGTGAAGAGATAATGGTTGAGGGATAGAGTGATTGGGGCAAGTTGAGAGGTGGGGAGGGAGGTTAGTTATGCTCCCTTTGCTAAAATCTGATTGAGGATATGTGTTGATTTTTCACCTACTCATATATTCTGTGTATCTAAATGATTGTGTGTATTTCTGAATTACTCTCAGATATATAGAAAGATAGATAGATAGATAAATGCATGTACTGTGAGTGTGTGTCAAATGCAAAGTGATCTATGCCTCTCACTATCCCTCATGTGTTTGTATAGAGTCAGGTGTAGAGTGCATTTATATTGAAAAGCAGACAGGCACCTCTTACGTTTATGCGCGCTTGGTACTCGGCGCTACCGGCCGAGTTGCGTGCGACGCAACGATACACTCCTCCATCTCGAATGAGCGGGCTGCTGACATTGACGTGTGACACGGTCAGGCCGTCAGACAGGGTGTACTGGCTGGTCTTGTAGGTGGAGTCTCGCACAACAGGCTCATCGTCCAGCGTCCAGGTGATGGAGGGGGGCGGGGCTCCTTTGGCCGCACACATGAGGGAAAAAGGCTCGCCGGGGTTCACCACCCGCTCGCTGAAGGAAGACACGATACGAGGAGTACCATCTGAGTGGAGAAACAGAGAGAAAGAGACAAAATAGAAAATGACATAGTGAGACGATCTGGAAATCAGCAAGTTCAACAACGGGGGTTAAAATCTGCTTATGCTGATGGTTTTGTGTATTTATTAGATGACACACAACCCAGCAGTGTCTTATTTATGGATGTATCAATGACATTTGTAATGGCAAACAATTTATGCACCGATATTCAAATGAAGAATTCAACAGTAAACGTAGAAGCTATAAATTTTAAGACTGTGGTTTCCTGTTACAGTGTTGTAATAAAATGCCTGCTGCATCCCTGTTTATACAGCATCTGTTCTTGTTTACTTCTCTGACAGTCTCTGTCCACATACCCTCTAGCAGAATAATGGAAAAGTCCTGAGCAGTGTGGCCCTTGCGGGAAGCGAAGCACTGGTAGGCCCCAGAGTGGAACTTCTGTGCCGCGGTGATCTGCAGCGTGTCATTGTGTTGTCCCTGGATGGAGATGTGCTGGTCTGGGACGATGGGCTCTGTGTTCCTGTACCAGGTGATGGTGTATTCTGGAGAGCCCTCCACAGTGCAGGTGAAGAACAATGTGCTGCTGATGCCAGTTTTCAGATTCTTAGGGGACAAGGTCACTCGGAGCGGATCTGAGAGAAGGAAGCACGAGGTCGGAAAACATGTTACAAAAATGTTAAAACATACATTTTCTTACTTTTGGTTTAGGCATTTCCTGTTTTATGTTTCACTGTAAAGCAATTTGTATCTAAAAAACTACATGTAATTTTTTATTCTTATAATATTACTTTTGTTTTTTTATCATATAAAGTATGTGTTGCTTAAAAACTACTCTTTATTTTCTATTTGGTATTGTTTAAACTTGATGTCCACAAGTTTTTAAAGGGTTTTCTGTTATAAATGCAAGGATTATAAAATGTTATGGTACCACTGTACAATCAATTATAAAAATACACCCTTTAATTAGTTGTTATTGATCAATTTATTAGTGGTTATTAATGCTTCACAGAATGATCATCCATTAGGTAAAAATATATTTTAGGTTGCCAGTTTTTGAGTAAACATTTGTTCTCTACTTCCTGTTCCTGTCTTGTAAGAGTTTATTATTCTTGCAAAACATGAATGATTTATTGATTAATTTATAAACAAATTATAAATCTTTTACTGGTACGCCTTGTAATGTGATACCAATTTTCTCATCTCTTAAATGACTGTAAAATAATTCAACTGGATTCAAAACATGACACCTGGATTCATGTAGACAGCAGGCGTTTACATTCACAGAGACAGGGAGAAGGAGAGAGAGCACAATCAGTGGTGGTGACTCAATCATTTCGACGCACTCATTAAAAAAGCAGCTGGAGATATCTCTTCACATCTCTGTCCACTTGTGTGTGTAAGTGTGTCTGTGTGTGTGTGTTTTTGTGTGTGAGAGAGAGAGCGTGTGTATGTACGTGTGTGTGTGTGTGTGCAAATGTCAGTGAGCAATAAGGCAGCTGGTGGTGTGTGCTGGGGGGCATTGCTGTGCCTCCCAACCCCCCCCTCACCCTGTCACAGTCACAGAGTGTGCTGCCATGATGTGCCCACTGGCAAAGCGTACCAACTCTCCATTCTCTCCCTCTGTCTCGCCTTCTCCCGCTCTTTGTTTCTTTGTATACTTTACACAATGTATATTTATCTCCGCCTCTCTTATTATCTTGTTATTACATTGTTGATAATGTCATTCCAGCAGTGTCTGGATGTCTGATCGTCCCCTTTTTGACCCCTTGTCTTTATCTCCGTCTTCCTCACCCTCCTTCTTTCTCTCTGATGGTGAATGGTGCTGGCAGCTCTGTTACGGATTCAGTCTCAGTCAATTACAGCCCTGTCCTCCCGTTTTGAGACATGATATGATGGGGCATCATACAGCTCGCACACGTTTGTTACAGACACACTCAAGGTGCGATTTATATGTGTGCCTCAAACCAAAAGAAAAGGAGTTTGTGAACATGTGCGTCTGTCAGCCTGATTCACTGAAAAGACAGCGGGAGTGTGTCAGATTGTTTGCAAATGTGTGTGTAGTCGTGCTCACACACCTATCACGTGAAGCTGTCCAGACACCTCCTTTGAGCCAAAACTGTTGGTGACCTCGCATGCATAGCTGCCGCTGTCATCCTGCCTCAGGTCACTGATGACCAGCCCTGTCAAACGCCGTGTCCAGCGGGCATCTGAGGGTATCGGGCGACCATCTTTCAGCCAGCGCACGGTGGGGCCGGGGTAACCTCCCGCTGTGCAGGGGAGCTCGATACTTTGGCCCGCGTACACCTCCCCTGCTTGGAAACTGTCCAGGATGGTGGGTGAGGACTCGTTGGGGTCTGGAGGGCAGAGATTGGATCATTATTTTGTCAAGACGAAAAGAAATATAAGACTAACATGAGTAAATTAGACAGAGAGGGAACCAAGCTGCTCACCCATTACGGAGAGCCTGGCTCCATTGCTTTGGCGCGTCTCGCCGCTGTACTTATGCTTGGTGATGCACCGGTATGTGGAGAGGGCATCCTCCTTCTGAACATCAGAGATGTAAAGAGCCCCGAAGGAGGTCAGCGAGAACCTGTTGCCTGAGGAAAACATATTCAGTGAAGACAAATATTAATTACCCCCAAAGGAAAACTACTGACAGACAGAAACATCCAGTGAAAATCCTGCACTAAGATGATTGTTCTGGTACAGATCCATTGTGCTCATTGCAAAACCTTATTGTGCTAAGAACAAACAGCTGCCTGAACAGTTGGCACTACCTGCCTGATAATGTTGCTTCCCAAAACTTGGCACTCTTTTAAGGCGTGGAGGACACACAGCGGTCACTTACACCACCCACAGATAAAGCAAAGACAGATTTACTATCCCTCTACACACAATGTAAAACACTCGGGTACCACATTATCTACGCCAATCTGACTAACATTCATACAAGTGCAGTGTAACAAAAATAGAGGGCCAAAGATCAAGTGTGCCACTATGTGATGGGAGCGGCCTGTTTTCATGCTGTGCTCACTGAATGGAGGAAGAGAGTGAAACCAGAAGCAGAGAGACATAGAGGAGTAATGAGCACTAGTCTGTTTAGCCAGGTATGCGCTGTAAAATTGTCAATGTTGCACATTTAATCTTGCATACAGACACACACATATACACTCATTCTCTTTTGCTTACTGTTTGTATTTGTTTTTGTGTTTTCTTGAAATACTTGGACCTTATTCCCAAATCCTATGCCATCCAAAAAAAAACATCCTCCAGATTCACCACTGAACAGATTCAAATAAAAGAATATATCTCATGTATCTAGAGGGATATAGGTTCACATTTTAAGGTAACTCAAACATCCATTGACTGGATCTGAAGCTACAACTAAGCCTACATTTTGATGAAAGGCTGTAAAGATCCCATGAAACAGAATATTTTGAAATTAAACTGCTTTTCTCTTCACAATTAAAAGAACACACTCTGTGTTTAATGTTGCGCCCCTACATCCTGTTTCAAAAGGAAATACATCACATTAAGGAAGCATTGATATCATGTCATGGGACCTTTAAACATATAGCAACAGTCTCCCAGCTCAAGTCTGACCTATTTTAAATGGTTTGAACAGAATACAGTAAGCTTTAACTATCGCCAACATTAACTATCGCCCATGTCTGGATCCAAAGAGACCAGCGGCTGGATTGGCTGCCTTCATGTGCACTTGTGTATTTATCAGTATAAGTGTTTTATCTACAATCTCTGTGTTTGTCAGGATCTTGCAGTGGGTTGAGCAGGTATGCTGAAAGTAGCAGTTATGGACTGTGCATGTGTTTACATGGAATATACTGTATGACCCAAGAGGAGGCACAGGCTGCAATTTCACTGCAGCCTTTGTTTGCCCCCCAGAATGAAGCCTTACAGGATAATAAGCACTTTAAGACTGCTACTCCCACAACACCGATGACTCGCCTGTCACAACACTCTGACATAGGCAGAGAGAGAGAGAGAGAGAGAGTCAGCTGGATCTGTCAAAGCCACACTTTCTGTCTTTAGCATGGGGCTGAATTCATCCCCTCTGCAGGGACGTGCTGCTGATTCAATCACATTATTTCCTTCACTATCTGTCCATCTTAACTGAGTGGCTTGTTCAGAGAATCAGCCCGTCTGTAGTCGACTCTCTTCATCTCTTTGTGTGAACCCTTGTCTGTCTCACCCTTTTCCTCTCTCTCTCTCTCTCAGCCTCTTATCCCAGTCTCCAAGCAGAGTGGCAGACAGAGTAAAATATTAATTACTAAATCACTGTGCTCCCTCAGCTTTTATTCATGCTGACTTGACTAGATAACGAGAAACAGAGCCAATGTGCATTAAACACGCACATACACACACATACACACACGCAGACACAGCTGCAGCAAAACATGCAGACATGCATACACGCCGGCGCTCTGAGTAGAAAAAGGGTGCAGTTGTTGGTGTTGCATAATGTTGTTTTTCACTTGTGCCACCTTTACATTACACTTAAATGTTATAGTCTCTCTCTTGAGGTACGACAGTTTGATTTTCCAAGTATTGAACGTTTTACACATACCTGTAGTCTGCCCTGATTTAACTCATCCCTATTCATTAAGCATCTAGAATTACGTCTCAAACATGTATGTATTTTTTTTTATTTCATCTGATTGGAGGAAATATGTGAAATGCACAGAGGAAGGCCCTTGTTGATCCAACTGTTTTTTTTTTCAGTTTTCTCATGGAAGAATTTCACCAAAAACTAAATAGATTGAGACATATACATTTGTGTGGGATTTAAACCTGTATTTAAACTTTTTTCTGGTATGTTGTTGGTATGGGTTCAAGGAGTGGTCTTTTAGCAATCAAAACTATCATTTGAACATTTTGGTTTGCACATGCCATGAACTAGGAAACCAAAGGGACCATTAGGTAAAAAAAAAAAAAAAAGGAAGTGCCCATGGACCTATAAAAAGGCTCTGAACAGACTATTTGGAGGTTTACTGCACATATTTTTATCAACTATAAATGGTTTTTTAAAGAGTCCTTTCACCCAGAAAGAAGCTTTTTGAAAGAAGCTGTATTGCCTAGAGGATGGCACACATTATTGGATTTTGTATGAGCATTGGTCAGAGTCTCAATGAGACCCATTCATGGAAAATGAATGGGTCTCATTCATGAAAAATTTGTATTTGTATTTGCTGGATCAGGAAAATAATGGGCATAGGCAGTGTGAAGTATTATTCTCAATCTTTACAAAAACGCTAAACATACATTTAAAAACAGAGAAACAAAATATTTGAGTTACACATTTATACTACTTTTAGAACATTTCATAATTGATCATTTTTTTCTTATAATGAAAAACTAACAAGTTTATGTCCCCCACACCTCTCTCATGCCTTTTCCAGCTGTCATTGCTTTTACTGTGTACACGACACATAATGCATAATAGCACACTTCTTCAAATCAAGTCAGACTATTATATGCAATTTTAGTCCTTTATTTGTCTGCCCTTGTCTGTTAGGTTACACACATTTATTTGAGGCTGATTCAAACCCACAGACTGCTTGAAAGGGGAATATAAATGAACGATGCCCATGAGCAAGGCACTTAAAATCCAACTGCTGTATTGACTGCGTGCTCAGTGGTGTGACTGTGTGTTCACTGCAACTGTATGGGGCATTACTCAAACTAATCGTATGTCCTTAGCAAACCTTTTTCATGTAATAAAGGTTCACTTTCATTTTATTTTCTAATCTGACAAAATGCCCACAGCCTCGCACACTCACAACAGGCCAGACCTGCTGCTATGACAAATTCCAAAGTGGAGGAAGGAAAAAGGAAAATAATGGAAATATAAATGTGCGAGAGAGAATAGGAAAAAATGCATGACAGAGAGTCTATAAATAGGATATATACTGTAGCCCATGTGGGTCCAAGACTTTGTGCGTGTAGCATGTGTTTGTGTGTGTGTGCGCGAGTTAGTAGCAGCCTCATTTTCTCACATGCAAATGAAGGCGTCGGCGCAAAGATAACGAGGCCCATATTTCCACCTCCTCAGTGGGGCCATTATTTATTGATGCTCTGCATCTTTCCCCCTCCCTCCCACTCTCACGCTTTCTTCATACTCTCCCTGTTGCTAGGGTCTTCTCATCGCCATCCTGTTATGATTTCGGTGTACTTTCTGCAATTATTAAAGCGCAACGTGTTTACAATCATCAAGGACAAAACCATGGAACACACTGGATTGTGTAACTGCAAAAATCATAATGGTGAATTGGTGGTAGAAGTTAAGAAATTAATAAAAAAAAAATAGCATCACTATGAAGTTGCTAAATATATCTTTTCAGATGTAAAAAGGTTTTATATCTAATCACAAATATTTTGCTAAAAACCTACAACATAACACACCGTCTTTTAGTTCAATCTGGAACTTTGCTGGTGTCTAAAGTTTAGTTCCTTAAAATAAGGACAATCTGTGGAATTTATTTAGCTTTTAAACCTTCAGGAATACTCAACAGTGTTAGATGTCAAAATAAGGCAGTGAGTCTCACCTCCTCTCAGAAAGTAGTGGAAAATACTTGGGGCCTGGTCATTAGCAGTTTTATGTGCTGGTCTGAAACTAACTTCTCTACTCTCAACAGGAAACTAATTTAGCTCTTGCAAGTGAATCTGACCTACATGCTTTAGATGAGCAAATTTCCACACTATCAGGACTAATCTATTTTAGGAGACAACCTTTTTACTCTCTTAGCAGGAATTATCTTATGACTTTAACCTGTGTGAAAAACAGTTTTTTGTTGTATGTGAAAATGAACATGCAGCAGTTATAGCTCTAAGTGAAAATACCGGTGTTCCTATGGGAGTTCCCAGTATGGACCCCATATCTAATCAGTTTGGAAAAGGCTAATGAGCTATCGAACTCACATCCCTGTTTTCCTTCTGGCAGATCACTACAATCTGATCCCTGGAGTCTTCATCTTACTCAACACTGTTGATGGTCAAAGGCAGTGGTTCCTTGCCTTGAAGGGGTTTCCCAGTTAAATGAAGGTTAGTGTATTTTCTCTGCTCATTATGATGACTAGAAGTTAGCACAAGGAGAAAATGTGCCAAAACAACTGAGGGTCAGAGGTTTCACTCCTCCACAAACTGACAACAGTCTAAATCCTCAGATAGATTCCTACAGTGCAATATGTTTATCCTTTAAAGAGTTGTGATCTAAAGTTAGCAGCTTGGAAGGACTTTAAACACTCATTCTGAGGGTTATTTTTAGGTTTTTTTTCTCCTGCATTAAAACCCAGCTGTATATTAATTGTACATTTTTGTACATTTTTCTGCCTCAAGCCCTTGAAAAGAAAAATGGAAAGTGGTTTTCTCTTTCAGTTTCTGAGGTATCTATCTATAGTGACATGTTGCTGAAATACCTACACATTAATATGAGGCGATAAACATCACATATTCTTATACACATAGTGTATGTCTGCCTTTGTAATTGATATGAAGGACAAAAATAAGAAATGATGTGTAATTCTTTAGCTCTACTCAACTTTAAAAAAAAAAAAACTGTGTGCAGTTGCTCTAAACTTTTAACCAAACATTCATTGTTAACAATTCTTACTCAGTAAAGTGGTTTATTTTCAATAAACCTTCAAAAGAGAAGTATAGTTAAGTAAGACATTTTTGGAGATATAACTTTAATGATAAAAAAAAATCCATATTTTATTTATGTATTTCATGAGCAGAGCAGTTCATTGATGTAAACTTGATGGCCGACAAGCATTTTGCCACATGAGATCCAAATATTCCCAAAACACTAAAACACACATGCATGCAAGAACACAAATGAACCCACAATGAATATGAACATGAAAGTTTAGTGAGCTGTTGTAATTTGGCAAACAAAATGAAGATTATGTCCCTATAAATGTTTTAAGTTGAAAAATTGGGTGATATTGTGAGTTTGACGTTAGAAAATTGCATTCTGTATCTCTGCCGTACTCTTGCTCTCAACTGCAAGTTGCAGAGAAGAATTTGAAAGAAGGTGAGAAGAGAGAGGGGAGGAGGGACGGATCAAAGACTTGTGACTGTCACAGAAAGAAGAAGAAAGAAAAAAAAAAAAAAAGCAGCGTATTCCGGAGATATTCTCTGCGGTGCTCACAAATGCAGACATGCTTATGCACACACACACACACACACACACACACACACACACACACACACATGCATGCACATACAGAATCACCAACCAGGCTTAAAATAGGACAAAAAATATTTCCCTGCTGAAAACAAAAAATAATAAACTATGCTATAAAATTAGCACCGTGGAGTCAGTGAATGGCAGAGGTCCGGTTTTGCAGCAGAGGAATGTGTTAAAGCAGAGATTTGATTTAGAGAGGAATGAGTGGAGGCAGGAAGAAAAGACAGTAGAGGAGTAAAGCAAAGGGAAAGATGGAGAGCAGAGAGGAAAACTGTGGAGGAGATAACAGTCCATGTCTGTGTGCTCCCCTCCTTTCAAAACCTTTATGCAAAAAAAAAAAGGGGTGTTGCATCTGTATTCAAAGCGAGCACCCACTCCACCCTCCCGTTGCTCTCTCCCCTCTCTCTGCTGTGTACATTAAAAGCCCAAGTAGAAGCAGGTGTCAGCCAATTAAATATATACACTTTCCTGGCTTTTATTCTGCTGCACACTTACTTAACATCTATGAATGGCGCCCTCTTAACTCCTTTCAATTCACATTCAAAGCAGGTTTTATTGGCACAACTGATGTGTAACAACTAATTGTGCAATGGGAGCCCACCCCGCTGCATCTCCTCCATAAAAGAGACTTTGTTAACACGACCGAACTGTTCAGACGGAGCACGAGTCACTCTGCCAGTTAAGGCTACACTGCATGAGCAATATCTGAATCTCTACGCTCAATTCTTTCTTTTCCCCTTCTTCTCTGTCGCTTGTTCATTTTCTGGAAAGGAGGGCGAGACGCAGGACGTCGGAGGGGGAGAAGGAGAAGAAGAAGAAGCCACGGCTCTGTCATGTTTTCATTAAAAAGCCACGCTTCACTGTCTAATCCTAACTGCTGTCCTCTTTCCTAACCAATTCTGACTGCTTACCTCATCTTTCAATCATGCCCTCTCTGCCTACCCCTTCCCGCTGTGTTGTGCTGTTCACCGACTCACCGTGAGTAAAGGGGATGCTGGAAAGTTGAGGGGGGACAGAGGTGAGGAGCAGACAAAGGTGGAGGTTGAGGAGAGGCAGGGGGAGAGAGAGAGACGCAGAGCAGACAGACGGAGCAGAGTCCAGTTTCCACTGCGATGGGACCACGTCTCTTCTGCTCCACTGACTGCTCTGTCCCAATTTGCCCTGTGTGACTTTAAACAGTAAACACTGGGGGAGGGGATGATGTGGAGAGGTGTTGGGGTGGGGGCGGCCTGTGGAAGAGGCTGAATGGACAGCGGGGACAGACATAAAAACTGTTCATATGCAAAAGACGTCGTTTGCGTACATATAACTCAACACAACGCTGCAGAGACGCCATGTTCCCCCCCATAAACCCGTCCAAACCAGACAGGCAGACGATGCTGCATAAAGCTAAATGGACCATCTCAGATAGAGGGAGCGCTGAGGAGATTAAGCATCAGTAGAGGCATCAGAGGAAACGAGGGATGGAGGGGAAAGAGGGTGGGAGGATAGGAGAGAAATGGTGAGAGATGTAGAAATAGGACTCCATTATTCATGACGTGTGTTTTATGTGCTTGGTGACATCTGGGACAGCAGTGATAATGAGAGTCCCGGGAGAGAGAAACCACATACATACGCACACACACACACACACACATACACACACACACACACACATCCCGATGCACCACACCATACAGAAAGCGTGCCACCATGGTCCAAACACCTACCCTCAACTGGATATCCCATTAACTCCTATTGAACTGTTAATTGTATGTGAACTAAGGCTTAAACATTGAAGTTCTTTAAAAAAAATGTCACTCAGTAAAAGTAAACATCCAGCGGCAGAGGTCTCGCCCCTCCACCTTGTTTTGATTTAGCCGCAGATAAGAGACAGAGCTGGATATATGTTGTGTATCTGCCATCATATGTGTGTGTGTGTGTGTGTGTGTGTGTGTGTGTGTGGTGTGTGTTTGTGCAGCAGTTAAGCCCTCTCTCTCTCCATGCTGGGCAATGACACTCCTCTGCCACCAGCACTCTAATAGGGAGGGACCAGGCAGCTCACAGTGCTGCTAATGCAGCTCACTGCCCCGGGCCATGGGCTAAGCTGGAGTACACAGCATCACACACACACACACACACACACACACACACACACACACACACACACACACACACACACACACACACACATTTACGGTGTTTACCAGAAAGGACAGTTGAGATCCCCAACTGAAAGCCAAATGAACATAAATACACTCAGAATCAAAGTATCAAATATCACAATCTCACATTTACCAAAGTCAAATAATAGAAATGATCGTCCACATCAGAATCATCATCATCAACAGCTAGTTGAAAGTGCTGTGTAAAATCCACTGTGTTGCTCTTTAGAGGTGGTAATCACCGAAGATGGTTTGAAAGTAAAAGAGATCACCCGCTGGCCTCTGCTCAACAACATTCAGCAGGTAAAGTTTGAATCTGCATCCCATCTGCCAAACAGGAAGAAGCCTCTTTCAAAACCTCTCATTTTTAATCTGTGGCTCACAGTTCAGACTATACTGCTGTCTCCTGAAGGTGCCATAAAGATGTTTGTATTCATTCACCTGAGGGAGATTGGTGCAGTGGTGCAGTGGTTAGCACTATTGCCTCACAGCAAATATACTAAGTTTGAACCCAGAAATTGTCAGTTTGGTCGTCTCTGCATTGGGTTGTTCTCCCTGTGTCTGCATTTCCTCCCACAGTCCAAAGACATGCAGGTTAAGTGATTTGGAGACTTTAAATTGCCTGTAAGTGTGTTTCCTGACTACTGTTTAAGTTTTTGACTTATAACAGACTGGTTACCAGTCCAGGGTATACTGGTATAGGCTCCAGTCCACTTGGGTATTGATAATGGATGAATTTACATCCGCTCTTCTCCAACAACTCGTCTCTATCATCTCCTCTGTAATCTTCTTACCTATTCAAGGTAACTTTGATAAATTAAAACAAATTAAATTGATGATGGTCATGATTGGATGCATTCAGATGCTTCCTGTTCGTTGCGTTTTGCATGCTGCTTGTCCCTTCTGCTTTTTCATAATTTAGTTCAAAAATATATTTTAGGGTAGAATCTCAAATCGGTTTTCAAAACTTCTCATCTTGTCATCATCTTGGGATGAAGGCTGATTAATGTATCTGATTGTGATATGGTCTTTTAAAAACAAATCCCCAAAACAAACAGTGGGTACCTTTACAAACCTGGCAAAGTGTACATAGTGTTCTGTATATGTTACTAGATATCCTATCATCACATTATCTACTGAATATACATATACTGGACATTAATGTAGACACAAACTGGCAATATCACTCTTTGCAGGATACCATCCCATTGTCCTGCAGGTGACTTGCATCTGCATAATACTGAATTTTAATTTTGGAGTGAAACAAACTCTCTTTATGTTATAAATCCACAAAGAAAATACTGATTGCCATTGGCTCTGTATCTGTATTTGCTCTGTATAATATGTATATTATAGTGTATGCAGGACTGAATTGTTAACTGAAGTCTAAACAGAGTGTGACAGTACAGAGAAACAGAGTGAGCAAACATGCTGTAACCATGTTGAATTATTGACTTGCTTACACATGACATTTTCTATGTACATACTAATCCACCGCACCAACAAACAACAGCCGAGAAACATGGCACCCTTTTCCTCAGACATTTCTATCACATTAACCCCAGAGCAGCATTTTAGATCCGCTCACCTCCTTCACCTTCCCGCCCACCGCAGTCAATCAAGGCCTGCAGTGTTGATCTGGCCTTTATGTGTGTTTGGACAGCTAATAGTGAGGCGGATCAATAGGTCTGATTGAGATGTCATGTAGGAACATGGCACTTGGATGACCACCAGGGATCCCATTTGATCCCCGATCATGTCTGCTGTCGGTCTCCGGACAACCAGCTGCATTCACAGCAACACCGTAAAAAAGAAATCTCTCCATCAGTATCACTAAAATATGAAATTTATCACAAAAAAAAAAAAAAAATCAATGTGGAATTTGTCTATTATGGGCTTCATTAACTATATCTGATTTTGGCATACACCTCCAGTTTCTAGTTTTTATTTCCCTTAATTTCCCTTATTATACTGGGAAATGATATGGGAAATTTATTTGAATACTCTCAAATGCAGGTAACAATGATTATTAACCATTGCTGAATGATGTCAATTTAAACCATTACATTAAGAAATGTTATAAGGATTAGAGAGAAAATGACTAAGAAGAAGACAGGAATGAGTCCCACAAAGATGGAGGGAGTAAATCAGAACCAAACTTGTTGCCATTGCAGCGAGCTGTTGAGTAAATAAGCATTTCCTTAAATACAATTTCTTAGTAGAGCCTGCTGTAATCTTCTCGCACTAATCCTTCTTTCACTAGCCTAAACAAAAGAGTGGAAGAAAGCGGGAGAAAAGGGGTAAAAACCTCTTTACTCAAATCCTATTTCTTAACCCAATCCATGCCACATAAACCCTCTACTCTCTTCCTCTAAGCCTTGACACAAGCTCTCCTGCTTTCACTTTCCTGAACGACTCCAAGTGTGTGGTAGAGGGGAAGACTTACAATAAGAAGTGCAGATTAACAACTATCCTTTACAGAGCCAGTGAGTAAAAATTATTTGGTTACTGTCATTTGATAAAACACTAAAATGATCCTGCAGGAGTTGGACTGGATGATATGACCTTAAATCTATGTAATGATCCCCATATCTATAACAATATTTTGTTTATACATCACTGCATATGTTTTCTTTCTCATTGTAACTTACTTCTGTCATGTTTAATTATAGTACGATCAGTTAAGGATACTGTGCTTTTGCCTTATTGGTTAGTTGCTTCTGGTTATTTATTGTAGCTACTTTATAAGGTAGATATTTATTGAAAATATCAACAAATCCTGAAGATTTCTGCAATAATATAATAATGATAATAAACTTGAAAAGAAATTTAAAAAAACAAAAAAAAAACCTATGTAAATTACACTAATCCACTGAATCATGATTTTTCTACTTGTTTTGTTTTGTTGTGTAATATTGTTTTTCCCAGATCTCAGAAATTAATTGGCGAATACAGTGTTATCGTAACCAATAGAAACGATGGCAAAAGCTGTGAAAATAAGACCCTAGTTTTTAATAAACTGTAATTATCTTTTAAGACACATGATTAGAAATTTGTAAATCAAAACCAGACTTCGCCAACTCTCTCTCAGTTTTCTCACACAGCCTGGCTTGGAGGGTGAGATAGTGGCCAGATTTCTGTCAGAGTGATGTGCTCGCAGGGGCTTTCCCATCTCTCCCTCTTACACTGATTGACACTGATACACTGATGCACTGTAAACATGCTCATACTGCATATGTGTGTTAGTCTCTGCGTGTGTGCGTGCATGTACTTCTGTGCTGGAGTGTATTTGACAGAGACACAAAGAGAAAAAAGGCAGGGGAAAGCGATGGCGGCGGCGATAGAGTGTGTACATGTCTGTGTTAAGTGCACGTGAGCAGGCGTGTGTAGTAGTGTGTAAATAGTCAATAATAGCCGACACTTGTCAGCCCTCTGCTCCGTACACACAAAGCCCGTGGTTGGGCCATTGTTGAACTCCGCCTCTTCGCTACCCCCCCCGTAACTGGGCCTCTCAAGCAGAGATAATTATGCCTATTGTGCCCCTTGCACACGCAGACAACGTGCACACACGCACACACACACTTGTTTGTGCTAATTAACACACCCACCACGTGCCTACTCAACCTAACTGAGTAAAAGATGGCTGCCAGCACCCCATCTGTTCCTGCCCCGCTCTCAGTCGCTCTCAGCACATTGGGGCAAATGTGAGAGGGGCAAAAATATCCAGTGAAAGTGGAAGAAGCACAGACAGAGGTGAGTAAACTCATTTAGTTGCATTAGAAACTTGTTTTTAGAGGTTAAAAATAAATATATTTCCATGTTATTTTGTCATTCCTTAGTTAGCTGCTCATTGTTAAGTTTATATGTTACTGCCATGTGTATATATACATTGTAGTGGCACTATCAGCTGCATGATTTAGTCTTTAATGTCTCCCACTAACCCCCACCCAATGCCCTGCTGTGTGCCACATGGGACAGAGGAGGGATGGGTGAGGGAGGGATGGTGTGAGACCAGTAGGGGGGCGGGGAGAGGGCGACAGTCGATGGGGTTATGTTCCATGAGCCCTGGGGACGCCACGTGCTCCCGGACCTCCTCTGTCACACCACGTCCTGAGCATAACAAGACAGCCGTCGCACAGCAGATCGGAGCAGAGCACAGCCTTAATGTTTCCCGATTTAATGTTTAATGAGCGCTCCGTATTCAGGCAGGTTCATGCAAAATCTGAAAATGGCTTTATTGTGTTTCTTTTGAGGGGGATGTGTGGGTGTGTGCGTGTAAGGGGCAGGCTTGTACATTTGCTCTTTCTAGAGGTGAATGTGTGTCTATGTGTCAGACCGGTGTTTACAAGAGTCTGCGGTGTCCCAGACAAGTGTATCTATTAATGTATTCCTGCTCTGAGTGCACAAGCACAGATTTACAAACAGACACCGTGTCCTCACACACCCCTGCTCTCCATGAGGTCCCTCTGCCTCTGTCACCTCTCTCCTCACTGCACCTGTGTGGAGCCTTATGACACTAACTTTTCAATTACTGAGAGGAAGCTGCAGTATATACATACTGTATGTGAAGCCTTATATATGTATATATATATATGTACATAGCTTTGAATGATTCAGCATACTTTTTCAAAGCTTTGCCGTCAAGTTCTAGTGTCTTTTTTTCACTGTTAAGTATATAACAAATGAAAAAAAAAAAATGTGTTCTTATATTCAATTCATTAAAATTAAATTATTTGCTAATGTTGTACTGCAGATGATGAAGTTATGTAGTGGAGATCAAGTAATGAACTTAGATTAGTTACTGCAACTTGCTAAGTCCACTAATTGATGAACCCAACTGTAATTTTCCAAGTGTTTCCAATTAACCCCTGTGGTACTCTGTGTGTCTGTGTGTGTGTGTGTGTGTGTGTGTCTTTGCTGGACTGTCTGACTTCCAGCAGAGACCCCCGGGGCACAGGATTGATCAGTAATGTAGCCTGTAAGTGACCTCACCACCCGGTGACACCCATTAGGATCCAAAATCACATTAAGGCCTGATAATGCAGCATTTAAACGCTGACGGGCTAACACAGGTTAAATCCAACCTTACTTTCACAACAGTGGCTACACTAGACCGATGTGATCAGATACACGTTTCCTTTAACAAACAGTGTCTGTTTTGCAACCTATATGTATGAAAAACAGTTCTGTATCTTGTATAATTTGACCCTGAGGGAGCAGGAGATGGAGTGGATAAGAAAATGAGAGGACAAGAGTAGAAAAAAGTACAAAGAAAGAAAAACAGAGTATTTAGGGACAAGTAACTGATGTATTAATGTGTGTCATTTCTAATCTCATCCATACGCTGTAATTGTTTCCCATCTATTATTGCATTTTACTGGGTTTTATCACCATGTGTATCAAATTACTTTGTAAATATATAAACAAGACCAAACTATGTGGCAGGTGGATTAGATGGAGCATAGTTGGGCATCTTCTGTGGACCACCATGTGGCCGCAGCCATCTGCTGGTCCAGTCTCTATTCATCGGAGCCACTCATTAGCTTTCTGCTGGTTAGACTGACGGCTTCGATCTGCAAGCTGAACCCTCTCTGTGTCCCAGTGTTGTTTTTATTCCCGTCCATAAACCCTCCATCTCTCTGTCTCCGCTCCAGCTCTCCTCCTTCAGATCATTGCTCAGACTAGCAGGCCTCCATTGTCTCGTGAGGGTCACACACACGCACATGCACACACACACACACACACACACACACACACACACACACACACACACACACAAGGCTTAACTACAGGGGTAGTATGGGACGGGGAAGAGAGAAGGAAATAGGTCAGTCTGCCTGCACCCCTCCCCTCCTAAACCCCCTCACTGTCCTGGCTGGACAGAAAAGTGGGGCAGGCAAGGGGACGGACACACACACACACACACACACACACATAAGCGCACACATATACGGCTCCAGATGGGGAACATGTGTGTTTGACAAAATGGAACCTGTTGGGGTTCAGAGGGCATGGCCGCGTTGTGTTATGTCATCAACTCAACCTTCAGACCAGTATGTGATTGTGCTGCTGATCAGAGTCTGAACATAATGATTCCTCAGTGCGAAGGCAAAGGTATGAAGTAAAGATGAAGTACATGATTTAGATTTAGACTTTAAATTCAAAGTGGGCAGTCTGCTCAATTTTGTATTCTTAGTCTGTATTTAGAGGGAGAGGAGGGAGAACAGAAAGTAGAGAAAGACAGAGAAGGAGAAAGTGGAAGAAGACACAGGGAGGATGTGTGGCGGGATTCAGCCTCAGGTGGAGGACTTGCATCACTTCATTTTTAAAAACTACACATAAAAAAAGTTTGTGATGTGACAAGGCCTGCCCTGAAACAAAATATTCAACAATGGATGAATGCTTTAACTTGCTGTTTGCAGTGTGTTTCAGCTGACGATGTCCCTCTTTATGAACAGAGTACCATTGAACATCACAGGCAGAGTATTTGTTACCACGGAGACAGCTAATGGAGATCTGAACAAAATAAGACATGTAAAAGAATTGTCTATCGCTCTTTGCAGAGTGATCAACTCACAAAAAAAGTGAGGGTATTTTCTTGCTTTCTGCCCAGTGCATGCTGGGATAGGCACCAGCCACACAGGACCCTGAACAACAACAAACAAGTAAGGAAAATGGTTGAATGAATATTTTTGAAAAAAAGGCATGTGGGGAAACTTGACACAAACATATATGGATTTACCTGCTCAAAAGCTGTCTGTGTTTCTTAAGTCGGGCATGAGAGCACAAGAAACAATGACATGGCAAGACAGGTGACCACCCACTCACTCGCATGCTGAGTGCTTTCAGTCACAAAATCAATTTTAATTTTCACATCTTCATTAGACCAATCCAGACAGTCCTCTGCTGGCCAAGAAGGGGGGCAGAAAGGCAGAAAGAGAGTTTGACCGTTGATGTTAGAGAGATAGTTAACTGAAGAGTTGGAGATCAGCATCAATAACATTTTGCTTTGGACTGTTTATATAACCTCATTATCTACTGTATATGGATATTCACTGTATGTGTCAGGGTTAGGGTGCATGTTTGCATATTGTTTGTGCATCCATGTGAGAGTGCAGTTACAATATTCTGATTCTTGTTGTTCTGCAGACGTTTCACAGAGAAGTTTTGCTGCTGATAGGTGGCTGCGTTGATTGGCTGTAAGGGTGATGAGGTCACAGTGTTGATTAGCGGGGAGGTCGGGGTCAAGGTCGAACACAACCTCACAGCGCGTGCTTGTTGTGTTTGTGTGTGCTGCCGCCGAATGCCGAGTTCAGTGAGCAGCTCATCATGTTCAACATCTGATCCTCACACTCACTGCTCATCAACTGACCTATATACCCCTAATTACACACAGCAGCCTCATATACACAGCAACACCCCGTACATAGAAACCATAAATACACACACGGAGGACTGGCGCATCCAAAGTAGAGCAACTGTATTTATGTTTGGGAATCATGGGAAGTCATCCTGCCACTGTGAACCAAACATGATAGGACGTAACGAGGCAGTGAGCCAATCAGAGGAAAGGTAAATAGAGAATCACTCTTGACTTTTAAGTGAAACAGCAAATCGAAAGAGAGAAATAATGAAAGACGTGTTCATTTAAAATGTGATTTGAAAACAACAAAGTTTAAAATCTCATTCAATAATTCACTAACAGAAATTTTTATGCAAGTTCAATTTAAATGTATTTAGATTTTAAAAAATAACATGAGAATAATATCTGATTAAAGTGAATTTAAAAATAGGGAGCTTTGTGAGTTTTTGTAGTAAAAGCCAGAATTGAAGTGGAGCACTGTTGGAGCAGAAAGACATAGAAAATTGATGTAATACATCAGAGTTTTGATACAAATTGTACCACAAGCATGTTTTAATAATTCCCACAAAAAACATAGTTTTTTTTACTGTAGTAGCGATTTTAAAGCTCTTCTGTCAGGGTGGTAACTCAAACACAAATAACTGGAACACTAATAATTCATTTAGAAAATACACTGAAATGTCTGAAAATAACAAACTACTCTAACCTTGGTGCATGTGTATGTTTGACACAGTCTCCGTGTGTTTTGCATACATATAATATAAAACGCCATCTGCCAGGACCTGAGGCCATTCTTGCCCTACTACCCTCCTTGCTTCTCTTCCTTTGGTTCGTCTTCCCCTCTATCTCTCATCCCTCTTTCCTGCATTGTTATTTCAAGCATTTTGAATGTACAAATTGTTAAAGAACAATCATGCACACGTCTCAAACACACACACACACACACACACACACACACACACACACACAAACACACACATAATACTGTATATAATCACATAATAAAATACGCATAATGCATTTACAAACAGCAAGACAACACACGTAAGAGCTATAAACTATATATCTCCTTCTCTCTCTGTTACACTCACACACACTCACACACACAAATGAGGTTAATGAAGATGAATGTGAGGGCACAGTACTATTGACATCCAGTGTCTCTAATTGTGGCCATGTTCTTCAAGGACATGGTGGTAAGACAAGCGGGGAGAGGACAGGAATAGATCTGATGAGGAGAACTGTGGAATAGTCATGCGACGTAATGTCAATCACAATTAAATTCAAGATTTGACATTAAGGGGGAAAAAAATTGTATGTGATGAGATGTAAAAGTATTGATAGCAGAGAAGGAAATGTCTAAGAAAGGAAGAGGAAGACGGAGGGGAGTGAGGGAGGGAGGCTATTCAAGCAGGAAGGAAGGAGGAGGAGGAGGAGGAGGAGGGGGACCAGATCAGTGATCCAGAACAGTGAGCAGACAGAAGACATGAGTTAAGAGTTCGGTCAAACATAGAGCAGAGCGGTGCATCAGCCATCCACACACGCGCACACACACACACACACACACACACACACACACACACACACAAAGAAGATAAAGACATACCCAAATCTTAAAATGCCAACCAATCGGCCAACCCCATGATGCTCCAAATTCATTCCTGTGGTGTCTTACCTGGGACGATGGAAACAGTGTCTCTCTCCCAGGACACGACGCTGACGTACTCCTGCACGGCAGCGGGGATGAGGCACTTGAACACAGCTACGTTGCCCCGCATCGAGCGCTGGTCCGCCACCCGCACGGTGTATGGCTCCCTGAAAACTACACAAACAAACACATGATGTTGGGGTTACTGATATGTCAGGCCAAATGATTTTCCTACCACTGAATAGCTGAAGCGTGATGACACAAATACATTTTTTTTTATCATAGAAAAAGGTCAACTTTAAAGAAATTGTTGATGTGCACAAAACATCTCCCATCATCTAACCAGAAGATGTGCATGCGATCTCGCAGCAGTCCAGTGTTAATCCCGTTCTGACAAAAACAATAATCTACTCATGTTTACATCATCAAAAACAACACATTAACACTCCAGAGAAAAACACCCTTTCATCAGTTACCACAGCACTCCACATTTATTCAATGGAAATTATTGGCCTACTCTTGTGTATTGTTTGAACTCTTCTAATCCTGCCTCTGCTTTCACCACAAATGGCGCAAGCCGCCATTAAGCAGGATAATCATGGAAATTATTTTCTAGCTTTGGCATGACATCATCATGAGGCATTGATCTACTGTTTTTCTACAGAACCTGATATGGATACAACAGGGAGGAGCGCATTCAAAGTAAACTAAAAGGTTATTGGTGCTTCAGTTTATGCAGGTTCATGCAATATTTCACACTCTGTTGAATGAGCAGGGACTCATTAGCAAAATCACATGAAAGCTAGGACGTATCTGAAGGTTGCTAAGAAACTGGTTTGGAATCCCTTCCCTGGTAACAGACACGATGACAGCGTGCATACATTCCTGCTGCAAGAGGGAAACACATGCAAGTGCATGGAAATTTACATTTTCTTTAAACAGATGAGTAGAATAAAACAGATCTGTTGAGTTCTTTGAAATACTACAAAATGAGGCAGCTCTGATGTGAATGTGCTTAAACATTTGGACTGTCGTTGTTAGCAACGATGCAGTAACGGTGATTCAAATAAAATCCCAGTTGAATCCCAGTTGAATCTCAAATTCGAACTCCTCAAAAAACATAACGTCCGCATCCTGTCTGACCGCTCCTTGTGCACCAGAGCTGCCGGGGCCCGACAGAGGCCGCTGGCTGCAGGATGTTTGGTTCATGCTAATCCCTCGTCTCCTGAGGCCAGGCTTTTGGGTCATGTGGGAATGAAGGCAGCAACCGGCTGGCATGCAGCTCAGGGTCCTGGCTCAAATCCTCAACTTGGCGCTAGTATTAGTATTAGAATGAATATGAGTATTAGTTCAGGTCGGTGTTGGGAGGCAGAATATGAAAACAGATGTTGATGGCAGGAGGGAAGGGGGAGGGACTGACTGGCCTGAATGAATGATGGGGAAGGGGGGGAGACAATAGATGCAGTGTAAATATCATCCAGCTGCAGCTTTACTTGATCTAAATGTTCGCTTGGTAAACTTTAGTTTCTTCATCATGTATCTCTGCTTGTTCTAGAGCTGGATGAACCCAAACCCCCAGACGTGCTATTTTACTTTAGATGAGGTCTGGCTTATTAAAGCAGCCTCACACTGTCTAATCAATGGAAAGCACCAATTAGGTTTGTTAATGAGAGATAATTAAAGAAGTGTGCTGTTGCTATATTTAGTCTGGCACAAGAGGACAGTTTGAAGAACGAGGGAGCAGGGAGGAGAAGGAGGACAGATGAGAGAATAAGATGGCAACAGAGGCAGCTTCTGGTCAAATTTTCCAAAAATAGACAACCTCCAATCTCTGCTAGTGTTTATTGACTATTTATTCTAATTGACTTCTGAAAATAATTCATTTCTTCTGTGGCCACCAAATAAATAACTTACAACTCCAAAAAGAGCCCTGAAATATTTTTGTATGTACACTAACTGTATACTCAAAAAGGATTAGTTTATAAAATAAATAAATTACTAGATTAGCATATATTTCTATAAAAATGGTGGTCACTGAGGCTTAAGACTATATGTCCTTGTTTCTAAGTGTAGAATTAGTTTTCACTCCTTGCAAACCTTTAAAAGTCATTGTTTGACAAAAAAATCCAAGTGGCTGTCAAGTTCTTGGTGGCCTTTGTTCTACTGACCTTTTATAAAGTGAAGGACTGTCAACAAGGATGAGCCAGTAATGTGATATAACCTTTTTCCTCCTCATCTGATCTGAATTGGGTTATATCATCTAAAAATCACACAGGAGTTGCTACTTAACTCTAAGTACTTTAGGGGTTGTGTTTTGGATTTCATCCTTCCAGATGGTGCGCTGCCATGCCGTAGACGGAGTTAAAGGGGTTATGTCGGTGTAAAGCGCAGTGGTTCATCACCAGCTCAGTCAAATAGGTGTGAGAGAAGGCCCAGGCCTGGTGTAGTATGTGATGCAGATGTTCTCTCTGTAGACTGTGTTCTAGGTCAATCTGTGTTCAGGTCGAGATGGGCTATTTTAGGGCAGGTGATTCTGTGTGTGGGGTGTGGGTTGGGCTTTTTGCAGCTGCCAATCACATCTGCTCTACTTTATGCTTTCAGAACTGTCTCTTTTTGCTCTGTTCCTCATCATGTTGAGTCTCGTTTTGACCTTTTGCTCCACAACTCCCCTTTTCTATCTCCATCTCTCAGATCCTTCAGTCAATCTTTGCTCTAAGACCCCCTCCCTTCCTGCACTGTCGGACCAACTCACCAGCTTTGATGCGGATGTTGGGGCTGCGGATCTTGCCCGCCTGGTTTTCGGCAGTGCAGAAGTAGTCGTTGTCATGGATGTAGCTGTTGTAGGCGGAGGGCGAGAAGGGGTACAGTTGCAGGGTGCCATTGGCGTGCACGTGACGGATGTGGGGCACGTCGTAGATGTCGTCGCCGGTGGCCAGGTACCAGCGCAGTATGGCACTGGGGGTGCCCCCTGCTGGACAGGGCAGGGACACCCCCACCGAGCTGGAGTAGGTTACCCTCTGCAGGGAGGCATTCACAAAGTACAGCCTGGTAGAGCCCACATCCTCACTGTGTACTGCAGGGGCAAAACAGACAACACAACAACAGTGAGCACACCAAGGTGAAGGTGAGAGGCCAACAACAAACACCTGTTAATGTTCCACGTCATATATGAATGAATGTACGCTAACACTGCTACTGAATCAAAGAAACTGGCGCCACATTGATGGGCGAAAGATGGACAGAGTGGGAATGTCCTTCAAATGTGTTCCAAAATAATCAAAACAAATGTATGTCAAATGTCCAGCTGCAAACATCAGTCATGTGATGCAGAAAGCCAGGGATTTGGGCTAAAGCTTGTGGTGGTTTAGGTGGATCGTTGGGGGAGGAGCCTGTTACCTCTGTACAGTGTGCACACATACACAAACAAAGAGCGAGAGAGAGAGAGAGAGAGAGATAGGGAGGGAACACGCTGATAGGTTATGTGATTGGAATTTCTATGCCAGACGCAGAGATTTAAGTCTATTTAATCTCCTTACATATTTAACACACACACACACACACACACACACACACATACACACACTCACAAACACACACATACAGGAATGTTCTTCATTGGCACTCAGATTAAACACATACAGCTCCAGCAGAGAAGGGAGAGTGAGAGGGGAGAAAGGAAGAGGAGGAGGAGGAGGAGGGGAGTCTCTGAAATTTGGGGTCATTATAGAAAAGATTAGAGGAGAAATAAGTGGGGGGACACTGCTGACAGACAGATGTGGACGTTAACCACCTCTGAATCTCAATTATGTCATCTAATACATACACATCCCACCACATGTTCACCCCTGGTAATGTTCAGCACAGCACAGAAAGTCTTTAAAACATCATGGAAGATACTAACAGATACTGAGAGAATGAGGACTTTGATCCAAATTGGATAAAATTAGCACTCAAACTACTGTGGTAGTTATTTCTTTCTTTCTTTTTTAACAAAAAAAAGATCAAATTGATTGAAATTGATTCAAAACAATGTCAAAATTTAATGCATAAATATATGATATATATAATGATATAAATAAATGTAATTTTTCAGTGGCAGAATGTATAAAGTTTGAATATATTCATATTTAGATTAAGATGTAAAACTGTTTAAATTAAATTTTACAATTAATATAAATGTTATCACTGACTTTAGTTGATGTCTGAAAACATTTTACTGACAAAGCTTCAGGTGTTTTGGTGGTTACAACAGGTTTTTTGTTGTTTTGCAGTGAGACAAGATGGTCTTTGTGCTTCTATACTTAATCCTCTCTGATGACATGTTTTCTGATGCCGATATAATAAACAGATATGATATAAAACTGTATATTTTGTTCTATGTTTTTGCAGTCAGTTTGTGCAACATTTACAAAACAGATCTGATCATTTCTCCTGTTCTGGACACATTTTGTAAAAACTTGCATAAAAAAGTAATGAAAAGAACATAAAAGCTGAAGGTCTGAGGTTCTGTTACAACTCAGCACAAATTGTTTCCAAAATGTCATAAAATCTGTTATTTTGCATGGCAAAATGGATAACATAATAGGTTAAACACCTGCTGATTGTTAAGCTCACTTTAAATAACACCAAGCAATCACAACTGCTCCTGTACTCAATGCACGAAACAGCCATCATGTCTTCTGACACAAAGGCACAGACATCTTATTCTGTGGATGCAACTTTCAATACTTAGATTGATCATTAAATTATGTGTCATTATTAACTACCTAGCTAAATGACTGTCCTGTTCAAGGAGCTTTGTTGCATAATTTTAGGAAAATTATATAATCATGCTATAAAGTTGAGGAAACTCAACTGGAGAAATGGAGAAACATCCTTGCATTCAAATTTTAAGGTATTAAGTTTGTTATATTGTTGTAGAGAAACACAAAGTCAATCAAATATGATTCTGACAGCAAAGACCCCTCTGAAGCACTAAAACCAAACAAGAAAGTAACTACATAGGACTGTCCAGTGCACCCAAACATTTAGACTGTATGTGGACTTAGCATAAATGTGTGTTTATAAGGCTGTTCAGGCCATGCAACTTAAATGAAGTGTAGCTTAAAGCTATGAGTGATGTAGACAGAAAAACATTAGCAAATAAAGCCTGGCAGAATCAATCATTGCCATCAACACTGTCACTGTTTTGGCACTAAGCTCATTGCACCACATCGAAGAAAAATGCAGCTATCTCTTCCATCCAGGGGGGTTAGTCAGTAATTCCAGCCTCTTTTCAAAGAAGTGTTAGTGCTGGACTAGAGATTGATAAAGCTGGGCAGCATGTTACAGATGGTATATGAAATGTGTCTGGCAGTCCGGTGGTGGGCTGAAAAAACCAGGTCAGACTCCCTCCCCTCTGCAGATTACTGATAATGGCCCCTGAGCATAAAGCCCATATTAAAGATTGCAATATCTATAATCTCCCAATGGGGGGACAGGACTAAAGTGGAGGAGTGAGGGGGTTACCCTGAGAGCTTGGGGTGGGGGGGTGGGGGGAGGCTGGGCAGCAGGAGAACCTCTCCAACAGTAGATTATATGGCCTGGGGGCTCGGACACTGGGGGGCTGGGGAGTACTGGGAACTGATGGAGCGGGAAGTGGAATAGAAAAGGGGATCAGAGCAAACTCCCACCACTCAGAGTCTGTCAAAACCAGGCGATCCACACATGCACTCACCCAACACACACACACACACATGCATACAGACACAAACACATTCATCCACACACACACACACACTCCAAAAGCAGCTCTCGGCGCTCAGTCACACTGGGAGGAGACAGAGTGGGTTGCCATGGTGGCACTAGCACTTGAAAGCTGCGACTGAGTACAAAAACAATGCAACAATTTAACCTAACAACAGTGACCCACTGAACAATCTAAATTTAGAGACTTTAAGTCACCAAACCCCAGATTTTGCCACATTGTGTCACATATTTGCAGGTTGCAAAAAAAGCAGCTGAGGTGAGCAAAAGTGTTTAAATGGCATAAAGGTGGAAACGGAGCACATAGGCTGCCTACATAAAAATTGTATGCAAATAGTGTTCATACAGTATAGAAAGAATTGTGTGTCAATGACTGACATGCCAGCGGTGGCCGAGCCAGCCAGTGATTGGCTGAAAGACTGCTGTTTAAGTTAGGTGTGGTCAGAAACAGCGTCATTAGTGCATCACATTGGGTTCACTCATAAACTCAATAATCCTGCTTTGTGCCGGCCTGGCGGAGTTTCCACCCCATTTAAAACCAACAGAAACATCACACACCACCACCTGTGCCAACCTGCATTGACGGTTTGTGTGGCAAGAAAACAAAATGCCACCTTTTACCGACAGTGAGATAAACAACAGAGACTGCATCGTCAGCACATCTTTCTCATGGCTAAATCCAAATGGGACTTTAATGTCTTTGTCAAAGATATGAAATTAATGTTGGGTCACTCAACCTATCACACAGATGTACATTAGAAAAACTCATCCTCAGTGAAAAGCGTTACAACAGCTACCTCCGAGTGTTTGATCCTCAGCTAAGTCAATGTCAAACCTGCCACCTCACACACACACACACACACACACACACACACACACAAACACACACACACACACACATCCAAATTGAGCCATTATACCATTTACACCACAAGTACATTAGATCGAGGAACTATTCCCCAGGTGTCTGCACGTTAAATGGTCATAGATAAGGTTAGATGCTGGACCAAACAGACCAATTTATCAGTAACTTCAGGCTTAATTCATGGTTATTCAATTTAACAGTGCCTTGAACATGTTGTTTTTTTATTGCATTAAAGTTTAATTTCCTAAAGTTAGCTTCTTGCTTGATAAACATTAGGAAAAAAGGGAAAGATATGTGTCAATTACAGTCTTGAAAGTGAAATGCCACAAGGACTGTTATACAGTCTTATGTGAGCTTGTGGCAGGTAGGTTAAAGTTGGGTCAGATTCCATTAGAAATACAACGAAACCTGCAAATAGGCTTTAACAATGTGAGACAACAATATCCCATGCCCCTTGTCTATTTTGGGGTCACAAACTTTCTCAGCTGTGTGTGTCCACGAGGATCTGACCCTAGCAGCGTGTAGACAGTCTACACGCTGATCGCAGTATTGAAGAAAGCTGTGGGGGTTCCTGCGTTGCTGCTGCAGCTCACCTGCACCCAGGAGGCTTCATCAACCTCGTTCAGACACAGAGCCAGAGAGGAAAACCAAGCCCTCACTTGGAAGGTGTTGGAGCACTGACGGCGCCGCTGGAGCTAAAGCTTAGCCTGTCAGAACTGCAGCCACTATTTTATACATCCTGCCAGAGAGCCATGCATGAATATGTATGTCAGAGAGGCAGAAGTCATAACCTATGCAAGGTTTCATCATGCATAATGCAGCTGATCTACGCCTCTCCAGGATGTGAGTGTGCACGGGAGTGTACACACACACACACACACACACACACACATACACACGACACTCACAACTGTATTGTGATGAGGAGGTAAACAAACCCAGAACCCCCAATGTTTCACACATTCTCACACCCGGAGCTGCCTGTGCCCAACCACAGGCATAATACTGTCTCATGTTCTTCTTCTTCTTCTACTTTTCTCAACCACTTCATTCCAATTACTTCTTTTGGTAAAACAATTTTCACAGCATGTCAACTTTATTTGATTTAATGATAGAAATTGCTGCATTTTGTAAAGGTCAAAAGTAGAAAGCAGAGACGCAACGTGCACATCAGCCGTGTGATCTGTCAAAAAACACCTTCTACCTCTCCCTCCTCTCCTTGAGCGCTTTCTGTTTTGGAAACAGCTTCATTTCCAAACAGATTGTAAGTGTCTTGAACTTCACTTTCTTCCTGCTCTGCCATCTCTCCATCTCTCATCCTTCAGGTGTTTTTGGGAGAGACTTCCAAAGTTGTGTTTTTGATACGGGGGCACGAGGATTGAAATGGTGTGTGGAAACATAAAGCAGCAGAGGAGGAAGTGGGAGGAGACGCACTGTAAGAAGGGGTGTGAATTGAATATTGGTGGGCTGCGGGGAGATAAAGATAGGTGTAAGCTTATGGATAATCCTCAGGGGTCTGGCATAAGTAGGTGGTTGGTGGGTGGAGAAGTAGGGGGGAAGGTTGTTCGGGTTACATCTAATCAACGAAGGGGTATCGCCGCTCCCCACCCACTGTCTTTCTGTACACCCTGTCCCCAACAATCTGCTACCCACCCCACCCACCACCAACCCCCTGTGGCCTGTGCTGTGTCAGTAAAAAAAAAAAAAGAAAAAAAGTGTGCTACTTCAGTAGTCCCCTGGGACCTGCTCCCCCTCACATCAAAGCAGCCAGTTTCTCTCTTAATGTGAATATCAAATCTGTGGATCACAAGTCCCAGCACAGTCTGCATAAACTGCCCCTCCCCCAACCTTTAATTCTGCCTAGTGATGAGGGAGAGAGAGGGAGGGGAGTTACTGCGAGAGGAAGCGATGGAGGGAGGGAGAGATGGAGAGAGAGATGGAGATAGAGATAGAGAGAGAGAGAGAGATCCAACAAAAACAACTACTTGCTTCAGAGATTTGACATTTGCCGAATGCACCCTCCTTCCGAAAATGTGCAGCCCCAGCATCCAATAAAATTTGGAGGGGGTCTGACTCAATTTAGCATCAGTGTGGTGATACAGAGTTCTTGCAAGAAAAAAAAAAATCACGGTAGTGTTCATTTGCATCTTTTTTTTGTTGTTGTTGTTGTTTTTAAATGATAAATTCTTAGTCGTAATCTCGTCGGGATTTGTAATAGATTTTTGGACGAATGGGAGAGCAGGGATGCCAGTGACAGAGCTGTGACATCCAATTGGTGAGCTGGGAAGTGCAATGAGCTCCGTTTCCCTGCTGACAGTCTCACACCAGCACACTTTTACCCACCATTTGGCATCAACACTGATTAAAATTTGACTGCAGATATTTTTTATTTGTTAGGTTGTGAAGGATAAATGACATTTGTGTTGCTGAATTATAACAGCAACACAGCAACAGCCAGTTTTGGGAGCTAAAAGTGTTGAGGATGTAAATCAGGTTGTTTGATGAAACATCAGACCTTGACATGTTATTTTAAAAAATGTCCAGGAACAATCAGTTAATAAGATTTTTTTTTAATTCAAAATATTTGTTGGAGGACATTTCTCCCTTTTAAAATAAACCAGAATCATATATTCTAGGACCGAATTACAACCAAGACCACACTATAAGCTCAGTATGTCTGCTTTAATGGCCTTTAAGATGGATGTTTTTTTGCATTTATGAATGTAAAATTAAATAATACCAGATTTGAGCTGGCAAAAAATGAAGACCTGCACCCTGTCTGAGTAATGATTGGCACCCCTGTGGACCACACAGCTCTGTCATTGAGTGGTGCCTATAGCTCACATTGCAGTTTTAATTGTGCAGCCTTGCAAAGGCAGCACAGGGAATTGGAGTGAAGAAGGAGGGGGGGGAGGAGGGGGGGATTTTTGCATATTTCTATTTGTAGGGGGTGAACAGTGGAGAGGACAAGAGTGTGCCAGGGTGAGAGATCACCTTATTGCTTTACAGGCTTCGAATTGTTGAACACATATTATTATTTTTTTTGTGTAATTGATCACGTTTTAAACGGAGCCTCAAAGGCCTACAGCAGGCCTGTGTGTGTTAAATTTGATTTTATTCGCTGCTAATTAATCCACATTTACAATAAATACAATCTGCGAATTTGAACACAAATAGAATTATAGGCAAAAGATAAAAACAAATTTTTGTTTTCAAATTACCAATTAAAAATCACGATAAAACCCTCCTTTAATTGGGTATAATACTTCAAATTACTGAAACATTACAGACATTGTGCTCTAATAGGGTAACTGTTATTATCCTTCAAGCAATTTTCAAAAGATGCGTTAATTAGCCTACACCCGGACTGCCTGCTAAACCTGACGGTCTCTGACATAATTTAGCAACATTTTTATGTGTTGTGTGTGTGTGTTGTGATCATTTTGTCTGTATTTTTTCGGTGTGAAGTCTCGTGAATAAATGAAGTGAACTTACTCTTCAGTTTCTGCGGAAATAACACCCAAAGTGTCCAACATTTTACAGCAAAACCGACAGGGGTGTCCCCGTCACTTCCCCTCCTCTGCGCGCGCCGCCACGCACACATACACACAAGCAGTGGAGCACGCGCCGGCACGCGCGCGGACACGTCCGCGGGGTCCAGGTGCGCTATTAGTGAGGAACATGACCGGGCAAGTCTATAATCTGCACCCACGCCCCTGGAGTTTCTCATTTGGTGAAATAAATTTGCGCATATTAATATGATTGCGCTTAACACAGAGAGGCTCTGAAGTCACAGCTTTTCAGCTGAATAATTGAGATAAATCAACGGCAAACATTTGACAAATGTAGTGAATTTAAGAGTTGAGTAAAACACAACATAAACAAAAAAACACGAGCAGCACATATGTGACTAATTGCTCATTTATATTCGCCGACATTTAATGTGAGAAAATAACAGAAATTAAAATTTAATTGAATTAATAGCCAGTTTTGATCCACTGCAGGCTGTTTGCATCGAGAACAGTCAGAGTCCTACATCCAGTGAATTCTCCATATCCCAGAGTTTTTGGATAAATAAATTTGCACCTTACAGGGCCTGTGCTAATGAAGACAAAACAATATGTAAACATGGCTCCAAACAGGCAGGCGACACAAAGGCCTAGAAAATGCTCTCATGTGGAGATAGTTTTGAATTTCTGTTATTTTCGACGCAGATTTGTCCAGGATTATTATAATGCACTGTAATAGCTGAAGATCAACTTTGCAATAGGGTCAGGGATTTACTGCATATACTGAACAAAGAAAAAAAAATCAATTTAAACAAATAGACATCCCTTTGCATTTATACATTAAATTAAACAAAAGACAAAAACGAAAAGAGCAATAAGGAAGACAAATCTGAAGGCACTAATTATGGCCTTTATGTGGGTGTAGACCTATTAAACTAATAAGGCCGTTGTGGAGAGAGAAAAAAAGGCCTTTTATTGGTTAACCAATTTAATATGGCAACAATTTGTCATCACACGGACAAAATAAAAAGAATTAGAAACCCTCCAAATCTCGTCCTAAAAAATGAGAGCATCTCTGTGGAGAGGAGCGCTTGTGCCAAATACAGTCCATCAAAACAGCTGCAATTAGCAAAGGCTACACAATCAAGAGCAATCCAAACATCAAAAATCACAAGCACACCCCTTAAAAACTTTACAGGAGTGGTGGATTTTGAAGAGAATTTTGTTCTGATTTTGTAAAGCAATTCATATAATTGCACGTTTCACCTGTTTTCATTTCTCTCTCACCCTCCCTCTGTATTTGCACCTCATTCTCCCTATTCAGCCATTTTACATATTCATAACTGGAGTTGGTAATGCGAAAACAATCCGTGCTATCAGCACCATCCGAGGCATCACGGGCCGCAGCATAAAACCGCAAAAGTCAGGCACAAAAACCACTTTACACCTTTACTTCCACAATATTTCTACCTGTTCAACTGCGGAGGTTTTATAAATGTTGATTTAAAGAACAATTTCCCCTAAATTCCTAATTACAAGGCATGCGGTGATACATCAAAGCACAAGCCACCCTTATCATTCACAGCGACAAATTAGTATCAGCTTCGATTAATTATCACTTTTCATTCAACTTAAAAACAGTAAGACTCAAGCACACAGTGTACAGGGTGTCATATTCAAAGCCTTTTTTCCTCTTACCTTCTTGGAGAGAGTACAGCAGGAGTAAAGTTACAAGCCACATGCCATAAATAGCAGGTATATTTTTCAGGAATATTTGGCAATCCTGGCAAGTGTGAGGCGCGGTTTTTTGGCCAGGTGGGTCTCCGTGCTGGACTGGCGACTGTGCTCCCCGGAGGTCTCTCCAGCCCTGCTGCCCCGCTAAGCATGGAGGGGAAATGAGAGGAGCCTCAGCCCCGCCCATGTCCCCTCCTCTCTTCCCAAGACTACCGTGCATACAAATCCATCCTCCCTATACACTAATCAAACACCGCGGAACGATGGGTCACAGCAAAGCGGAGGGTTGATATGAGCTGAACAGTGGGATTTTGGTCCATTTGTGTCCAAATTGCCAGTTTGTGTGAGCGGTGGAACTGCGCAGACAGATCTCTTGGCACCTTGGAGAGCGCACCCACCTGTGCGCCCCAGATGACCGCGTTTCTTTGCGCAATATAGACCTACAAAAGCCGCTCAGGCTGTCGTGAAGACTCTAAAAAATGTATACATGTCTTTTCCTCTTGAGTTTGGGCATTAATCACAGGGACGTGGAGCTACACCACAGAGTACAACTGTTTTTTCTTTGTCTTTCGGAGCCATGAAACGTGCGTAGACATTTGCGCACAGAAATGCACTGCGGATAGAGAGGAGGAGAGAGAAAGAGAGTAGCGGGGTGTGGGGCACGACACTTTCCACACAGCAGGCACAAAACACAGCAGGTAAATAACACCTAATTATAAAAGGTTTCAGTGAACCCTTAAAAGATTATTGAGCAACTTTCCAAGCGGTTATTTCCCCTCATTCACTCTGCTCTCTGCTGCGCCAGATGTGAAAAGCTCCACTGCATAAGCATAAATTAATGGAGGACGGTAAGTGGCAGGCAGGACACTCCCAGTTCATCGAATATTTAAAGTGACTGTGGATGCCAGTGGCGGATCTGGAAAGTGACCCTCTGCTGCAACAGACGCTTCAGATCCAACTGTCCTGCACAAACCGTAGAAAGGTTGAACAATTAAAATTATTATAAGAAGACATTAAAGTTAATTCAGTGTAATTCTGAGTTAAAGGTTGACTGATTGGTAAGTTAAATTTGCAGAGGAGAGCCTGCACAATCAGAGAAAACAGAATGCCACTGGTGCGTCTTCAGGAAAAAATATTAAGTATTATCAGGCTATTAAGTGTAGCAATAAGTTGTTTTAACATTTAAATACAGACATGTATAGACCTCAGACATATTAACACTCCACACAACAGGCCCTGAGGCCGGCAAGTATGTGGACAGAACAGATACTTTTGCAAGGGAGAGACCGCTGTCAGAAATGATACAATGAACACCAGAGTTATGTGATTTATTGTGGATTTATGTAATTAATTAACTATACATTAAACTGTTCAACTGCTTTAATTTTGAACCTAAATACCAGCTTGAAATAGGCTCAGAATCGTATGAAAGTAAACATTTTCCCATATAAGCATCAATAGCAATCAATAAAACTGGCAGAATTCTAGATATGTGTATTCGTCTGAGGGTCACTCATTGAAAATGTTGTTGTATTTGAACTTAAACAACTTCAGGAAAAGGTCAGCAGCAGCTCGTCTCCAGCACTGCTGCCTGCAGCGGCCGCTGAGATCTGACCGGAGGATCAAGCCTCTGACTCCACAGGCAGCTCTCTGCTGACATCTGCTGGTTCAGTTTACACAAGCACGTTTCTGCACAATGATTTAACATTTTATGCCCATGCAGATGTGATTTTATTTACCAAGTGGCACTTTATTGTACTAATTTTTCAAGCAGCTTCAGTAGATTACATAAGAAAACAAGATAAGGATAGCTTTGCTGTAGAACAATCTTATTTGAAGAAATTGAACTCATAATAAAAATGTTGACATAACAATGTTCATTCATTCATTCATTTTAATGCAGTTGCATAAAGCTTATAATATATGATGCATTGTTTCATAGCAACCATAAAGGATACTGTGGATTCTTTAAAAAGCAGCTAAAAACCATCTGTTCAGACAGGTATTTGGGTAGCATGTGGTATTCTATGTCATCATTTGTCTCTTATGTCTGTTCTCCTTGTATATTTCATCTGGTGTCTTTGTTTTTATTTATTTTGATTTGATTGTATTTCATCTTATTTCTTTGACTGCAAAGCACTTTGTGACTGGTGTCTGTGGAAGGTGCTACATAAATAAACTTTGCTTGTTCTGTAAAGAAAGTGACATCTAGTGAGCAAAGTCGGCACAACAGAATCGAGAGTGCAGAGCACATAGAAGAAAAGTATCTGTAACAAACACAACAGGCAGTTTGATACATAATATTAGATAGATGCAATATCAAGCCCCCAAATGCACCATGCAAAATTTTATTTTTGCGTATTCCTTTAAAATCCCTTTACTTTTGCATGGTTGAACACAGCAGATTTTATTTGATTATTCATGTATTGCCGATGGGTGTACAAAAAACTTTCACCCAGTAATATGATCACAGACTCCTAATCATTCCCCCACCACTCAAAATATCAGAGAGATGGAGTGTGATGTTATAGTTCATGGAAAGAAAATGAAAATAAGATCAGTAATTTGCTTTTAATATTCATTTATTAGCAAGCAGATGATGGTTTATCTCCCTATCTTTCCACTGTGCTGCTGTAGGGATCAAATGGGCACTTTAGAGCGATTTCATTTTGCCCTTCAATTTTTATTCATATAGCCCAATATCACAAATGACACGTTTTACTCAGGGGGCTTTACAATCTGTAGCAGCATACAGCATCTTCTATTCTTAGACCCTCTGTTTGAATAAGGAAAAACTCCTCAGAAAACCCCTTAAAAGGGGAAAAATGGAAGAAACCTCACGTAGAGCAACAGAGGAGTGACCCCTCCTCCAGGACAGACAAACCTACAATAGATGTGTGTTTAGAATAGACCAAGATTAAAATTACAGTATGGGAAAATAGGATGACAAAATTATTGATAGAT
The DNA here is from genome assembly GCF_914725855.1 of Thunnus albacares. Taxonomy (NCBI): domain Eukaryota; kingdom Metazoa; phylum Chordata; class Actinopteri; order Scombriformes; family Scombridae; genus Thunnus; species Thunnus albacares. Next base: position 10,356,825 of record NC_058118.1, on the reverse strand, counting down.
TGATACATTAATGAACATATATAACAATGTTGATGGAGTTGCGAGAGACAGATTAAAAAAAGAATGATCAAAAGTATGCATAAACACTGGATCCTACATTCCCCATAATGCAACATGATAGAGTCTCTCATTTGACCCTCCCTGTAGTCTCCAAGTTCTCAAAGTTGACATTATACTACTGTTTCCACATTCTTACTAGTATTACCTACCCATGACTAGTAAACTGTCAAATTGGTGGAGCGCCCTTTTTAAAGTGAACATTTTTCAGCAAGAAATGTAGTCACTGCACCTCAGAGCAACAAGAAGTAGTGCTGACAAACAGCATAACAAGACAGATTTTGTTCCAAACTTTTATTAGATTTCATGTTTCTATAATAAACAGATCAAGAGCTGATATGCACGGATGAGAGGTTAAAAATAGGGACATCATTTGAGGGCGAGCCAGAGCGTTGAAGCTGTATATTTATGTGCAGAGAGCAGCGGTGGAGTATGACTTGGTGAGTCTTTTTGCTCTTCAGGGTCTGATCGAGTACAGGGGCTCCAGTCCACTTGATGCTCCTCTCTGGATGTTCCCCATTCACCCTGCATCCCATCATCCTGACTTCCCTGATCCAGGACATCTCCCGCAGTTGTATTGCTTGCAGTATTTGTCACAGTAACTTAGTGGTGCAGTGTGACAAACTGTCACTGTCAGAGTATCAACTTCTGCTGTGATTTGCATAGAGTCGGTCGTCATCATAAGGCCCTCACCGACACAATCTCAACATTGAATCAGAAGTTTTGTTTCCTCAATTCATTGATTCAGTGAGACTGTATTCAAACAAATCACACTCCTCGAGTCTAAATATACAACAACTGATTGAAAACACACTCTTCGACAGAATTTAATTATTTGATTTCATGATCCCTGCAAAAGTTTGTCTTCATGTTTCCAAGTAACAGCAACAGGCCAAAAGTTAGAGATCTTATTTCTTGACAACTGTATTCATAAACCTGCTTGAGGGTGGAGTTTCCGCTTTTAAGGCAAACAAGAACATGGTGACCACACATATGACAAATGTACAGTATGTCGTCCATAATATTTCTTGCACCTCATGTACTTCAGTGGTGGAATTTAAGTGGATTTACTCAAGTGCTTAAATACAGTTTAGACATACTTGTACTTTAATTTAGTGTTTCTATTACTTATACTACTATTCTTTTACTCCACTACATTTCATATATTGTATACAGCTAGAGTTGCATTTTTAAAGATGACAGTGGATCCCAACCTTTTGGGTTTATGACCCCTTATGAAAAAGCAGTGTCTAGTTGAGACCTCATGTTTTTTAACTTCACACATTGTTTCATTTATTTTTAGAGGCCCAAAGAAGTCAAATTATCCAATATTTCATTTAAAAAAACAGCAAGGATGAGAGAAAAGTCCAAAAAAGTAAGACATTTTTTTCTACCCCATTAATCATTGCACGATAGCCCAGATTTATCTTGTGACCCTTTGGAGGGGACCCAACCCATAGGTTGGGAACCACTGGATTAAACTAACTGTATATAAAGTGGTTAAAACTAGCTCTACAATATATCAGTCACAGGGGGCACACTACTAAACAGGGGGCAAAACTACTACTTTTACCTCTAAACTTTAAAGTACATTTTGTATCTTTACTTTAGTAGGATTTTGAATGAAGGATTTTTAGTAACAGAGTATTAGTAGTTTTACTTAAATAAATGATCTGAATACTGAATATTCTTCCACCACTGGTGTACCTGCAATATCTTTCTCAAAGATCCCATGAAATGGGACAGAGTCGTCACATATTTTTTAGGAATTCTTCCTTTCTGCCAGTCCCATCAAATCATCAAGAAATACATCACATTGAGTAACTAATGATGTCATATCACAAGACCTTAAACAGTGTTAGCACCTGACTATTTCCTCACATATGCTGTTTGGTTTCTTCTCGTCTCACTTGGGTGAACAATGTGACAAACCAACACTGATTTGGACTATTGCATACACAAAAATATACATCTTTTTAAAGTGCCCAACACACACCCTTTATAATATTGCTTCAAGCCAGTGATTAAAGACTGGAGGCACATTATTATTAACATAACAGTGAGTTTCAGGAAACCACCAGAAAATCACACCTCACTATACAGTACGTTCATTTAACACATGTTGCGACTGGGGAGGCACGCTTATATCTGACCTGACACAGTGTTTAAGCACACGTTTGTCCCACGCTCCAGAGGTATTTTTTAAAAAACCTGACATTCAGTGTCTTGAATGTGCAACAGCAGCTGAAATTGTATTTTGCTGTTTGAGGATGATGCAGATACAATCACCTCCTGATGTGATGCTCAGAGGACTTTTAGGAATCATCCCTGTTTGGTACAGTCAGTGGGTGACACAAAGAGCATCACTAGTCTTATTTCCAGCTTGAGCAGGGTATTTACTTGAACTACAGCCCCCCTACTCAGCCTGCTATCTGAGACCTGATCCCATGATCATTTCAACTATGAATTTATGGGGCATTTACTGTACCCATGGGCAGAGCTTTATCACAGCAGTGCATCTGGTAAAAATTATTTATTGCAAAGAGTAAAACACTGACTGAATGAATGTTTATCAGTATCCAGAAGAAATGAACCATTTCCATGAGGGGGCACATACTAAGCAAAGGGAATATGTGTGTCTAATCCAGGCGAATAGTATCCAGGGTCACATCACCAAACAGTGCTTAGCCTTAGCCTGGGTTAGCACAATGAAGAGCATGGCATAAAATGGGATTTACATTTAACCTCAGAGCTGATGCTACCAATGTTAGTATATTAGAACATGTTTTTTTTAAGTGTGTGTGTGTTTTTTTTTACCAAAAAGTTTACTGTTTTCAAGCATTGTGTCTAAAATCTGGTCCACGTTGCACATGCTTAAAATGCATTGGTTATTTGTCTTAAAAGCAGCATCATCGGAGGGTCATTCATTTTTCTAGGGGGTGGGGGGTTTGTTTGGGGATTGTCTATCATTTCAGTTCAGAAGCGTGTTGTATTATTACTGTTTGCTGAGTCTTATAAACTGTTTTGCAATATGTAGTTGTCCTCGCTGACGGAGGAGCATAGAAGCACTAACAGGCACCTGTGTTTCATATCAAGCAAAGAGAAGGTACAGGATGAAGAGCTGGGCTGAATCCTATAATATTCTGTCAATACTGTTTGTGTTAGTACTACTTAAATCATCCCTTGTTTTATTACACTTGTCTGAATAAATCAGACAGCATGCTTCAGGTGTTTTGTGGAAGGTAGCCACAAGTTGAACACTGTAAAATCAAAACCAAATTTTGATTTTGATTTAGTGGGTTATATTAAAGAAGGGCTACTGTGCATTTGGTGTTAGTTAAAGAAGGATTCAACCCAGCTGTAACTACATTACATTATTTCCTGTCTCAAGCATATTTATTTTGTTTTGACTCCGAATGAAAAAAAGTCAAATATTCATTTTTTATATGTAGTCTGGCTGTAGCCACAGACAATTATGTATATACCACGGCTATAAAGTACTTTAAACAGTGCACAACTGTTCAAAGTACTCTGAAGCTACAATATAGTACTCAAAGCAGTGCATCACTGTGCAAAATGACATACAACCGTTTAACACATTTTGGTGATTAACCCACACACTCGAACAACTTGTACACACAAATTAAAACATGCAATGTGCACATAATTTGGTTTTAATCTTAAGAGTTCAAAAAGAAGCAATCTACCAGAGACACTGCTTACAGATCATAAGAAGTATGCTTTCACTGAGCTTATACTCACTGCATAATCACTGTAAACACACGAGACCATCGTGTCGACACAACGTTTCTGTCCTGAAATGCATTACTGTTCCTTCTTTGGTGCTCTGTGAGGCATTTAGAGTAATAACAAATAGTCAAATTACAAACATAAAACCAAAGAAAACCAAAGAAAAGGACAGTTGAGCATTCAAAAATTGGTTAACTTGCTTGGTAAAGTTCATCCATCAATAGATCCAAACTCATTATGTTTGTAGTGTTCAGAGCCTTTAGAAACAGAATCTATCATGAATAAAACCTCTAACAATAAGTAAAGACTTTTTGTTGTTGTGTTGTGTCCTCTCTCTTCCTTTTGCATTGCTACAATGAAGGTTTTTTCCACAGAGGTATAGGACTTATTGGATTTGATAATCATGCTCTGTGTGCAATCAGACCACATTTCATTAATATTCATTTGGCAACTAAAAGTCCGAACTTCACGCCGGTTTAACTTGTCTAAATGTTAAACTGTTATCAGGGCCTATTCTGCATTCTCCTCAAAACACTGACACAAACAAATCAAAGATAACACCTTCAATGTGTCCTTTCAGGTAATGTACTGAGCAATGTGGGCAGAGGAGGTAGATATGTAAAAAGAGGGGGAAAAAATAAAGCTGAAGTGTCTCTGGTAGGTGCCACCATTTTTTCAATGTATTTTACTAAATTATGTGCACTTGTGGTTTGCACATTCTTTAGTTGTATTTCACCTGCACTGTTACTCTCCTGTGCATGTGTGGTAGCATTGTGTGCACATGAGCATATACTGTATATTCCGCTTTGATGGCCACAGCCAGGCATAATGTTTAAAATCCCAACTTGAACATAATGAAGTTGCGTGTGTGCAAACATATGCGCATATACAAATATATGCAAAGAAGGTATATAAATATGAGTACTCATATACATGCACTTTCTCATTTCTTTTTTGGTGTTGGTTTTGAATCAGCTTTGGATCCTGAGAGGCCATTTTCTGTGTTGTCGATCCCTGATGAAGTTACAAGGCACTCCTTACTGCAGTGGGGTAGGGAGGGAAAAGAGAAGAAGACAGATTAAGATACACAGCAACACAAAGAAACATCTCGAGCTTGCTTCATTTATTATCTACTTCTACTTGTGTACAATATCTGAGCTATCTGAACATGCTGCCAATCACCAACAATGTACAATGTACTCTGATGAAACAGTATGAAACGGTTGCATTGCTGATAAATATCCAGGTGGCTGGAAAAACTCACTTTTTCTCCTCAATCTTGGAAAGAACAAAGAGAGTGAAGTTCTTGAGCAACATGAAGCCCATCAACAACGCGATGCCTCCACCTACAGCTGAGGCTATGATGATGGTCAGTGTGTTGTCCACCACCCGCACTGCAGACATTAATGGACAGGTTCACAATTTTTCAAGTCAGTCAGGTACCCCAATGAACATTGACACATGTTTTTCTGTAATTATTCCTCCTGCTCATATAGAAGATCTCTTCATAATACACTTTCAATGTAAGTAATGGAGGACAAATTCAACAGTCCTCCTTCTGTGCAAAAACTTATTTAAAAGTTTATTTGAAGCGAATATGAAGCTTCAGCTATCCAAATTAGTCAAATCAAGTCATCAAGTCATCAAGTGTTACGATCCATCCACTGCAGCTACATAGGAAAACATTGCCTGTTGAGACACACGGAGGGATTTTTTTCACTAAAAAGACTGTGACTGTGGAAGATATCCACTTTATTTGACTAAGTCAGACGACTGAGGCCTCACATTATCTTCACAAAAAACATTTAAATACATTTTTTCCTCAAAACAAGGGCTGTGGATTTTGGCTCCCATCACTTACATTGTAAGTGCATTTTGAAGGGATCTTCTAATGGTCAGTATGAACAGGAGGAACGATTACAGCGAGCAAAACCTGTTTCAATGTTCATTTGGGCTCCTGACTGGACAGATTTGAGAAATGGAACCTATTTTTTAACAAGAGAGGAATAATGATGGGGAAAAATGACATATTTACATATCTATTTCAAAAGAAGCATTAATAAATCACAATGTTATGTAGCAGATGAGCCAGAGCTGCTTTTTGTGCCACATATTACAACCAAAACATGTTGATACCTCCACATGAGATTAGAGCTGAAGTGGACCACATTGGGAACTTTGGTCCTTTTAGTCTTTTAAAGCTATACTGGTGGCACAATTTTAGTGATATTTGCTGATTTTTTATACCCTGTCAGTTACCTACAGTATCTGTAAATCAAATGTTCTGAGAGAAAAACCCAGATGTGGGTGATGAATTATTTTTATTGTGAACTTTTTTTTGCTCATGTCCACAGTTGCCACTAGAAATTATGATGTCATTCCAATTCTGAGGCGATACTAATTTTGGTTTAATGTGTTTTCAAGAAGTGAGTGTGTGTTTTCAAGAAGTGAACAAAATACACAAATTAAAATGAGTAATAAATGTGTCAAGAATTCATTCCATATTATCTATTTTATCTTTTACTGTCGCCTCAGGATTTATTTTCCTGCTGTAGGACTTCTGTAAGACTTAAAATGTCTTCAGCAGGACTGTCCTTGTATATGTGACCTAGTTTTCTGTTTTTCTTCAACATACTTTCTTGTTTATTTTCACTTCAGTTTGCATATTATGGGAGCATCAAGAAAGCTCCAATGAGTTGTCCCATATTTGTGATTTTTACACTATATTATATGTCAGCACATGTAGTTAAAGATCCCTTTCAGATGTGTTTTAGGACATATAAAAATCCTTAAAATGACATCTCCTCCTTCTCCCTCATTGAAAAATCCAGATTATGAATATGCAAATATTAGTCATTTCAAAAGAGTAATTGTGGTGGGACATTACTTCACTGTAAAGTCAATTCTTAGTGTTTGTGCACTGGAGGCTTTAAGTTCCCACATCACACTTGTGTAAGTTGTATACTGGACCTTGATTGGCTGCCAGACTTGCTGTGATTTAATGTGACAACAGTCTTCTTGTGTCAAACTCTACACATACATTACTCTGCACAGTGAAGCTCAAACATAACATAACAGAGAAAAACATATTTTTAAGTGGAGGAGGACCTTCAACTAGAAATATCCATAGGGCAGTGTTGTCAGATTGGGCAATAAACAACTAATAGGATTATTATTGCACAAAACCTCACTTACTGAACAGCAAATCATGAGGGTTTGCCTGACATCCTCATTAATATGTAGTAATAAGTACAGGAAAGTAAATCAGGCCCCTCCCTCACATAAATCACCACACAGTACCATCAAAGACTTTGGCCACTCACACTCGTCCACCACAATGAGTTCAAAGATAGCACTGTGGTTCTTGTCCTTTTCTTTGGGGTTGCGTCCAAAACACGTGTACTGGCCTCCGTCCTCAAAGGTGATGTTCCACAGCAAGATGGAAACATTGTGTTGAATGTTCTTCCCCACAAACTCCACCCGCTCTCGATATATTTTCACATTTGGCACCGAGTCCTCCGATACGATCACTGAATCACAGACCTGATAGGACCGGAAAGCTGTCAATCATACAAAACTACTAAAGCCTGAACATAAAACTTTCTCTAAAGAAGAGGTTCTTACCTTTTGCATGGTGCCGTTGTCATTGAACTGCCAGTTGAAGTAGAGGTTATCGATGCCGATACAGCTGAGGTACGTGCAAGGCAACATGACTGTGCTGCCATTCACTGCCTCCAGGAAAGGAATCTTCCCGACAGACATCTCTAGGGCCTGAGTAGACCACAAACCTGAGGAGGAAGGTGAATAGAAAACGCAACAAGGTAAAACTACACAGGGGTCTGCTTTAGAGTGACAGTTTGACATTTTGAGAAATTTGCTTATTTGCTCTCTTGCTGAGATGTGAGTCTGTGTCAGTCTTCTCATCTAGCTCTCGGCAAGCAAGCAAATAAGGGTATTCCACAAAATGTCAAACTATTCCTTTAAGTTCAGTATCCAGATTGCTAGATGACAAAGCAACATAATTTATCTTAATGTGTGTGTCCTGTTCATGCCCTGGCAAATACATTTCAGTGCCCTGGTACAATAAATCATGTAACCTCAACCTTTAATTCTCATTGTGTTGACAAAAGAATGACTGACTACTGATTAGTTTTCCTCATAAGCCAATATATTCACAACACCCACCATATAGCTGCAAATGAAAATGAAGAGCTTCAGACTGACTGCACTTTATGCACAAACTCCTCAGACTCATTTTGTGGTCACGTCACAAACTGAGTGCGGTCTGCTCGTCCTGCTACATGTGAACAAAGAGAATGAGTAGAAGTTCATGGACAGTGACAGTCAATCTGTCTCATACACACTGAAACACTGGAAATAAAAGACTTCAACTTCTCTTTAATGTGGTGCACAATGCACAGCGAACGGTAACACGTTTCACAGGTTCACATTTTACATACATGTCTATTTCTGGCACTTGGCTTGTCAAACCCTCAGTAACATGACACCACAAAGTCCTTACTAAGACATTACTGTAAATAAGGGAGGATGAAATCTGATCTGCTCCTTGTGGAAAAATGTAACCAGGGAGATCAGGAAGTCGCAGTGATTAAATCTTGCTTCCTCCCATTTTGTTCCACCAATTTTTTTTTTGAAAAAAAGGGTGTTTGTCTTTTCCTTGTTCCTCATTAATTCTAGATATACTGCAGCAGGTATTCACTGTCCTACTTAGCTGCTCAGTTTTGTGCCCAGGCGTGTGTCAAGGTCACATTTAATAAAGACATACAGTCTCTACTCTCTCCCTCTTTCTTACCTTGTGCTTAATACCTCCATCTAGTGTGTGAGGCGTAAACTACGCTGACAAGGTGCTGTGCAGGACTAGCACACAGATGCACAGGACACACAGAAAAAACGTTAACACTTCTAACATACTCCACGAATGCTGGAGCCTCTGTTGCATTTTTTCTATACTGTATCTTTTTCTAACATTCCTGTGATTCTGCCCTCTGTTTTATGTACACTGTGTCACGTTTTGTTCATGACGTGGTCAAGGTCAATGGCTGGACAAGCACCACTGCAGCAAATAGGAATAACATTGCTAAGAACAGCACAGTGAAGGAGAGTGTATGTGAGAATGTTATTGATTCATTGTCATCTCACTCTTGTTATCTCACAAACTCACTCCCTCCAATCTTTTCCACAGCTGGTCCAATGCAGCACAGTGAGCTTGCAAAAACAGTAGAATAGAAACAATGACGAGAGAGTAACAGCGTCACCCCTCCTGCCTCTTTACTGATGCACATTATTCTGTGTCACAATCACATACAGCTTTTCACTTTTTTTTTGCTATGCTCCCTTTTCATCATTTCTGAATTCCACTTTGTGTCACTTTGTGACACTGTGTGTTCTTAAAATCTCTGCTCTCCATTGTTTCTATCACTCTTAGTTGCTGACAAGACTACAACCGAGAACAAAACAAGCAGAAATACATGATAAAGTATCTCTTCTTCTTTCAGGGACCTTGAACTCTGTTGTGTTTTGTCTCATTCAAGCATTACAAACTTTTCAAAACCATTTTAAATCAGTAGCTGACTGTTCATCGTCCCTGTGTTTGTTTTGCAAGGCAAAATCTTGGGTGTTTCAGATAAAAGTAGAGCAGTGGTGCTCCAGTTTTTAGCCTACATATGTCAACTTTAGAGCAATACATGTTGCATTGATGCACAAGAATATGCTCTCTGTGCCATTTTTTTTATATTTAATATATCCAACTGACAAAGAACAAACAGCTTATTTTAATTCATATTAGGTTTAAGGAGGGATAAAATCATTTGACCTCACTAAAGGTCAAAGTTGTGAAACAACACAAGATGTTTCTTAAAGTGGAATAAAATTCAATGCAGAAGTTTGCTTTGCGAGCACTGCCCAATCAGTATTTCAGCAGCTCATATTGGAGACATGATGTCACCAGCTTTAGTCTATAGAAGAATTGTTACGTCTGAGTCTGAATGGCTTTATTTACGATTTAGACCTGCTTAAGCACACAGTCACTATCTGTGTCTTTTATATATCAGCTTTAATACTTGTATTTAGCCATTTTAGCCTGATTAGTAAATGAGCATGTTTACAAGATCTGATCATTCTGTCCACTGCTTTAAAAAGTGTTATGTACATTGAGGTGCCTTTGCATATGTTTTTTTTAACCACATCAGAGTGCATTGTAGAACAGTAAGAAAATATGACGGTTTATCCAGAATATAATGTGTTTAGGTATCTGATGAACTTTGATGCTTCTCAACTGCTGTAGCGTCTTTCTTGCTGCAGTACTTGGCCACCTGCGTCTGCTGCTTGAGTCTGCCATGCAGTTTTTGTTAGGTGGTCAAATGCTTCTTGCTCATTTTAAATAAACAAAATATCTGTGACCAAGAAATAGCTATTCTTGCTCTGTGAATAACACAATGTGTGTAAATACATCTAAATGTGATGTGGACACATTTTTTAAATATCAGGAAGGGTTGAGCAATATTTTAAAGAAGAATTCATTTGATCAACTTAACTAAATATTTACTGCACTATTGCTGCACTGATGGTCCACACCCATGAGTCAGTTTAGAAAATTCCAGGAAATGTATAAGTCATGAAGAAATACATATACTGGCACATGCATTTTACTCATGCAAAATAGATGACTAATCAGTCTAAAGTCTTTCCTGCATTAGCAGTGCCCTGTTTAATAATTGACAGCCTATGACTAACATAATTCAGTTTCCACATCTGATACTGTATATCCACCACACCACAACCTACAACAACAATGTGTAATCTCAGTACATTCTGTTACTGTACAGTCACTGCCAAATCTATCTTCATTCTCTCCAGTCTTGACTCAAGAGTTTCTGAATAAAAGATGGTTTACTGGCTCTTAAGACTTTGCTCTAAGTGACTCTGCTGATCTTTTACTGCAGATACACATCAGGTCCAGTACAATACGGTGTGAATGGCAGGGCCTAGTCTAAAGTGTCTACAGTCTGACAAAGCTTTCCCATCACAGGGCCAGTTCACTCTGCTGACATATCCTTTTGTGGACATTCAATCCCAATCCAAACCATTATGGATCTGTAACTCCACCAGCCACAGTACAGTATTTCAAACTGTACCAGGTTTTTATGAGAAGTTCAGTCATGTCCTTTTTGTGTTTCCAGGCAGAACCAGAAGCACATTTTGCTCATGAGTTGAAACACAACATCATAGGAAAAAAAATACTAATCACAATATTTTCACGCAGCCAACCAGTCCAGTCACCACAACAACATCCTTTTGTAAAAACGTAGTGTAACAACACATGCAAAGCTGCTAACACGTGGGTACGTAGGTCAGAAGCAGATGAAGGTCACTGTCAGATCTGAAAAAGCCACAGCGTCATCTTTGCTCTGCATAACAACTCAAACACACACTGATGTTGGGTACAAGCTTTTGGTTGTCAAAGAGAGAGGAGGATGAACTGCGCACATCAGCTGTAGCATAATGACCACGCAGCAAAATAAAGAGAGGTGACCCAAAGTGAGGGATAGACATTACCAAGCAGCATTGAGAAGATCAGGCCCACAGCGACGTGCGGAGGGCCTGGCCTTGGGGCTTCGACCCCAACCCACTGGACCTCCATGGCAGCCATATCTACGCCAAAACAGTTACTGCTGCAGAATCCAGCCCAGGCTCGGGATAGCTAGTAGAATATCCTTCAGCACAGCTCAGAGTCTTTGGTCTCCAGGACTCAATGTGGATGCTGCTGCCTGGGTGTCTGGTCCCCAAATGAGACACGTCCCAATCTTGCACCTACAGCAGTCCTGGAGGTTGTGAGCCTGCCTGCCAGCCCCCACAGCAATCCTTTGGAGGAGACTGTAGGTTAGACAGAGGGCAGAGGAGGAGGAGGAGGAGGAGGAGGAGGAGAAAGACAGAGAGAGAAGGGATAGTTTAGGAAAAAGTTAATCAACTGAAATCTTGAAATAGGACATTGAGCTACTATAAAAGCACAGATGATACAAAAACAAAGTTACATTTTACAGATGTTGTGTGTGTTTGCATGTTTCCTGCATACATGTACATGTGTATGTACATACAAATACTGCAACACTTTGCCTGAATGTAAAGCTAAAAGAAGAAACATGATTTGATGGTAAGTGCGGTTCTAGTTTTGTCATGCCTACCTGCTTCTGCAGCCGGTGTTCAGTCAGAGGCCGGCGGGCTGCCTGCACAGCTGAGTCAGTGTGGACAGGACAGCGGCAAGCACTCACTGCGCACAGTCAGGGTTCACTCAAGGAGAATCCGCTAGCCAGCACTTTCACTGCAGAGACAGCCACATTGCAGCGCCAGCCGGGATGAGAGACAATTAGAGAGGAGGGGAGAGACTGACAGAAATGTAAAAAGACAGACAGACAGGAGGAAAAGCTGCTGCTCTCGTTCCTCTACAGCAGAGCCCCGATGAAGCTGACTCCTCTCCCTGCTTGTCCCTCCTGTTATCTCACAACTTTTCCCCCCATCCTCTTTGTTTGCGTGCCAACTCTCTCTCCCTCATCCCTCTGTCTCCCCTCCCTCACCTGCCCCTGTACCCCTCTTATTATCCTTCTCCCTTCCACCAACCCCCCCCCCCCCCCCCCCCCATTCACCCCTCCTCTCTCTGCTCCCTCCCTCCTCCCCATCTCCTGACTCAGGGCGTGTACTGTATGCAGACTCAGGCACTTTTGTCAGAGTGTTTGTGAAGATCAGAGAAAAGTTCTGCAGTGCAGGTTGGGGAGGAGGTTGTGTAATGCAGCCACAGGGCCGAGCCAGACACACAGTACCATATCGGAAAGCTCCATTCATAAATAGATTTCTTTCACTAATAATGTCTCTGTGTCATGGCTTGCTGATTGTTTTTTTTACATCTATGTGGAATCAAAACTTACAGAATTACAACTGGGAGGGAAAAACAGCACAGTTTTTATTCTCTATTCTACTACCATTATTTAAAATGTCTCTGATTGTTTACCTTTCATTTTCTTTCCTTTCACTGTGCACTTATCCTTGACAGAGTTAAGTTTTTCTATGACTCCTCTCCTCTCCTCTCCTCTCCTCTCCTCTCCTCTCCTCTCCTCTCCCTTCCTCTCCTCTCCTCTCCTTTCCTTTCCTCTCCTCTCCTCTCCCTTCCTCTCCTCTCCTCTCCTTTCCTTTCCTCTCCTCTCCTCTCCTCTCCTCTCCTCTCCTCTCCTCTCCTCTCCTCTCCTCTCCTCTCCTCTCCTCGAAAGGCAGCCTCCTACTGGGATTCATATTCCCCTGGCTCAGTATAATCAACATCCACAGCCACTTTGTTATGTGTGTATGTGTGTGTGCATGTTGTGTGCTTCATTCAATGCCTAGAAGGTCAAACTATCTTGTATATCATGGGGCATTCATTACTCTCTTGTGATCATTGTGATGCAGCTGCAAATGCATTATGATATGAAGCTGTATGTGCAACCATTTTTCATGAACAGGACAGCTCCTTTCCCATAAAACATAAGTCAACAACAGTAGACCAGTGCGTTGTGTCTGCACTCGTCACTGCAGGACATTACAGAAGAGCTGCTTAGCTCAGACTTTCCAGATTTAATTAGTCAATTTTAGACCTGACTAACGTTGCATTCTTACATGTAATAGGAGCATGGTATCTCTGTATGCTGTCAAACTTAATCCATTACTGTAAGCAGGTGACTGTATAGTGATAATCAGTTTAAAATATGGTCAGTAAGAGGTTAAATAAGCTTTCATATAGAGCAAAGAAGAAAAACAGATTTGCGAGCACTACCAAGGTTGCAAGCAGACCATGTGACAGTGTGTGCCATCTGAGCTGAGGTATAGTTACACAGGCAGAGGACAAGAGGACAACTACACATCCATCTTGGACTAACCTGCTGGTTGTTTTGCTCAGCCACAGAACTGGTATCTTTTTTACAGGACAAAAAAAGGTAAAGTTTGCAACTCTGAAGTTTATGTTGGTAGATTGAACTGGCAGCTGTTGGTATTTGCCATATATGCTTATACTGCTCTTTGCAAGTACTTAACACTGTGATCTATTATTAATCAAGCAGGTTATTACATAGACATACTCTGTAAGATGGATTTTTTTAGTTGCTCAGTAGGATATGTCGTGTTTTGTGCTGATCTAGTTCAGCTATACACTCAAGCATGCATATTTGTATTTTCACGGAAACATTTATACTCAAATACTAGATTCAGTGGATCTGAATGAACATGGCATCATCCTGACACAACTGACTAAGCAAACAAAAGCAAACATAGCAACGATATCCAAATGTGTGTCATTAGATGTTGAGTGAACAAAGTTAAACTCTATGAGATTGAATCCAGTTAGAACCTGCTACGTTAGCCAGAGAATTACAAACGTACACCAGCAGTCTGGTTCATGGCTCTATAATGAGCTGATTACTTTGATTTCTTTCTTTCTGAGATGATTTCTTTACAGGTAGGTGAAGTGTGGTGCGAGGTGACAGTAGGCGGAGTGGAGGATGGTTTAGTGGGTGTGGAGCTCTAAGTGAGAGATAATGTGGCCAGGCTGCAGGCTCACTGCTCTCCTCTCCAGGCCCCTCCACTGGAGTATCTATGCAGCAGCGGTGGGAACTCTTCCAGAACTGCAATAAGGAAAAAAAAAAAAAAAAAAACACAACAGCATTTTGCTGCAGAAAGACGGGCTGCTGCTGCAGACCTGTGCAGGACCACTGTAACCACACACACAGCATGTCTATGAACAGTCATACTCACTCAAACATAATCATGGTGGTATGTACAGATATTCATTAGTATGTGTCCGATATTATTATTCATAAATGTCATGAAGGTGCACCCTCAGCTTTTAAAAGGGTGTCATCTGCTCTTACTGCAGCAAAATGTCGGCTGCTCCAAAGCAAAGATGCAAGGACAAACCAGTCTTACAGCTGTTACTGTACATCAGTGACTTAGAGTAACACAAGTGTGTTCACACACAATAAAACCAGAAATCAAGTGGTGGAAGAATTATTAAAACATAAAATATACTCCTAAAAGTTCTGCATTCAAAACCCTACTTAAGTACATAAGTATGATCAGCAAAATGTATTTGAAGAAAAATGGTTCCTCTGACTGATTACATATTATATATAACAACTACTATACCGTTGCATCAGTGCATAAGTAGCATAGACCTACTTACTTAGACCTAAGAAACTGTAGGTCGAGGTGGAGCTAGTTGTACAGTGACTGGTTTATATATAGTAAGGTCTTTTAATCCAGCGGTTACCAATGCAGGGGTCGGGGCCCCTTCAAAGGGTCACAAGCTTAATCTGGGCAGTTGTAAGATAATTAATGACGCAGGAAAGACGCAAAAACTAATTTCTGCTAAACAATTTTTACTCATGTTTTGGACTCTTTACTCTAATCGTTGCTTTTTTTTGTGAAAAACTATAAGTTGACCTCTTTAAGCTTCAAACTCTTATTGAAATGAAGCCATCTGAGATGTTTAGAGGGGAAATCTCTCTTAAGTGGAACCGCTAACAACTGTAGATAACTAACAACTCATAGACATTAGAGACATTGGGCCCCCATATGATAAAGGAGCTCAATTATACACTGCTTTTTGTAAGGGGTCACAAGCCAAAAAGGTTGGGAAACACTGGTGTAATCTTTAACCATTAATTGCATTTTATGAACTCAAAACCTGGCTAACCTCAAAATTGTACTTCGGTACAGTGCTTGACCAAATGTTCTCAGTTACTTTTCTACCTCTGCAGTAATTACAGAATAATTGTTTTTTAATTTTTTAAAATTTTTTATTTTTTTTATGCGTCTAATTTGCCCCAGGGCATTTCACTGCTCACGCATGCACAAAGTCAGGTAAACCCAGACTCATTTTTGTGGTTCGTTTTTATGAACAAGTGTGGACCATTGCTGAACAAGTTTATAATCGTCTGTGCCCCTAAGTGTTGTATTTCTTACCCATCATTAAATTCTTTCTCTTGCTGGTCCTTTCCTTAAAAACATAATAATCTCATGTCATGTGCTTTGAAAATGTAATTGTTAAAAGACCATTCAGAGAATGAACCTGTTCACCAGGACATGTTTTCATACCGTGAGAGGTTAAATGTGTGTACACTTAGCAAAACAGTCAGTGTGGAGAAGCATGTGGTTTATGAGAAGCTTGTGTTGTCCCAGACAGGTTCACACACGTCCCAGTTTGAATTCCAGCACACTTGAGTTTTGTTTATCTGTTCTGATAAAAAAGAAAATGAATATGAAAGCATAAATAAAGATTGTGTGTAAAGTCATCAGAGAAAACATTATGATGATACCACCAGGGGGTGATGTGTCCTGTTGTACATTTTTCTTTTGTTTTTTTTATGAAGTTATGCTTCAGTGACTGCACTGGAGAGCTCAGATTTTCCAGTGTGAGTGACACTGCACATTTCCATGTTTGTTCAGGGGGTGAAAAGTTAGTTTATGGACTCAAGGTGTGGCTGCCACTCATTGTTATGAGTGACAAATACAGGAGTGGCTTATGATTAGTATTACACACACAAAGCTTCCGTTTCTTGATACAAAAAACAAACACATGCCACTTAATAATTTCAAAAACAGCTCTTTATTCCAAAGTTGCTAAATAGATACATATGACATCATTTCATGACCTGATTTTTAAAAAGTATAGTGCTCTGCTTATTTATCACTATATACAAAATCAAAGTACAAAATTATTTGTGCAATGTTGCCAATATAGTAAACACCCTTGCTTGGTTTATCATTTGTAAATCTAATGGTGGAGTGGACTTTCTGGAGGTGAAAATGAAAGGACAGCAGTCTCGTTTCTTTTCAGGTAGCATCCGAAACACCCTGTTACGAAGCACTATGACACAATTAAAAGCTGTTTCTTACTGTCACTTTTAATTTGTTTACTCTCAGCTGATGCTTTTACAAAGTGAGCAGGAGAATCATTTGATCTGGCGGCAGCACAGGCAGCACAGACAGCACAGACGCTGTGTGCATTAGTGTGGGGTGGTGTTGGTAATGAGCCAAAGTTAAACTGGCTCTGCTTTTTAAAAATCTATAGTCCACTTATTCAACATGAAAATTCATGAATTTTCACAACATTGATCCGAGGCAATGAATTTCCAGTAGCGGCTGTGTGGAAATCCAATCACATTAGCATAAAGGAGCAAAGCTAGGGCCATCATGTACAACAAATGAGACACGCATCCATAAAACTTCTAATATAATGCTCCAATTCAGTGGCCACTGCACTGAACTCTGTACAATAAGTTACATCAACATTTCAACCATTTTAATGAATTGCAAAACGATTCTAATCAAGGGAATGTGTCTGATTTCAATCATCATCATCATCACCCCCACCGCAATCGTCATCGTCATCATCATCGTCGTCGTCTTCTTCGCCGTCTTCTTCCTCCTCATCATCTCCGCTACTGGGTTCAGACTCCTCATCGTCTGAACTACCAACTTCTTTCTCCTTTGTCATTACTTTCAGGTGAACTGCCTCTTCAGGTTTACTGACGCAGCCCCCCGAAACAAAATCAGTCGCACGCACGCATCGACAAACACACACACACACACACACACACACACGTAAACAGTAAGATGGGCTATCCATGGATTTGTGTAGCAAATAAACAAAAGACCCATGCTGGTTTACCTCAGGAAAGGTCCATTGTGAGATTTAAGCAGAAATAATACAATACCCAGAATGCTCAGCTTGAAACAAACCCAGACAGAGTACCGCAGAGAACTGATGCACTGCTTCCTTTCCGTGGACAAAAGTGACCAAAACATTAGCACATACACATTTCTCCACCAAAACCAGTTCATAGTTCTCCAAGTTTAAAATAGAGAGGATATGACTCAATTCACTGCAGCAGTATCATGTTTGAAGTGTTTTTTATGGATATAATCATAAAGCTTCAAGTGATGATTCATGAAAGCATAATTCTATAAAACTCATGATAAAATAACTGTTTTTTTTTTTTGTTTTTTTTTAAAAAGTAGTAAAAACAGTCTATTTCATGGTTATATGACAAAAAGAGCTGTGATTGGTGCGTCAGCTGCTGCTGTGAATTGAGGTTGATAGACAAGTTTCAAGAACAGCAAATTCATCCATATTTACATCTCCTACTCAGCAGTTTAAAAACTCTGAATAAAATTAAGTCAGTAGTTACAATCATTGGTAAAAACATATAAAAGCATATTAAGATGTGGCATTACAACAAATGGGAGGGATCGCACATTATATCTCTAATACTGAAGCAAATAAACTATAATAATATCCGAGAGAATCACATTGGAGGAGCAAACATGGAAGAAAAGACACCTTCCTCCCCTGCTTTCATTTGTCTCTTTCCAAATAGCCACACCAGTCCCAAGAAGAAGAGGAGGAGAGGAGCTCCAGCCCCCCTGGCCCTCACCACACGGTCGGGTCCTTCCACTCTTGCTCCCGCGAGTGCATTTCAATGTCGTCTTCCATGCCCCTTTTCCTGTAGAACCTCACTACCACAAAGATAATGAGGAGTAACAGGATTACACCGCAGGCGCCTCCCACTGCTGCTGCCAGGATGCCGATCTCAGAGATGGACACTAGAAACAACCAGAAACAGTGATAACGGAGGGTGAGAGCTGAAACTTGTCTATTGGGAAACTGAGTCACAGCAGCAGCAGAGAACAAAATAGAGATAACATTAGAATACATAAATACAGCAGAGTGTTCTAGTGGTTGAACACATTGTACTTCTACTTCATGTCGCATGTTTTCCACTTGATAAAGTGCTTTTGAGCAAGATGCCAAACCCCCAGCTGCTCGAGGGACAACCCTGACCTCTGACCTCCCTGTGGAGAGGCCTGAGTAATACAGTATAAATTTTCCACAAGGACCTTATAAATACACAATACACATAATAACTGAAAAGCAAAAATACTCTAACTACTGTAAACATGTCCTAAAGTATGCAGTGCTGCCAGTCTAACCTTTGTTGACAACTCTAAGGATGATCTCTCCATTACTGTGGAGACCGTGCACATCTGGACGGTTGCGCACTTGGCAGATGTAGGTGCCATTAAAGGTCGGCGGCACATCCTGCAGGGTGATGGAGGCGTCTCGTCTCATAATATCTCCCGACCACACTGCACGGCCTTTAAAACGCCCTTCCTGGGGAGGGTATGGTACCTCCTGGTAGAAAAACACCTGACACACACACACACACACACACACACACACACACACACACACACACACACACACACACACACACACACACACACACACACACACACACACACACACACACACACACACACACACACACAATCCAGTAAAATTGCAGCAAATGTATAACTCCAAACAAATAAGCAAGCATGAGGGTTTTATTCAGAGGATAAGGTGGTGGCTGTTCTTCTGAAGATGATCATCTTCTGTTTCACAAAAAAGCAGCTGCTATGGTGAGATGTGCTGCTAGCTGGCTAATATAGGCCCATAACTTCCATAGCTCAGTTTGGAGCCATAACTCAGGAACAGCGCTGGGCTGTGCTGCAATTTTGCTGTAGTGGCCACAGTACAAACTGCAGGTCTCATATATATATATATGATACCCAGAGACACATTTTGCCATACAAATTTTCTG
The DNA here is from genome assembly GCF_914725855.1 of Thunnus albacares. Taxonomy (NCBI): domain Eukaryota; kingdom Metazoa; phylum Chordata; class Actinopteri; order Scombriformes; family Scombridae; genus Thunnus; species Thunnus albacares. The sequence goes on along the minus strand of NC_058118.1, from coordinate 10,337,335 downwards.
AGCAAGTCACTCATTTAAAAATACTCTTTGAACTGTCACTTTTACAAATATCAGGTGCTGTATATTTGTTTAAAAGCCACCAAGAACCATATTAACATATTACTTTCCGAGCGTGGCAGAGATGGCCACCAACAATGGAAGATAACACACTGAGAACTATTAAAGGAGAGTAAATATTTTGTCTGACTGAAGAATGGAGATGTGAAAAAAAATTTAAGGCCATATAAAAACCATGGCTAGATGTCATAGATAATAACATTTAAACACAATAAAAACACATTCAAAGCATTTTCTCAAAAAAACAGTTTCTACTCACTGACTCATCAGATCTTGAATTCAGTGAACGGAAGTTCCAGGACACTATGATGGTCTTAGGTGACAATGGGTGAGTGGTGGTGAATGTGCATTTGAGTTTCACATTTGTCCCGTTGAGTGCTTCCACCTCAGTTGGAGTGTAAATCTCAATTCCACTGACATGTCGCACCCCTGGAATAAAAAAAGTGAAAAAGGGGTTGAGACAGAACACTAATTAACAAGTAACCTCATACAAGAATCTTTAACAACTGACTAAAGTTATATTTCAGACTTCCAAGTTGTCTAAGTTTCTTATTTAATTCCTCGGTAATTCATTAAACCCTTTAAACAAGAGCAGAGCTGTTTGCAAAATTCAGTTCTGAAAGGCCTAAAGTGTCCTATACTAAGTTCACTTCCAGAAAAAAAAATCACAGTAATTCTCACATTATAAAAAGGTTTTTCTCTGATTTGTAACTTTTTCTTTGTCATTCATAGATTAAACTTAGTTGTCACAGCTTATTTAACAAAGAAACTGTTAAGAATAAAGTGACACATGCCTCAAATATCTGGTGTCTGTTGTCTGATGTGCCAACAACTGCCTACAATCTATTCTGCAGCCACTGCTTGAGATTGTTAGACCTGATTTTCTACTTTTCTACATGACTTCCTTCAGTAAAGTAAACAAGAGGTCAAATAATTCAAGAGCATCTGATAAATAGCACATGTTCTTGTATTTTGATCATATGGATCAGTGTGTATCTTGTTTTTTGTGCTACATTTCCTGCAGGTTAAGGATTGCATGTGTGTACGAGTACAGAGGGTCAGATGGCGAATATTAAAAATATCTTTTGAAAAAAGCAGGTTTGAATCTTTGTGAATCCACGTCTGTTCAATCATCCATCTTATTAGCGACCTGAAAATGAAATTTTCCATGGTCAAGTATACTAAGTGAAGAGCAACTTGGCTATTAGTCTCCTTCAGGGAGTCTCATACAGTTAAATATTTGAGCTAAATCTGGATCACAGTGAAGAGCAGTGCTGCAGACTCTTCCTGAGGATTAAAACATTCCTTCTAATAAACCACAGAGAAGAAGAGCAAAGAATGTCTTGTAATCCCAGACAGAGAGGCATTAAAAAAATTATGACTGCAGAGCAAAATTAAACTTAACACTATATCTTTAAGAGACCCTACAGCAGCTTGTTTTATGTATTGTCATAAAACAATTCAGTGGGATTAATAAAAGACTTACCAAATAAAAAATAACCAACAACCCATTACTAAAGAGATGGAATGATAGTATCATTATAATATTATAACATAATTGACATTTATTTGTACAACAGATATAGGAATCAATCATAAATTTAAAATAAAATAAATTTCAGAAGCACCTCAAAGCAAGTTCAGCTGTCAGCCAATAAAAACTCTTTTATATACCGTGGTGGATTTGAAATTTCTACTTCTACTTTTTAGATAAAAATGACACTTTGTACATTTGTACTGTAGAGGTACAATATATTTATTTATTTAAATGTATCTATTTTTAATGATTTTGTCACTTGTTTTATTTATTGAATGATTCACCAGTTAAAAAGTTGTAAAGTTCTTTGATCAATATAATTTACTCCATTTAAGTGGGTGTCTTTGTCTCATTCTTGACCCTTTAAGCTCCAACATCAGATGAGAAGATAAAAATGAAAAATGTCATTTTAACCCTTTAAGATCACATCGCCGCTCAGACTGTGCACCTATTTAACAATATATGCCAAAAAAATACAAAAAAAAAATCAATTTCTTTGTATTACATCTTATATCAAAATCCAATCATGTTTTCTTCCTTTAAATCAAAATATGACGTGCGCTTACGTAGGTCTGAACCAACCAACTTCAACCAATAATATCATGACATCCACCCATCAATCAATCTTCAACTTTTAGCGGCACAGTGCTAAGATTGATTATGACACGCTCACTTTTCAATATTCAAATCAAATTCCTCCCAACGTTACATCCCGCCTGTCTGTCTTGTTTCACTCAGAAATACGTCACGATACAGAAGTTAGATGCTCTCAAAATGCTGTTTCATCTGGACGTTAATTATTGAATTGTAGAAGGTGCAAACCTATCCAGTCGCCTCTCCGTTAGCTCTGCTAATTTTACGCAAATTTATGCTCTTTATGTTTATTTTTACAACATTAGTTGTACTTTTTGTGAATATATTGGACAATGACAACATATGATTACGAGTCACTCATCAGGATAAGGAAGTGGTCAACTCACCGCTTTGTAAACTCTCCCCCTGCTGACTCTGCTACCTGGCCAGTCGAGAATTTCAAATGTAAATACTGGAATAAACATTGAGGAAAAGGTGGGGGGGGTAAACACCAGCTATGATCTAGACCACATAAGCAAGCAAAACCATCTCTGCGTCCATCTCAACATCGAAGGAAACACCAAGGTAAATGTGGACTGATTAAACACCAGCTGTGATCTGGGCCGCGCCTGCCAAACCTCCTGCTAGCCAATGTACAGGCGTTGGATAACAAACTGGACAGGATATCAAGAACTGAAATGTTCTTGTTTCATTAAAACATGGCTAAACCCTGGAATACTGGACAGCTCCATTCAACAACCAGGTGACTCTTTTTCGGTATACTGATCTGACAGAACAGAGGACTCTGGTAAGAAAAAAGGAGGAGGCGTGTGCTTTATGGTGAATAAGGATTGGTGTGACAGTGGGAATATTAAAATGCGATCCTGTTTCTGCTCACCTAATCTGGAGTTATTATTAATAAAATGCAGACTGCACTTTCTACCAAGGGAAATTACATTGGTCCTTATCACAGCAGTCTACAACCCACCACAAGCGAGTACAGAGGATGCCCTGCTGGATCTTTGCAAAGACTTGAGCTGCTAACAGACTGGTAATCCTGATACTGCGCTGATTGTTGCTGGAGACTTCAATCAGGCTAACCTTAAGAAGGTTATGCCTAGAGCTGCAATGATTAGTTGATTAATCAATTAGTTGCCAACTATTAAATCAATCGCCAACTATCTTTATTATCAATAAATCATGTGGTGTCATTCTTTAAGAAAAAGACGTCCAAATTCATTGATTCCAGCTTCTCAAATGTGAATATTTTCTGGTTTCTGTGATAAATTGAATATCTGAGTTGTGGACTGTTGGTCAGGACAAAAGAAAACATTTGAGGAAGCCATCTTGGGCTTTGGGAAACAGTCATTGACATTTTTCACCATTTTCTGACAATTTATAGACCAAACGGCTGATCGATTAATCAAGAAAATAATCCACAGATTAATCGATAATGAAAATACTCATTAGTTGCAACCCTAGTTATGCCTGACTTCCATCAATATATTGACTGCACCACAAGGGGAATAAACACTGCGGATCACTGCTACACGCAGAGTTTACGTTAGCCAGCATATGCCGGCTTTTTGTTGGTAGCACGTGTAGTTATCCGGCAGATGAAAATATCGATGGCCAAAATGTCTGGTGGGAAACATGACAATTGCCAAATACATAAATAAATTCATTAATAGCATATTAAATAGCCTAATATTGCGTGACCTATAAGATATGTTACCAAGACAACTTAAATATAAACTTACATTATGCAAAAATTTGTTTTGCCTTTGTTGTTAAGACATTAAAAGATTCAGAGTCATCAGGGTCATGTGACTAAGCGTGGCATGAGGTTAAAAAGCTGCACACTCCATCAACAACCCTCCACTTTGGCTCAACAGCAGTTAACACGACTCCAAAAAGTCTTACCGTTTTCTCTCAGGTAACGTTACATTTAGCATTGGCACAGTGAAACAAAATCAGCCTGGAGCTTCACGGTTAAATAACATGTAATTGATCAGTAGGAAGTTTAACTTTTCCCTGGCCCTGGTGAGAGGCGGGCTCGGGGAGACTGCAGCAGGTGGAGGTGGTGGTGGAGCTGCAGCTGCAGGCTGCCCGCATGGCTGCATATAATTAACAGTAGCAAGGCTATTTGTTTTATTTTATTGTTGTAGCCGATCTGCTCAGTTCACAAAGTTTGTGAAGAGTTCATTCTGCTGACGACTTTTAATAAAATATATTTGTTGGATCACAGTGTTTTCGTGTTTTACTGCTGTTTAAATGTAGGATATTACATGGCTATTTAAACATATGTCCAGTAGTTGTTCTATATTGCCGGAAAAAAAAAGTCTACCATAAACTCTGGCTACACGCCATTCAGAAACGGCTACAGAGCAAAATTGCTACCCACATTTGGGAAGAGCAACCATGCGGTCGTCTTGCTGAGATCAAAGTATGTAAACAAACTATGACAAAGGCCCCCAGTGATGCGAGAGGTCAGGAAATGGTCAGGCCAAACAGAGGCCACCCTACAGTCTACACTACATGACGTAGTCTGGAGCACGTTCCAGGACACCACCGTCAACATCTCCAGTGACTGTGGCGGATTTAATTTGTGAAACAACAGAAACAACTGAACTACAGTTAAATCAGACCACAACTAGAAACCATGGATTACCAGAAGCATCCAGGATGCCATAAACAACACTGTAGCGTACAACTTTCCACACTGCAGTGTGGAAACGTGGATAATTAAAAAGCAGCAGCCTACAATGAAGCAGTAAAGGAGGCAAAAAGGGACAATGGGAAGAAAGTGGAATGGCCTGAATCGCTGGAAGCAGCTTAGCAGCTGATAGTGGACTTTGGGAAGAAGCAGGGAAGGACCTACGCCCCGTCACTATCAGTGGGTCCTCAGCGGAGAAGGTGGACAGCTTTAAGTACCTTGGTGTCCACATCACCGAGGACTTGACCTGGGCGCTGCATACTGACTCGGTAGTGAGAAAGGCAAGACAGAGACTGTTTCAGCTCAGACACTTGAGGAAATTGTGGGTATTTCCTCAAATACTGAGGAATTTCTACTCCTGCACCATTGAGAGCGTCCTGATGGGAAACATCACTGTCTGGTACGGAAACAGCATCGATCAAGAATGCAAAGCTCTGCAAAGAGTTGTTCATTCGGCTGAACGTACAATAGGCGGTGCACTACCCTGCCTACAGGATATTTAAATCAGACACTGCAAGAATAAGGCTAGAAGAATCATTAAGGATCCCAATCACCCGGATAACGACCTTTTCTCCCTGCTGCGGTCGGGAAGAAGGTACCGGATATACCAGGCAGCACTGAGAGGCTCAGGAAGAGCTTCTACCCTCAGGCCACTAGGATCCTAAATGAGGTCACTTCCTATTCTATTGAAACTCTTTTTAATGCATGAATTGAAGGAACTGGCGGGATTATATTTCACTGTGTTTGTACCTTATATGATTACATGTGACAAATTAACTTGATTGATTGATTGATCGATCATCTCTTCTTGTCAATGCCAGCATGCTGCAAACAGCAACTTTACACCAGGACGCCCCATGGATGCATGCTTTTTGAATTTATTGTCATGGATTGTCAGCAATGCTAAAGGTAAAAGGGAGTTATAATGTGTGGGCGACAAAGAACAGATCATACATTTGCATGACATTTATACCAACAACATGCAACATTTGTTTGCAGACCATACAGTGAAATTACAGGGGTGTTGAGTTTCTGAGGGGCGAGTGCTGTTCTCCCTTCAGCAAGTAAAAGATCTGATATCAAAGGCAAAATTCATACAGGACGCCTTAGCAGTACTAGGAGTGCTAAAACTTAATGATAAATGGAATGATAATGAAACTGAATTAACCCAATAAAACTTTCATGAGCTTGTTTAAAGACAATTTTCTAGATAGTGAACTGACAAAAGAATGGGATGAATAAGCGGAGTCAAGATTGGAAGTGGAGTTATAAAATACTTCCTTTTAGACATCAATGCTAAAATCTGGTCTATTTGAATTGATGAACTAATTTATTTGTTTGCAAAATCATTTTCATCAATTGTTCTTTTTTTTATTGTCCAATTAAAACTCAGTCAGTGAAATGCTTTCCAACCTTTTGCAAGTCTCTTAAGGTGAATACTATTGATAGTCTGCAAACAAAAAATTGGCATGCAAGAGACATCATAATTTAGTTTAAGTTCTGCCAGAATATCTCCAGCACAGGAAAGAGTCTGGGAACACTATGAATCATTAGTTCTGTTCCCAAGCCTGCTCCATGTTATGACATGTTAAGACTATCAGTTATGCAACCTTAAATGTAACTTTACATGCAGATATCTTCAAGAATACCACTATTGTAGATACTAAACGACTGACTGCCTACAACCTAAATTGATGGTAATGCTGGAAAAGTTTTAATGTTAAAAATAAATATAATCTAAAGCCATAGGTTCATATGTAAATTCCATCAAAGTGAAAGCAAAGGGAAACCCAATACTTGTTTTCTTAAAATCAGGAATCCCACCACGCCAGGTGATTCCAAGCTTGCCTGTCTGAACAGCTCCTCTATATCCACCAGCAGGATGTTTGAGCAAAACAAAATCTGATGTCAACACACAACATAAAGATTGTATTCTGTCTTCTTCAAATGTCTTTTCCCTTGTTGCGTGACATAATTTTGAAGTTTTTGGAATTAATTTAGCAGCAATTCAACTTGTTGCCGTACATTTACCTTAAAACTTTAACTGCTGCTGACTGGTATTCAACAGGGATTAAAGCAAGAAAAGTGAGTCTGTGAGCCTGAAAAGTTGTCCAGGAGGAAATGTGTACAATGTATTCAATCAAGTATTAAATGAATTTAAAACTGCTCTAGCAGGCATGGTGCCCAAGAACTTTAACCCCTGGGTATTCAATCTATAGTGTAGATCACTTTTATAGCTGTGATTCACTATACCAGCTGCCTGAATTCGAAAGTGCAATTTTGCACGTTTTCATCCTCCTTCCCTTTTTACACTAAGATGAAGTTATTAGAATGTTTTGCCCTTTATACGCAGTTTTCATCTTCATTTAAGGAAGCACTTCAGTCAATGAAAGAGGAAACTGCAGAAACATATTTTCATTGGGGATATTTTTGGTCTGGAAAGAAAAACATTAACTCATGGAGCCTGCATGGTCTGACTTTTTACCCCCCAAATGTGAATCACAAAGTCACCATTACAACCACATGAGCATATTGCTGCTGTTGATTTGTGACAGTGATGACCAGTTACTATAGTTTAAGAGAAGAAATTTGTTTAACATAAATTATTGCTTGCTATGCTTTGGGAAAAAAATGTAAATAATGCATTCTGAGGATTCAATTATGTTCACTGATTTACACACAATTTTGGATTATATTCTAAATACGATGTATTGTAATGTTATGGATATAGGCTATGCATGGTGTGTATAATCTATATAATGGGGTAACAATCTAATATGACAGTTAGTTTACTTATGGCCTCAAAAATGACCGTACAGTGAGCACCTGTGACATGAATGTATAAATGTTTATGTATTTATGAATGTACGGTATATGACGCGCTAGGCCAGTATATACGGTGTAAGCTTACCAGTAGGTTACATTTCACTAGTGAGCAGTCTTTGTTTTAAAGCTCGGCCTATAGGCCAAATGAAACAAAACAAGCTCCCTACAGACCCTCTATTATGCTTCTGTGTCCCGCAGGGAGAGGTGAGTAATGAACTTCTTGTCCAAAAATCACACTTTAAGGGTATTTAGAGAATTGTCACATTGTTTTGCGTTAGGAAAGATATATCAAAGTCCTCGGTCTCACACGGAAGTTGCTCAAACTCACCTGGTACCACCAGTCCTCCCAGGAGAAGCAGAGGCCATATCCGATACATAGGATGAGACATTTATAATTAATCCCTCTGTTAAAGTCCCTTCATGTAAGTTTATTGGAAGGAATCACGTAAGTTACCGCTGTTTTATCGGAGCAAAAAAGGCTCTTGGTGAATCTACACTTGGCTTGTAAAAATGTGACACACCTGATGGGCGGTGTTAAACGACTCCTTCCCTTATTGCATAACCTGTTACTCTCCCTGACCAACCCGCTGCCAGACCTGTGCTTTTTCGGTTCTGCTGTCGTCCACCCAGAGAGCCTAAAAATGCAGATTAACAGACATGCGTATTCGGTTTTTGGTTTTCTACTCGGAGGTAATTGCTAAGTGAAATTAGACCCTGACTTGTAAAGTAAATTCTCTGCTGACTGGTGCCATCTTGTGCCCACAGTTTCACAAAAAGAGGAATTATTCATTCAGGTTAAAAGTCAACAAAAATAGTATGTTTGAGACGCTGTGAGTAAAACTATAGAATATCTATAAAAATGTGCATTGTGTGGTCATGTTAGCAGCTTATTACCATCATTAAAGAGGCAAACAGACAGATTTAGTTCTGGATTAAATTACTAAAAACAGTAAAATAGCCCACACCTTTGTCAAGATGCTTATGTCAATACAAGTATCGTTATGGTCATTTTAATTACTGTTCAGCTTGTTTGTATAATTTTTTTTGTCACAATAATAAATTCTGAGTTATTTAGTAATGCTCCCAAACTGCCCCAAAACAACCACTGATTTTCCTTTGGGTGCCTCTGAAGATACTCTGAATTACTTAATTTGACAAGTAAACCTATCTCCTAAAAATATAATTATGGCAAGGTTTAAAAAGAAACAAAATGAGTCACTGACATTTTTCAAAAACAGTACACTAATGTCCAAAAGTTTAGACAATTCATTTTGTTGATGTTCTCAGTTACTGCACCCTTGAATATAATATATTCCTGTAGAGGACATTGATGACGTTTAGTCAAATTTTAAATTCAACTCATTTATTTACTGAAAGATCCTCACCAAACATGTTTTAAGAGAGTTAAAAATATGCTGCTTTAAATAATACTTTATGTCTAATGTGGTTTTTCCACAAAAATGTTTATGTTGTGTTGTGTTCTTAAAATTCTCCTCTTCCTGATCCTTCTCCCTCATGAAAAATCCAGAATATATGAATATACAAATATTACTCATTGCAAAAGTTTAACTGCTGCCTCCTACTTCATTGTAAAGTCTATTCTCAGTGTATGTGCACTTGTGTAGGTTGCATACTGGACCACAAAATCAGAGTTGTAGGAGGTGGTTTGGGTCAGAGGGCTTTGTGAAAAGGAGTTTGAATTCAATCAGTTGTGGGAGTTGTATCATCATTAAATCATTAAAGCTTTCCCTACATGTCTTGAATTGCATGATGAGGCAGTTAAGTTTGCTTAAAACATCCAGCAAAAGAAAGTTAAAGTGTGATTAAAGATTAACTAGATATGATCTTAACAAATACAAATGACCCAGAAGGCAAACAAACAGTCTAACAGTGTATTGATCCAGGTTTAAGCCAGCATGCAACCTGCTGAGGTTAAAAAAAGGACACCCCAAAGATTTTCAGATACCAACAGAATATTTATTAAGTAAAAGTGATCTAACTTTTCACACTGAAATCTTTGATCAGCCAGGCTTATAGTCATTGTTCCACAGAAGGCCATTTAGATTCTGTAACATGATGTAGTACCAATGTATTGTCTCTAGTTCTAATAGAATACAATACTACTTATATTCACTCAAACACCTCTCAAACCTGCACCAATCATATCAAACAAAGCAGTGAACCAATCAGATGGGTCTAAACCTGCAAAGAAAAAAAGAGGGGGAGAAAGTTACCCAGATGCTAAAATTGCTGTGGCTCAGATCCAGTCCACAACGGACACTTTCCGCACTTTCATCTGGCATACCACGTGAAATGATGGCACTTGGGCGGTCTGCTCCTGTTTCCCAGATCTGGGCCACAAGGAAGCTGTATGTCAACCAAGAACAAATCAGATAAATCAGAACTGGCCCACATCCAAAATACACATACCTGAAAGCACCACATCATTACCAAAAAAGGCCCACCTTTGATTTGGGATATTTGGGCCATATTTGCTTTTTTACATGTGGGCCATTTCAGGCTTACATCCATTCTGTCTGGGCCAGAAGAAGGCCAGAAGTGCCGCATCATTGCCTGAAGTGGCCCACTTCCATATGCTATCAGAGTAAGGAACAATAGTGGTTTGCATGTGAGTCTAATGGTACATTTTGGCGGTTCTGGTCAACTCATACAGTTTACATTTTTTTTAAGTTTAGCCCAAAGAAGATGCCTGTGAATACCCACTAAATTGATAAAAACCCCAGTGGTAAAACTGCAATTCCACACTGATACATGGCTTTGTGTATATCAAATTGTCATAAAGGAATATCCTACTTGCAGTCTAGTTGATGACTCTGAGGATAACATCTCCATTTCTGCCCTGTACACCTGTTATGTTGCACACCTGGCAGATCTAGGTACCTTCAAAAGGTAGGGGACACCTGCTTCAGGATGATGGAAGCTTCTTTTTTCATAAAGTCCCCACGCAACCTTAAGACGCTCTTGCTGGGGAGTATAGAGCATCCCAAGGTAGAAGAACACCTGAGAGACACACTGCTAAAAGTCTCATTTGCAGACAATATACTGTAGATTTTAAAGCCCCATAAAGTCAGCGCTGGATAAATAATATTTTGAACTGAAACACAATAAAAAGACATTTGAAATCTCTGCACACACTGACTTTTCGTTTCCTGGATGCAGGTTGGACCTTTCATAAATCCAGTAACCTGATCATTGAACCCTCCCCTGTACCCCCATCCAGTGAGGCATCTAGATAAACATATGTTTAAAATTTAGTCCTGCCCCACATGGAGGTCCCCTCCTGCCCCACTGGCCTCCAACAGTTATTTTACTGTTACTGCAAGGTGCTATTGCAAATAGAAGAATCCATCAAACCACGAGAACTGAACAATCTAAACATACAGCACTTTTGTTTATCCAATGTCAAGAACTGGATGGCAGCTAACCTCCCTGCAATTTAGTAGCAGTAAAACGGAGGTTTTGATCATTGGTCCAGAACATCAAAAAATACAGGTCCTCCCTTGGTTCAGTTATCACCAATGTAAAGTCTGTGGCAAAGACCCTTGGGGTAACTTCTGATTAATTCAAATTTGATTCAAATTTAAACATCATTTTTGTTTGAATGTTGCTGTTAAAGTAACTTTCAAATGACAAAGTCATGACATTAAAGCAAGGGAACTTTGTAAGGTAAAAATGAACTGTGTGATAAAATAGAGTATTTCCATTTTGGGGTGTGACACTTGCAAAAGAAGAAGAGTTCCCTTGTATTTTCTATACAACAAGCTTTGTCTGAGTGAAACTGAATCAGCATAACTTCATTTAAATATTTAGAGATTTAAACGCAAATGATAAGACAAGACTGATTTCAAAGCAGATATTAGAATTTAAACAGTTTTATTCAATGAGTTCTTGCATTTTGAAATAAAAGAAACCAATTAGCTTTTCGGGGTAATTTAGAATGTCCAATTGATTAACTGTTTTGAAAAAGTGGGAGGAAACTTTAAATAACCCAAACACTAGTTTTTTGGGGTTTTTAAAAAAAAAAGTTTTTATTGTGAATAACAGTGGGTACAAAACAGGTGAGGTACGTAAATACATAAACAACTAAGAGACAAAAGACAAGAATAAAGGAGGATAAGACAAACTAAGGAATATGACATCTGACAAGAGGTAAGCAAGTAGATGGATGTGTCTGGGTGTGGGGTGTGATGCCTGTGTGCTTGTGTGAGACGAGGGCGATGGGAGTGGGGTTTAGGGGAGTTAGATGAGCCAAGATAGAAACATTCATGCACAAATACACTCTGGCCCATACAAATACTGGACACACAAACATATACACATAGATCATGCATGCAAATATTCCTCCTCCCTTATATATGGGGTAAAAATAATAAATAAATATTTACATAAATAAAGCAAAGCACTAATAAGCAATTAGAACAGTCAATTGATTCAGTTGAGCATGTAAAATTGAGTGTCTGTTTGTGCGTGTGTACGTGTGCACTTGTGTATGTATTTGAGTGTGAGTTGGGGTAGAGGGAATGGAGCCAGTTCGTAGCAAAGGCACCGCACCTACATGGTAGAGGAGTGCAGGATTGCATGACGGGACAGTGCCAGTGCTTTGAGGTGCAGAACTAAAAGAAGTTTATTTGTTATTATAATAATTTTTGATTAAGTGGCTGAAGCTGGGACCCTGGAGGGCAACCTTCAGAACCTCAGGAGGGGATCTGTCCAACCTGGTCAGCCCCCTTTTCTTTTTTTCCTTCTCCTTGGGAAGCAGTCAGCACCAACCTGCACCATATATCAGGGCAGCCCCAACCAAGAACATCTTTAAGTACAGAGGGACATGACAAACAGGGGGACATACAGGGTTGAGGGTTTGGAGTTATGAGATTGGCGTTAGTTGGACTCAACAAGTGTGTGTCATGTTGTGAGTGAAGCAGGTGGACCCAAACGCAGATGATGGCTGGCAGGCAGGATCAGATGCAGAAATTATTTATTGAATCCTTCAAAAGAAACAGACGACACAGGAACACTGACCAGATACGCAGACAACTCAACAAAAACTGAACTGAGAACGGGACTTAAATATGCAGGGTCTGATTACAAACTGAACAGAGGTGAGTGAAACAAGACACAGGTGAAACACATGAGGCAATCAACAAAGGTGGGAAAACACAGGAAGTAAAGGTAACAAAACACTTAAGTAATCAGATCAGACAAGGAACAGGTGACACAACACAAGGGTAGACTGGGAGTTGAAGACGTGGTGGAAGACACTAGGAGCAGGGCAGGGCTAACAAGGGTGATGCAAGGCAGGTGAGACGAAAAGCACATGAACACAGGAGGAGCGAAGGAAAACACAGAGAAAACCAAATCCCAGAACACACAACACGATCCAACCGAAAATGCAAGAAAGTCCCCAAAAGTCAAATAGCATAAACAAGCTCAACCAAATGACTAGTCAACATAAGAATAACACAGAAAACCCAAAAGAGCAGGAAAAGGAAAGGGAGGAGAAATATCTGCATCTCCACACACGTCCATTAAATAAATAAATAAATAAACATATCTATTTCACAGCCAAAAAAAAAAGTGTTGAGATGTGTAATACCTTTTTTAATCTATGATGTGAAGTTTTTTGGTTTCCTGTTCATTAAGAAATTAGGGTTTTTTTCCGGATGGGATTCTGACACCAGGCTGTCAGAGTTGAAGCTATCGTTGGGTGTTTGAAACAAAGACTGATCTTATGATGCACATTTTTTGTTTGGATTCCAGTGATGTTTATGTTTCGACGGATTGCTGCTGCAAGTGGTTCTGAGAAGATGGCGAATAAAGATGGGGAGAGCGGGCATCCTTGCCTGGTATCCCTGTGAAGCATTGTGATGTTAGTCCATTGGTGGTTATCATGGCCATTGGTGATGTGTACAAAACCTCACCCAGTGGATACATGATTCACCAAAACCCAAACTTTTTTAATTTTTTAAAATTCCCAATTTACTTTATTGAACACTTTTTCTGTGTTCAGGGAGACTATGGCTGTTGGAAATTTGTTGTGTGATGTGTAGTGAATTATGTTAAATAGTCTGTGTAGGTTGCTAGAGATGAGTGTCTTCCTTTAATAAAGCCAGTTTGGTCTGAGTGGATGATAGACGGAATGACTTTTTCAATCCGTATTGCTAGGGCTTTGCTGATAATTTTTGTGTGTTGATGAGAGAAAGAGGGCGGGGATGGGGAGGTGGGGTCTTTGGTTTAAGTGAAAGAGTGATTGTAGCAGTGTTCATGTCTGTGGTAAGATTTGATTTCTGTTATTAATCTACTGAAAACGGGCTAGAATATTCCAAAAGTGTTTATAGAACTCAGCAGGGAAGCCGTCAGCTCCTGGTGATTTAGTGATTGATATAAGTTTGAGTGCACTGTGGAATTCAGCTATTGTAAATGGTTTGATAACAGTTATACTTAGAGGGTGTATTCTGCCACCATTTCATACAGCACTCTGATTATTTTGTTCTGTAGTTTTGGCACTTTGTGACATGGTTCTTTGGCATCAAGCTTCATCTGGACATCTTTGGGAAAGGTTGGAATGACAATCACAACAGGTAGTCTCTTGGGGCTGGTTTATCACTGCAATGCAACAAGATTACATCAGCTTTTCCCAATTATGGGCTATTAAACAGTAGACAGTCACAATATATGCAAGTCTGTGACAAACTATAAACTGAACCAAATTTTAAAAAGATTGACTGTAGACTGAACTTGTGCTGGCTCTAATGTAACAATGGTCTTATCTTCCTTGTATTGGTGCACAAACTGTTGAAATTTTATTTGCTTTTTGAAGGAACCATCAAACAGGTACCCAACCATGAAAGTTAGCTAATGTTTTTAGTTGAACGCACAATATGTAATTTCAACTGCTAGGGGTCTCTCAATCAAAACAATAGACAGAGACAAAAGACAGAGTGTGATGACGTGAGAGTTGTTGTCTTCATTGTTAAACAACCAGCTTCTTTGGGTTAGGATTACTACAGTGTTCATCGTTCAGGATGTTTTTACTGGCAGCCACGTTATACGCAGAGGTCTCCTCCTCTCCAAAACAAACCTGGTCTCCAAGACCTGGTGATTAAAACAGATGAAAACACTAAATAAAGCACTCTCTGTTTCTCTGACAATGTTCAATGGGCACAGGATGTCAAGTAGGAGCTGCTAGCCAAGCTGCTGCTAACATTTGTCCAGCTTGTTTCTCTGATAAGTTAAGATTCAGACATTCAGCAGGTTTTTACCGGGAGCCAAATAATATGCAGAGGTCTTCTCCTCTCCAGAACAAACAGACCTGGTGATTAAAAGAGGTAAAAACACTGAATAAAACAGTTTCACGTAAAAGAACTAGTGTTTCTCTGATGCTGTTCGGCTGCCACCGGACATCCTGTAGGGGCTACTAGCTGAGCTGTTGCTAACGTTTGCTCAGCTTGTTTCTCTGATAACTTATGATCCAAATGTTAAGCAGGTTTCTACCGGGAGCCAAATTATCTGCAGAGGTCTCCTCCTCTTCAAAAACAAATGTACATATGGATTAAAACCAGTAAAAATACTGAATAACACTGTTTCATGTGAAAAAAATCAGTGTTTCTCTGACGATGTTCGGCGAGCACCAGACTTTCGGGAGGGGCTGCAAGCCGAGCTGCTGTTAACGTTTGCCCAGCTTGTTTCTCTGATAACTTAAGATCCAGACATCCAATGACTATCCTACATCCAGTTAAAAGATATTGTGAAAAACAACCAAATAAAATAAATAAAAATGTGGCTTAGAACTGAATAAAAGTCCATTTATGACCATTTCTGTCAAACAATCATAACGCTGGTGCATATACTCTTTGGTAGATGTCATTGTGGCAAACAGCCACAATGCTGATGTATTATCTTGTAGGTGTAAGCTCTTTGGCAGATGCAATTGTAACAGACAAACAGAACACAGACGCATGCATTTTATGCGTGTATACTCTTTGGTAGAGGGGTATGACACCATTGACAAGTGACCAAATGAAAAATGAAATCGTTTGAAAATGTTGGTAACAGTACTAAATGTACAGACTACAGAGCAAAAATGTAATTTAAAATTTACGTTACAGAAATGGTAGCCAGCGACCATGGCAACATCAAGAACATGCCATGCGGTGCCTACTACAAACAGACTTACCACGAGCACATGCCACAGCAGATTGTGGGGGGGAGGGGGTAAAATGGGTTGTACTCAAGTGGCAACCTCCAGAGCTGAAAAATTAAGCCAATACAGAAGTGCCAAAAACTGCAGTTCCATGAATGACCATTTGAAGCTGGCTCCAAAAGTAAGTCAAGTCAGGAGTTAGGCAGAGTCACGTACTGCCAAGATGGCGACAACCAGAGCGGCTCACTTTGAGCTTCAAAACTGCTCTTCAGAAACCAATGGGTGACGTCACGGTGACTACAACCATAACTTTATACAGTCTCTGGTTGCACTACCCAAGTAGTAGTAAAGATTTTGTGATCACTGATTTGTTGACTTGTTAAAAGTCACCAATGATGTTCCACAGCTATCACTTTAAGGACTATTTCCGTACCGTACTTTTCTGACAAATGTACTTTTGAGTATAGAAATGGTACCTCTATTTCTCTGCGTGTGTGAGTGTCCTTGTGTGTGTTTGTCTGTGTATGTGTGTATGTGCATGTACATGTGAAGGAGAGAGTAGGTAGGTATGGGTCGTCTCAATGTATGTTTTGTTTAAGTGCTAGAGTGCCTAGTGAAACCAAGGTGCGTTATCATGAGTAGGTTTAGAACTGTTGATCGAAATGAAGAATTATGGAGTCTGAAGATAGAAATACTGCTGGATGACTGAATGAGACTAGAATAGCCAGGGGGTTATTTTTTTGGTCACGGAACAGTTTGCCATCAATGTATAACATCTCAACTGATATGACTGCTTTTTTTACTTCTTGTATTTTGTTTTCTGACCAGGAATAATAGTGTTTTACATCTGTCTGAGATTTCTGGAGGAAATTGGTTGTTCAGTCCGTAGTTCATGCCTTTAAGTTGCCTGCCGTGCTGTTGTACCTGTTGTTCTTGTTTGTAATGCTAGTTCTGAAGGAGGCCCTCAGATGAAGAACAACTGTGACCTCTGAGATGGCCCTGAGAGCTTCTGCCTGTACTGGCCTAACTCAAATTCAAAGCTCCACGATCACTTCTCTGATGGGAATCGAGGGTCTTTCATTATTTCAAAGATGAAATTAAACCCAATTAAGGGCATGTCTACACAGCTGGTGACTAGCACTGGAACTAATAATTCCTCTGATTCTGTTTGTCAGCTGTCAGAACAAACATTTGTCGCCCAGTAGGTAAGTCACTAAGGGGTTTTGTCTTCTTATCATTTATTTTTATCCAGACGCCACCTGAATTTCTTGCCATCGGTATTGCTCTAGGATTGTTTCGTGTGTGTGTCTATGTGTGTTTCCCCTGCCAAACTGAAACATTTTCTGACCCAGTATATAAACCTAGAGATGGTGCTCTGTTTCTTGGGAGGCTCTTTCAGGTGGCTGATGGAATGAGTAGCTATGTATTTTTCAATTTGTGGTTCCTTTAATTTAATTGATAACACGTTGTTTGCACCACCTCACTTCTTACACAGGTCCCTAAAAATGGCCTTGTCTTAAAAAGTTTCTGGTGTTACATCAAAATCTATACCCTCAGCCCATGTTTATTCAAAGATGCACTTAATAACGGCTTCTGCTTTTCCAAAGAGGTTCACCTCTGATTTGTTGAAAATCTGAGACAACATCCTCTCAATGAGTAGAGTAACACATATTTTCTGCTTTTTTTTCTCTTCACTGTCGCATCCTTTGCAGATTTAGCCTTTGCTCTTCATACATTGCTGCACCCTCCTCTGCAGTTTTATTAGTTGTAATCACAAAGCTGTCATGTGATGTGACTTTGTCCGCAATGTCTTCTTCCCCAATTTTCACTGGTGACTCACAGCGGTCATCAGTGTTATTCTTTCAGCATTTCGTGGGCATAATGAGTCATGGCATTCAGTGTAAGGGCGGAAATGTTAAGGTCAATTAGATTTGGCTTCTCTCTGGTGTGATTAAGAATTAGTGTCATTAGTTTATTTGAAATGGATACCATTAATCCTGCTATGAGCTCTAACAACAAGAACAATGTGTCCTTATCATAATCATCTGATTTTAACAGTCTCCGCTGTTACGCCGTCATCCTTTCCAAAAAGTAATGGAGCAATGAGTGAAGACTGTCAGCTGTAACCACTGGTAGATCATCCATCTGTGATTATCCTGTATTTAAAAAAAAACAAACTAGTCCAATAAAATTTGATAGTTATCTTTCCATCACCATTAAAAATGAAACGCCTCTTCTTTTATCTGTCTATCTATCTATCTATCTATCTATCTATCTATCTATCTATCTATCTATCTATCTATTTACCTATCTAGTTAGGCTACATTTTGGAGTTCAAACTAAGAAAAAGATTGAAAATACATTTTTCTGTTTTTTTCATCTATTCTATGTAACTTCAAAATTATTGAGTGTGTTGGTTGCTTTATTTTAAAAACGATTTTTGTAGTAGCCTAAATTTAAGAAAACAAGCTATAGAAAATGCTAGATGATATTAAAAAATATGTGTCCTGAGTGTGAAAACTTCTAGTTAAGAATTTAATTTGTGGTAATATACAGGAAGAATGAAACATGACAACTGCACAATTCATTCTAAGTATTTTATTGATATAAACCAGAGGAATTAATGTAGTGAATTCATGTCAAACCAAAGTAGTAAAGACACCCCACTCGAATGGGCAAGGAAAAACCTTGTTACACCTTCTAACAGGTGAAACTGACAGAAACCTTGGGAAGGACCCCATAAGAGGAGATCCCATTCCTGGACTGATAGGTGCCAAGTTGGAAGCATGACAAAATTCAGTTAAGGGCCTTTATTTATCAGACAAAGTTTTCAACAAAACCAGTTTGTGGTTCAAGCACTGAGAACAACTGTCCTCATGGGGGCAAAGCTATGCAACTTTTCACTGTGCATGTGCATGTATAGCAATACAAAAGAAGAAGGAAGAGATTTTTTTACAAGTATTTTGATACAAACCATGACAATTAAGACAATTTTATATACCAAAGATCATGTTCATTTGGTCCATTAGTATTTGATATCCATAAGACACAGCTGAAGTCCACATCTGTATATGAAAAATGAATTTACGTTATTCTTAAGACGTGTGTCTGGCACGAAGGAATTGAGAGATTTTAAAACTTGCTTAGGCCTGCTCTGGAAAAAAATTAATTTTGTCCTATCCCCTTTTGTCCTCTAACATTTGTGAAATGCTATTATTAAATAATAAAAATCATATTAACTTGGTACAGAGAGATTTATCTGGTGGTGATAGGTTAAATCAGCATTGTGTAAACTCGTTTGGCAAGGGCTTGAATGTAATGGACATTCATTTACATGTAAACGTTCTGCACTGCAGGTTTAAAATTGCAGAACAGTAATCAAGAGACATTTTTAATCAAAAGAAACATCAATTAAAAATTAAATTCGATAAAGCCCAATGTTCTGAAAGGATATTTTAAATGTCTCGTTAGCTGCTTTGTAAAACACAAATCTCTGTAAAACAAAGACATGTCAAGAGACACGACACACGCTTTTGAAGCAGGTGGGTTATGATGTTCATTCTCTCTTATTTTGGTCTGAATGAATCTCAGTACTGTGCATGCTATTAAATATAAATTAAATACATTACAGATCAGATTTCAATGCAGCTGCAGCATAACATTGTGAAATTAAGCTTATACTATTCAGATCTACATGACAGAAGCACCACCAAAAGGCAAAAATTATTAATTAAAAACAGTTGTTATTCTCAGTTTATTTTTTAATCTGTGTAATTAAAAAAGATGCTTGCAGCAGACATGCTGTTACCAGCGACAAAAGCTTGCCATAAATGGAAAAAAATAATGAAAAACAATGTAAAGTGATGTTTCATATTTTTTATTCAGTCAAGTCAGTAGGAAAGGCACATAATCTGGGACAATTTGGCACAAGGAACACCTTTTACATTTCCAATTTCTTCTCCAACTGTGATATCTGAATTATCTTCTCATATGAGTAGGAAACACCTTGGGGATTTCATATTGGTATTGGGTGCAGATATAATGTGTTGGCCTCATATCGAAACGTAGAATGTGTCTTGGTGTTTTCTCTCACAAACACAACATAGAAGAACAAAGGTAATAATAACAATGAAGTAAACAAAGTATTGCTCAAAAAAAAAAAGTATTGCTACAGACAAAGAAATGAAGTGTATGAAATATATGAAGGTGACAAGAGCAACAATTAAATGTGACGTGCAATAAATAATTCAACTATATAACAGTGGAGGTTCAATGTAATGTACAATGTAAAGTCTAGTTTGATGAAATATATGAAAGTGACCAGTGCAGGGGATTAAACGAGGGATGTGAGATGTAAAGTCCAGTCCATAACAGTACAGTCCAGTTTCCTGAGGGACTAAAAGTCCAAAGAGTCCAGTAGACGTGTCCTGTGCTTTAAGGGTGTTGACCAGAAAATGACTTGATGAAAATCAGTCATTTCTTCTGGCTCCATTTTAAAGCATGCATTACTCCCTAATGTCAACAAATACTTACAGGGGACTGAAATTCCCTTTGTTTCCTACAGTACGGGAATGCAGCATTTGATCTACGTGACCATGATGCATTGCGATCAGCTGACACTCTGGGATCAGAGATGGGTCACGAGTGGAAGTGAGAGATCAGTCCATCACATCACGCAGGAAATACATCGGCAATGCTGCACGTAGTGTGAGCAGTAAAAGATACTCTCACACTTTACAGTGTTGTGTTTATTTCTTGTGTCCCAAACCACCTGAATGTATCTCGAATAGCGGAGAAGAAGCACGTTGTTAACGCCAAAGACCCACCCATGATTCATTGCGGAACCAGCTGTATATGGGTGTTTGTTGCCCTGCGTTTAACCTCTCAGGACTGAACACATAGACCTAGAAGGTTTTTCGGCCTTTCACAACATCTGATTATCACGAAGGTAGTAGTGTTTTCATTTATACTACATACCTTTATAACAAAGGTCGTAGATGGAATTTGACTCTGGGAATTTAAGGACTCAAACTTTATTCTTGTCAATTAGTGGGTTAGTGCAGTTCAAAGAGCTTCACAGATGACTGATGTGCCAATAATATGAGAACAAGTGTAAAACTGAGGAAACAAACAAACAAACAAACAAAACCCCATTTCAGACCCGATGCATGCAAGAAAATAAATTGATGAAAATGTAATACAGTAACATAGATTTAAAAGAATTAATAATAATAATGATAATAATATTTATAATAATAATAATAATAATGCATTTCATTTGTACCACACTTTTCATTCATAGTGAAACTCAAAGTGCAACAGTATTAATAACACAGAGCACACAATATAAATAAAATAATAATAAGAAGAAGAGTTAAGATGAAAAAGCCTTCCTGAACAGGTTTTTGAGGCCTTTTTTTAGAAGAGTCCAGGGTAATAATCCTAAAATGGAGTGAAATAAAAACTAGAAATCTAGATTAAATAGATTAAAAAGACAAAACAAAGACAAATAAAATTGATGAGGGATAAATATTTATATATATATATATATATATATATATATATATATATATATATATATATATCGACAAACAACAGAAGAAGAAGGCAGTGGTGATAGACGTAGCAATCCCAAGTGACAGCAACATCAAGAAGAAGGAACACGAGAAGATTGAAAAATACCAAAGGCTGAAATAGGAGCTAGAAAGGATGTGGGGAGTAAAGGCAACAGTGGTGCCAGTGGTAATTGGAGCACTGGGGGCTGTGAATCACAAACTGGGAGAGTGGCTCCAGCAGATTTATATATATATATATATATATATATATATAAATATATATATATATATATATATACTAACAATAAATAAGATCAAATAAAATACAAATTGTAAAACATGAATACAATAAAATATGTGGATAAAATAAAGCAAATAATGTCTAGAAATCATTCTTAATCAAAAGCCAGGCTGAAGAAGTTCACTTCCAGCTGATGGTTCCAGCGGCTCTGAGCAGAAAAACTAAAAAGCTGGCCCACTAAAGGGTTTTTTTAGTCCTGCACAATGGAACAACTGAAAGACTCCAATACACTATAAGTATGTGAGAGATATAAAGCTGCCTGACAGACTATTCTTAGGGTAAAATGTATATGTGGCAGACGAGCTACTCTCAGGAGCCCCTTTTATATAGAGATCCCGCAATACTGCTATAATGAAGACCCGTCATTATGCCGGCTTTGCTTGTTTATACTGAACCAAACAAAGCCGGCATAATGCCGCCCCCATGTGTGATTTTAGATATCATGCTGGCGATAGGGAATCAGAGGCGTGAGTGTAACACAACAGCGTCAGCATCTAGTGTGTATAGTCCTGCCATGCCGGCTGTCCATTTTACACAGATGTTGATCCGGCAATGTGACTACCTCCGCTGCCGGCTTAATGGTGAAACAACAATCCCCCTCATCCCGTGTTCGTACATTTTATACAGAACAGTGAAGCAGAATAACGGTGCAACATTCCCGCCTTGAACAGGCTGTGTAAAAGGGGCTAGAATAAAATGTATAGGCTGCCTGACAGGCTACTCCCAGGGTATCATATATAAGTTGCCTGACACTCATGGACATGCTGCCACTATCAAGTTATAATGCACTGTATATGGTGCCTGACAGGCTACACTCAGGGTAAAGTGTAGCTCATGTGTTGCCCTCCTGCGGTGTTACAGCTCCTAGCAGCAGATCGGCGCTCTCCCCGCGCTACACTCTCTGCAGATTTTGCCTTCTTGACACACCTTTTGTTGTCTCGTCTAGCTGGAGTCAGCTAACCATTTGCTAGCGAGCATCTGCCGCATCGGCTACCCGGACAGCAGTCAAAGTGAAGTTGAGGCAAGCCCGATAGGAGCCGAGAAGTGACGGCCTACACCCAGCCAGGTAGTTTGTCTCGTAGTTTAACAATGGAAATGTTCATATTAACGACGGCTGTGTCAAAGTGTCAGATAGCTAACGAGCTAACGTCAGATAACCAGTCAGCGGGTTTAATGCGATCTGCTCTGTCATCTGTAAGCTCCCGCCTTGAAAGCGAAAGTAGCCTACATCCGTGTTAGGCCAGTCTGTCTGCTGCTGAAGCGCTAAGCTGCTGCAGCACAGCGATGGTTTCTGCTAGCTGGTGGTGCTGATGCTTGCTTTCCTCCCACTGCTGTAGCAGCAAACCTAAAACAGCATGAACCCCGCGTCCTGTGACTGTGTCTCTGTGTAGCTGTGTGTGTGGTTTTATGTAATAAAGGCGGTGGTGTCTCCATGCAGGATGAGCGGAGATGAACTGAACCCAGCTGCAGTGGCTCAGCAAGTAGAGGATGTACAAGGAGATGAACGTTGGATGTCACAGGTTGGTGGTATTTCTTTCTCTTTTTTATACTGCTTCCCCCCCCCCAATATAGTTTGGTAAGAGCACAGGGCACACAACACGAAATGAACTGCCATGCAAAGAGTATAAATCAAAATCAGGTTTATTGCCATGTGGGCTTGCACATACAAGGAATTTGCTTTTGTTTTGTGGTGCAGAACAATCAAAAAATATATATATACACAAAATCAAGTAGTCCTTAATAATATCAAAAAGGAAGAATATGCAATAAAAATACGTGAGAAGTGAGATAGGGGAGAAGAGCTGCTACAGGATTGAATTTTAAATTGAAGAGAATGAAATGTATTAAATACTGACCAGGAGAAAACAGTATATGGAGCGTGCAATCAATAATATCATAATAATAGTAGTAATGATAATAATAATAATAATAAGGTGTTTCAACATCTCTGTCCAGGGTCTTTACATTACCAAAACAACTCAAGAAACAAAAGCAGCAGCCTGCACCCTCCCACACTTTATACTTTATACCCCTCGGCTCTAAAGAGAAAAATCAAAAGAAGAAGAAAATAAATGAATAAATAAACACAACAATAAAGTAAATTAAATATGCCCCCCCTCCAAAAAAAGCTGAAAAATAAAGAAACAAAAACCATAGAGTGTAGCTGCCAAGTTTATAATTTCACCTATTTGTACACACATATTTAGATATACAGTATAATAGCATATGTCTACTGTTGTAGAGTATGCAGGATCTTGAAATTTACAGTACAATCACCCAGATGGAAGAACATATTAAAGAAACTGCACCCTCCTTTCCTCCTTTGCCCTCCAAATTTGTTAACCCTAAAAAAAAGTTTAGTTTGAGCTCTTGAGCAGCCTTCATCAATGCTGGAATAGATTCATTTTTAGCTCCTCGTGCCTGGGCAAAGGTCAGTGGTATTTCTGATTAGTGTGAAAAATACTCACTTTTTATCCTAAAGAATACCAGATTTGTCCTTTATGTATGCAGGCTAAAATGCTGCGGCTCAGGAGGTAGAGCGGGTCGTCCACTAATCAGAAGATCAGCGGTTCAATCCCCGGCTCCACCGGTCCGCATGTCGAAGTATCTTTGGGCAAGATACTGAACCCCAAATTGCTCCCGAAAGCTGTGCCATCAGTGTATGAATGAGTGTGTGAATGGGCGCTTTGAATGGTCAGAAGACTAGAAAGGTGCTATATAAATAATAATACACATTTACCATATCACCATCTGTAAGATTTACATTGTTTCTCAACAGGATTGTGTCATTCTTGGACTTCTCCATGCTTAGATCAGTTTTGAATCAATGTAAACAAAAGTTTCCAGCAGAGAAATGCATGACTGTGAATCCTTTTATTGCTCCCAACACCTTAGATGGAATACTTAGGTTTTTTTGGGACAGCAGCATTGTCATATTTTTAATTTTACATGCTTTACATTAGGTGTTTTCTATATTACTGTAAGCTCTGAGTGCTCATAAGATAAACAGAGGACTCTGACTCTCCAATCTCACATATAAAAACTAAAGCTTAGTGTTGTCAAGATTTCCACGTGTATGTATGTTCAAGTTATAACATGTAAATCAGCATTTCACAGATTCATGTGGATGATCATTATATTAGGGTTGTGACCTTACTCAAAAAAATCATGCGCTCATGAATTATAAGCATTCCCAAGACCTGCTCTCTTTCTTTATCTAACTTGTTTTGATGGCACCTCCTCTTATGTCTATGCAAGGTTAATCCTCCAAAGCTAATAGGACTGAGATAGTCTGCTTTATTCCAAGCTCTCTATCAGATGGGGCAGCAGACGTGTCTCCTCTGTGATGAGCTTGCAGGATTTTGTCTGACTGGGAAGGCTAACGAGTATTATCCTAGAAGAAGATTTAGAAAACTCATAACACAAGCTGTTAACTTGGACTGAAAGACCTCAAATGGAGCTGATTAAATTATATTGTTTACTGTGAATGACATGTAAATGCTCATTTATCTATCCTGTCTGTCACAATTACGCACATCTCAAACTCTGTTGTGACAAGGTTGTGTTTTTCTTTTTTCTTTTTTTTTTTGCAGCACACAAGATTTGTGCAGGAGTGTAAGGATGCTGAACCAGACGTGCTCTTTGTGGGGGATTCGATGGTACAGCTAATGCAGCAATATGAGGTAAGATAAGATATTTATCTTTCTACACCGGGACATTTGACTGCTCGCATGGCAGCTGCCTCTTCATTTTGTTTACTTATAATTTTTTTAATATGTAGCAAAACTGATCTTTCTCACCTGAAGATCAAAGCAAACAGGATGCATCCATTAGAGCTTCAACGCTTAATAAATTAATCGATTAGTCAATCGACAGAAAATTAATCCACAACTATTGATAATCAGTTGTCATGAACCAGCTCAAAGTCCAGACAAAACAAGGGAGACCACACAAATGATCTTGGATTAAAGTAAAACAAACTAATAGTAAATCATACACACATTTACTGTGGGGTGAGTAGATCAGTAGTATCAGTGGTGTAGTGAGTACATGGATGTGAGAAAGTGTGTAATATATGCAAGAAGTGAGGTGAAAAGCAAATCTAATACAACGCAAAACACAACCGAACAAAACCCTGCTAGCTGGACATATAATGTGAGACAGACTTTAATGTCCCCATCGGGAAATTAGTTCTGGACTCTGTCCTGCAGTTCCACAGAAGATAAAATAAAATCATACATACTGCATAGTAAAAGAAAAAAATGTCAACATCTTCACGGCCCATAGCTTCCATACACAGTTTGCACATATACAACAGTTTGCCTGTATACATACACACATGCATATCTATTGATAATGGTGACATATTGCACAACCCTCATGGCCAACATCTACATCACATTTTAGTGTTGAGAAGCTTGATGGACATGGGCAGGAATGAATGTTTATAATGGTTTAGCCTGCTCTTGGGAGCCCTGAATCTTCTACCAGAAGGTAAAAACTGGAACTCTGGGTGGAGAATGTGGGTTGGATCAGACACTATTTTCTTTGCCTGTCTGATAATAGACTGCTCATAAATTGTTTGGAGGGACAAGTGTTTTTTAACCCCCATAATTTCCATAGTAGTATGTACCAGACAAGCGATCTGTGACACATATTTAGCCCTCTTGTAGAGCAATCAGGAGGAGTTGATTCAGTCGTGGTCCATCCTCCTGGCACACCTCTGCCACTCTTACAGTGGCAGATAAGGGCAAACGCACTGCAACTTAAGAAAACATATGCAAATAGACAAAACAAAAGCAAATTAAGAAAACATCTTCATCAATTTGACAGCACGTGCAGCATTTAGAAAACGCACTGCAAATACCACAACACAAAGGAATTGTTTCCAGCGGACACTTAAGAGTGATGAACATGTCAATAACACAAACGAGGCCTCTTTCCTACCGTAGTAAGGTAGACAATGAGCTACAACCTTAATTTCACCAAAACAAGCCTTCCTCTGAGCAAGACAAATAACATTGTTCTCTATGTTCAGCCGGCTGTGAGGTGAGTGCAGAGGGACCGTCTACAAAATGCAACACTGTTCTCCCAAGTACTTTACTCAGGCCTGGAAGAACCAGACTCCACCTGTGACTGTACACTAACACCGACTTCGCCAAAAGTATTTTTATGAGTCAGAATGTACTCATCGGCCAAAACTGCTGCTTCTTGGAGCGTTTTAACTTTTCGTTCATTTATGTAAGTAGCAGTACTATCTGGCACGCAGTTTTTAAGTTGCTCATGTGCTACTAAATCACACAGTTCTTGAAAAGTTGTAACTTCTTATGCTGAACACCAGCAAATGAACTGTTCAACCAAACCCTGCACAAATTCATCATGAGTCTGGTGTTCCTTCTTTCTCCAATTCCTCAAAACGTTGCAGATAGGCTTTGGGAACCAGCTCATATGCCTGCAACACTGTAGTCTTAACAACATCATAGTTCTTACTCTCCGCTATAGTCAAAGAAGCACAGGCCTCCTGAGTCCTACCTGTGAGGACACATAATAACAACAGTGTGGTCCTTGTCAGACCAGTTCTGGGACTCTGCCACCCACTCGAACAAAGAAAAAAACAGGTCTAGACCTTTTTCTGTGAACTTGGGAAACAATTGCAGGTTAGTTTCAACATTAACATCGACTCTCTTCCTGAACAGCACCCCCACCAGACAGCTGTCCCTCGTTTATCAGCTTCAGTTTATAGTATTCCAGTTCCAATTTTGTCTGCTCGTTTGTTTTTGTTTCATCACTTCCAGTTCTGCTTGTCTGTGCTGAATAAATTTGTTGTGTTCCAATTTAAGCAGTAACAACTCCCAGCAAAGTTATACACATGAGGGCTGCAGATTGGTGAAAAGCTTTTTTGTGAACATTGGAGAAAGCTCGTATTAAATGCAGATTTGTGTTTTTCTGTCCACAGGTCTGGAGGGAGTTGTTCTCTCCTCTTCATGCTCTTAACTTTGGCATCGGAGGGGACACCACCTGTAATGTGTTGTGGAGGCTGCAGAATGGGGAGCTGGAGAACATCCGTCCCAAGGTGAGACAAGCTGGCTGAGATCTTCCTCCACACTGCATCATACCCCACTGGGAGCATTTCAGATGCAGAGAGTTTTTGACTGCAGCCAAGTGAGACACTGTTTGCAAAAGTATAGTCAAGCCAGCCGCCTTTTAAGTTCACTTGCCCCGCAACTACAGAAATTATGGCAGCATAAAGCCAAATGAGCGCCTTTAGGCTGCAGTAGCAGTGCAACTGAACTACCTGATTTTGTTGACTTGCTCAGATTTTGTTGATTTGGTCATTTTTCCTTGATTTTTGTGCTTCTGCTATGGGTAACTAGGCTATGTTTTTAAACCGTTTCTTTGTTTGTCTGATGTAATTGTGTTTATTGCTGATATACAATCAGGAGTCTGCACATGGTGTTTTATTTTGAAAATTGACTGGATGCTCTATGCTGTTCCTGTGTTTGACTTCCTGCCCAGCTCAATCTGCTCTATGTAGCTTGACTTGACTTCCATCAAAAAATAGACTAGACACATATTTTTAGCAGAGCAGAGAGCCGCTTCTGGGACTATTGATACCTTCGGGGTCACTGTCTAGAGTGGTCGCGATCAGGTCCTGCGGCTGCGTCACAGCTGGAACGTGACGCAGCTGCGCTCAGTGAAATCAAGCTGTTTGGCAGTGACCTCATTTAGGATCCTAGTGACCTGAGGGTAGAAGCTCTTCCTGAGCCTCTCAGTGCTGGCCTGATGTATCCGTGACCTTCTTCCCAAGCGCAGCAGGGAGAAATGGCCTTTATCCGGGTGGCTGGGATCCTTAATGATTCTCCTAGCTTTATTCTTGCAGCGCCTGGTGTAGATATCCTTTAGGCAGGGTAGAGCACCGCCTATTGTATGTTCAGCTGAACAAACCACTCTTTGCAGGGCCTTGTGGTCCTGTTCACGTTCACGTTTCCATACCAGGCATTCCCCATCAGGACGCTCTCAATGATGCAGGAGCATTTGAGGGGATACCCGGAATTTCCTCAAGCGTCTGAGGTGAAACAGTCTCTGTCTTGCCTTTCTCACACTGAGTCAGTGTGCCGCGCCCAGGTCAGACCTTCGGTGATGTTGGCACCAAGGTACTTGAAGCTGTCCACCCTCTCCACCAAGGACCTGTTGATATTAAGGGGGGCGTAGTTCCTTCTCTGCTTCTTCCCAAAGTCCACTTTCAGGTAGGCCTTTTCATGGTTATCTGTGTTCAGGCCCACCACAGCTGTGTCGACAGCAAACTTGATAGTGATGTTGGTTTCAAAAGTGGCTACACAGTTGTGTGGGTACCGGGAGTACAGCAGGGGGCTCAAAACGCAGCCCTGGGGTGCTCCGGTGTTAAGGATTTGGGTAGAAGAGGTGTGTCTGTCTACCCTCACCACCTGGGGTCTGCCCGTCAGGAAGTTGAGGATCCACATGCACAGTGAGGTGTTTAATCCCAGGTCCTTGAGCTTTGTGACGTGCCTGAAGGGAACTATGGTGTTAAACACTGAGTCATAGTCAATGAACAGTAATCTCACGCAGCTCCCTTTCTTGTCCAGGTGAGATAGGGTGGCGTGGAGGATGTGTGCTATGGTGTCTTTCATTGATCAGTTGGGATGGTAGGCAAACTGTGGTGGGTCCAATGTGCTGGGTAGTCAGGAGCAGATGTAATCCTAAACCAGCTGTTCAAAGCACTTCATCACTACAGAGGTGAGTGCCATTGGGTGGTAGTCATTCAGGCAGGCTGGTCTTTTTTTCTTGGGTACAGGAATGATGGTGGACTTCTTGAACCACATGGGTATGACAGACTGAGCCAGGGACAGGTTGAATATCATTGT
The DNA here is from genome assembly GCF_914725855.1 of Thunnus albacares. Taxonomy (NCBI): domain Eukaryota; kingdom Metazoa; phylum Chordata; class Actinopteri; order Scombriformes; family Scombridae; genus Thunnus; species Thunnus albacares. Next base: position 10,307,726 of record NC_058118.1, on the reverse strand, counting down.
GAACACTGGCGCTAGTTGGTCACCACACAGTTCAAGGACCTGCCCACTGATACCATCTGGTCCTGTTGCTTTCTTGGTGTTCACACACTTAGAAGCCTTCATGACGTCATGCTCAGAAAAGGTTATCAGTATGAAAGGTGCACCCACCCATCCATTGACCTCTGCTTCAGCTCTAGTTTTTGCTTGCTCGCTGCTGAAAGCCTCAAAGCAAGCATAATAGTTGTTTAGCTCACTTGCTAGAGATGCATCAGCACTTGACAAGGAGGAGGGAGCAGGCTTGTAATCTGTCACAGTTCTTAGACTTTGCCACATGCTTCTGGGATTGCCCTCCTGGAATTGTAATTCTGCTTCCTTCCTGTGGTGCCTTTTTGCTTCCTTTATGGCTCTTCTTACATTGCATGCTGCTGCTTTTTAATTGTCCATGTTTCCAGGCTGCAGCCCTAAATTGTAGGCTGCAGTGCGTGTGTTTATGGCATCCCAGATGGTTCTGGTAATCTATGTTTTCTGGTTGTGGAATGATTTAACTGAAGTTTTGGGTACAGTTGCTGCTGTCGTTTTACAAATTAAATCCACCACAGACTCAGTGAATCCATTGTCGACAGTGGTGTCCTGGAATGTGCTCCAGACGGTGTCATGTAGTGCAGACTGTAGGGCAGCCTCTGATTGGCCTGACCATTTCCTGTTAGGAAGTGCGGTCTGCATTTGATTGACAATAACTCCAGATCAGCTGAGCAGGAACAGGATAGCGTTTTAATATTCCAACTGTCACACCAATCCTTATTCACACGCCTCCTCCTTGATTTTTACCTTGATTTTTTCCTCTGTTCTGTCAGATCGTTATACAGAAAAAGTTACCTGGTTGAATGGGGCTTTCCAGTATTCCAGGATTTAGCCAGGTTTTAGTGAAACAAAGGACATCACAGTTCCTGATATCCTGTACAGTTTATTAGCCAACGCCTGTACATTGGCTAGCAAGGTGCTTGGCAGAGAAGACCCATGTGATCACAGCAGGTGTTTAATTCCTCCATGTTTATGTCGGTTTTTCCTCTGATGTTGAGATGGATACATAGATGGTCTTGTAGATGGATGTCGGTGTCCCTGACCTGCTCATCTTGGATGTAGCAGGAGCAGGTGGCCTAATGGGCCATTGTCATCAGTGAGTCTTGTCCAGAACAGCTTTTGTGGTCCCAGCAGTCATGTTATTGAGTTACACTGTGCATTTTGAAAATATTGTAGCAGCAGCAGCCTGCTCTATCACCCTCACTGTGCTTATTGACTGTTCAAATGATATAGACATCAGGGACAGCTTGCACTGTTCACTTATTACCCAGATATCAAGCCATGAGAACTCACTAACCTCAAAACAACTGCCTGACAACATGCTGCTTAGTTATTACTATATATCATGCTCTGAGTTCTGGAGATTAGTGTGTTCAGTCAAAGTGAACAAAATGTGTGTCTGTGGTCTTGTCCAGGTGGTGGTGTTGTGGGTTGGAACCAACAATCACGAACACACAGCAGAGCAAGTCGCAGGAGGAATTCTTGCAATCACAAAGCTGCTCATCTCCCGCCTCCCCAAGGCAAAGATAGTTGTACTGGTAAGTTTAATTTTCTTTTGTTGCACCTTGTTTGTTTTCAAAAGGTTTATTGAAATGTGGAATTTAACATACGTTCTCTGGTTTCTTTTTCTTTTAAGCAAAAATAAAAATAGTTTACTGTGTAGTTTATATTCTGTAGACCTGGTGAGACACTGAACCATGTTTGGATTGTTGACGTCAGTGCCCTTGAAAATGTTAAAACATCCCACAATTAAAAACAAAGAACACAGCTGCTGTGCAACAGAGTTGATGTCGATTGTTAGTCTTTAACACAACACCGATGTCAGAGAAGTCGACAGCTCTGAAGTGTGGACATGCTGCTTAACTTCAGTATGGGGTAGAATAAATGGAGTTAGAAAAAACACTGGAATTACAGACTGTATGCTTGAATGAAACATAGCATTGGTTTATTGTTCTGTTTAACTAAAGACATATTTTCAAAAACGTATTCTTACTAAAACACAGAGTAGACTCAGACAAGAAAGTAAATAGTTTTACATTGTGTTATTTTTACCTCTCTAGTAAAAGAGACGCTGCTTCCAGTCAGATGTGCAAACTGCAGAATCATCCTCCATAAATAATAACTGAGTTTTTGTGCTAGTGGCTGTCCCCGCCCCTGGATTTCAATGGAAAAACTCATGATTCTAATAGTTTCAAAGATAGACTAACTTGGATAATTTTAACTACAATGTGACTAAATGTGTTCAAAACAACCAACTGAAATGCAAAATGTTGTTTTAAATCTAAGCGATTTGACGTCCTGTGTAAGTCAAAACATTTTTGTCATCCTCAGGGTCTGATGCCTCGAGGGGAGCGTCCAAACCCGCTGAGGGAGAAGAACGCATGCGTCAACGGGTTCCTTCGCTCCTGGCTGCCGCGCCTGGGCCAGGCTCAGTTCCTGGATGTAAGCGCAGAGTTCGTCCACTCTGACGGAACCATCAGCCCGCAGGACATGTTTGACTTCCTCCACCTGACATCGACGGGTTACCGCACCATAGCGAAGCCCCTCAGCGACCTGCTGCTCCAGATACTGGAGGAAACGCCAGAGGAGAGACGGGCGTCACTGGTTTGAGGGCCGTGGCCGAACAGCACATTTATCCGGAGGCATGTCTCACCCGCTGCTGTGGGAGACGGGGGAGACATGCTTCTGGTATCAGGAGGAGGAAGGGGCTCACTCACAGGAGAAGGAGGCACCCTGATGTGAGTGGGCTTGAGAGGGGTGCGGGATCACATTCATGAGCGGAGGGTTGGGTGTGGAGAGTCGCTGAAGAGGGAGAGAGACCTCACTACAGACTGTGATTGCAGTAGTAAGCTCTGTTGCAAAAGGATTTTCCAAGGTCAGACGTCTGTGAGTCATAGACAGATATACTGAGATCATGTGCGACTGCAGTGGCACACACACACAGATTAATTAATGAGTGTTTCCCTCTGTCACCTGTGCCACGGACACAACTTTAGTTTGATGTGAGACCAAATAGAAAAACATAATATAGTTTCTAGTCTAAATAACACTGATTTGATTGGAACACTGGATACTTTAACATCTCCAGGCCTCTAGAAATCCTTCAAAAATTACTCCATTGCTTCGTTGTAGGGGTCCACAAGCTAAAAAGGCTGGGAATCACCGATAGAGAGGGGCTACTGCTGAGACACACGTGTAAATATAAGACTCACAAACGCTTTTGCTCAAAGTGTAATCTGCATATAAAATAATTTACACAAATGAAATGATAGTTTGTCTATCAGTCCAGTTTTTATATGTACTTATTCATATACTCAGCCAAACAAGGAGCACTTAGTCTTCTAAATGTTTACATTTGAGCCCAATATGTAACTGTTTAGGCATCTTAGGAAAGAGTTAATCAGTATGAAATAGATCAGTGGATATCTAGAGAGCAAACTGTCTCACAGTAGATCAATACTCCACTGCTGTGTCACTAAAAAATCACTAAACTAAATGTTAGACCCAACGTCGTCGCTGAATGCATGTTTTCAGGCGAGTCTCAGCTTTTGTGTAGAAAGTCGGCCAACGACTCGTGTCTTAAGTGAGTTAATATCAGTGAAAATCGTGTATTCATACGTATCCGTTAGCGATGTAATGCTTTTGACTGTACTTGTCCGATAATCTACGTAGGTCTTCCAAACACACCCCCCCCCGACCCTGCTGCTTACATGCAAAGCTTCTATCACACCCGGGCAAGTGTATTTACATTTTATTTGTAGATTCACACTTCACTCTGCCTCTCTTGACATTTCATTTAAATGTCAAAAATATTGTATTGCTAAACTAAATCCTGCCAGCTTTTTTAAATTGTGCTCCTCCTCCTGTATCCGTTAAAAGACAATTTTTGAATATAAAGAATATTTGAACACGTCACTCCAGGCCATCATCTCAGTTTATTTTTATTTTTAAAAGCAGAGTAAAAAAAAAAAAAAAAAAAAAAAATATTGAGATGAAAAGGCAGTTGCCAGATTAGCTCCAATCCTCCTGCTTTCATCTTACACTGCTAATCATATAATTCCTTATGAATACAGGTTGATGTGGACAGTTTCTTACTGATGTCAGCGAAAAAAAAAAAAAAAAAGAAGCTGTCTCATGCTGCGTCTGTGTCACACTAATATTTATCCAAATATTCATAGACTTCAACTTTGACTATATAGCACAGGCTCTCTCTCCCTCTCCCTCCTTATTACATGGATATACAGTATTTTCTCTTCATTCTGTTTCTCATCTCCTCTTTATTTCTGTCCCTGTTGTATTTGTAGTTGACTTTCACCCAGCCCTGCTACCCATGGGACCTTGACTTCTCTACATGGCATAGTTACCGAATATTTTTAGAAATTAAAAAGTAGCATAAGGCTAAGCTACGGAGCACGACTATACTCTGAATATTGTCACGCTAAAAAAAAAGCAATCACAGCTCATGTCAAGAAAACCATTTGTCTGTGAGCTTATACTGTCTGTAGCTGTTTCCTCATGGCTCAGTTGTGTTCAAATCGCGGCTGAGAGTCTCATGCCGAGCATCAAAAATTATCCGACATTACTGCTGTCTTAAGCTCTGCACATTTGCGTGCTGTGTTAAATAGTGTATGTGTGTGTGTGCCTTAAGTGTTCATGGGGACGGTTGTGTACAGTATGTCTGGTACTGGATTATGTAAGCTGGAGTTGTGTGAGTGTCTAGAAGTGACCCCGGTTGTATATAAGACATGTGAAGCTTGAGAATGTGATGTTTGAAGGGGGTTGAGATTTTGGGAGTCTGTGTCTGGTGCGATACGTTATTTGCACTGTTTTGGCTCGTTGTCACGTTATTGAGGTAAAGCATTCCAATAAAAAAAACAAAAAACAAACACAAGGATCTAATCATGTGTTGGAGTCTTCTATTTCTTCAAAAAATCAAACCCTGCAACACTGTTAGTGTTAGATTCTCACCAGCAGAGGGAGCCATTTCATCAGAAAAGTTGACACTAAGAGGGCTCACTGCTCGTTCCACGCCGCCTGTCTTTTAGCCAGCGTTCCTTATTGCTTTAATTCATTTACTTTCACAAAGTTTATCTTGCTAATGTTGAAATAATTTACTCAGCACTCAGAGGCGATGTAGAATCATGTAAAAAATGTCCTCATTAAACATTTAGGCTGGCTGCTAGAGTGTATATGATTTCTGGCACATTGTAAAATACCTAGTTAATAAACCATTTGCTCACTTTTGATGTTGCTCTCATTTATTTTAACTGTGACCCAAAACTGTCCCAGTGTGGCAAAAATAGTTGGTCCATCCGGAGTCCTGTACTGTCTACTGAGTGTGAAGTTTGACGCACTTTTGAAACATCAAGCTCAACCCAAAGCTAAACATTCTGAAGTCATGTGTACTGGATTCTTAGAGATTTCATGTTTCTGATAGAGAAATACTCAAGGAATTAAAGCTGTTACTTTTTTTTTCCATCTTAAGAGTTGTAAAACTGTAAAAATGAAAGAAAACAATTACTGTGTGTCAGAAATTTGCATTAATCTGAAAACCTGTAAAAAGAAAAGATTAACAGGCACTTTCCTGTGCTTACATTAAACATTTAGGGAAATGAAATGGGGGAGAAAAAAGCTTACAGACGCATAAAGACCCTATACTGTTCAGACTGCCAATGATCCAAATCTTAATATCCACTAAATGTTTGTGTAAGTGTTAAAACTGGCCATGTAGACTATAGATAAACATTTGGCTGCTTTGACTATCAACGCACTGTTCGAAAATGGGAAATGATAACTTTCTAATCCCAGTGGAAACGGAGGCGTCACCAGCAAGTTAGCTACACCCTGATAAAATCTACATCTGGCCTTGTGTTCAAGCTCTATTGACCCGTTTGAAATTTGGCTTCAGTTCAGTATTAACAAGCTTGGCAGTGTAACAGAGAAGGCAAGAAAAAAAAAATCTCCATCTGGATATTAGACTTTTATGTCATCTGGGACAGAAAGTATTAGTTTAATACCGTATCTAATAACAGCACAACTCCAGAACAGGGACACTTAAGTGCTTCTTATTTACCATTTCAGGAAGTTATTATGCTTTTACTTCGGAATGTTAAAAAAAAAAATTGCCCACATACTAAACTTAAATTTACTTCCTCGATTAATAAATGGTTTGTTTGCAGTCTAAATAAGTCAAATCTCACTGAAGGGGTTCGGTTTCTTTAATTATCGTGTTATTTGACAATTTTATTATGATAGCTGTCGGATGTCATCGTTTCATAAATGATGAGCCATGTAAGTGCATATTTGTGCTAGTTCCATGTGCTGTGACCCGTGTCGTGGTATTTCTTTGTTAAAGTAAATCTGTCACATGTTCTAACTTCACAATCTGTTATATATTTCAGAGGAAATGAAATACAGAAGTTGTCATGTCATGTTAAAGCAGAAGTTGAGGAAACCCGAAAACCCCTCGAGAAGGTTTGTAGTCAGTGGGCAATTTCTGTTTTTATGATTAGAAGAAGAGCAAGTGTTTATACCAGGAATCCCAGTCTGGTGGTTTTTGCTAGGAGTTTACCTTTGTCTGTGATAGTAACCTATCTCAGCCACACATATATACAGCCATACTGTATATATGATGCAGTGAAACCACAGGTGAACCTTGACTGTGTCATAAAAAGTATGTAAGTACAACAAGTACAACTTTACTATTACAATGAAAATATGACTGTTAGGCACATTCTCTTGCAGTAACACATTGAGGTGCCATATAGTTGCATCCTTTATTTATAATAATGCCTATAATATAATAATGTCAATTTTTTGACTTGTTTCTCACAGAGGCATTTTAATAAATCAACAGCAAGAACGTTATCAGGCACAGATGACGTGTCACCTTAAAATGGCTGCAACTCCAGGATCAGTATAGAGACAAAAGGCCACATCACTTTCAACACCTCCTCTGCAAAAAGCCCTTTGCAGTTTCACTGCAGCAGCTACTGTCACACAAAAAGACTGTCGTGATCAGTTGATTAGGTCATAAATTGCAGATCTTCAGCACAAAGTATTGTAATTAGTGGGTGGGTGTTGGCAGGTTACAGATAAATGTGAAAGACGGTTTAACCAAGGCAGCGTTTTCTTTTTAACTGTACCTACACACATTTTGAGATTTGAACTTATCACTTTGACTCGACAGCTTCCTCTCATGGAGTTTGAATTTGAGAGTTCACCCTTCAGATCTCAATGTTTGGCCTCAGACCAACAGTTTGGAGGGGAAACACCTGCTTCCTGAGTCAGATTAACCACCATCCACACCTGATACTCCTGTGACCTACCTTTTTTGCCCTTTTACTATTCAGTACTGCCACATAAAGAGCCAATGAGACATGCAGTCATACCACAGCACCTTCCTCTGTGGTTCCTGATCAACCATATTCATGCCCCATGAGACACTGACACACATATTCAGTCTTCATGTTAACCTCAGCCTGGAGACAATGTTTATCAATGTTTATCAAATCTGATGTGACATCCATGCTGAACTGTTCTGGGTCTGCAGTCTGCGGCTTAGCACCTCTCAGTTTCACAGTTGCATGTCACTATTTTGAAAACCACAGACATACATACAGGGTCTCCACAGCAAATAACATCTCCTTGAAATCACTTGGGAAGCCAAATGAGCAGTGCTTACACTGCAAGAATTACAACCAATCTCATAATTTGCCACTTGAGCTACAATCAGAGCTGTTGAACCTGCATTAACGATTGTGTAACACCATCTCTGCCTCATCACAGGAGTCCAGAAGATTTCCACAAGGTCTTTCTACTCCGCAAGCAGGTCATCGAAATTCATTTATACCCATTGATTTCTGCGCTGCAGCTCTCGATAATTGTCTTGGTCCTAAAGCTAATTCAGCAGGTCTTAGGTCTCAGGGTCAGGCTGACCTATTTACTTCCTTCTTTCACCCAGGGCAATTGTTCCTCGATTGTAGCCATTTGTGGCATCACTTCATGACCTTGGAATGACATAATCCTGCTGCATATGAATCAAAGCGGCCTAATGTTGCTTTTGCTGTCAATTAATGCCTGAACCAATTTCTCCTAAAATAAGAAGCTTTGTGTCTGTGTCTTTTTCTGCAGAATTTAAACTGCCACAAACCTAATATCTGTTTTCCTCACATTCTGCAACCCCTCACAGTTGTTGTCCTCTTCCTTTACTTTGTGATTTATATGCTAGCATTGTTTCTTTTGAAAGGGGCATGTCACTGAGGGATAACCTCAGGCCTGACATCTCTTCCTGAAATTGTATGCAAACCAAACCCCTGCAAAGCAAAATAAAGTTCCCTTCTCATCTACAGCTAGAAATCTATTGTAAGACAAGATTGGTACTGTCAAAATATAACTGATTTAAATCATGGTTTCCCCAAACATTTGTGACATTTGGACCTGCAAACATTTTCTGTGATAATGCAAATGATCTGCTTTTCAGAAAAAGTGTAAATTAAAAGCACTTCGACTTAATCTTAGCCTCCAGTTTGGGTCATTTTGCAGCCTACGTGCAGAATCTGTTTTACCACACAGAAATGCAAAAGTTTGTCTTTGTACTGTTGCTAAATGCTACACTATGTTCACCAGCTAGTTGCTGACTGTGTCTGTTTGCCGTTTGTTGTTGTGCAGGTAATGTACAGATGGTTTTTAAAGCTTTTACTTTGAAAACAGCTGCCTGCTGCGGCTGAAAACGACTCTATGAGAGTATGAAGTTCATCACTACGAACGACACTTCTGACATTACACACTGTCATTTGATAGATTGTTATTATAAAAAGTAATGATTATAGCTGCGTTATTCAAAATTTGTCACTTTACAAAACAATCTCACTACAATATCCATTTATAGCTGTTCTGGAGCTTGCGACCATATCACACAATCTTCATCTGCAGATGGAGTTTGCCCAGTTTTCATGGAATAGTAGATTTTTTATCTTTTAGAGCACTGTAAGGATGTCCTTATTGGCTTAAAAGTTTAAACTCAAAGTTCAGTCTTTACCCAGAAAGCAACAGAAACAAAACAGCTACTAAAGCACCTGGTAGTGAGATTGTTTCTTGTCAACTGAGGAAGTTAGCCCGCTTCTGTACATTTGTTGTGGTGCCTATGGAGGATTTATCAATGCAGACAGAACGACCAATAAGAGTCACTGGTGCTGTAGTCCCTCACTGGCTTCCCACTCACTAACACTGCATGTTATATTGCTAAGCCAGAGGCTCCACTCCCAGGGACTGAAGCCAGATCTCTGCAGTTTCAGGCGACAACTTTTTCCACTGCGTCATTTAGATCCCTTAATGAGCGCTCTACCTTACTGGCTTCACTAACTGTAGCATAAGTTCAAGCCTGATAATCAGAGTGAATGCCATTTCATTTACTTGAATCGCTGAACAAATAGGATATGAGGACGGAAATTCGGAGATCCAGGCAACCATAGTTCAACTTGAATTGGTTTAAATTTGTATGGTGACGAAACTCTGCATGGACGTCAGGGGCTCGCTATTTGCCCTTTGCGGAAAATGTTTTTCTCTTGTATCTCTGTTGTCAAGGATGCAACGTTATCCTTCCTCGTAAGACAAAACTGAAAACTTATTTAGAGAACTTACAAAAGTTTATGTTTCCTGAATTTTGAAAAGACCTTTAAATGACCTTCAGGCGTTAATGATGTCATCTACTGTCTCCGCCAGAGCAGTGAGGGCTCCACCCGTAACAGTTATATGCCTTGCTCAACAGAGCCGGTCGTAGCTGTAGAAGGGGAGGAAGGTGTTACATCAGCTTCCTATTTCACATTTTCCCAGACAGTCTACGGATTCAAACTGGCATCTTTCCAGTCAAAAGGCCACTTCTTTAACCTCAAGTCTATCGTGGACCATGTTATGCCCCTGTATGGCAGCAAAGTACATTCCTCTGCAGTGAGGCCAGAGATGTGTTGGTGTTTCCACACTTTCATTAATGCCCTGATGGAATGAGGAAAAAAATAGCTCCTGTGTCAAAAAGGTTGGACACAACTGTTCAGCTAAAAATTAGCTGGAAAAGATTTATGCTGTAAGATAAAAAGTTTTTAAAAAAGTTACCACTGAGTGATATGTTTGTCTTAGTCTGTCTGGGGAATATTTCAAAAATGACAAGTGGGTTTTCCAATCTCATTAATTTCCCCTGTCTTTCACACTAGCAGGTCAGAAGAGAATATAGAGTACCTTAAACCTCAGCCTCAAACTCACACAGTGTCCAACTTAGAGTCACATTTACATAGTTACTCAACTATGCTTTACTGAGTGGCTGCACTGCAGTGCTATATGGGGGTTAAGTACTGTGCCTTGCTCATGGATACCTGCATAGAAAAAGAGTGAAATTGTAGTTTTCTTCTCTCAGGTTTGTCCAAACAGACTCAATAATGTTCTCTTCACAACCAGCTTCAATAACTGCTGCTGCCCTGCTGCTCTCATCTGACATCACTCTCTAACTAATCAATGAATCTTTCATAACACCCTTTTTGTTCAGATTCATTAAAAATGATCAATTAATGATAAATGAATCAACTAATCATGAGACACTTAACTGATTCATAAATTAATCATTAATAGGTTAAACTTCACTATTGTCTGATGAACAATAGCTGATAACATTGCAAAGTCAGGGAGTAAATTATAGATGAACTTTATCTCAGTCAATAAATGATGAAGTAAATGTCATTGGTGCTGCAGTGCTCATGGCAAAATTAATGATAAAGGAATTACTTACATCTCTTCTGAGACAAAAGGGGAAAATAGTGTGATACATTTCTGAAATACAGCCTTGTTTTGTTTACTTGCAAACCCTTACAAAAAAACATTTGTCTAACTTAACATTTTTATGATAATGCCCTGAAACAATGTAGAGCTTTTGTTCAGGATTTTATCACATTAAAACAGTAATTCTTTGAAATTATATGGTGGATTCTGAAACACCTAAATTGATTGAACCAGAGTAGGAAACATATGATGAAGCGAATGATAATCTTTCTTGTTTCCTTGATATCATGATCCAGCGATGATAACACAAAATGTGCTAGTCTCACGACATTTAAACACTAATTAATAAAAAAAAATGATATAAACAAGTTAAAGGTCAGATAATTATTATAACAGATGAATCTATTCAAATCTGCTCTCATGAAATCTTTTTGTGTCTTGACACATTGCGTTGCAGTGAGGTTTTACTGACGAGGAGTCAGTGTAAAAAAAAAAAGTCTTGCAAGGACACAAAAGTTTGGCATGTTACATTAAAGCACCCTTGAGATAAACTTGAGCAGATGTTATTGAGACCTGAAGAGCTCACTTGTGCCAAAGCACGCCAGTCTGCTAGTGTTGAAAAAAATATTAGTGTTGAAATAATAAACACTTCCTGGCAATCATAATGATTTAAACTACAGTTGAGATGACAGCCACGGTCCCACAGATCCTAATGTGCTGCAGCTTTTAATATTAAGGGAATTATAAAGAACAAATCGTGAAAAAAAAGCCATATGAAGTATTTAGTATAATGAGTGCAGGAGATGATAAATGTGGCTGCACAGTGATCAGGAACACAGTCAGAGGAGCAGGCCCTAATCATCACTGCATTTATTTGTAAAGAAATAGTAATAATAAATAAAAATAAGTCTTTTATTCACTGTATTGTTTGCAATCCTCTCAAAAATGTACAATAGACCAATTTTCCCTTCTGTGTAATTACCTTATACTCAGTTTCCTGTTAACAGAACAAGAACAATAAAGAAGGGGAAAGGAAGTCTTTTTGTTTGCCCTCCCTCTGTTATAATCACTCCTTTTTTGGAAATGCTCTCTGATTTCATCAACGCTCTGTTCAGTCTTGACCTATAGTCCTTCTGACCGCAGCCACCTTCATTTTAATCTGCATTCAGCTCCATCTGGATGTTTCTTTAAAAAAAAAAAAAAGGAGCATTTCTGCTTGCTGTTCCTTTATCTCTTTCTCTCATCAGACATCTTGTTCCTCTTTGACTATCTGCTCTCTCCTGCTTCTCTTCTCCATGTCTGGCCTTTCTCTCGAGTCAGTTCATGCTGAACAGCTTAGTCGGCACTCAAGCAGGAACACAGTATAAACAAAACCCTGGCAGGAGATAATGATAGTTCTCTTCTGAATCCCACCTTGTTTCTCTTGTTCCATCCAGCCAGGCGAAGCTCGGCCAGGAAAAATCCAGGCTGTGTCCCCGCCCTTCATCACCCCCTCCCATCATTTTCTCTCCTCCCACCTTTTTTTTTGTTGCCGACTTTATCACGTCGGCTTATCTTTATACAGCTCAAGTTTAAAGCAAACAAGGGAAGGTGTTATGCAGTGGTTACCTGCAGAGGGAAACTCTGACATGTTTATCATGGGTTGCTATGTACATTTGTTCATCTCTTACTGTTTACCTGGTATCACTCACCACTCAGCACTGGGATTTTTGGCACATTGTGCAATCGATAGCATTATCTGCAGATGTTAACAAAGCCCACTATTATCTCAGTTTGTCTAATCATCACACAAGAGGCTTCTTTACAGTTAAATCAAACTTTATTTCAAAATCATTGTTGTTACATGTATCAAACTCAAAAAGGAGGTCCAACATCTTGATTAGAAAGAGTTAACTGAGAGCATCTAACTGCAGCTTTTGTTATGAGGCAGGTACAACACACATGACTGTAGTTTATGTTTTTCTTAAACCTTTTATAAACCAGGCAATTCAACAATAAAACTTATTTGAAATGGGTAATCTATCACATTGAGCAGTTAGTTCAATTTAGTCTTTATCGTTCATTTTAAAAGTTCAATTAAAGCTGTGTGAGCACTGCAGTCGTGAGCAGGGAGCATTTTCAAAGCTCTTCTTAGTGGCGCATTCAAGGACACTCTGACATCCAAGAATTGATAGCTACATTGTGAGAAGAGAGAAAGAGAGAGGTGTGTCATCTGTTAAAAACTCTCAAATCTCAGGTCCTTGAACGCACCAGTAGGTAGAGCCTTGAGAAGTCTTCCTGCTCAGAGCTGCATTACCATGCAGCAATAATGTAACCATTAAAATGAAAGGTAAAGCAGACTAAAGGTTGAATGTAATGGATTACTTTTTTCAAGCAAGTTTCAAGTCTCTGACTGAAGTAAAACTACTAGACATGTGGAGGGCTCTAAATCAGTCTAATCCTTTGGAAAATAGTCAACTGTCACACAAAGCACATTTGATATATGATGAAAACATGCAAAACCACTGGAATGATTGTAAAAGCACTGTGTAAAATACTCTAATTGTTTTACTTGATCTGATAAAAGTCTGTATTAACAAAAGTGTGCTCAACATGAAGTGTGTGTTGTGGTTTTCATATGTGCGCATGGTCTCGTTGGTCCCCGTTTTGGTCCAGTTAAGCCTTGAAAAATAGTCTGGTCGCTTATCTCCTCATGGCCAAGGTAAGAGTCAGAGTTTCTTCATCCTCGCTGAATGGCCTTTCAGAGGGTAGAAGGAGGAGAGTCTGAGGGGTGGGAGGTTTCAGGGTTCAAAAGATTTATTACAGGATCTGTCTGGGTCGTCCGTATCCTGTCATGCCAGCTTGAGATGCTCCTTTGTTTGTGCCCATTTGCAGGCCGATGACATTTCTGCCCTCGGTCAGCTGCTCCTCTGAGAAATCCCTCCTGTTCTCTTGGGACTTCCTGCACACATACAAACACACAACTCTTCTCAGTCCACACGGAAATGAAACCGCCTTTGTTTTACCAACTTTCCACACAGAGACTAGCTCATACATGCGAAATCCCCCCCTCCCAGCTCAAACTTACTTATGGAACCAGTTGGGGTCTCCTTTGTAATTTCCATCATCCCTTGTGACGGCCAAACTACCCAGAGCCATCAGGGTCCTCTGGACTGCAGCCAGGTCCTTGCCTGAAGACACGCAACAATCTCAAATGAATGAAGCACACAGCAAATACAGGGAAGAGACACCGGACACGGTTGTAATAATTCATAAGAGGTCTGCTGAATGTCTTACCTTCAAAGAGGTCTACGGTCTGGAACATGTCGGTTTTGGTGACTCCATAGCTTTCCGCAGCTTTGAGAAACATGGAGATTTGCTCCATCTGCTTAAATGCCATGCCGGAGCTCTTGATGGTCTTGATGGGCTTGTTGGCTCCATACAGGCTGTTGATGAGCTCGCACAGCAGCTGGAGACACAGAGAAGGAGTAGATCTCTCTTAATATGCCTGCACACGATGCAGATTACAATGAAATATTTACATTTATTCAACCCAACACTCACACATCCATCCTTGAGCCAGTTTTGGAAGCCGGTCTTGCCTGCCTCAGGCCGGCTGACTCCCGAGCCACACTGGGCGATGAACCACTCCACCAGCCTTTCCTCCAGTTCCGGGTCGTATTTTTTATCAATCTTACTCTGTACCTCTCGGCTGAAGCCATAGGCGGGTCCTTTGTTTGCCATGCTGATCCTGTTGGGAGGGAAAGTTAGATAGGCAATTGGTTTTGCAAACTTTGCTCCCTGGCAACGTATTGTGTTCTTTTCAATCTTGATATTTAATAGATGTAATAACATTCAAATCGCTGTCCTGCTCACACCCACAGTCCTGGCCTGCAGTCAGAGCAAATAGGACTTTAGTCACACTCTCCTGATGTGTGCATGAGTGTATGAATAGGTTTCTGGTGTGTTCTGTTTTTGTGAGACAGGGGCAAAAGTGAGGACATTTTAGCTCTCCGCACTTCTTCATCGGACTGTTTTATGCTTCATACTTTGGTTGGTTGAGTTTAAAAATAGGTTTAAGTTAAAGTTAGGATAAGTGTTGTAATCAGGCATGTAGTATTGATAGTTAAGACCAGAATTATGGCATAAAATGTCTGCAAAGCACATTTAATTTTAATGTTTTAATCATAATATGATTTGGACATTTTTTTTATGACTAGTGTAGTAACACTTGTTTAACACATCAGACACTTTGCACCAGGGAAACTGAAAATGCTAAATGTCTTGAGGAATTGCAGCTATGCTGATCTCTGTAAGTAATTATGGTCAGACTATCTCACTTATTAATGCAGCATGGGCTTCCTGTCAGCTTCAGCAGAACAGCTCCACTTCCTGCATCCTGTTTGCTCATTCAGCTGTCACTTCCTTCCTCCCTCTCTGACAAAGCTAGCTATGTGTATACAGGACTCTAAACAAAACAACATACTGCTGCTCACTATGGCAACTGCTCTTAAAGCGGACAAAAACAACTTCATCAAGCCTTATGAAAGTATGAAATGGTACGTGTTAACTGTCACGCTGCAGTAATTGCTTTTACAGATCTGAATCACTGAGTTACACAATTCAGTGACAGTTCTGAATTTCAAAGGAAACAGATAACATATGGAGATGTTTATAGCTGATAGTAAAATCCTCCTGCTCTTTCTTTTCTTTACTTTTTGAGTATGTGCACACAAATGTATGATATGTATATGTTCTGGAAAAAACAAGGAATGTGTGTTTTATCCTTGCAGGCACATTGGGTGTAATATAAAGCATAAAGTACATTTGTCCCTCAAGGGGAGAAAGGCACACCTATTGCGTCCCTTGCAAAACAGAGGTTGGTCAGTGTTACACAATGTGCTGATAGTTTGACAAATCATCATTGTGTCGAACTGCTCCACACTGGAGCCCTAGCTGACATAGATCACACTTATGTTCTCTGTTTATTGTCTGAGGTTGCAGCGGTTATATGGGCATGTGGGGGGGAGAAGCCTCTTCCTGTCCACTAAACTATTCCAAAACCAGTTTGTCACAGCAACAGCAAGGGTGAAGTAAATATCCAAACTCTTGAACAGTCTGTTTCTCAATCGGAGGAGTGTCATCTGTGGTGTCCCGGCACGCCCAAAGAACATCTTGCAGCTGGCAAACATCGGATTTATCTCTGCATGGTGTGAGTGAACAATGAGGGATGATGAAGTCAGAGATTCCACTCTCTCAGACGAACCCTCAGCCTAACCTGCACTTTGATCTCTGAATTAAACATGTGAACTGCTGATTGGATGCCACAAGATGAGGTCATGGTTCCATCTCTCTAATTGATGTGTGTATCTCAAGCATATCTACAGTAGAGTGCAAACACACATATCAGGACAACCCTTTCAAGCATTGTGTGTGTACAGGTGTGTGTGTGTGTGTTTTGGAAGATTTTGTAGTCCGTTGCACTTTAAAAATCAACTGGGAGCGGCCTCGTAGTTGCTGGGAACATCTTGTAATCACAGAGTCACGGCTACAACCCCACCCCCCCCCACAACCCCACCCGAAAGAACAGGATGACGATAAACAGCTGTGTGTTACTGAGGTGATTTTTAAATATGGAAACTAAAAAATCATAAATCGTAAAAAAAAAGCACTGATGTGTGGCTCATATTGAATTAGCTTTGTCTGTCTTCTAACACTCCACATGGTTCATCTTGAAAGGATAATCAAATTGAATGTGTCTCAATTTGTTACAGTAAGATTATTGTTCTGCAGCTTCTGTGATTGAACCTTCGTCTCTGTGGACTTCGGTGCTTATTGTTCGACATGTTTCCACACATCAAATTAGCTTTCTGGCTCCTGTAATGTGGCTGTGTGTGACTACTGTTATCTACTCGTTACTATGTGAACCTTCAGGACATATTTTTTACATTTACATGTCTCGTAGCTTAAGGCCAAACAAAAACCCCCTCAGCTGCTGCACGAATCACGCTGTAATCTTTTATTTTTAGAGATAATTACCGTTATTATTCAAATAATAGTAAAATGAAAACCACTGCATTATGCATTCATGACACGGTGGCTCTTTTTTAAAACCTGACTGCTGCCCTGTGTGCAAACCTTTCCCTCTACTTTGTCCACAGAGCAGCTCCCACGTGCCATTTGAGGGTTAAGTGTCTTACTCAGACGCAAATCCAGTTGTCATTCTCATCCCCCGCGCAAATTCTTACAAACTTATGTATCATCACTTGCTGGCAGCCATTGTGAGCTGTTTCACAACTTTCTTATTGTTCCAACAGTATCTGAATCATCAGTAGTTACTTTCTGAGACAAGTTAATATCATTTTAACTCGCTGTAATTTGATCAGTGACTCATTTCATTCAACAGGGGGGTTAAAAGGTCATTCTAAAACCTTTGTGATGTGAAAACAGTGGCTCTAAACGGATAAACTGCTTCACATGATTGTTTCTTACAGTGTTCATGTTTCCCCTTATCCTGCACAGTCCCACCTACTGTTGACCTTGTCTGTGCGTTCAGTGCTCTCTGCTCTTCTACCTCATCACTGAAGATAGCGAGAGCAGCACCAACCTACAGTCACAATCTTTAAGTTATATCACAGTCCACAGCACTGATTCACACATAAAACCTTAACCATGTGCCATAAATGTGACAACACATCTCTATACAGAGTTTTACTGCCATTTCCTGAGGCAGAGGCCCGTTGTTCAGAGCATGTATTAAAACTAGAAAATGACATATTATTAGACGGTACTGACTACATGTTGAGGTGCCTCTGATGAGAGATTTGTCAGAGGCTGAACCTGTTCACATTCCCTGAAACTGTGCAAAAGTAGATAAGAAACAGGAATTCATAAAACAAGAATTTGCAGGTCAGTCAGAAGGTATCTAATCTACACAGCTAAACATTAACTGAGTCTACGAGAGAAGGAGACAGACAGCAAGGGTGGGGTGTATGATACATTATACTTCTTTTTTTTTCATGTTTCCTGTACAGAGTTAGCCACAAGCTCCACAAAGCACCGAAGAAATCTTTTGACCGCCTGTGAGGAACCAGAAAACTGAGATTGATCGATGAGGCCAAGAGCAAAAAGACAAGGAGTGTTTACTTACTTTATTCGGTAGCTTTCAGGTGAGTACAGGTGGGCTTGTGCTGCTCTGCTCCCGCTCTTCTTCTTCCTCTTCTTTCTTACAACACAGTGCAGGTTGCACTGCACAGGACAGCCAACATAAATACAGCAAACACCCTCGTCTGAAATGACTTCACCACATTCAACAGAAGGAGGGAGTAAGAGAGAGAGAGAGATACACGCCTTTAGGTCCTCTTATTTCACTCTATGACCCTCCCCTTTTTCTCTTTCTCTTTTTCCCCACTCAAAGTGTAATTCCTTATTTAGGAGAAGGACGGGAAGGAAAAAGTGGGCATGTGACTGGGGAGTTTGGTGTGGTTACTGAAAGGAATTCTCCAAATTTCTCCCTCCACCACTAAAGAACAAGACAGGATTAGGAGGAGGGAAGGAGGGGAGAGATGATAAAATCCTGGAGTTTGAAGGACCACAGGAAGGGAGTTTGAGTAATTAGAGAGTAGTGAAGCACATGTAGATTTTTTTTATTGCCTTTAAGCCAAGCTGGTGATGTTTGTGTTTTCTAAAATATGTCTGAAATTGAAACAGGCAGAAAGCAGCCATGGAATGTAAATCCTCTCTGCTCTGTTGACTTTCATGTTAAGACACAATAAGGAGGAAGGAGAGGAACAGGTCATGACACATCACGGCATGTTTGTTTTTGTGTTTTTTCCCCGATAGTTGAAAATGTAAATTCTGAAACGTATCCTCCTCCTGTAGTTTCAGTACATCCAGGCGGTTTCTATGACAACAAGGAGAGCCACTCCCTCCGAGGCATTCCAGCCATGTCAACCTCACTGACATGAACAAGTCAGGACCTGGCTGGCGGGACTTTGGGACGAAACGATGACATCAGACGTGTTAACACTGTGAGAAGTTGGCAATGTGTGAAGTCATCAGCTGAGCCCATCGGTCATGAATGTGTAGGTGTTAAGAAAAGCTGCGACTCGTATGTGTCAGATATGTTCTGTGTCATTTTCAACTGCAGGAAAACCCAGTTATGAGTCTGATATTTAAACAGGACCAGGATGTGCAGGGTTAATGATTACCACAATGTGAAAGTGGTTTTGTTGCAGTAAAATATTTCCTCTCTCCTGCACACATACTCAGCTGCCAAACTTCACTTGTGTTGAAGAGCCACTCTCACCACTTTTCTTCATTCATTCTTTGAGTTTGGTTTTATTTCCATTTCTTCTTTCAACTGAGTAAATGATATACTTTATAATCAAGCCAATCAAATCAAGCACAATACAAAAAAACACAAAATGAAGAATGAGATGCTTCCATCTGCGTTTCTACCAAAAGGTCAATTTTAATGTTTAAGCATCCATAAAAACAATTGTTTTACTTTTTTTATGCAACAGATTTATTCTTGTAAATTGTCATACTAGTGTAAGTAAAGCATCATTTTCACCTCACAACTGCTCCTCTCAATCTTCTATGTGTGTGATAATTTATACTTTGTTAAACAAAAAAGATTTAAAAAATCACTACTACAAATGAGGTTGTGAGTCCAGTGGTGGAAAGTGAGTAAGTTAATTTACTTAAGTCCAGTTTAAGATACTTGTACTTTTATTGAGTATTTTCATTTTATGCTATACATTATAATTCTAGTCCACTACATTTCAGACACAATTATTGTATCTATGCCGTACATTCATCTGACAGCTATAGTTATTTTGCAGATTGAGATTTTACACATCTGAGCTTATAAGACTGACTTTTGTATAAATTAAACTATCAAACAGTATATAAACTCATAAAAATGAGCTCCACCTTGACCAGATCCAACATGAAACTGCTTACACATGAATGCATAAATAATAATAATTTAATAATATATTACTGATTGCAGAAAATCCCCTCCCACTCAGAATCAACGGCCACAATAAAGCTGCTTTTCAGCAGAAAAGTGAGTAACGTTAAGTGCACCGAACTCCATTGGAAAAAAATGACAATTTAACACACCAATGACTGGTGATGGTTTGCTTCTTAACTACTCATTTAAGTTACATTTTTACTGAATCAAGTCCACATTTACCTACAAAACATGTGCCGAATTAATCAGTGGCTCCTTATGTTGTTTTATCTTTAAAATATCATCCATGCTGCGCACCTGACACCTACAAACAAGGTCTGTTTTAAATTGTGTATTTTCATACAGGACTTTGGTGTGAGTGTTAACTCAGAGGCTGTTCAGTTGGGAAGTGCTGACAGTGGACATGCCCCCAGCGTTCAGAGCAGAGAATACTACTTATATTTCAACAATTTTGAAACCTAATTTTATATACTTGGCAATTTTTTTTATCATTCAAATTTGGCCTGGTGGTTAATTGCACATTTTTCTTTGGTGTGACAAACTCAGAATATGTATTTATTATTGCTTTGCAAAGTTTCAAACTTATGTATCATCAAGTTTCAGTAGTGGTAAAGTTATTCCTTCATTTCTAGGTTGACATTAGGAATTATGATGTCAAGTTGAATATCCTTTGTTATCCTTTTTCTTCTGGTATCAGATGAACCATTTTCAGCTTTTCTGCAAAAAAAGATTAAACTGTAACTTCTGCCTTTGCTCATCTGTCCTAACAGCCACTGAGTTGATGATATTCCTGGAACCAGACTATCAGTATTCCTTCAAGCTAAATATTCTTTAATGATAATAAAACAATACTCAGAAAGGGGGTATTCTGCAGAAGTAGTATTTTTAACTTTTGACAGTTAAATTACATTTTAGTGATAATTCTTTAAACTTTTACTTGAGTGAATTTTTAAATGCAGGACTCTTCTTACAATGAAGAATCTATTCAAAGGCGTAATTCTTCCACCGCTGGCAACTGACACATATCTCGTGTGTATGCAGTGAACCGGTTGACATGGTGGGTGTGGAGCTGGAGAAATGTTCATGTTCAACAAAATGACAGATAGCTGTGTGTGTGGGAACATGGGAAACATTATCCAGCAAACCTGTAAATGGTGAAAATACACACAAGTGAGAAATTCCACATGTGGATGAGCTCTGGGAGTTCCTGCAGCCAGCGGTTCGTCCGTACCGACTTTGCATTTCTCTCACTGGAACCAGATATACAGTCTCACCTGCCCTGAACACATTATAATGTCAGTGAAACATTTTTTTTAATGTTTCTGTGAGATGTAAACCTTGAATCTCCAAAATGCTGTGCTTAGAGGAAATGAAAAACACAGCTGGTTTTTACAGCTTTTTAATCCCAGATACCCATCAGCCCTCCTGTGAGTCTGCAGGCTGCTCCTGCACTACAGCAACATCTGGTGGCTCAGGGGGGCAGATAGCAGGTGACATCCACTCATTTCTCCCTCCTCTGTGGTGCAGTGTTTGCTTTTACAAGGGTAAAAACAGCCAAAAGCATACTACTCCACAAGTAGCAAGCAATGTTTTTAAATGTGATTTTGTTCAACGAGAGGACTCATTGTCCTCTGGAGTCAACCTTGTCCAGAAAACAGATTTCATGTTATTTTCAGGTGGAGGGACACACTGCTGGGTGTTGATGACCGCAATGAGAGCTGCTAATTGAAAAAGAGCTGCCTGGTGGACGCAAAACTGTGATGTCAACAGGGCGTGAAATATGAAGCTGTTAGACAGAAAAATGATCTTAGCAGATGGAAGAGAGTATCAAGGGGTGCAGGTTTTGTTGTTTTCAACCTCAGAATGAATTATTCAAGAGGGAAACTACTTTGAGTCAACTTTGTCTAAAAGCCAAAACAAACATCCGATGGTCCATAAAATCTGTCTCACTGCTTTCTGACTTTAAGAGAGTTATGAATACTCAAAGTAAAGGCAGCTAACTATGGTCAAAAATAGATAAATATAATATGATTTCAATAGTGAAACTGAGATTTACTTGAACATGATCAGTGTGACACAGTGCAGGACATGTGGAGACATGAAAGTGTTTTTTCACATGTTGTGTATTATAGATCAAGATTTATATTTTCTAAAAATGTCAACCATTTTAAAACATCAAAGGCAAAAAACAATTAGAAAATATGATTTGTGCAACAAAGAGAATTTGATTTGTCCTTCAGCTTCAAATGTCATGATGCTAATGAAAACATGTGCATGTTTTACTTTGTATTTGAAGCTTTACTTAGTTAATGATCATCAAGACAATAAAACCATTCAATTTTAATTTTCAAAAGCAAGCCAAGGATGCGGTGTATCCCTTTAACCTTTGTTAATGTATTGGCTTCATTCATTGTATTAGACATGTGACTGGGGTCCTGATTATGTTTGCATGTTTCTGTAATGGCTCTTGTGGCCAAATGCCAGCTTGAAACTAAATGTTAACGTGATTGTGTACTGTACTGTAGGTCCTCGAAACCGTTCAGTCTCTGCATACTGAGTAGTGTGTCAGCTGAAAGGGAATATTATGATTTCAGTTTCCTTTTTGCTTTTTTTTTCCTGAACATTTTGTACATACAAGATGTCCTTCTGCACTCTCGTCTTGAGGGAAAGCTGCTCCCATCAGGACAAATGATAAAGAACAAATCTAGCACAACCACACCGTTGTGTTAATAAATGTAATGTAGTTTTGATCCAGTGTGCATGATCCCTTCTTTATCTGTACCACAGATCATGGTACTGAGCTGTGGGAGGTGTGATGATGAGATATGTGGATGAATAAAATAGTGTAGATTAAGACCACGGGAGGTCCAGCAGTATCTGATCCTTTAGGACAAAATTCCAGTGAGACACAGCGGGAAACATCTGTTTAAATTCCTTATTTATTCATGTGACCACTACTTAGAACATTTTTCTCTTCTAAGACAAGTATTCGACAAATAATCACAATATATTTCAGCAGTTTTAGCCTAGTAAACCTCCGTTGTTACTGTTTGAGCGGTGAGATGGATAACATGTGTACTCTCAACTTTCTCTTCCAGTGAGTGAACTCAGATGTGGAGAAGAAAAACTGCACAATGTTCTAAAACTAAATGTCCTTGAATAGCTCCCTGCCAGTCAACAGTGGGGGGATACGCATGTTTTGTTTTCTTATACGAGAGTTGTAGAGTGCAGGTTGGTCCTCTTGGAGGTGCTGTGCTTCAGTAGTCACTAAACAGACCCTTCACTCTGCTGACACTCAGCCTAAACTGTGACCCCTAAATGTCCATATAAATCTTCAACCCTCCATCTCCTCCCTCTAATAATGCTATGAGATGGTGAGAAGCTGTGCAAAAAAAAAGGGGGGGGAGGGGGGTGTCTGCGATGTAATGGACATGTTCAAGGTGGACATTGGTGTGTGTTAGTCACTTACAACCACCAAACCAGATGATTCTGCCCTAAATCCTCTTTTATCCTCCTCTTTTGTTTGACTTTTTGAAGCAAAGTCATTCTGTACCTGCAGCTTGTGTGAAAATAAAAACATCTGCATCCTCTGCTGTTTTGCTACTTGAATTCATTGCACACAGCTGCTGGATGTCATCTACATGCTATCTGGTGCAATTTAAAAAAAATAAGATTAGACTTCCACTTAATTTATGTGACCTCTGTTTATTGATCGGGGAGGCAGAGGTGCATAGGTGGGGGATGGGTGTAGAATGAGAGAGAGAATTTGTGAGACAGGAGTCCACGGGCAACACATCACAGATCACTTCTGCTGCACAGGGGCTCAGTCCAGCTGACTGTTGTGGCCATAAGGTTTACAGTGTGTGCATTTCTGTTGATTGTGTCCAGCTCTGCTTTGATTCAGGCAACCAGCTGAAATGAAACAGCAGCATTTTAAGAGAGACTTTTCTCTGAAGGCTCTGTCCTCTTTGTGCGGTAAAAGTGTTATTAAATGTTCAGTAAGCCTCACTCTGTCTGTCTCAGAGAGCAGATGCAGAGGGAGCTGTAAGCCATGTTATTTCTGGCCTTAGAGAAGATCTGGCCACATTGACAGAAGGTGTTAAATTAGCCAGTGGCTTTTGTATCTGGCTTCTGCTATACAGTGCAATACTGATATAATTAGACCAAGTTTACTCACAAGCATTTCTTCCAGACCTGTTTAACTGCCTGTATTTAAAAACTGAAAAGATTTTAGCATCATTGTAAACTTATATACACATACTGTTGTTTCCATTTCAGTAGTTTGACAGTAGAACTTGTAGACATATGCAGGATTAGAAAAATAAAATCAGCATGAAATGGGCCCATTGCTTCTCATATCTTCAACCTTTTGTAATCACCAAGTAATGACGGAGTGTTACGCTGTAGAGGATGACACACAAATAGTCTGTGGTGTCCACACTGACTGAATTTATCACTGCAATGGCTAATTTGAGCTCCCAGTGGTGGATTAAGTGTTCTTAAGCAGGATCTTTAAAGATATGTGGGGAACGTACATGTACAGCATGTTGACACACCATTTAGCTTTCCATAGATATTTTTAATTTTCAGAAATCCCAGCTTACCAACTTCACTGAACTAATCTTTTTCTTTTTTTTTACCTCGACTTTTTGGTGACAACTGGTGAAAGCCAAAAGATGAATCTCAACACTTGTTGAAAAGATTGTCTTCGGATTTATTTTTGTACCAGTTGTCTTGTCTTTTTGCAACTCCCTGTGATCCAAAATAGATGCCAAAAAGAGAATACACCCCTCAGTTTGTCACCCATATCATGAAACTAACTTGATCTCAGTATTTTTCTCCCTTTTTCTAAACGACCAGAACAACCGCATTAGAGCCAGATTTCATGCGGAGCATATGGCACAGTTGGTCCAGGGGTTATAGAGGGTATTTTTGAGATACATCCCAAATTTGTCTGACATACTGCAACTTCCCAAAGATGAATTAATTCAGTAAGATGGCAGAGCAGTCATGATTGGATCTAGGAGGCTGGAGGCTAAAGCAGCTTTAAATAATATCATACATGCTGGGTGCTCTATATATATCATATTTCCAGGATATCAACTGAGGAGAGAGGCAAGAGAGGTGTCAAGCCAGCATCAAGGAGTTTTTCAAGGAGATAATGAGAGTTGGTAAGCTGTTGGGAGAAGATGTGTCAGGTTTTTTTTTGTCTGTTTGAAGAGGGCAAAAAAGAAAAAAGGGAATAACTGGGGTCAAAGAAAGTTTAGGAGAGAGAAGGAAGAGTGGAAAAGGATTTTTCCTGAGTAAAGCAGAAGATTCAACTGCAGCAGCTTAAACAAGGAAGAAAAGGAGCATTGAAGGAAGAATCACGTGACTGAGGAGAGAGAAGTTCAGAGAAAGGTAGGAGGGCAGAAATGTGGAGGAGTAGGAAGCAGTGGAAAGAGAGAGGAATGAATCAGGAGGAGGAGGAGAGGAGCAGATGGAGACAGAGAGAGAGGAAGGGTGGAGAGAAGGTGCCGAGCAGGGATCTCACGAAAGGAGATCAAGTCACTTGCGGAGAGCAGAATGTGGACTGACACAAATTGACGGTCTAGAAGCGGAGAAGGCTCCAGAGAGGAACAACCGAACTCCAATTTCATCTTTATGAATGAGTTGAGAGGCAGAGAGGGAAATATCCAAGGAACACAGGAGAGGAGTAATGAAATGCTTCTTCTCCGAACGCTGTTTTATGACTGAGATAATAATGAATCAGCTGTGGGGAGCGGGTCACAGAGCAGATGAAAATTTGATGAAGAGGCAAGGGTGAATGCCTGTGAATGACTCGTCAGTGGCAATCAATCTGTAAACATTGATTTATCCTTACAGAGAAAATTTTTTTTTTTTTTTGTAAATTAGATCTTCTTTTCTTTTAGATTAGATTGATTTACACTATAGGGTCAAGGTCAGAAAACTTTGCTGCACCTGTCAGGCCTCACTGAGACTCACAAAATTTTTTTTTGCATGTTTACAATAAAATCTACACTGAAGTCAGTTTAATAGAAAGCAGTGACCATTGCTCCTCAATAATTTGCCACTGGCTCAGAGATAAGAAACCAAAACAGAAGTCACATCTGGTTGCTGAGAATGATGAGACAAACTCTTAAAATAGACGCAAGAAACTAAAATAGACAGAAAAAAGAAGCAACACTGGTGGGACAGACACCGCATCTGTTTAAAGGACATTTAGAAAGCAAACAGATCAAATAATGCGCGTGTCGAGAGGTTCAATATCACACCATTGATAATGAAAAGAATTTCAAAAACATGTCAGTCAAATTGATGTTTTTCGTGCAAACGCCAATGATAGATTACCCACATGATGCAGACATTGATACAGTCACAACACCAGTGTTCATGCTGTTTTTTCTTAATTTTGGAAAGGTTTAGGTTTGTACAATACATCCTGCCAAAGATTATTATGTGTAGTGAGAAGAACAAGAATGTGATCAAAATGCCACAGTTCAATTGATTCAACTTGACAATTTGTTGGTCAAAATGTGAAAGAAAGGTCCCTGATCTGATCAAGATCCACAAATAAGAGCGAGGTAGTTCATTCAAACTTGCTGCTAAAGATGAAGCTGACGACGATGATGATGTCTCCTGTCCTCTGAAGAACAGTGCGTCTGTGGAAAGTGTGAGATGTGGATCTATGTGGCAATGAGCCATTTCACTGCAGGCCAGCAGGTTTCGACAGTGAATGTGAAGTGAAACAAGGAGCTCAGCTGAGCATCCTTCATGACGGCTCTGAGCGGGGTGAACAGTGCTTTAATTGATTCCTTGAAATGATACACATCAAATACTGCATGATCATCGCAGCAGGAAGGTCTGAGAACCTGGAAGTGACCTCCTTTTTATTGTCGGACTGTGTTATTTTTGTTCATCTTGATTTTATTTTCTTATTTTAGGAAGATATATATTTGATGGTTTGTGTGTAAGTTTGTAGATGTGATGGGTAGGTTAATATTAAGTGGCATATATTTAGGTATTTGGTTTTATTGGTGTTTTAATGTTGATATTTTTAAAAATGTGACTTTCTGTAGATGTGCATCATTACCCTTACACACTTTCAGCAAAGAAACCCAAAGGGAGAGGATGTGTTATGAGTGTCATGGGGTGTGAATTCACTGTGCTCACACACATAAATAAATTTAAAATGTTGCAGTTTCTGATTGATAATAACATCTATTCTTTTCTCAGAGAAAGGAGAAAATGTTTTTATGTAGTCGGGCATATTAATGGTTAAGAAATGCTTGTTTTATAGCTCATAACTGGGTTAAAAATATTCCCTTATTCACTCCAGTGGAAGTTATTTGAGCTGAAGCCAGCATATGGCTCATCTGTTGGTTTGAACCAGTCTGCCCATCCATATTCTTTTGGACAGCAGACACCCACCTTTTTTTAAATAGTTCCCACAGCAGGTCAGTAAGTGTTTTTGTTCGTTTCAGGGGGGCGTTTCGTAACATTTTGTTCATTTACTCTGTTTTGTTATTTACAGTCGTGTATAACTTTCTTTTCTTGAATTCAAAATTAATAAACCTGCAGCGCCCAGACCCATCCCTGTGATTACACGGTGCAGTAAACCATCTATTTGCATGCTTTGATGCATGAGTAAGCAGGCAGGATGAACTTCTAAGTTGTAGTTATGTATTTGTGCCTATACTTAATGGACTGTAGTCTACTGAGTGCACAAATGTGGAGGTATGTGGGTGTTGAGTGACAGCTCTATTCAGAGCTATGATCTGAGCATATAGAAACACCTGCATATTCATTCGCTGCGTGTGCATAATCCACACAGGCCTGAGCAGCCACAAAAAAAAAAAAAAAACCTACAATGCACAATGTGCTGAAGAGGGAGAGCGGGGGTAGCCATAATATAAAAAGTTTCTTCTTCAACTATGCTGTACCTGATGAGAGTCTCCTAACATGAGGAGCATAAATTTCATGTAAGTAATGCAAATAAGTGCTGTTAAAAGGCTTTTAACATTTCCCACTGCATTGATTATGCTAATTGTCACTTCGTGAATCATACAGTGAAGATCATCAGCTTAATTTTTTTGAGTAATGTTAATTAAAATATATAAATGACGTACTTTCAATAAAGTAATCTGAATGTGGAAAACATGACTCTAAAAATGGAATTGGTTGCCATGCTAATTCCTGTGGTAACCAGTGATCTAAAAAGAAAGCATTCTTGACTCTTGTGTTTATTATTGTGCATCACATTTCATTCTAAAAATGTTAAAAAAAAAAACACCCAAACACTGGTTAACCTCAACCTTATATGAAGTATTTTGAAATAAATATTTTAGTTTGTTATATAAATGTGTCATCAAAGTCATCTACTGTATAGTTTCTTCCATATTATCAATTTTATGCACCAAATCAATGGGAGTCATCATAGGTAATTATTGTACTTAACTGTTATTTATCTCATACTCATGATGTAGCTGCAGCGCTGCGGATTAACGCGCAGCACAGCATGTTTCTAACTTTCACCATGAGTCTATCACTCGAGTGTGTTCTGCAGGTTGCGGCTATGTAGAGATGGTGCAGTGCTGTTTCTGCCCTTCACTACTGTAGTCTCTGTGGTGCTTAACATCATTACTGCCCTCCTGTCACCACAGCAACCAGCCTTGCTACATCCTCAGCAGTGCTTTTGTTTAGGCAGTTATTGACTCTCTCTGTGTGTGTGTGTGTGTGTGTGTGTGTGTGTGTGTGTGTGGTTGTTGGGTGCTTCTTGATGTAAATGTATATCACACACAACAGAGAGTCAATCACGGGCTATCCACATGTCAATAAGAACATAGCGTGGCCTTTAAGTGAATGAATAACCACAAACTTCATTACTTTACATCCTATCATACAATCAACTTTATTAACACGCCTCTCCATCACCCTCGACCCTCTTCCTCTAGTCCCCATATGCTTTCAGTGCTCCCCAGGACACAGCCACATGTCGCCTGCACTGACTGAAGGTTTAATAACACTAAAAGGTTCACCGCCCCCACACCTCTCTCTTTTCTCCCTTGGTAACCTCGCTCATTCCTGAAATGATCAGGTTCACTCTAATAACACCTGCCTACGTGTCACGTTGAGCCTGAGAAACAATAGTGTGAGAATCTTACTGCAATTTCACCATAAAAGCATGGACGTTATCAGCGTAAATGGGAAACACCCCTCTGGGAAGGTCTTGCACAGTTTTGAGATGAATTTACTTTAGTCAGGAGTTTTCATATCACGGAAGACAACAGGTTAAATATCTATAATTTACCAGCGAAAACCCAGAGAGTGCACTAAAGTATCTACCCTCTCAGAGATGTATCATTTCTCTGTGTTGAATAATAAATATTAAAGCAGGTTTTAAATCTGTGCAGCTGAAAGCACTGCAATGCACTCTGCACTCTGTGGTTTATGTGTTCTATACAGCATGAAAACTGTATTTCATGTTAATACAACACTGCCGCACACAGAGGCGAATGGTGAAAGTGCAGATATTCAGTCGAGGCAGTAACCGTGCACTGACAGTAACTGTGATCTTATGACAGATGTATGAACTGCTGTATTTTCCAGTCTGCTGCTTGGCTTTCAAGTCTCTCACCTTCACTTCTTTCCGGACCGACCCGATCAGACTCAACACTTCATGGTTAGATGCACTCACAGCATGAGAACTGACCTTTTTTTTATCAGGAACACAAGCTGTAAACCTCCGTCAAATGTGGGTATGTTGTAATTTGTGTTTTTAAAGCAAGAATAAAGTACAGAAGTACAGATGAAGCAGTATAACTGATACAGTTCTCTAACACCTCACAATACCCTGATAAAAGTATAAAGGCAACAATAATTGTTGCTCTCATGTTGGTCAAACACAGCACAGTCAAAATCAACTGTTTGCATAATAATTTATTCACATATTTTTTCACATACTATTATTGCTGCAGTTCTGGAGCCTTTCAGGTATTCACTTTCAATATTCCCACAACGGGATGCTATGTTCATATCTCTTTATATTTTTCATCTTAATGCATGCTGAGTATTACATTTCACAGGAGCAGGATGCAAATAAATAAAACTCTTTTTTCTTAAAGTTACATGTCATAATCTATCCATTCTATTAATGCATCAGTTAACATGCCTTTTTCAAAGTCCATATGGGGGGAAACACTTTTCGGGAACATATAGTCTCCATTAGAGGGTGAAGGCTTAACAAAGAGCACATTAATAATACATATTGTTAAAGCTGGCAATCTATGATTAATCTTCATTACCACCCAAACCCCTGTTCC
This sequence comes from Thunnus albacares, assembly GCF_914725855.1. Taxonomy (NCBI): domain Eukaryota; kingdom Metazoa; phylum Chordata; class Actinopteri; order Scombriformes; family Scombridae; genus Thunnus; species Thunnus albacares. The sequence continues at coordinate 10,277,618 of NC_058118.1, read as the reverse complement.
CCCATCCAAGTGACGCCCATCTATACCGCATAGGGAAAAGGCTAAGTGTAATTATTACATTTCATCTATGTACAGTAACTTTGAAATATGGCACCAAATCTGCTTGTGAAAAAAAAGCTTGAGGTTACACGTTAAAATATTTGTGACTACAATACTTTTTCCTGTTTAACTGAAAAAATATGTATGTAACTCCATTCATACCCTTAGACAGCGATCACACACACATAAAGTGGAAACACTGGCACACTTTTCTTGACTGTCTTCAGTGGGTTCTGAGAGTAAACAGCATGCCTTGCAGGCACAGGGAGCATCGCAGTGTATAACACAGTGTTGGAAAGTAAATCTAAATCATCTTCAATGCACTATGTGTCTCACCTTGATTTGGTTGTTAGTGGTAGCACAGCAACAAATATTGCCAACTTGCTAGCGAAAGCATCAGGGCAAAGTCAGTCTGTAGCCTGATCGGTGGCTAATGTGACAAAGAATATGTGTAATAGTGAAAATGTATTTATGTATGTAATGTATATCAGATAAACCTGGTACACTGACAACAAATGTTCCAGTTTATGCTGATAGTTTTAGTGCTGTTGGTTTTTGTGTCTGACTTTGTGCAAGTGACTTTTCTTGAAAATTATGGACAATGAGACATAACATAACATAACATAATCTTTCTCTCAGTAGCTCAGATTAGCTTAGCATTCAATTTTCTGACTCCAGTCAGAGATTGGCTTTTTTTTCCCCACACACATGCGTATGCATGCACACGCTTAAGCTCTTGCATATGCACACACAATTGGAAAATGAGGGGATTATTTCTGACCTACAGCAAAGGCAAACAAAGAAGGACTTCAGAAAATTCAATCTCAGACTACCTTTACAGTATTTTAATATTATTAGTAATTGCTCAGTTTTGTCTGTTGGGTTCTTTAAAGGCACCTAGTGTCACCTAGGCAGAGCAGAACTCTCCATCATGTAAGCTTTAGGTGTAAGCTTTGCTGCAGCAACACAGTCGCCTTTTTAGGAAGGTGATTCTTCTCTGTGTCAACGACTCTACTTTGTGAATTGATGCTTCATCATGACTACACAGAGTCTGTCTGTGCTCCTGAATAATAATGCTGTGGTGAGTTTTGTGCCCTAATGATCGGGAGTCCTGGGCCAGGGAAAAGCTCTTCTCCATAATTTAAGAGGTCCTCGAGCCCCCAGGCAGAGAAGCCTCTGTCAGACGTAGGCTGACTCGCTAGACTGGGTTCTGCCCAGGTTTGGGGCCTGGGACAGGTGTGAAACATCCTTCTTGCGCACTTCACAGATGGACTTTCTTCGGGCCTGCACCCCTCGGATGGCCGTTTTTATCTTCCTCCAGCCAAGGTGGTTGAGCTCAGCCAGGTTGAGCAGCACACATATGCCGCTCACTGCAAACATAAAGACCAGAAACACGGTCTTTTCTGTGGGACGAGACACGTAACACTCCACCTCCTTCACACATGGGTAGCGATCACACTCAAACATTCCTGGCACATTGAAGCCATACAGGAAGTACTGGCCGGCCAAGAAGCCGATCTCCAGCGCATTGCGGAACACAACCTGGATGACGTAAAACCGGGAGATGCCTTCCTGCCGTCGCACTTTAGCACTCTTGTGTGTTTGAGGGAGTCCCCTGGGACCGTTGGGGATCTCCTTGACCTCCAGGCAGTCGTGGTCCTCTTTACTGCTGTCGGGGTGCACCAGTATGCCGTTGATGTTGCGAGAGTGAAGCTTGCGTGCGTGATGGTCATGATGGCGACCGTGGTGACCACCGTGACCGTGGTGATCCATGTAAGGATGCAGGAGGGAGTAGCTTCGGTCACGTTGTTTTGCAGACTGGTGAACAGAATACGTGATGAAGCACAGGCTGGGCGTGCACACCAAGATGATCTGAAAGACCCAGTAGCGGATGTGCGAGATTGGGAAGGCCTTGTCATAACAAGCCTGGTTGCAGCCAGGCTGCATGGTGTTACAGATGAACATGATTTGCTCATCCTCATAAACCTTTTCTCCCACTATGCCTACTATCAGGATACGGAAAATCACCACCACTGTCAGCAGGATCCTGCAGAGAGACAGAAGGAGAAGGAAAGGGCAGGAAGGGGAGGGGGTGAAAGGGAGAAAGACAATGTCAGTAAATGAGGAATAAATGCAGAGAAGGTCAGGAAATATCTGGATATAACTCAACATAGTCTAACTAGTGATTGGATGCTTGTTTTGTTTGAGTATTGGCTCTTCTGACACTAAAGGGACACAATTACATTATGTACCAAATATATGCCTCTGAGTGTGTGTGTATATGTACATGCATGCATGAGTATGTGTGTTTGCATGTGTTATCACTCAGCTGCTGTGACAAAAAACACTGTAGGATGATGGAGTTGCGCTCTAGATAGCATGCACACATGAGCTCACTAATAAAGATGAGAGAAGAGACTGAGCAGGAGAGGCTGTCAGATGATAAAGGTGATTTCACACTGATCTGAACATCGCGTTCATTGACATCAGCGTGTTGACTGCATTTACATGCTTAAACAGTGATAGCTATGTCTCCGTATTTGATACAGGAAGGAGAAATAGTGCAGTTGGTATGTTATCAGTTTGAAAATCTCAACAGAAAGAGGAGGTCATGCATAGTAGAAGGTTAAATCAGTTGTTAGTATTTTTCTGACAATGCCATTCATCATATATCATAAATCTCTTCATTGTTGTGCATCTATTAAACAAATATTTAGCAGTGGTACAGATGGCCTTGTTGTACTCATTTGGAGGAAAGAGAAAGACACCATGATATGAGACAGAAAGTGTCACAGTTGGCAAGCTGTTCTGAGAGCTCAGATACCAAAAAAAAAAAGATATGTTGCAGTCAGTCGCCTTTAAATCTGTCGAAATGGAGGCAGCTCATTAGCAACTTAGCGCTGAACGATACAGTATATACTGAACCATATACAGGTGGCCTCGTCTACAAATTCGGTGGACTTCCCATTGAGCATCATTAGTGCATTGCTGCAGTTAGAGAGCGCTGTGGCCTGGGGCAGCTGTGTTTCAAGGCCTCTGAGAAACTGGTGTGCTGTACTGTTATCTTCTGGTGTCGATCCAGCATGGGCACTGCGGAGGAGGACTGGGCCTTTAGGGCTGCACTGTCAGCTCTTTCTAATGAGCGAGGAAAGCCTGAACATCGTGGGGCTCCCTGGTATTTATGCCACAATGCAGAGGATGTGCATGCTCCCTGCGTGGTGGAGCCAATTACTTAGAACACACATGTTTCCAAGCAGAAGAAGGCCACCCAAGACAGCTAAAGGGACAGAGATCGATGAGAGCTGGCCCCAGGTGGTTTGGGACAACTGCGGTAAATGGCATCAATGTATGACAATAGCTTTGATTTAAGTGATGTAGGGTAATATGATTCCTGTGTATCAGAGGATATGCACATGAAAAGTTGGTCTTACAGTAGTTCTGTTGTTTTCATGTCAAATGAGATTCCACATAGTGTGTTTTAATGGGGACTCAAAAATGCCCACCTGACCTTCCATGGCCAGTTACCACAGCAACCAGAAAATTAGTGAAAGGTGAGGATGCAGAAACGAGTGCAGGGAGAGAAAAGGGCTGGAGACATAGAGGTATGGAAGGAAAAAAATATCCTATAAATTGTGAGAAAGGTCTGAAAAGTGAAATATGCGTTTCCTCATGGAGCGAGAAAATAAATGTCTTTAAATGTGGAGATTGAGGACGTCTCAAGGGGCAGACAGGTGAAGGTAAAAGGTAGCAGAGGAACATGTGTTAGCGTGGAACAGACTTAAAATAGAGCAGCACGCCGCTGCAGGACTGTTCCTGCTCCACTTGTGAGTGCATGCCTGTGCGTTTTTCTGTGTGAGAAAGACAGACATGAGGACACAGAGACAAAGAGGAAGAGTCAGCCATGTGGATGACTTCTGCAAAATGGTAAACGTGTCCGGCCGTCTGTGCTCGGAGCAGCTGTGAGCGTGTACGCTACACTGACTTTTAGTGTGGTTTGGAAATACAACAGAATAAAGCTTCTCTGCACCGTTGGTCTTAAAGGAGTTAAATGCAGGTTGCGTACGTAATTTACGTTCAGTTGCTCTCTGATCCTCTGCAGCGAGCCACATGAGTATCCCTTCACTGGTGATTTGACAGCAGTGGATTTGACCAGAGGGCTGATATTGATGGTTCTCTGCACCACAAAGAGTCATTTGATGTATACTGTTCACTGAGCACATTGTGGTCTACACTGCTCAATTATATGAAGCTATTTCAATATAGGAAATATGTAACAAGCTCATGTTCAGTGTCACTGTGAGTATCTGCAGCTTTAGAGGCTGATTTAAAACAATGTAACAGGCTGGATTATGTTCTGTGTTCACTTTCTGTTCAAAGGGTGCCTCCTCTCATGCCAGTGCTTATTATTGCATCATAATAACATTAACTAAATGTCACTAAGTCTGCCTGCTGTCCACATCTGTGTATAATGACGCAAGCTCATACACTGTACAGGTCATGCAGGTCATTCCTAGATACATTTCTCTTAAATATTTTTTATAATCTAGATCTATTGGATGCTTTGTGTTTCATTATTAATATATCTACATGATAAAAACATATAGAACACATCTCTATAATTAGTTTGCAATGCTTATGCAGACCTCATTCCAGTGGTCACTGTGGGTCTGTCTGTTTCTCTCCTGTATATTATACACAAATGTTACTGGTTCCATGCTAGTTTTAGTGAAAGCTCCCTTTAAAGGACACAGAACGCGTGGCCTTTGAATTGAGGGTGAATGGACTGAATCTGTGTCTCTTCCCTAAATGAGACAGTCTACCGGATTCATTGTGAAATCACTGCAAGTTTGTAATTCACAGAGACCAAAAATAATGATGCACTCAGCTACTCCTCCTCAACTTGTGAAGTCCAAAGTGTCCAAAGTTTATCAGCATGAAGACGCCTTCAAAGGTAGACAAAGTGCTGAATAGCACTTGGTTGGAGAATTCTGTTGTAATGTTTTACTTCAACACGTGAACAACTGGCACCCAATGTTCGGAGTTAGAAATCTACAAATACAAATATACAACTCCTATTTCTCTGTCCTAATGTGGGTAACTAATGTGTGTAATGTAATGATTGTAAGAGCCTAAGTATGGAATAACAACATATCTAAGCTGCTAAAAAGAACTTCTCTTTTATCTTCCTGTGTCCTTACATAAGTCCACTTCCTACAATATATTCACCAATGATCCAAGATAAAACAAAATCCTGGTAAACTTGATTGTATGCAAATTTTCTTAACGCATGAGTTGTTGAGGGCTATTTGAATGCAGTATAAACCGCTGACCAGCGCACAAAGTATAAACCTTTGTGTTCTCCTGAAATGTGATGCATGTTGTAACTGCAGTTACTTCACTGCAGCTTTACTCACCTCCTCCCATCTTTAGCGATTGATTGTCTTAATCAGACATTTATATGCTTGTGGTTATATAATGTCTCAGCTGTAAGAATTTTCAGACTAACTCATGAACTTCCGTCAGAGAGGAAACTTTTCTGTTAGTACTGTATTGCAGATATTCAGTCATTCAGTCTGTACTTGTTTGTTGGGCAGTTTTATGTTGTGAAAAAAAATTCCAAGACATTGCAAGTTTTGAGTGTTGTGCTGTGTGTGTTTGCAGGCTTGTGAGTGTGTTTGTGTGTGCATGAGTGTGCGTGTGTGTGTGTGTGCTGTTGGATAACAGGGTAATCAGCACAGGACAGATTGCTGCATTAGCAGAAAGCAGTGAACGAAGGTTATCTGCAAACATCAGTGTTTTAAGTCCTGCAGAGTAACGAGCCAATACTGTACGTTAGAGCAGATTGGGGCAGGACAGCCCTGAGGCCCGAACCTGCAGAATATTCAATAACCACCATTAATGATCAAAAAGATTTTTGAATTTTTAGTGTCTCTCACCCAGGGGCAGAATATAAAAATATGTCTACTTGCTGAGTCGATTAAAAAGGAAAACATAAAGATGATGCAGGTACTGCACCACTGCATCTTCTATAATGTGATGCCTTTGACCAACCGTTCCTTAAATGGTGGGTAAATTATCTCCCACATCAGTCACCACTCATCACCTCAATTAGCTGCTCACTTCCCAGAGGACCTTCTTTCAGCTAAGACTAATCATTACATTTTGGAGACTTTCTAAATCTCTCACACAGTGCCAGAGATTTAATAAGATTTGAAAGAAAATGAATCCTTTTGTATTCTGGACTGGGCTCACATGTGAAACTTCTTTCCTAATTTTCCATTTCTTGTGCAACGTCACTGACAGTTTATAGTGCAATATACATACGCAATATATCAATGACTGTGTGTCTGTGAGGACATGGTGCTTCGCTGCTGTATATAGTAACTAAACAAACTGATCTGGGGCCAGCTGATTGACCTGTAAGATTGTGTGTGAGTGTAATGGTAGCTGCTCTTCAGCTGGTGTGTTGGCTGGACATGCAGGCTCTGCCTTTCCCAGAGGCTTTCACACACACACACACACACACACACACACACACACACACACACACACACAAACACACGCATACGTTCATTCATGCAGCAGCTGCTGCCGTCATCCTCCAGGGACGACAGTGGCCCTGAGCAGGACAGCAGGTGCAATGGGAAACGTGCACACACTTGCTCTCACACAAACATACGCCGATTGTGAATATAAAGCAGCTTTTACTGTATATAAGTCAAGAATAACAAACATATGGAGGTGTACAGTAAGGCAGTAATGACAGTCCTCAGAAGGACTGGTCATATTATCTGTGGAGAGACCTTGAGTAAAAATATTCTTCCCGCCCATACGGTCTCAATAATAAGCCTCACTGATTGCTGATGGCAGCACATAATGAATAAAGACCTTAGCAGGCATAGAAATTAGGCAGCTTAATTATCAGAGTGCAGACATTTCTCTCCACCCGCTCCTCATCCACTGTTCCTCTCTCAAACTGTTTTAATAGTTTCTCCCACGTATCAGGCAGACATGCATGACTGCCTGAGGTTCAACTAAGAGTCGGTGTGACGAATACATTAATATAAGCTCAACTCTAAGATGTGCCTTCAGCTGCAGCGGTTCACTTACTTCTGGCTTCTTCTTAAAATACTTATCAGCGATATTTTACTGAGAGCATAAAACCTAAATGGTTTAAAAATAGACCTCTCTGATATTTGGGATTTTAGACAGAAATCACAGCACAGAGTCAACACATGCAGATATGTAATTATCTCACTTGCTCATTCAACACCTCTGAGGGAAATGACTTCCAGCTGTTTTGCAGGAATAAAGGAGGAAACAGGGAAAGTTAATTGAGGGAGATGCTGCAGGTAACTGCCTCCATTAGGCTGAGACAGACATTAACAAGATTTGAGTTATGATAATATCTTACCAATTCTGATTAGAAAATTAAATACTGTATCAGAAATAGGCATTTAATAATAGACTTTTTTTCTCTTATTTGAAACAGATGAAAAGCATTTGTGTTTGAAGAAATTACACACACAACTTTTCTATTAACTCGTTGCATGGCCAAACCATGTGTGATGATGATGATGCAGTGTAAACCAGATGCAGCCTTCCATCATCCCATTTTGCCATTTAAATTACCCTTTCATCTTCAAAATGATCCTTTCATCCCATTTCCAGTTAAGGGAGGCAAACATTATGCAAAACTATTTCCATCTAAAATAACTTAAAAGTTCAAAAACCATGAAATTAATGACATCAGCATTTTTTCCTGGTTCCTAACAAGCACATTTTGCTGATTGCATCAATATGCAGTTTCAGAATATTCCATGAATCACGTTGCGGCTATTCAGTATTTGGAGCAATGACAGGTTCTACACGATCAACACATTAAAAATAAAAGCAGGAGATGGGTTTTAATTGAGTGTAAAAGATTCATCTACAGAGAGGTTTCACACACAATGCGATAAATCTGAAGTTATAATTTAGATGAGCTGTTGATGTAGGACTTGGCCTCCACCCAGAGAAAATTAATTTATTTTGCAGCAAGACACAGAGTAGATTAGGCTTCTCTGACCTCCATCAGACTACTCATTATATAACTCATTTATTAACAAGTGGACCCTCATTTAAGTAGAAATAACTTACTCTGCATGCAGCTTTTAAGGGAAAAAAGAAAATTAAAGTTTGAACTGTGGCTTCATTCTACTTCAGACAGAAAGTTCCCAGAATGCCTCAGCACTGTAGATATCAGGACTTGTTGTTACTTGCTTCTTGTGGCTCTGGTGTATTCTGGTCTACTGATGGCATGTATGTATCAGCCGTATCTCTGCCTGTTCTCCCAGTAGAGAAGCTCCCTTTCTTTTTGCTTCTGACTGCCTTACAACAAAAACCTGATGTTTCCTGTTTATACAGTTCACATTTTTTCATACTTTAACTCCACTGATGCTGTATTCAAAATCTCACTGTGCCGTCTACTGTATGTTTGGCAAGTTATGTTAGGAAAAGACCCAGAAATTAAAGGTGCATCTTTTTTGTAAGCGTTAAAGGGTTTTGGGGTAGATTTTCTGTGACACCATTAATCATTTCCACCTCTATTATGAAGCATAGGTATTATCCTATTACATGGCTACAAATTGAGCACATCAGAGAACAGCTTTTTCTGAATTTACGTTAGTCAAGCCCATCATGCTACAAAAATGTGTGTGAATGGAAGGCTACTGAATTTATTTGCCACGTTGGTTGGGATTTCTGTTCTGATCTGTTTAACTTTTGTGGGTTAACATATCATCTTTCCAAGAATTTTCCCCTTTTTATTTGTGGTTAACTGGAATCTGAGTACGTTGCTAGTTTACAAGTCAGGTGGTCTTGGCTTCTAAGAGTTGTGGTTAATATTGTGTGGAGTGAGCATTTTTTCATGTTTCTTAATGTACTAAAATAGGCAACAAAACCAGAAACACATGTCTGACATGAGTTCCCCTTCTCAGCCATAATGGTCACTGATTCGGCTGAATTGCTCCACTTGGCCAGCTGACAGAGTCAAAGATGGTGGATTCAAGGATGTAGAAAGAAATATGACCTGATGTGAACATGAAGTGTTTTGTTCTAAATGAAGGCTCTCACAAAATCCATTTCCATCAATATCTCCAACATGTCAAATGTTACTTCTTCAATTTACATAACCCTTTAAGATATGAATACACAATGTTTAAATAACAGAAAATAAACTGGTTGTGTTCAAATGTGTTGATATTTGTAAAGATCCCCAAAATTTTGTTGATTTTACACAATGTCTATCAATTAAATTCAACAACAATAATAAAAAAAAGCCCTATACCTCAGCATTGGATGAAGTAGATGTTTGCTACAGCGTAAACCATGGCAACCACAATATCATTTTTCAGTGACTGCTACAATTATACATGCTACAGTACATATTTTTATGGCAAGATCCTTTCAATTAGCCCCTGAAATTAAGAAAACTGAAAATCTTTAAGGGCTTAACTTTTGTTGTCTTTCATTCATGGCTTGAATACTTATGACTTGAGAATGAAATTAAAGAAATATCAGAAGGACATTTCATGTGGAAGACACATGAAATAACTTTTAGTAAGTGTCTTTAAAGGTCACCTAATTCAAAAGTTCATGTGCAAAATAACAGTATGATTGGTTTGTGATGTTTTTAATATAGGAGTACAGTCACTTGTGTTAGTTTTAAAAAATATTAATTGTATTGTTTGTATTTTTTTGGCACTGATATATTATCATTGTATAAAGTTGATATAGTGAACATTTTAAACATGTTAACAAACAGTTGCCCACACATACAGCAGACACGGATCAGCCTAGTGGAGTCATATTTCTGGCCACCAAACAAATGTAAATCCAACATTCACTCTCCCTGTAGCTCTGTATCTGACGCTTTAGCAGCTAAGTGCTCCACCACAGTATGTTCATCAGCTAGTTGCTAACTTTGTCTCTGCCATTTGGTGCTGGTAAGGTACTTTAGTGTACTATACGAGTTCATGTGGCTGGAAAAAAGATTGACACGAGCAGTGACAGTTGCTGTTTTTTATTTATGGGTATTTACAGGTCTTAAAACCAAAACAATTAGCTGAAAGGATGCTGAAACACTCTAGAGAGCGGGTTCATCACTATGAACCACACCTTTCACGTTACACTTAGTCATTTGATCCATTCTTAAAGGGGGCCTATTATGATTTTCCTTATTTTTAGTCATATATATGATACAATGTTGGATGTTCATATGAAACGTGGCTGAAGTGTCAAATAATGAGGTATGTAGAAATGATCCCTAAATGATGATCCCTATGTACAAAAAGCACTGGCTTCAGACCATCTGAATGCTCGGTTTCCAACGTTTTTTTTCTACTTTCAGCCCAAGCTGACGTCTGCTCATGACGGATTTCTTTATATGTTCTGCTCCACGCACAATGCGCAAGTTCACAGCACCGCTCCACTAACATTATGCCATATTTCCGTTGTTTTAGGGGTAGTTAGCCCAGCCATGACTCCATTACACAGCAGGGCAAAGTAAAATAAGGAGTTTAACCGTTGGAGATGTGCTGGTCGTCTGCAGCTCTTCATCAAACATCAACATCACTGTGGCTGTTTCTGCTTGTATTATTCCTCCCTGCATTTTTTCTAACTGATCCACTGAACAAAGAGCTCTAAATATCTCCAGATGTTGTGTCAACCAGTTTTTAGCGCCGCTAATGAAGCTCTGGCAATTCAGTGAGGAACACGTTTCACCTTATGTAAATTCTTCACAATAAAAGCCTATTTAGTCATTTAAAAGGTTTTAATTTGAAGCCGTAAAGCAGGAAATGTTGGGTTTTCATCGGCGGTAACTTAACACAACTCTGATACGGCTGCCCCTCCGCAGGCTTCTGAAAAGCTGGCCAATCAGAAGAGAGAGGGCTCATCAGGAGGGGGGCCTTAAAGAGACAGGAGCTAAGACTGCCTGTTAGAGACAGAGGCTGAACTTAGGGGCTGCACATAGGGTCAGTATAAGATAAATAAGGAGTTATGAACTGTGATCATGCAAAGCTACTCTGGTGGAGTCCAAAAATAAAAATTTAGAGAGCTAGAGAGCATAACAGGTACCCTTTAATATAAAAATAGGGATAAGTTCAGCTTTAAAAAATATTATTTCTACTACATGGCACATCTGAAGCTTTGTATCTTCTGCTGTAATGACATTCAGGGTTGTTCTGTCTGAAGTGTTATGAATGAAAGATTGAAAAAGTCTTAATGCCACCATCTCCATGTAACAATACCTGCTTGTCTTATAGCATCTGCTAATGTTCTGGCAGATTGATCATACTTCTGCCAATGTGATGAAGCCTGGTTGACATTGATAGTTATTGCTATAACTGTCTTCCTGACTGCTCATTTCTGTGTTACATCATAAGCAGAGTTTGATACTTTTAATTCCAGCACGCCTTTAATTTGATTAGCCACACATCCTGCTTTTTCTCTTCATTTATCCAGCGAGTAACTTCGGTACGTGGTGTTAATTTTAATCAGTGATCTACTTTTAACAGCACTGATACAAAAAACACATTCAGGCAACTGTGCACATTGCACCTCCCACATGTAATAGCTCACTGTAATCGTGTACCATCATGATGAAGATAACTTGCAACTCACTGGAATTAAAAATGCACTCTGTACATTAATTAACTACTATGGCAAATTAATATATGTGTTTTCATTTGGAATAAAATGTAATATAGTACATTCTACTTATTTATAATTTATTAATTAACCTTTATCTTGATTAAATAAAAGTCATGCATTTGACTCTACATGGTTTGGTGTTCATTGGACTATATCAATAATATGCCCATTACAACATGTCCTCTGGTCTTCAAAAACTTGCCTCAACATGCAGACAGAATCTTACTCCTGGAGATTTCTAAGACTGATATATTTATATTAGTTTAATATCTTCATTTAAAATATATAGATTTAAATATATAATAAATCTGTACTATCTACATGTAGCTGCCTTTATGATCTTTTAAGATTATTACCTCAAATGTACATAATTACCGCTGACCTCTGGGTTCATAAGCATTTTGGTATCTAAACATTTGAGAAACCCTGTCTTATCCTAATCAAGGAATTCTAACATGGGAAAATCATTGAAATAAAGAGCTATTTATAGGGAAACATTACATGTGCTGTAAAGCTCATACACACATCGTCAGTGTGTTGCTGAAATGAATAATCGCCTGCACTGAATGAAAGCTGAGCTCAGCTTTACTGGCAAAACCCCCCCGTCGAACAGTATAATCAATAGCATTCAACATCAGGGATTGCTGCACAAATAAACTAATGACAAGTCTAGATGTGCAGAAAAATGGTTTAATTTGAAAGACAGTCCCGCTCCTCACCACAGGATGATGGATTACTAATCCTGTCAAATGCTGACATACAGTATTGCCTCCAATGTTTTGCTTTGCAACACAATCTTCCACAGACAGTATAGATTTTATCCTGGAAGCTGACTATTAATGATACATGAAATATATTCCTGTTTACTGTTAGACAGGATGATGCCCTCAATTGAAGCAGAACATCCCTACATCTCAAATTATTTTGGGAGAACTAGGGTGCCCTTCTCAAAGTAGGGTACCTCATTCTTGTGGATATCCTGACCTATTTAGGAAAAAAGGCGAGAGAACACAAATAACTACAGGAGTGGACAAATTTTTGGCAAAGAAGCAGACTATCACCTGTAATTTGCTTTTAGAGCCAAGGATGTAGGTATATTGGGTTTCATCAAACCTTTTAAACCTGTCTATTCAAGCACTGTTTTCTGGTTTATAAACAGAGCACGAAGCAACAAGATATTTTATACACCACTTTGTCCATTACATTAAAAGGTTGGTCAAATCTGCATTCATTTTTAATGAATGACTTGACATCCGTTGCAAACTGGCAACAAGGGCCACATAACATTTATTAAGATTTTATGAAGTATTTATAATGCTCAAGTGGGGAGTGATAGATGTTAAATAATAGATAATGTAAGTCTGGTACGCAGGAAAAACAAATAATAGATACAATTGATATAGAAATGTTATATGAAGTGAATAAATATAAAAAAAGCTGTAACAGTTATGTGTCTATTTCCATTTTCTAAAATAACTATAACTGATAGTAATGCAATATATGAAATGTAATATACAGTAGATGATGAGTGAATTTGCTTCAACAACATGAAGCTTCTGCCTCTTATTAAAGATGCTGTTTATTCAACCAAACCTGCATTGCTGTGTTTGCAAAGATGGTGAATTATTGCATGTAATTTCTCTATGAATGACATCATCCACACCTTTTATCATGGCTACAGGAAGAGCGTTTTATTAACATGATTGTAAAATTAAAAAAACACAAAAGGTCTTGTGTATTTTTAGAATATCATCATCACCAATGCAGAGAAGACATATTGAATTTTGTGTGTGTGTGTTGAGACTCTTTCCTCAGCAGCAGGGTCAGTCAGCAGCTCTGACACAGATTCTCAGCACTAAACCTCTGCAGAGGGAAAACTTTTCTTCCTTCCTCTGTCTCCTCTTCCCCCCCTCTGTGTTCTGCATCTGCAGCTCACATCCTCCCCTCCCTATCCTTCCATCCCGCAACCTTTATTATTTTATCTTCCTTAGATCACTCTAGTCCTCCATTATCTCTGCCTCTTTTTTTCGCTCTACTTGTCTTTGGCACTGACCTCACTACAGCATTGCAGTGTTGAAGAAGATGCATCAACACTTCCTTTCTTTTTTCCTTCCTACCTGCAAGGTGTATAATTCAGATTTATCACTGGATCCTTGAAGCTTCATCCTCCCATGCTAGAACACATCTTTTTTTTACATGACACACACACGAACACACCTGTGGTCTGCAAAACATCTGAGCACCACACGTGAAGAAGAAAATATGTAGCATGTCATGTTTTATATGTAATTAATTGCCCTTAAAGTAGAAGTATGCATCAGAGAACTGTGTCTAGTAGCAGAAGATTTGCATTTTTATGTTCAGTATTTAGGGCAGTCTGAGTAGTAAAAATGATAATATATGTGACATTATCAAAATAAAACAAAAGTGACATCTCACATGAAAAGCATTAGTTCGCATCAGATTCTACTTGCTGCAACTCAGCAAATACACATGACGGGATGACTCTAGATGCTGGACAAATACACTCTACATTCAATTGTTTGCAATGCTGTTTGAACAAATCTCTGTTTTTGGAAGATCCGCTAAGCATACAAGCTTTGTCCCACTGGATTAAACTTGTCTTATTTGCATGAGAATGTATTGTGAAGGTGTTCAAATACTGGTCTGATAAGCAAAAATAATAAAGAACATGAAAGGAAAAGTAAACTAATAAGTATTGTAAAACTTTTAATTGTAGAAACAAAACTTGGCTATGATTAGCTTGTAAAATGTTAGACCTTCCGATTTCTATCTGACGGTTTAATATTAGTCGCAAACCTGTTGACATTTTTATCAATTATAAAAGTGTATTTACTGTACTATGTGTGATCACAGATGTAATTCATGATTATGTGTACAAAGCTTTGAGACGTGTAAGACAACTGCAAACATTATCAAGGCTGCTGCTGTCACATTTTACTCAAGTACAGCTGTGTATTATCAGCATATCAACACAAACATGTTTTATTAACTTTGGTGTCAAAAATCAGGCGTGTAGAAGTCCATCGAAAATATGATTATCTGTTGCTGCTGCGTCAAAATATGTTGCTTTGAAAGTCAATCAACGCACCAAAATCTTTGTCGGAGAGACAACTCCACTACAAACTTTGATTGAATAAGCTCAACTTTACTAAATGACAGTGAACTATATAAAAAACTTTGGGAGGTTGTTAATTTTCTTTTTTTTAATGAACAAATTATATTACTATTGCCTGGGTTGTGTCATTACTTGTTAGCAGGCTACCTCTGCCCATCAAGCGCAAGCGTTAATTTAATTAATTTCCTTAATTAACACACTGGATGAGATATGTTGAGACACTTTACAGGCCATACTGAACTGTCAGTTATCTAATGCTGAAAGCCCCAGGGTCATTATAACGGTGAATATACAGTAAATTTGGCTTGGGCGAGAGAATGAGGTTAACGCAGCCTTGACAATGATTTCTTTCACTGTGTAATCATGATTACAGTCATTGGTTATCCATGCACACACTGGACATCGTTCAGTTAGAAGTCAGGCTTAGAAATCACAATACACAACATCAATCTTTGTATGAGTCATAATATGCAAGCCACCTGTGGTTAGTCAGAGGCACAGAAGCAACTCTCAGTTTGTCTGTCTCTTTGAAAGACCATGATTAAGCTAACCTATGCCACTGCGTACAGTTGGTCCAGTTCTATTTTTAACACCATTCTTTATTCCTAGGCTAATTATCTATCCTATGCCAGGGCATAGGTTAGCTTAAAACCTACAATTAAGAAGCAGCTTAATTGTAGCTGGATTAGACAGTCTAGACATCTGACAATGGTATTTAACAGTGTCTCATGGTGGAACTACATCCTCATGTTGCAAGAGAAAGGGTTGGCACTCAAACAGATGACTGACATGCAACCGTGTTCCAAAGTTTTAATGCAGGGGAGACTTTTTCAGCCATGGGGAGACATCACTGTTCTGTACTTTGGAACTGCATCCTTTGAACTGCAAGCGGAGACATGCAAACTCATTAAAAGTAACTACACAGAGGCTGAACATCCTACTTGTGATGCCATCTAGCAGTTGCTGCATGCTCCGGCCACACCCTGTGAAGCGCAGAACTTCACAATGCACAACAGTGCAACACTACGTCACAGTTGGTAGTGTTCACAAGTGCAACAGACCACACCTGACCACACCCAACTGTGTTGTTGGGTGTGGTCAGGTGTGCAACAGACTTGAACCTTTCAACCCATAGAGGTCAGTGTAACAATTTTGACTCCATGCACGATTTAGTGTGGAGTTGTTCATTAACAATCTAGGAGGCACCTTTACAGCACAAAACTGTGCCAGAGGTGAACAATTCTCCAACTTGCTGGTACATCCAAAAACATCATTATGATCATTTAAATGTTAAGTGTCATTGATTTCCTGACCATGCAGACACATGCCTTGGATTAGGAATCAAGTCTTTATCTTTATTAGTTTTTGTGTTATTGCTAAGATTGTCTAAGAAAGTCTAACATCTAATGTCTAAGAATGCCTGTCTACAGGTAAAAAGCCAAGATCCAGACCACCACTTAATAATAAATTGCTACACTCTAACCCAAGGTCTCTCTGTCCACCAAACTACATGAGTATTCTCCAAATGTATGTTTTGAGATATCCTGCAAACAAACTAGATAACAGGGACAAGAGCAAAATCGGCTTGGCAAGGGTAAAAATAAATTCAGGGACCTACAGCCTACAACTGGTAACTCACAAAATACTGTTCAAAGACAATGTTTCTTGGCTCGTATTGCACAAGCAGAGTAGATGAAGGGAACCTCATTGGAAAGCAGCTAATGTTACAGCTAATGCCTTAGGGTCAACTAGACAGCCTTGTAGGACAAACAGTCTAAGGGAAACCAAAACACATAGGGATCATTTACAGAGCGTTTCACTGTATTCAGCACAGTAGCACATAGTTGATGTCCTGTGGGCATCATACATACTACATCCTGTATGAGGGAACATTTTCTCAGTTCAATTTATCATTTAACTATCTCATAATATGTCCTTTTAGAATTTAATGTTTTGACACAGTGGGTAATTAATCTAGTAGACTCATTAGAAGAACAAAAACAGTTGCTTAAAGGCCTATTCCAAATTAATTTCAGAAAGCTTAATTTAGTTACTCAGGGACCCCTTTTTAATGTTCAGCCAGTGAAGTGCATGATCAACAAATAGCTCAAATTAAGCATGTAAGAGGAAGCCATTGCATTGTCAGAGTATTCATTATGACTTTTGAAAGAGGTAGCAGACAAATTGAGAGTTGCCTCTGTGCCTCTGAAAAACTGTAGGTGGCATACAGTCATTGAATCATCCAAAGATTCATTTTCTTTGTGTCCTGTGCTCACAGGGTTTTATAGATTCAGCTGCCAGGACTGGATTTTAAAGCTGCATTAAGTCATTTTTTGACCACTAGGGGGCGGAAAGACTCCAGAACAAGTTCACAACAGTTAGCATTTAGCTTATCAAATTGTTATGGCTAACATGTTAGCAAACAGTTGCCTACTTACATATCCAGCAGAAACAGAGCAACACGGACATCCCTTTGGTCTCCTTTTTCTGGCCACCTGTTGAATGTAATTCCAATATTCACTGCCGTTTTTGCCCTTATTTGGTCTTCCAGCTCATGAGAAAAATATCTCTTTGTGGCTCAATGTTCAACTTTCTTCACCAGTTACTTCGGCTCTTTGCCATTTCGCAGTGGGCAGTTAGCGTACAGTTAGCTTCTTTTAGCTTCTGTGCTTGGAGCAGCTGCCCATTGTTTTGGTTTTGGCGCTCCGGAGATCCAAAACAATGAGCTGAAAATGTCTGAAAGCTCCAGTGGGATGTTGTGGGATGTTGATTCTCAGTGGAATCGGTAATACAACCAAACCCATAACGGCGATGGAGTCATATGATCAAATGACGATACAAAATATCACTTAATGCATCTTTAAATCAAGTCAACATGCTCTAGTATTTGTAGGTTTTCATTCCATCTGAGGACTAGACCAGGTGATTTCATTTGTTATTGTGCTTTCAACCACAGAGGAAGAACTCAGTGAAATGACTTGGTGTAGTGTTTAGTTGGAAGGAAAGTCTCCATCACACATGGTTTCAGATCCCTGATTAACAGAGGTTTTGGTGTAATGCGGCTCACATCATCTCTGTCATTCTGATGCAGTTATATTGTCCCTGAAGCTGAAGGATAAAGCCTAATGTCTCTGTGCACACAGAGCATAGTGTAGTCAATGAAAGCATGACATCATTTCCACACTTCCAAATTCAACTTACTCAAAAGACACACCAAGAGCCACTGGAGCAGAGAGAAGGTTAGGCCATGCCCTTGTTGTGGACTACCTGTGGTCTGGGTTAATGAGCACAGCAGTGCGGTCAAATTCATAGTCCCCATGGCTTTGTTTTTCCAAATCACAAATCTATACATCCAGGGTTCACAGGCTAAACCACTTTGACTCGTCACTTTCCCAAATGAGCATCCTGAGCATGACATTTGGATTGTGTTTAATGGGTGGAAAATTCCACTTTTGTATTCAATTAATCACACAGAGATGGTGTGGAGCCCATTTTTCACACAGATATTACAGCATGTCTCCATGGCATGTCTCCACTGCTAATCAAACTGAAAGCTCATCTGTTCAACCCTCCACCACAAACCATTCTTACACAAAATAATTTATCAGACTTTCACTATGATGCAAATAAGAGTCTGCAGATGAGAGCAAATTGAATGAACTTGTTTTTCTTGTTTTTTTTATTTTTATCTCAAGTTCACACAGAGCACAGAGCCATTTACTCCCTCTTTGATTCTACCTTCCACACCTGCTTGCTCACCATCCTTTCATCTTCCGCACCTCTGCTCTCCTCTCTCTCCTACTCCCCTCTCCTCCTTCTGTCCTATTGGTCTGTGGCCAACAGCATCAAGCGTTATCTATCAATAGCTAGGCTATTAGGTAGTATCAACACAAGAACCTCCCTGAATTAACCATAATGCCCAGTAAAGCCTGCTATTGATCCCTTAACTAATGATGGTGTGGAGGATAAGGGTGAGGAGAGCAGGGGGGGAGGAAAGGACGGGGGAGGCAGGGATGACTGTGGGGGACTGTAGAACAGAGGAGAGCACTGGGACAAGCCTGAGGAGGGGGTTTCTGTGGGGATGCCATCGGCTGATCAACATATACTGTACATAAAAACAAACAGCTCATCAGTGTAAATAAAAACCTTCACACACAAAAGCAATGAGTGTCTTACCTCCCAATCATGGTAGAGTGCTGCTGGACAGCCGCCTCGAGCAGTCTCTCCAAGATGGTCCATTCTCCCATGGTGATGGAAAGGTGGCAGACCTCTCAGAAGAAACAGGACTTAGGGAGCCGACCCCTCTTCCTCCAGCGGACTCCTTCTTCTACCTTGCAGGACCGGCCTGCGCTCTTGTGGACCTGCCGGTCAGCGGTGGGGTACACCCTACCCCCGTCCCGCACCAGCTCCCTTTTGACCTCTACACGTTGACCTGGCCGCTCGTCAGTGCGCCTTTGACTGTGTATGTGTGTGTTTGTGAGTGAGTGTCTTCTTCTGGGCCTGTCCCGCTGTGCTTCTCTTCCCAGTGGAGGTGAGGTGCTGAGCTGATTGCCTCCCCCTCCTCTCTCCCTCTTTCTTTCAGTCTCTCCCCTTCTCCCCCTCCCTTGTGCAGTGATGCCTGTCCTCCCCCTGCCGCACCACTCTGCTCTGCGCTACAGCATATGCTATAGCTCACTGTGTGACAGCCATGATCACCCTCTCTGTTCCACTTCCCTCTCTCTGCGCCCTTGCTCTTTTCTCCTTCTCCTCTCCCTCGTCCTCCTCTGTCCCTGCCTTCGTCCTCCACCCTACCTCCAGGGCACTCCTTGTACTTTAGCTGCACTCCTTGCCATCAGCTCTGCGCTCGTCCTTGCATTGTGTAGGATCTTTGCCTTTGCTGCACCCTCACTCTAAACCTAAAGACACACACGCTGCATATAGCCGATCCTCCCTGGCTCACCTCAGCACACAACGCCGTAAACACAGGCTCGCACACACTTGCACTCGATGACAGCTCTGAATCCCACTCTCCCACTTCCTACTGAAGACTGCAGATCCACACCAGCACACAAAGCTCCTGCCTGCTGAATGTCATTTTACGACTGGAGGAATGGTCGCTCCCACAGCTCCGAGCACTACAGGGACCCATAAAAACCTGCACACACACACACACACATACACACTCAGAGCCGCACACGCAAACACGCTGCCACCCAGCCCCTCAGTAATAAATCAGCTGCCTTGCTGCATCCAGTGAGGCTGAACCAAGGCAGTGTGCTGCAGACCTGCTGTCCCGTGTTGTCCCCCTGGCTAATTTCAGCACAGTCCAGTGCCCAGAGTCATGTCTGCCGCAGAGAGCGGGGATGAAAAGCTGTCCTGTGAAGCCTATTTCTGGGCTCCATCATCTCGCATCCCTGTCTCCCCCTCCTACTGCTCTCCTTCAACCTCCACTCTCTTCCTCCTTCCCCTCCTTTGCTCACGTTTGTGTGCAGATCTCAGTCTTGCCAACTACCTCTATCTCAGTGTTCGGTCCCCCATCCCTGCTTTGTGTTCTCCCTCTCTGTCTCTGTGTCTCTTCCTCGCTCATGGAATCGCTCTATCTCTGTCACACACTGTGAGCATGCAACAACCACCCCCCTCCTCCTCCTCTTCCTCTCATAGATCTGCTCTCTCTCCTCCCTCCTTCCCTCCCTCTACCTCCCTCCCTCCCCTAGTAAATTTGCTTGGATTGCTACCCTGATCGCTGCTTCACTTATGCTTGCAAGAATGCCTCCCACCGTACGGCTGTGTCTGTTCCTGCCTGATGTTTGTACAGAAAAGAGGGATCCAAGATCTCACGGTGTCTTCTGCCCTCTCCTCATTGCAATCCTTTGTTCCAGTCTGGAGGCTCGGCGGTGTTTCCTATGCTCTTCAAATGCTCTCCTTCTCTCTTTTTTCCCCACTCTCTGTTATACATCATCCAGCCCATGCTTCCAGAGAGAGGATTACAGGGGAATTGTGGCTCTGCTCCTCCCCATCCCCCCATCTATCTCCTCCCTTTCTCCATCTTACTGTATTGGGGATGACAACACACCTATTTCACCCTGACCCAACCCTCGTGCCCTTTCCGTATTTCCTCTCCTCATCTTTTCTTTCTACTCCTCATTCTGTCCATTCCCCCCCCCCCCTCTTCCATTACAACCCCTGTGCTCTCTCTCCCTCTCAGGAGAGATGAGCGCCGTATTGTACTTTGCTGTGACATTGAAAGCTGCATTCATTAGATTTATATTAAGGTGGTGTGCAGATGGGATGGTCTCCCTCTGTTATAAACACAACAATAGAGGCAGATGTACTGTATGGGGTGTCATTAACGTGCTCACACACACATACAGTAGCACAAACACAAGAAACCCAGAATACACATGTGTATCTTCATCCTCAAGACAATGAAAAAAAGAGGATAAATAACAAGAGAAATGAAAGACCCACACATTTGTTTGCTTATTCAAGAGGTGAGTCATACTGTAGCAACGTTTCCCCATCTAGAAGACTGAAATGATGCAGTGGCATGACATGAGACCAGCTCACCAGGATGAAGTCATGGCTTGAGGTGACAAGTTCAATTCATTTGTGCTGTGCATCCTTTTAGTTATGCTTTGTTGATTTTGGGTGGCATGCTTCTCTAGATGACAGTTGATTTGCTCCAGAATGAGGTGTGTGTCCTTTTAGGTGATTTGGAAATCTTTGATATCAACGTCTTTAAATCCTGCACTGTTGTATTTCTCAAAAGAAAAAACAAATTCACAATCACAGCCCTTACAGAACCACCTCTACAGTGCATTAGTGATCGATCTATCTTGTATACATGCATGCACACATGCAAAATCCCTCTGTGTGTGTGTGTGTGTGTGTGTGTGAAATAGAAAGATGGAGTGGGGGAGACAGAGAGCGAAAGAGGATTTTGTTTGTTCAGCATCTTCAGTGGGGGACTTGGGGTCTTTCCCTTTACCAAGGACATTGTCAGCAGCCATACTAATATGTACCACGTTTCTCCTGAATGACTGAAACTAAGCAGGTGTGGGCTTGGCTAGTACTTGGATGGGAGACCTCTTGGGAAACACTAAGGTGCTGCTGGAAGTGGTGTTGTTGGGCTAGTGGGGGGCAGTCTTTCCTCTGGTCCTAATAAATCCCAGTGCTCCAGTGCAGTGATGGGGACGCTGTGCTGTAAGTGCCATCCTTAGGACTGTAAAAAAAATGTTTTAAAAATGGACGTAGCCACTGTGATGTCACCCACTGGTTTGTGGACTCCTGTTTTGAAGCCTCGAGTTTGGCATTTTGACCGTCACCATCTTGGAGCCAGAAGTGACCATATTTGGACAAGAGGGTGGAGCTGACTCTAAGGCTAGCTGCTAGCTGCTAGTTTGGTTAGCACGGTGCATTTTACAGTCTATGGTTAACTCTGATAATGCTAATTTTCACTAGCAAAAAACAGGCTTAAAACCATTACATAAAATAAAATGTACTTACCAGAAAAATTGAACATCCTACTCCTTAGAGGGTCTTTTAGTATGACCAAACGCTGAACAAGACTTTTTTAGGTGACCAAAATGCCATGGTTGTTATGTTGTCGCTGTGGTAGTGACCTGTCAATCACAACGTAGCTGTGCCCCAAAGCATATCCTGCTTTATCATCTATTTTACTCTAAATGGAACCATAATTTACAAAATGAACATCATGCCGTTTTGAAGAAGACTTCACTAGCGATTGAGACCATAAACTCATTAGGAAATTGTTTACTGAGGTAATAAATCAAGTGAGAAGTAGGGTCATTTTCTCTTAGACTTCCATACAATCGGACTTCCTTTGGGAGCCAGTAGAGTCGCCCCCCCCCCCACTGGCCATTAGAGAGAATGCAGGTTTAAGTCACTTCCGCATTGGCTTCACTTTTCAGACCCGGAACTACCCGCTTGGTCCTGACTCAATGTGGTCACTGAAGATCCCATGGCATTTATCTTAAAGAGTAGGGGGTTCCCCAGTGTCCTGGCAAAATTCCCTGCCTGGCTTTCTCCAGTTGGTCATTTGATCGTCCCCCCAGTATAACTGGCTCAATGATTCCCTCCCTCTCCACCTCAAGCTGATGTGTGGTGAGCGTTCTGGTGCAAAATGGCTGCCGTGCATCACCCAAGTGGGTGCTACACATTGGTGGTGGTTGCGGTGAGTTTTCCCTTGTCACTGTGGAGGTATCAAGATAAAGCGCTAAATAAATGTAATCCATTATTATTATTATTAATATTATTATTATGGAGTAGGAGTGCTGTTGAGGAGAGCAGGGAGGAGAGGTGGGACAGTGTTTGTGTGATGGCTCCAGTTCAGTGAGGCTTGGGTGCAAAACAGAGCAGCTGAAGCGCTGGCATCAGCCGGCCGGCGCCTCCGAGAAGAGGGTTCAGAGCTAGATGGCACATGAATGAGAGAGGGGCGCAGGTGTGTCTTCAGTGACCTAGAACAGCCAGCTCAAGCATGCATAAACACACATACTGTACTCACACACCTCTCATGCGTCACCATACACTTAAATCAGTGATGATGACACAAATGTGATTCATAATAGTTGGATCCTAATGCAGGAAACGCCAGCTGTTTGTTTCTTTTACAGTACATACTTTGCAAATGTAAAATCTGACATGCTTATATATTCTGTAGGGATTCAACATTTTACAGTATTTCTTTTCGCTTTAAGGGTGTGTTCAATCTCATAAAGATGCTTGTGTAAACATACCCTATCTATGCCCCCATATAGGCCTATATATCTTGCAGGGATAATAAATATTTAAGCCCATGTAATGTTTATAAGCGTTGTGTAAGAGTGAAATTATCCACAAGGGCATTCAGTGAAATGTAGAAATCAGAGGTAACTATGAATAAATTTGACTATGATTATATTGAATCATGGTTTGGTCTTCAAATGGATGCAGGTAGAAGAGGCAGACCCAAGCTGCCTCAGCAAGATCTCTACTATTTTAATTCATGAATATATTATTTCTGTCTTGATTTGAAGAACAAATTGGAGACATATGTAATGCAAGTATAAGTATGCAAAGTATTAGGGAAACCATAAAAATGACATTTTACCTCTCATCAATTTATCAGTTTCTCCCATTATAGACTGAGGAAGATTTATCAGATGAAACCAATAAAGGATCAAACCACTTGAATCTATTTGGCCACATTAATATGTGAAGAAATGAGCAAGACATATCTCTGATACATTGTTTAATATTTTCTCTTGACACTTTCAACCTTTGTGAAACAGTAGACCTACACTGAGAGACGATAATAAATGTCTGTAGGCTTTCATTTGAAAATGTTTTGAACATTTTGTTGGTCTGTTGTGATAGAGACAGTATACAAATATATTTGAAACTCTTTTGGTTTTTGGTTATTGCTATTGTAGATTAAAATGTTGATAAGATTGAAGATTTAGATAAATGGTTGATGCTACTGTCAGTTGTTTTTCAGTCCCTATTATATGAAATGTGTTAATACAAAAAATAAAATCTAAATAAATCTTTTTACAGGTTGTTTCTGATCAGCAAAACAGCACAAGTGATTATTTATTGACCATAAACAAAGACAATATATTTAACTCATGAACTCTTTATACAACATTTTGATTGTTTGTTTGTCTTTGGGTAAAGCAAGTGAACCAAGCGACCTTGTATGTTGTCACAGGGCTTCAATCTTCTGGACAGCAGCTGGAGGTCAAAAGCAATCAAATAAGAGCTGCAGTTGGTCCTGTAAACATTGCAATGTGACACCAATTTTAAAAAGTGTGTGATCTAATAGACCTAACAAGTTAGACTTCCACTTTCACATCTATGTACTGCTACCCATAAGTGTGATTTGATTTTGTTCACAAAGATAATTAATGCCAGTTGGCTAGATGTTGAAAGGTTGCAAACAAACAATTGGCAATAATATAGTGAATATAAAACTGTGCATGTGCATATTCGCAGCAATATCTCAAAATAGTTTGCCCTGAACTAGGAGAGGTGCGATTATTTCAACACAAGCAAAGTGGCTTAATTTTGTCCAGGGAGGGAGGGTGCTTCAACTCATGTTTTATGAAAAGAAACCTAACGTTCCTATCCGATATTAAGTGTTATATAGAAGTGTTATATAACTATTACTTTAACATTACTAGTATTATAATACACAGGTATTATATAAG
Source organism: Thunnus albacares (assembly GCF_914725855.1). Taxonomy (NCBI): domain Eukaryota; kingdom Metazoa; phylum Chordata; class Actinopteri; order Scombriformes; family Scombridae; genus Thunnus; species Thunnus albacares. Next base: position 10,252,559 of record NC_058118.1, on the reverse strand, counting down.
AATACACGGACTAACTGTGCCTTGTGTGATCCCTTTCCCCCTCTTGTTTTAATAATTTTGAGGTGAATTTAATAAAGAAAGAAAGAAAGAAAGAAAGAAAGATAGATAGATAGATAGATAGACAGATAGATAGATAGATAGATAGATTATGTGATTGCAATAAACACATATTCATATCTATTGATATAACACAGTACAAATGTAAAAACACATGTCATTTATATAGGAATTAATTTCCCTTCACAGTTAACAGGAAAAATAAAGCGAACCATTTGTGGCTGTGTACTTTATGTTGTTATGTTGTTAATTCAATAAGAAATGTGATGCTCACAAATGTTATATTGTCATTTCAATATCAGTACAGGCCAGTGTCAGATGATACTATGGGGGACTACATACTCAGAATAACTCATTATTGAAATGATCATAAAGGTTGTATAGCAGGCAACGTTGGCAGCAAGGTGAGTCCGCCCTCTTTTGTCCATATAAAGATACACCGATGCTTCATAGGTTGTTTCTTGTAGTTTTCACTTTATTTAGCTTTCTGTTGTACAATATAAATCCGACTAATGAATGAATATGATATATCTTTAAGCTTTGCTCTGCCATGATGCGTTTTTTATCACACATGATGTGTTTGTCGCCACCAGTAGAAGGCAGCACGAGGATCTGCCTGAGATGTAAACAGGGTTTCTGTCCGAAGAAGAAGAAGAAGAAGAAGAAGAAGTAGCTGTGGACATGTCAGAAAACTGACAGTAATGCTAACTGCTAACTTGGTCGCAGTAGTTCGTGAGTTATCAAAAAAGTGTCTGGGAGCTTAAAGGAGTGATTGTACAACACGAACCCTCGCCAGGCTCGTGTGGAGGGTTTGTAAAGCGGTAAAACCTCACGGATCCCCGGACCTTTGATAACTGACATCAGCTGGTTAGCTAGCGTTAGCTCCCGAAAAGTAACGTCGGAGCTTGTTTCATACAGTCATGTCTGCGGCCGGAGACTTCGGAAACCCTTTAAGAAAATTTAAATTGGTCTTTCTCGGGGAGCAGAGTGGTAAGTCTAACGCTACAAACAAATATTGTGCGTAATTATGATCTACAGGACATGCTGCTGATTAACCAATATAACGTTAGTCGTAGCTTGCTAACATTAGCGGCGTAACGTTAAACTTGGCAGACTGAAAGCATTACGACACAAACAAAAACTTGTTACTACCTGCTTGTCCACGCTGGCTTCATGAAAAGACAATTAACTTTCTTACTGATAAGTCTTGTTTGTGCAAACTGACCTGTGCGCTTGTTAACAAACTTCAATGGCGAGACAACACAACTTAAACAGAGGCTGTGTAGCTAACTTAGAAGAACATCACAAATGTTAAAGAAGTGATGACCATCGTGGATACTAACTACTTTTTATATAATAATAACAGTTGTATTTTGTCTTTACATTACTTCCAAAGCAGATGCTACAGTTACAAGCTGACAACAGGTGACATGCTGTGTTAAGAAGATAGCAGTCAATCTCGGTTTAAGCTCACAATTTATCTTGCAGTGATTTGTCAGATCAGTTCGTCTGTCCTGGGGGCTCCTCAGCAGAAAAATGAAGCATCCCAATTATCAAACCTGCCCGGTAGCATTCCTGCTCTCTCCCTGCTCATTTTCCCTCTTTTCTAGTAAAACTGAACACAGGGTGTACTTGTACTGGAAGAGAGAGAGGGAAGGGGAGGGGGCAAGTGTAGATCTATACTTAACAATCATGTAATTGTTATAAAAGGCAAAGGTGAGATGTTGGTAATTAAGTAGTGAAGTAGTACTTCCACAGCTGTGTGTCTTAGTGTGCCAACGCAAAGCACACAGTGAAAGCTGAATTTGGAGTTTTATGTTGTTTTTCTCCTCCTACTTCCATGATACCACTTCTGTCTTTATCCCAAATTCAAAATCTGGATACCTTACTGCATGTAGCTCATTGTGATCTTTTTCTGTGTGTGTTGAAATGAAGCCAGGCATTGCTGCAGTGCTGAATTGTTAGTGTGACTCAATTAATGAAACTTATAGCAGAAACAGTGAATTTTATGACATTAACAAAGAAACCGTGTATCAATTATATCTGATAATGTCTTATATGCTTAATAAAGTCAATATCCGCACCAATACTGATCTTAGAGGGTTGGTTAATGCCTAGCCTAGAAACCGGATAAGAAAGTGTCGAAAAGGTTTGCCAGTAATTATTTTTCAACAGGTATTGTGTAATGTTACTCTCCACTCCCGGCAAGATAAGACAAGCAGGCCTTGAGTTAGTCAGACAGTCTGTGATCAGCTGTGGTTCCTTGTAAACAGCCATGTTGGCTTTGGTGACATCATCACTTGATGCACAATGTAACTGATAATGTAACTCGAGCTCAGCAAAACAGTCCTCAGTGAACTCTGTCTGGGTGCTAAAAGCACCCGTAGGAGTGTCTCTCTATTTACTGATGTGCTAAAAGGGATGTTTTGCCAATAAATATCAACAATGTTGAAATGACGTTATGGATTTTCACCAAAAATCTTCAAAGTTGGTCAGTTCAGGGCTGGACACACGGCTAAAACTTTTATTTCCACCGCTAGGAAATAAATGGGGAGCCTGATTCACAATCCCAATCCTATTTGTCTCTCAACATTCCTCAACACTCCAACTGTTCGTCAGATGCTTTTATGATTGTGCACCACACCCTGTAATGGATAAAAACTTTCACAAGGGAGGGGGAGTTGCATGCTGTCAGCTTCAGTCCATTATGAGACTTCTTCATCTGCGGCTCATAGACTGCACACAACTTTGACGTTAATGTTGTTTCTTATTTATAACTCTGTATCTTGCAGAAGATAATGTTATTTATGAATGATGAATCAATAATTGAAATGACTGTGAGTTGCAGCCATACTCATTATAGCCACAAGTTTTTTTGTTTTTTTTCTTCAAGAAGAGCTGATTAACCTACAAAACTGAAGTGTTTAATGTTCTGTTTTTTTGTTTGTTTGTTTGTTTTTTTAGTGGGAAAGACGTCGCTGATCACCAGGTTCATGTATGACAGCTTCGACAACACTTACCAAGTGAGACGAACACCTCCACCTGATCTGATCATCATCGATAATGTCCAAATTAAATGTTGATGGATTGAAGAACGTTATGCCTAATTAACAACTTGTTATCAATTTTCAGGCCACAATAGGAATCGATTTTCTGTCGAAAACCATGTACCTTGAAGACAGAACAGTAAGTTTTATGTGTTGAATCTGTCCTTTTGATTGTTGGTTGTTTTTGTCCAGATTCTCGTAGTGACTGTAAGGTTTTGGTGCAGGTATTTAAGGGCACACAGTTACTGATTTCTGACATAACTTTGCAGTGTTGTTTGTTTGTGTTAAGAATTCAGTGTCAGGTGTGAGCTGGGTGCTTTACCTTCCTGGACCGTCTTCCTTTTCTCTGTTTGTTTCTTCCCTCAACAAAAGTTTTCTTCTTCTCTTTCCTACCCCTCCATCTATTCTCTTCACCCCTGTTTTGAAATTAAACACCTTACTTGATCAAGAGAGGAGGGTTGATGTCAAGTGAAGGGTGATTATTTATTTTTTTCTCCCCAGGCGCAGACAGCTTGCTCTCTCTCTGGTGGTCATTCACTACCTGCATGCACTACGCTCTCTCTGTCTTGTCTCTCTCTCGTTTCCCCATTCGTCTGACTTGATTTAGTTTTCTTTCAATTTGCTTTTTTTGTCACCATAACTTACCTCATTTCTGACCTGGGTTTTTCTTGTTTTATTTCCATCCCTTCTGTTTTTTTTTGTTTTTTTTTTTCTTTTTGTGTTTTATTTCTCCTCCCATCCCCTTCTCCATCTTGCCTCACAGATCAGGTTGCAGCTGTGGGACACGGCAGGGCAGGAGCGATTTCGTAGCCTCATACCAAGTTACATCAGAGACTCTGCTGCTGCTGTCGTAGTTTACGACATCACAAGTAGGTGGATTATTTGTGCACTCAGATGTCCTATAAACATGCCACATCTACCTCGTTCTCTGTTATGTGTAGTGTATTTTATTTTGTGTCAAATCCACTTACATGCTAGGAGCTTTTTCTTTCTTTTTTACTTTCATAATTATTTGTAATTTAATGATTATTGTAATTCCTAATCAGAATTGCTTAATGTTATCTTACAAGTCTTTTAATTGTATACTAGTTTGTAATTTGAAGGTATTTAACAAAAGAAAAAAACAGAAAAAGTGTTAATTTGGTTTAGTTGTAAGTGCTGATTCATTATATTTGGGTTCATACGTAGTTGTTAATTTCCTAAAATTTTAAATAATTTAGACTCTTTACAATCCTTTAACTGACAGATAATACTTATTTTCAGGGTGTAGTTTCATGAGTCAAACTACATATTTAGTATATTGGGTTGTTTCTCAAAAACTCAACAACGAGCACATTTCGTGTATACTACACAACAGCTACTTTTAGGAAAGACTGTACTTCCTCAGACGACTGAGGAAGTATCGTGTCAAAAAACACCTGTTGGTCCACTTTTATTAAGCCATCGTAGAAATCATCCTCACATCATCTCTCACTGTTTGGTGTGACAGCTCAGCCAGTCACACAAAGAGGAAACCGGAGCATGTTGTCATGAAAGCCTCCAATGTAATTTGTTGTGTTTTTCCTCCAGTGAACTCACTGTATATAAAGCACACCTTCAACCAGGCAGCTAAAATAACCAGCGACCCCTCCCACCCAGCTTCTCCCCTCTGGACGGCACTACAAGTCCATAGTCACAACACTTAACACCCCTTGCTAGCCTCCCGTGCCATAAGATCTCATATACTGACCTGAATGCTCTGAATGCTCTGGACTGAACTCAGGCTGGATTTCGTGTACTGGTACATCAATCATTGTACTGTCTGTCTATTGGACTACTTGACATGCTGGGGAACTGAACTGTTCATATATATTCACTGTACATGCGTACATTCATGTGTTTCCTTTCTGTGTGTGTTGTAATGGTTTATGCTGCCTGTTTGCTTGTTTTGCTCTTGCATTTGCAAGGGAACTGAGCTATCATTTTGTACCAAACAACATCTATTATTGAAAAAAATGCTAATATATTGTAACTACGCACTGAAAAGTTGTGTTTCTTTCTAAGAATTGTTCATCTAATTTATTAAGAGGTTTTGCAAATTAACAACCACATATGATCCCAAAGTGTGGGTACTTAGCAACTAAACCAACTTTTTTTTTTTCTGTTTTTTCTTATAATTTGTACCAAATTGCACCACCTTTTCTGTAAAATGTCCTAAAAATTAACAATTTAATACCTGCAACTTACTACTGAAAATTTCCAGGAAATTAGTATAAAATTAAGCAATCTGTAAAACAGAGCGTTACCCAGACTTGGGCCGAGATGTGGACGACTTGTACGCCCACTTCCTTATTGTCTCGTCCTGTCACAAACTCGCCTGTTTTTACAGATGAGCCTTTTCATCTCCTGAACACTGATGCTCTGTTTCCTGTTTTCCCCCTTCGTCTCTCTCACAGATGTCAACTCCTTCCAGCAAACCACAAAATGGATTGATGATGTGAGAACGGAGAGAGGAAGTGATGTCATTATCATGTTGGTGGGAAACAAGACAGACCTTGCAGACAAAAGGTAATCTGTTCTTCCCTCCTCCTGCTTCTGTGCAAGTCAGCTCTCTCTATTGAGAGCATGCTAATGAAGTCATTGATCGCTGCTGCTGGCCTGTCAATACCGAGTGCCTCAGTCCTTCCTGAGGCAGCAATAGGTCAGAGCAAGTTATCTCTGCCCTTTCTGGATGTCAAAGCTGTGATTTCTTTACCTGCTAGATGCCCTCTCACATTATTTGAATATATCAATTATATATTCCTTAATAGATCAAGCTGATAAGTAAATGAATGTGTAATATTTCTTCTGAAAGTAAAGTATGCACTGTCTTTCTCCCCGCATCTTTTTAACTCCTTTATCTACCACAGGCAAGTATCTATTGAAGAGGGTGAGCGGAAAGCCAAAGAACTAAATGTAATGTTTATTGAGACTAGTGCGAAAGCAGGCTACAACGTAAAGCAGGTAAGAGTGTGTGTGAGTCGTGCTCTGTAGTCCTGCTGCAGACGCTGCCGCCTGGGCTCCACGTCCAAAGGTCATCCACCAAATTCAGAGGTCAGATGCCAATAAAAGATATTTAAGATTAGTCCAAGATTCACTTCTAAAAGAGGCATTTAAAATGTCCCAGCACCTTAGATTCATTGTTCTTGTTCCGTCCAATCACAAAACCTCTCCCTGTTGTGGAAATCAGCTGACGCTCTGAACGGCCTGAAGGTCAACTGGTCAACTTTTGGTCTTGAGCAAAGGTGGCAGCAACAGCAGGAAGGGGCACGGCTTGTTCTTCCACTTCGACATAATTACAGTCTGTATTTTTTTCCCCCCCTTTGTCTTCTTGTAAATGTCTGTGGTGGTATGTGCGTGTTCCCCTGGATGTTTGTGTGTTGTGCGCGCTGACTCGTGGCTCATCGCAGACAGATAACCACAGAGGAGGGAGAACAGAGAGCGAAAGACATGAATGTTCTGTTTATTGAGACAAGTGCAAAGACAGGCTACAATGTCAAACAGGTAGAGCGTGTGCACCTTTTGTGTGTGTGTTCATAATGCTCATGCTCTCTTCTGATTGGCTTCTATTTCACACACGCATGCGTGCATAAAGATGTGCTTTGAACAATGGCTTCCTCTGGTCATAAATGAGGTGTGTTGATTTGTTTTTCAAGCTCTCTCCCACCTGCTATAAGTAATGATTTGTACTGGCCAACATTTGTTCTTAAAGCTCTAGAGGTGGGTCGGAGTTTGCAAACAAATACTTCTACACTCTACTGATTAGCACAGTAACTGATTTTGTTGCTGTTAAATCTGCATGTAATCAAGTCTAGTTTCTACGTGATGCTTGTAACTTGCTTGTTTAATGGCGGGTGAGACATGTTGAGCATCATCGTACACACAACACTGTTTCTTTTAAATTCATGTGAATTCATCAGTCACTTTAATTCTCCAAGCTCCATCAATGGAAGGTCTCAGTAAGGCACAATTACATCCTCTTTTCAAGCCAAATTACCTTGCATTAGCTCAAACACATGCTGCTAAATCCGAATCAAATTAGGAAAAGCTCTGTTGGGCCTCTTCCTCTGTGCGAGCTTCAAGTGGACCTTATGCCAGATCATGTAATGGGTCTATGCAAGGCACGCTGGCTTGACGTAATCTTGTTTTTTGTTTTTTTGTCATGCTTTGTGAGTATATTTCCTTGTCTGACAGAACACATCTGGTTTTCTTTCCCTCCAGCTTTTCCGTCGTGTGGCAGCCGCCCTCCCTGGCATGGACACTACGCAGGACAAGAGTAGAGAGGACAGTATCCTTTTTGTGTACATGTCAGTGTGTGACATGACAGGAAAGAGTCCGGAGGTCTCCTCGCTCTCTTCTGTTGTGTCATACGGATAGTCACCTGCCAGGAGGAAAGTCTAGTGTAGCACTGTGACAGCTCGCTATTGTTGTTTAACCCACGTGTCCTTTCAGATTTATGTTACCAGTTAAGCAAACCTAAAGAGGCCTTTTTCACAAGAAAAAATGTTCACATATAACAATAAGAAAGGTGCAAATATTAAAGTTAATGATGGCTGAATTCCATTTAGCTGCTTCAGTTTCAGGGTCCTGGTATTGTGCATGCTGACTCACTGTCACAGCTTTTAGAATACTTTGTTTAGGAAAAGTTCCTGTTTGGTTCTTCTTTGGTTTTTTTGCTAAATTGGAAAAAAGGTTTTTATATAAAAACATGTTGGCATTTCCATAACTTAAGTGTCAAAAAAGTATTTTTGTGTATTATTGGTACAAAAACTATGGTATCTGGTACTAATATCAAAAATTTTCAAACAATACTCAAACTAACGATGGTGTTCACAGCAATCAATCAATAGTCAAGCTAGCAGTCACTGATATTAAAACAAATCTACATTATTATCACAGTTCTGATAAAAGTCTGTTAAATAGTGTGGCCTAAAAGTTGTAAATCACTGTGTATATCCACAAGAAAAAGCAAGATTTTCTGTGGTAAGTTAAAAATTTAAGGTTTACTATTTTTACAGCTTGTACAAATAACTCCGTGTGGCTTTAAATATCACATGAAAGATGAGCTCACAAGGGCTGTTTACAAGTATATTAAAAAGGAGCATTAAATTCACATTGACATTATCATTTAATGCTGAACTATGTCACATCTCAAAGCAGACAACAAATGTGAGCAAATTTTTCTACGGGTTTTATGTCTAATAACTTGTATTTACAGAAGAGTTGTCTAGTTTTGTTGATTTTCATGGTTCTAACAACCTCTTGTGTATTTCAGTTATATTTTTCCTGTTCTGTGATGTTCCTTAACTCCTCCACCCTTCAGTGATTGACATTAAACTGGAGAAGCCACCAGAGCAACCTGTCAGTGAAGGAGGCTGTGCCTGCTAATGCTGGCCTGTGTCACTAAATAATTTCTCTTACTGGCTTTTTCTCAACCCCAGTCGTTTTTCTGTATCCGTACCCTCACTACACCCGCCTCTTTCAGCAGCCTGAAAGAGAACACTACATCCGTTATCTTCGCCATTGTGGAAACCTGCTCTCTCATCGGGTTGCTCTGAAAGTCATAAATCATTTAAATTGAATATTTGTACTGTAAAACACGTACATTGAAACAGTATTCAGAGCTGGAAGCTCAGTTCATCTTTACTGAGCTCCTCCTCCATAGTTTGCATCTAAAGATGACTTTTTGAACCAAACTGAAAGAAAGAAATGTGTGTGTAAGACATCAAGTCAAAGTATGTGTTAAAGAGTGAGAATATTCTTTATAAAGTTATATATTGCTTTAAGCCTAACAAGCGCAATGTGGATGTTTTTGTGCATTTGTCAGTTAACAAAATGTGTGCAGTTGAAATTGATTGGCAAGGATTCATTAATGAATTATGTTAACAAACTTTTATTTTTATTTTTTTTTTAACGGTCTGGAATGATATGTGGGGAAAGGCTGCAAAGTTGTGTTGAAGTAAACTAATAAATTTGGGAGATGTCAGTGTTGACACTCGTACTGTAAACCCACAATTGAGCAGAAGTTGGAAGTGGCAGCCATGTCAGATCCATACCAGCAAACTACACCGTTCTCCCAACATATACCAGCATGATGTCCGCCACATGGTCTCAGAACCAGCACAAACACATGACACGTACTACAAGGGCAACACTACACCACCCACATACCGTCCTTCCTCTCTTCCCACACTTGTCCCTTGAGATGGGTTATTTTTACTTTGGCTTCCGTTTTCTATTACCTTTTTATTTGGATAGATTTTTTTTTCTTTTCTTTTTCTCAAGAGTACAACATAGATTAAAACTATTTCTTTAATGATAGTGTTTGAGGAGGATTTTCTCATATATTAAGATTCAGAATCATAAAAACCAACCATAAACATTAGAGATGGAGATACAGTATATGCCTTTTGGAGTTATATTGTAGAGGGCTTCCTTGGCTTTGGGTCTATCTAGTTAAGTTTGGTATGACGTTTTATGAACACACGTTTTCTTTTGCTTGTTTTTATTTTTTGGCATTGATCATTTGTTAGTGATTATTCTACATGTGTATTTAATCCACAATGACTTGTAATATTTATTTCTATTGGATTCATATTTCTTTTTTTATGGCTGTTAATATCTTAACTTTTTGGTATGATTCCTGAATCGCTAAATAAAATATGCATCCATCTAGACCATCTTTAACAGAATCGGTGGGGAGCGTGTGCTGTTCCCTCTGCCACCTCTAAATGATAATTTGATCATACTGATTATACCGTGCAATTTTTTTTGTTTTGTGTGAAATTATGAAAGAGAGTCTGATTTGTATGGCATAGTAGTCCTTAACGTTTCTGTCTGGAATGGTTTTAAATGAGAAAATAAAATAGAATACACTTGTCACTGCTGCAGGAGTTCATCTGTGTCTTATTTATAGCTTTAACAGTAGTTTATCAATGTTAATTGTACATCAAAGATTTGCAAAAGTATTGCATAGTTGTTGATCTGTTTCTGTCAAGTCTTCTGTTAAGTCAGTCAGTGGAAACCATGTGTGAAGCACAGGATCAGATCTACACCACCAGTGACTGTACCATGAAGAGGAAGGCCATTCCAGCCATTAGCCATGCCTGATGGTCTGCTATGGTCTGTTGTGGCACAAGTCTTCATGGGAACTTATTTTATTAAGGGAGACATTACTGCAATCATAGCAACCTGTAGGCTAACGATTAGCAAGGCCAGATTGCAAGGTGGACAACTGCCCAGACTTTAAGGGCCTAAAAGTCCCAGGTTCACTGTGTCAGTAGTTGCATATAATTGATTAATTGTTAAATGTCTTTTAGAGGAGAACTGTTTCAAAACAGTAGTTCTTAGGCTGTTCTTATTGTAATTTATATTCTGCTTACATGGTGCATATTCCGAAATAAAAGGCTTTAAGAAAGGCTTTAAAACCTAAAGCCTGCAATAACAGTATTTTTCCCTGGGGCCCATCAGACAGGTTCATTGTAACTTACAATAGCCAGTAATATGACACCAATGAATTAGCTTTCTGTATTTTTGTCAAACATGAACGAAACAGCTAAGTATTTTCAGCTAAGTATTGTCAGGTTTTCTCTTTACCATTGAACGGTATGCGGTTTTTTCCTAGGATGGCGAAGTCATGACCCGACCCTACCCTGTCTTTGATTGGTTTACCCTGATATTCTTACCCTAATCCTAACCAATCATACTCCTCATGCCTAAACCTAACCAACCCAACCAACGAAGGTAACGAGTCCTAGCCAATCAGAGCAGAGTAGGGCGAGTCATGACTTTGCCATCCTAGGGGGAAAAAAGGCGAACGGCACTGTTGCAAATCCCGCGAGAGTCTCCTAAACAGCCGTTTCCCTGGAAACCAAGTTAAACAACTGCTGCTGGAGCGGACTGAAACACTGAACTGTCTTTTGATTTTTAAATCTGACGCATTTCATCCTAAAATGGGCAGCGATTACTACGAGACGCTAGAAGTAAACAAAAATGCAACAGACGCAGATATCAAAAAGGCGTAAGTCTTGTTAAGTCATTTGATAGAAACATGCAGCCACGCAGAGGCAGTTTTACCAGACGTTTTGTGTTTATAATTATCACAGTTTTCCTCTTCTATCGTCCTAGATATCGACGTCTTGCACTGAAGTTTCACCCGAGCAGCAACAGAGAAGCTGGAGCCACCGAGAAATTCAGTCAGCTGGGTGAAGCCTACGATGTCCTGAGCGACCGTGAGTTGAATAGGACAGTAGAAGTTTGTTTGAATGCTGGATCACATTATTGGTGCAACCCATAACATATGTAAATGAAATGTATCATTCCATAAGTATATCCACCTAAAATACCATTATTTTACCAATAGCAGTCTTTTTTTTTTGTACATTTTTTTACCAGAAATGTGCAAAGTAATGTTTGCCCCAATGTTTGTATCCTTTGTGTGTTTTGTCCTGATATGATTTGTGCTATATGCCAATGCAAAAATATAAATATCTATTACATATCAACTGAATCATCAATAAGGATTTCTGAATCTCAAAACAAATAGTTTCTTGCATCTTATTTCCTAAGGACAATAATCACAGCAACTTTTACCCAATCATATTTACAGTATGTCTGAGTGTGTATCTATAACATTTATCTATTTTCTTTGTGACAGCTCGCAAAAAGGCAACCTATGACAAGTTTGGTGTGGAGGGTCTAAAAGGTGGTATCCCACCTGAGTTTGGCAGCGGCGGGGCCTGGTCATCTAAATATGTCTACCACGGTAATCCAGACAAAACATTCAGGCAGTTTTTCGGAGGCGACAACCCATTTGCAGGTAAGAGAAACAAAGACTAATATACTTCTTTCAGATTTCATATGATTTACACTGATATTAATTTGTTTTTTTACAGACTTCTATACAAATGATGCACCAGTCCAGTTCGGTGGCCTGCAACCAGGAGTGGTGAAGGTCCAGGATTCCCCAATAGAGAGAGATCTTCATTTGTCCCTGGATGATCTCTTCCATGGATGCACAAAAAAAATTAAGATCTCTCGTAGGGTAAGAGCTACTGTGTTAAGTAAGTATCTTTTCTCATCCCACAGCCTTTGAGTGGTCAAATCATTCATACTTCAAATTACTTTACATTAAAAAAAACAGTTAGATTTGACTAATCAACAATCAATCACAACAAGGCCTAAAGAAACACACTGAAAAAAATATGTGTATTTATTTTTGCCTTATTTGTTTAATAGGTTATGAATGAGGATGGATTCACATCCAGTATAAGAGACAAGATATTGTCTATAGATGTAAAACCTGGATGGAAAGAAGGCACAAGAATCATTTTCTCCAAAGAGGGAGATCAGGTGAGAGAGTTATACAACCATTGTCCATTGTCAAGAATTATGAATCATAAGGGAATAATTAATTTTCTTTATGCTAAAAGTTCATCTTTTTTCAGCAAGTCAGCGTTTAAATGCATTATTTTGTATTAGATTTTTCATTTTCACTCCTTGTGTCATATTCTGATAATATATTATGAATGTGAAGTGTTTGAGATTTTACAAACATAACTGCAGACATGCTTATGCTCCTGACTACAGATAGCCTGGATAATTTTTAATCAAATACAATTAATAGAAAATAGGAATAGCTAAGTAAATATTTGGAAATTTTCCAATTTAATTTAATTATTCAGTTTTTGAGCATCATACTGGATCTGCTTCATTGCCACCACTAGATGGCCTCAGCAGATCTCTCTCAAAGTAGATCTCTTTCAAGCTGCTCACAACTCTACTATATATGAAAAATGAACACTCAGTTACTGTTCTTGGTCTAGAAATGCATATAACTAAAGCTGATGTACAGTCTGCGTATATTTTCTATAATGAAAAACCTACAGGGCACATACATTTTATTTATCTAACTTGAGTCTTTAAAATGATCAACCTTTTACCAAAATACCAATATTTTACCAATAAGCCATTTTTAGGGAAAGAGCCTGACCACCTGGTAATCATATTGCTACATTTCACCTTTTAGGGACCAAACAGTATCCCTGCAGATATTGTGTTCATAGTGCGACAGAAGAGTCATCATCTGTTCGTAAGACAACACAATGACCTGATCTACAAGACCCAGATCTCTCTGGAAATGGTGAGTCATGTTGAGAGCCAGAATAATGGGTTTAATTATTAGTCACACATAGAAACCGATTGGGTTCAAGTACAATAAAGACTCAAGCAGCGTGTTGATGCCCTTTCCCACAGGCCTTGATTGGGTTCTCTGTGGATGTGGAGACACTAGATGGCAGGCTACTCAATATTCCCATCAATGACATTGTGCAGTAAGTGTTTCCTTATACTGGGGACAAAATAACATTTATGTAAAATACTGTTTATTTGACATTAATCACAGATATTCTGATTTAAACATTCATATCAGAACAGAGAAAGATGATCATGAGGAATTCAAGCACTTTACATAAACTGTACACTTACACAAGAGTATTTCTAGAGGGAAAATAAGGATAATATGTTTTGGGTTTGTGCATCATCTTCATCAATTAACCTTTTCCTGTCTCTGATTTGTTTCTTATAACCCATCAGCCCTGCATACAAAAAAGTGGTGACTGGAGAGGGAATGCCGCTGTCCCAGGATCCTTCACAGAGAGGAAACCTCATCATCACTTTTGACATCCAGTTTCCTGAGAAGCTCTCCGCTGAGAGGAAGTATCTGATCAAACAAGCTCTAGCGTTTAAAGATTGATCACATTTTTAATAAATGTGTTGCCGTCATAGGACTATGAAGACAAATGTGGTTACATTTCTGTCATTATCGGTGTAAACACAATTTATATAACTTTGACACTATTTGTTGAAATATACACTATGAGGCAACCAGAAGTAAAGACACTTGTAAACAAGACAACTGTGGTACAACATCAGCCCTCTGTCAGATGATAATGATTACAGGATAGTTGTGCGGTTGTGATTCGCCACCATCATGGCCCGTTTCAGCTGCTCGTATGTCACAAACATCACCACATTCCAGGAGCCCAGACGTAAGAACGACGGCATGAACCTGAAGAGCACAAACACAGAAAAACAGCACGATTTTTTGCAATCCATTCAAAATAACAGCGGTCATTTTGTTTACACACATTAGCTCTCCTTCCCCTCCTCTATAAATATTTCATTTATAACCTCATTAAATGTCTCAGTTAATGCTTACCCCTTATAAAAGGCAAATGGTCCCTCTTTGGTCATCATGGCAACAGCACAGTTGAGGACGCTGCTGTACTGGCCGAGGGCCGAGTTCATGTATCTTGTCTTGACCACGTCGACTGGAGAGGCAATCACTGTTGTGCATAACCCTGCACCGAAGGCTGATACAAAGTGGCAGGGCAGATTGTCTGTGGAGTAAAGGCGTTTGAGTTACTGCTCCAAAGTGAGAGACAGTGTAGCTATATATCAAGCCTCTGGATCTTGTTGTACTGAAGCCGTTGTTTTACCTGTCAGGGGAGTGGACTTAAGAAGTGTATCCTTGATGAAGTCATATGTCACCAGTTCAGTGCAGTTAACAATTGCATTACGTGCAATGTTTGGACCTGTACCTGCATGACAGTGATATAAGTACATAAACATATTTACTATAAGAAATTAAAAGGATATGCTTCAAGAGATGCATATTCTTGTTAAACTCAAACTACCTCTCCACAGGCCATGAATGCCCTCTTCCTTAGCAATGGTCTTGTAAGCCTCAATGGTGCTACAATAGCGTCTGGCGCACCCAGGAGACCTCGCCTGGGCCTGGAAGCGGACTTTCACCACATCTGTAGGCTGAGCAAAAGCAACCGCCATGGCACCAGTGGTACATCCAGCAAGCAGCCGACTGCCGATACCTACATCTGAACAAAAGAGGAGAAAGATGTCAGACCTCATAGGTGCAGCTAGATAAACAACTAGATAAACAATTAGGATACATTCATAGAGACTCACGATCAGAGCCTTTGGTGTAGAACTGTTTTACAGAGTCGTAGAGACCGATGCGGACAGAGGCAAAGCTCATCTGCCTCTGGAGTCCTGCCACCAGTCCACTGTAAAGGCTCCTGGGCCCTTCTGTACGCACCATGGTGGTGATGGTGCCAAACACTCCACGATATTTCACTGTAGACCCTCTGTCTGCAGCTGCAGAGCCCACAGCCTCCCCTTGGATCTGTGTGGGTTAAAATAATGTAATGGAGATCAGTTAAGGATAAGAAAGTGATACATAACATGTTTTAAAGATACACGTTTGTTTAATGAATATGAAATGTATGTTATGAATATTTCACATGCAGTATATTTGAATATGTGCACATACAGTATCAGAAGTTGTTGATGGGAAATCATTTTTAATATCTGAATCTGCAAAGAGCTTGGATACCTGCAGCCGCACTTTGGCTGTGTCCAGAGGAAAAGTGAGCAGGTCAGCAAAGCATGCTGCAGTTCCTGCTCCTACAAACTTCACAGCTGCTGATGGAGGCACATCTGCAGGTCCAAATCCAACCATTTTCCAGAATTATTTTAAGTAATATAAAAACTGAAGAGTGTAGCCTATTAACAGGACAAGAAGCTCCTCAAAAATCTGAAAAAGATAGACCCCAAAACACATTCCATAAAATTTATGTAATGTGAAATGGCATCTCTGCAAAGTCAGCACACAAGAATCATAACCTGCAAGGCAGGAGAACATAGTTTATTCTATGGATCTGCTTTTTTTTTTACTTGATCCTAACTAGTGATGTTAGAGATGCTAAATGAAAGGCAGCTGTTCAGTACATTCTGTGCAGACAGGGAAGGGCTGCCAGACCTCACAGTCACATGAATGAAAAAAATCTGAACATTGATTATTCATTCTCACCTTTATTGGAGGAGTTTAGGACCAAAAACATTCAAGATCAGGATTCTCTAAAGGCGTCCCTCTGGCTGAATATTGTCCCGGCTGTAAATTGGTTTCCTTTTTTTTCCATAGAAAATGTTTCAAAAATGAGCCTTAAAATCATGCTCCAAATCCTGAAAAAGAGAGAAATACTGTCAAAAACAACACTACAGTCGAACAGTATCGACAATAATAAAAACATCCAAAGAAACGTAATTACAAAGAGTTTGGTTGAACCGTGATTTGATGTGTAGAAGTTGAGATGCCTGGTAAAATGCTTCTGGAAGTGACAATACCCAAATGAACCAGTGAGAGGAAAGGATACAGTAGTGTGTGGAAGAGCAGCCTCTTTAAATACTGCCATGACGTTGTTACATCATGGCATGGCATGTGTTGCTAGTGGGGCCCCACCTCCACTATATCTATAAGGGTTGTCAACTGGTCTGATGGGCAGAACATTATAAACCTGCTTGTGTGTTTGCAATTTTTTAATGAAGAAATTGTAGAACATGATGTGTTATCTTGACTTAGTAATCAAGCCCCCTCCCGCTTTTGTCCTCAAGATTTACAACAATGTCAGAACAGACATAAAAAACAGCATTGTCATAGAATATACTGTCTACTGAGAGTGGACTAAATGTTCCATTACAAAACTATATTATCTAGTTTGCTGAAACTCTACTTATCTTCCTATATGGTACAGATAGCACAGACTTGAGCAAATGCTGAGTCATGCTGAAAATACAAGAACACCGTACACCCCACGTGAAATTAGATCCGTATGTTCAGACCCATTAACATCCCCCTGCTGGTTTTTGTTCAAAACGATGTGTTCTCACAACATGTTGTTCCTGTGCTCATTGATGGGGTGCTAGTTTGAAAATTACTGTTAATGAAGTCTCTGTACAGCTAACAAAAACAGATAAGTTTTCGGGATAAATTCACAAACAGTATTATATATATATATATCTGAACAGTAGTGTGTTTCCTTGATGGGGTTCTGTAAAGCAATTATTAGTTAAAGGATGGTGTATTTGTTGAGTCATATATACATAGAATATCAAAACATGGAATGTAAGCTGCAAAGTTATGAGTGAGCTCTTGGGTACATGTTGGCCTACATGCAGTATCTGTATGATGGCCTGTGTAATCCCTGTGTCACGGTTTATCTGACTGACCCAAGTGTGAAACTGCAGCATCAGGAGCAAGTGATTCTGGAAATATTCCAGGCCTGGGGAAGGCCTTCTAAACAAAACTATATTTATTCAGAGGCCCAATGCAAGAGGAGAACTCTACTGTCTTTCAGTCAGAAGCTCATTTCACAGCTCTGCTGGCCACTGTTCGCTGAGGTGTTTGGATGTGTGGGATTTTTGCTTGACAAATGCACATTTTACAATCATAACTTGCTGTCCACTGTATTTCCAAAATCAAAAGGTCAGAAAAATTATATTTTTCAAAAAATATGAATATGAAATATGGATAGAAAGCGTTTACTCGTTGGGGACAAATATATATACACAGTTAATTTCTGCCAAGTAAACTTAATACTACACCTTATAAAAAACTACTCTCCAGAGACTGAAAATTTTCATTTCTAAACAAACAACAGTAGCCATTGCCCTCAGGACGAAGCACTCATATCAGGCTGAGGATACACACACATAACACTGAGATGAGATTTGTTGACAATAACAAAAATGTAATCGCCAGACTTATCCTTTAAACACTGAACATGTCCCAACAACCAAGGTGTTCAACTTGCTGTAAACAGCTAATTTATTGCTCCACTTCAGTAACTCTCTGATCTTTTGATTCTTTTCAGTCACACTATATAAACTGTAGGTTGGTTGATGTAACATGTTCTATCAAAGGTACAGCAAGATTCAATAATGGACAAATATAAAGAATTGTTGCAGTCATTCATTTTGGCATTTATTTATCATTATGTACAGCATATTTACAACTTATCGACCAGCAATAAATCATACTATTTACATACACAGACACATGTTATCCTATAAACTTCTGGCCATATGCACCACAAACACTGGTAAACTAAATTGCAAATTGTAAACAGTCTACAATAAAATGGTCACTATTTAAGCCTGTGTTGCCAGACTCAATCTGTCCACTGCTTTCATGGAAACATACCCTAAATAACAAATAACATTATGCTATCACATTATCCATACAGTCCAGTTCAGTCTTGTAAACATGAACATCCATCTTCAAAGCTCAGAGCCAGCTGATCAAGATTTTTGATATACATATGTGAATAAGCAATAAAGCATGACTTTCTGGAATTACCCTTTCACCTCCATTTCACATCCATCATTTAAGCCTGAAGGAGCATTTCTTTATAGAAGTGCACAACATTAGAGAGTTTAAAATGCCCCTTTACACTTGAATACTCCTGCCAGCATTGTAACAATACCAACAGAGTCAATGTACATTTAGGAATCAGTAGACAAACTCCCGTCACGATGAAGAGTCTTTGTAAATAACATGTGAGCTCTCTCCACCTCTGAGCTGCTACACTGATAGTGTGACCAAAGGCCTCTCAAACCTTTTGAAGCTCTCCTTTGGGCCTCCACTTGCGGGTGTCATATTCCAACCTATAAAAGCATGGGTCATCACTGGTCATCACTGCACCATAGTGAAGGCTATTTTCTTGTGTCTGTGCATTTCTGTCTGAAAAGCTGCGGTCAAAACGGCGACTCCCAGTACTGTGTTGCCCTGGTCATACCCCGTTTGATTTGTTCGTATGTCACAAACATCACAATGTTCCAGGAGCCCAGTCGCAGGAATGAGGGCATGAACCTAAAGCAGAAAAATGATATAAAAGTAAAGAAGGGTCCCAAACAAGTTATTTTATTTGGTATTTGTTTGGTTCACTGTCATGTGGCTAACAAGACATGTGTTTACCCTTTATAGAAGGCTGTGGGTCCTTCATGCCTCAGCATGTTGAGTGCACAGTTGATAGCGCTGTTGTACTGGCCAGAATGTGAATTCATGTACCGTGTTTTGACTACATCCACAGGGGAAGCCACAATTGTTGTACAGAAGCCTGCACCAAAGGCAGCAGTGAAGTGGCACGGCAGGTTGTCTGGAGGGGAACAGAAGCAACGTCACATCCTTCTACAATAATTCATATTTTGGAATCTCTGCAATTATTTGTTTGCTTTTACACCTCACCTGTCATTATGTCATACTTCAAGATGACTTCTTTGATCAAGTCATAGGTCACCAGCTCTGCACAGTTTACAATGGCATTACGGGTGATGTTGGGCATGCAACCTGGAAGAAAAGCAACAAGGGGAGAGGATGGTTACTTCAAAACCGGGGGAGGGATTTTTTATGATAAGTGATAAAATGTATGTAAATATTTGAAGTAAAAATGGCAAGCACCTTTCCAAAGGCCCCGTACCCCTTCATCTCGGGCAATTGTCTTGTAGGCATCCAAGGTGCCGTTGTATCTCCTCACACCATCAGCCAGTCGTACCTGGGCTTGGAAACGTACCTTCACCACATCTGTTGGTTGTGCAAAAGCCACAGCCATGGCTCCAGTTGTACAACCCGCCATGAGCCGAGTAACAATCCCAGCACCTGTGCAACATGTATATTTGTCACAATGACGAAGTTGGAGGGAAACCACGTTGTTCATGTACGACAATGAGGTTATGCAACTCACTATCAGTGCCTCGAGTGTAGAATTGCTTCATAGAGTCATAAAGTCCAATTCGGACAGAGGCAAAGCTCATCTGTCTCTGGAGTCCTGCCACCAGTCCATTGTAAAGACTCCGGGGCCCCTCTGTGCGCACCATAGTGGCAATGGTGCCAAACACTCCACGATACTTCTTTGCACTCGCCCCTTTCTCAGCCTCTCCCTGAATCTGGGCAACAAGATGATATTCAAAGATTCTTAGCAGCAGGTTAAAAAAAGGCTCAAGACTAAAATCGGATTTGAAAGATAAAATGTGCCAAGTCTTCTAAAACAATGCGCATCTAACCTGTAGTCTAACTTTGGCAGTGTCCAGTGGAAAAGTGACGAGGTCAGCAATGCAAGCTGCGGTGCCCGCTCCGAAGAACTTAACTGCTGCGGAGGGCACCAAGTCTTTGGGTTTCATGCCAGCCATTGCTACACCTGAGCTGATGACACAAATGGAAAAGTCTGCACTTAATGCTCTTTGCCCGGGACTGCTGTGCACCATATATAGCACCACACACACCAAAGAAGACCATTACTCAACTCAACAAGACAAACACTCAAAATATAACTTCAAATTTTATTTTTCCATGATGACACTTAAGCATTTTTGTTTGAACTGATTATAACATCCAACTGTGGTCAAACCTAAGTGTATAAGTAGTGTTGAGTGTACTAGATGTATTAATAACATTTGTGGTGCTCATACTGAACATTCAGCATACCTGCAAGAGAGGATTTAAAAAGAGCTTCAAGTTTTCTCGGGAAGCAAACTATTCTTTGTAAGTGGTTCTGCTGTGGGAATGTCTTGGGCCATAAACTGTGTTCGAAGTGAGCCAGCCAGCACAACACCTCTCCCTGAAAAAAAAAAGCATTTATCATTTACTTGTGATCCAAAAAGAATCTGTATTATAGGTTTCATGTATTTCATAGTGGTTTTATTTGTATAATGGCTGACTGATATATTATGCTTGAATGAAAAGGTACAAGAAACAATCATCAAAACATTTTAAATATTTTAAACATTTAGATATTTATTGTTAATATTTTAATCAACTACTTCAATATAAAATAACATAGTTTGAGTCTAAAACACATGAAAAAACACACTTTTGTTTTGATGTAAAAGTTTACCTAAATGTTCTCCAGGAAAGTTATAATCCAGGACAGTGAAGAGTATTTACAATCCTTTAAGTCATCCCGTTAGTGTCCTCGTCTCATGCTGTGTGCTCACTGCGCTACTGTTGAAGAGGCTCCTAAATTTATAGGCACCTTTTGCACATGACTACAGTGTAGGCTGACAAGTTTTACACACCTGTCATGTGAACCTCATCATGTTTACCAGAGTCTGTGAGACACAGACTGATATTTGAGCCCTTGTTGATGTGCGCCTATCAGTGTCCTTATGGCAGCCTGGTGTGCACTCATGTAAACATTTTGAATATTTTCTTGTCATTTTAAAGTTATTTTAACTTACACTTATTTGCTCAGATTATCATAAATATATTTATGTCAAGGTTAAATCTTAACGTTTTGAGTTTACATAAAAATTCATATTTAACCGGCTCATATTTCTACACTGACTTCCAGGAGCATGCCTCATGTTTCTAGTGGTTGATACTGTGTCCACAGCCAATCAGAGTGAGAGGCCTGTCTGGATTCCACGGGTGTTTTCATGGGGCATTGGCTGTGGTGAATAACATTTGCTCTATATCCGTTTTTCAATGTTAGCGCCCCACAACAAAATGCAAAACTAGTTCAGGAGTTTTAGGAATTCCCTCACACCCCTCCTCCCTGCAAGTAATAAAGTTTGAAATGTTCTGGGCCTAGGAACCGCCATGCTTTTCAGCCAATCCATACGATGAACAAAGGTGGGTGGATGCACATAGCATCTGTAAGCAATCAGTCAAGCCATTAGCATCTGTACAGGCAATCACCCAAAGAACCGGACACTGAATGGAAAGTGTTAAGAGAGAGGCGTCACTTTATTGGCAGAGTGTTGGAGTCTTGAGTGGACATGCCTCCATACATGTGACTTTCCACATCAGCTCCAGGTCATGGCCCCAGAAAACTTACGTCACGTCACGCGGTTGACTCTGCAAAATGTTCTCTCTAAATATCAACTATTTCACCTGCTGATACATGTGCCAAGATGTTACGTTCCAAAAACTGTACTTCTTATCCTTTACTTAACGTTCGCCTCCAGTTTTTTTTTTTTGTTTTTGTTTGTTTGTTTTTTTACCGTAAATGGACTGCACTTAAATTGTGCCTTTCTAGTCTTCTGACCACTCAAAGCGCTTTCACACTACAAGCCACATTCACCCATTCACACATATATTCGTACCTTGATGGCAGGCTGCCATGCAAGTTGCCGTCCTGCACATCAGTAGGACTGTATACTGCTGTTTTATCTTTTTGTCTTTATACTGTACTGTGCATATCTTCAATAATGGATAGACTTATGACATGTTTCCAAAAACTCTTGAGGTTTGGCCTATGACACATTTCCACAATTTACAGTATTTCCAACAATGAAGTGGCCATTAATTGAATGTATATGTTGACTGAGAAGGTCGGCTGCTGGTTGTGATTTTGGCACATGTGAGGACTGCAGGTGTCCAAGAGTCCAGCACCTTGCCTACATATAGTGCAACTGTGCAACTTACTGAAAAAATGAATGAATAGTGTGCTTTTATTGGGATAAATAGACTATTCTAATTATTAAGCTTTGTTACTATTATTATTATTATTATTATTAGTAGTAGTAGTAGTAGTAGTAGTAGTAGTAGTAGTAGTAGTAGTTGTTGTTGTACTATGTTCTAAGAACTTATTTGCATGTAAATACTTTGGTGACAGACAAAGAAAAGTTGATTACTGTGGTCACAGTGCTCAGATGTTTGGGCAAAGTAATCAATTGTATATTATTACTGCCTTTAAAAGGTTGGATTCATGCATTTTCTTTTCTTTAATTTGCTTTTGGATGTGTTTCAAGGCAAAGATGGAAAATTGCTAAACCTTAAACCCATCAACCCCAAGAATGATACGTAAAAAAGGGGAGCTGCTTTCCCCACCTGCTTCCTTCACCCCTAGCTAAATAAGGTTCCTGTGTGAGCCTGCAGCCAGACCAGTAAACAACCTGCCGGTCTGGCTTCAACCAGTCAGCGGTGACCTCCCCTACATTGCCTGAAAATGAAACTGAGCAGGCACACTCCCGTCACCACTATGTTCTCCCGCACTTTGAATACCATGAACTCTGAATCAGTACTGTGAGACAGCTAATCTCCACTATAAATAAAGACCATTACACTATAAATAAGGTCAGCCGCTGCGTCACTTAAAGGTTAATAGAGCACTCAGGAATGTTTTTTCCGTTTACAGACCCATTCGTCTGTGAACTTTTGCCTTAGTTTTAGTTGAACTAAATATTAGGGAAGAGATGAAGGGAGAGAAACTGAAAAACCATGAATATTGATTAATTTCTCAATTTAAAATCAAGTTCATTTACCAAAACTGAGCCATTTGCACTTGACTCCAGCTATAGAGTAATTTATCTTTACAATTGTCAGAGCTTTTGGAATTCATTTTGACATGCAGTATTTCACAGCACACATGAAGAGAATATTTCACCAGGGCAGCAAATGGCCGCACATACCAGGAATGACTTAGCTGTTTGCTAATTGTCTACACTTAGCTTTGACTGGCACTGTTGTTCTCATAGCTTTGTTTTATGTTTCAGCTTTCTGCACACTGTGTCTGTGGCTCTCAGTACATTTTAATAACACAACATGTCAGTGTTAAATGTTTCAAGATATTTCTCTATATATGAAAATATTGCACTCTGCATATCAGGCTGATATACTGTACCTCTAGTCTGTCAGAACAGGAGGTTTAGGTGTATATTGTTTTCTGAAGACATAAATGTGCTTCTAACATTAAGCTACATAAAGAATCAAACAAACAAACAACAGTTAAACCTTTGAGTCAGTGCATAATACCCAAATATTTAAGAGTGGGTTTGGATCTGCATCATCATAAACATGTTATCTTAATAATCTTTTGCCTGAAAGGAAGGCCAACACTGTCATAGAATGAAGTCAACATAAAGATGGCAAAAAAGAGATATGAATGAAATATATTTTAAACATGAAGGTAGAGAAAAACTATTAATTTCAAAAAGAGCACAGGGAGCAAATATCCCATCAACCCTTAATTTGGGCAGACTGGTGACCAACATGGCTTAAGTTAGACAAAGTGCCTTAAAGCAACCGTCCATGAGGTGTTCTGCAGCCGACCAACAAAGGCACATGTTCCGCCTCATGAATGTGCTCCATGTAGTACAGGCCACATGTTGTACATGTGAATAGATGATGTCTGTGCTCTGTTGGCCTCAACTCCATCCATTAACTCTGGCTGCACAGAAAAGATGTGCGATTTCAGCTGAAGGTTTTACAATAGTCAATAAACCTTTGTCACAAGTAGTTATTTTTCCTAATGCATCTTGGTGGTATTTTTGGAAATTATTGTTAATTATTAAGGGAAGATTGTGTGTGACCAGTTATGTCTATTCACCTTCGCCTCTTCGTGTCCTCTCTTGTTCCTCTCACAATCAAATTAGCAAGTCTGCAATTATAGACAATCAGCTGTCATAACATCATTCTCTTTATGTAACTATCTTTGCAAGTCTCTCAAATGCCTCCAGTTGCATAACAATGACTCAGAATACTCGACCGAAACTGCAGCTTGAGTAAAGTTTACAGTCATTACAATCACATGCAGAACTTTTCTTCTTCTTCTTGTCCTTTTTATTATTCTTGTTTATTGTTATTATTACTATTGTTGGATATTTCTCAAGAAGTTATTAACAGCGAACACAATCTTCTACACTTCCCCAAATGCAACATGATAGTATGTTTCATTATACCCTCCCTGCCCTTTTTATTCACAGGATGAGTCATACTAACCATGATGAATGAATGTGTGAATTTAAATTCAGGTGTAAAATTGGTGATGCCCTTTTTAAGTAAATAGTTACATGGGTAAAGTGTGTATTGCTGCCACCTTGTGTTCAAGGGTTCATCACACATCTACATACAGTATTAATTTACTGTATGAAGAGTATTCACAGTACTTTGAAACTATGGCCTTGATGTACAATTAAATTTACATATCTTAAACATTTACTATGTTAAAGATTTGGAGTAAGAACCTGTAGAAAGCTTGAATTTTAGAGGACAGGGCAGCTGGGTGTCAGGTGAATTATTAACGTCATTAAGCAGATGTAATAATTTAGATCATTCCCATACGCAACTGAAATCTGATCAATATGGTACTGGGACATTATTACTGAAGCTAAAGGGCAATTACCCAGTTTTATTGTTATGTAGTAAAAAAGGGAATAATTCCTTAAAACTACTGTAAATTCAAACCACGATAACCTGAATATGACACATTTGTCTCTAATCAATAAACACATCTGTCTCAATCTTCAATGGGCTTCTCTTAACTTCTCTTAACTGATATTTGCTATGTTAAAGTTACATGATAACATTGTAAATCCGAGCAAAGTTACTAAATTAAAAATCAAAAAAAGAAGGAAAACAAAACAGAATTTGTAGATTGAAACATTTTGTTCAAAAACTTAAATCTACAGTGGGCATGTTTTATTTTTAATATATTTGCTTTGTTCATTTTAAAGGGCAAGTTTTCATAAGACTTTTAAGACTTTTGTGACTCCAAAATGACAAAATTTACAGATAGGTTACTTTGGAGAAAGGCCTTAAATCTAACATGACTCGCATGAAACATTTGAAAACCATTTGAAACCAGTGAGAGCAGACAAAAATAAGACAACACTTTTCTTATCCAGTTTCTTTCATTGGTCATTATTTTAAACTAGACCTACATAGTGTTTAAGAGTCATTTTAAACTTTTATTTGCCTACCAGGGGATGCCGAGTTGCATCTGAGGAGTCAAAAAATTATTAAATGGATAATAAAGAAAAAGCTGTATTTGTCTTACACAAAATAACTTTTGGGGGGAAATTACTTTCACCTAAAATAAAACAATCTGAGAAGGGAAAATATCGCTCTTTGGTTGAACTGCTGGCAACCAGTGTTATTATGGTTTTCATTGTTTTTTATTTTTATTTTGTTTTTAATTTTTGTTTTCAATCCAGTTTAGTTTCAGTTTCCAGAGAGGGTTTGCACATTTCAGTTTAGTGTTTTTATATTGCTTAAAAATGTTTAGTTTTAGTTTAGTTTTTATTAGTTTCAGCATTAGTTTTAGTTTTATTTAATATGGGGGTTATTTGTCA
The DNA here is from genome assembly GCF_914725855.1 of Thunnus albacares. Classification (NCBI taxonomy): domain Eukaryota; kingdom Metazoa; phylum Chordata; class Actinopteri; order Scombriformes; family Scombridae; genus Thunnus; species Thunnus albacares. The sequence continues at coordinate 10,226,511 of NC_058118.1, read as the reverse complement.
GGGGCAAGATTTAAGAAGTTCAGAGTAGGTATTACAATACAAACACAACACTTTGTGACTCAATAAACATATACACCAGTGCTTCCTCATGCTTGTTGGATTGACAAATGTTTGTTTTTTCTGAAGTCAGTTTTTATTTTTCATTTCAATAAACTGAAATGTTTTTCCACACCTAGTTTAGATTTAACTATAATAACCTTGCTGGTTACCTATGTTCACATACGTGATGAGGGGTCACAAGGTGGAAAAATGGGTCATGTTTTTTACAGACAGTAGAGGGCGGTAGTGTTTTAACCTACCAGGAAACAAAATCAGAGAAGAAGAAGAAGGCCGACCCAAAATAATCACAGCAGCCGCAGAAGAAGAGCGATTAGCCTTTTATTAGCCTTTAGCTTGTCAGATAAACGTAGTAACGGAGCAGAGGAAATTCATCCAATGTCTGGCTAGCGTCGGTGCTGGTGTCGGAGAAAAATCTTATGCTGCGAAAGAGAAGGACAGTTCCTGACAGAGACCGACCCCGACTGTCGACAACATGGAGAAACGGCTGCATTTAAACCTGCTAGCTTCCAGACCTCCTATGGCAGGTGGTTTTCAGTCCAGCTCCAAAATGAAAATGGGGTGAGTTTAGCCTGCTCAGTCTTAATAGCATGTTGTTTTGGCTTGATAACGTGATATTTAATCACATCTGCAGTCACATTAGCTGCTCTCTGATTCGTCTGCGCCATCAACACAGCTGCTATGATGCTAACCTGAACAAACATCACATTTATGACAGGCAGCTAATGACAGAACAGCTGAACTGATAGCCTTAGCTACTGCTGCTACCATCAGTGGTGAATAAAACGCCATATAAACATTAATATGAGTATTTACATTAGCTGGCAGCTCTGCCATTCAGGTACACTGATCCTATCCATCATTAGCTAAGATAAGCTAATATTTTTCACTGTGGATAAAGAAAATTCGTCACTCTAAAGCAGTTTCTTAAGATGGTGATGTCAGTGAGGTTTTGGCCCATTTTCTTGTTAATATCAACTTATACAACCTGTGTAGTGAAGGTCAAGACTTGTTTCTGGCTTGTTTACATCACCATGATACAGGGATTTTTAGCAGAGATGCACATTCATGTTGACACTGCATGTGCTGACTCAGGTTTTAACAAACAAACACTTCATTTATTCAGTATTAAGAGCTGTGTTTGTAGGTTAGCAATTTAAACACTTTTATGTTTGGTCATTTTGGTATGATCTCAAAAGATGACCTCAGTAAAGGTAAGATGGACTTTAGACATATCATTTAATCTCAATGGGCCATTAAGGGTTTTGGTGTGGCAGCATTTGATCATGTATAGTTATCAGGGAGTAGTCACCCTCATTAAACACACACCTAATATCTATGTCTTGCTCCTGAACGTTAATGCTTCTGCGTATTTTAATAATCCTGTTTCCCTTTTAGACAATAACAGCCACAGCTTTGTTTACACTGTGCTTATCTTTCATTTTATACAGACCTGGACGGAAGAGAGATTTCACACCGCTGCCCTGGAGTCATTACTTTGAAACCATGGAGGATGTTGAGGTGGAAAATGAAAATGGCAAAGATATATCCTTGCAGATTGCTGCTTCTGTTTGTCTGCAGGAAATTCAACATGAGTGATTTATACTACAAATCCAGTTACAAATAGTTGCACATTTTCACATTATTAGGTGCATTAAGTAATGTTCAGTGTATGTCATGTATGCACTGGCATGTATTTCCTTGACTTCCTTGAACATTTTCAGACTTTACTGCAGTGGCTCCCATGGTCCTGTGCTGCTCCTGCTCCACGGAGGAGGCCACTCTGCTCTGTCCTGGGCGGTGTTCACTGTGAGCATGATTACACAAACTCTGTGGCCTCTTAAGTCTGAAAACCATGTGTTGAAATACCAGCAACACAACATATAATATTTTTGAAACTGTTCGTTTTTCTTCCATGTTTGTGTCTTTACAGGCCGTCATATACAGCAGGATCAACTGCAGGGTGGTGGCAATGGACCTTCGAGCTCATGGTAAATGGTATAGGTAGTCACAGGACACAAAATTAGTTACTAGACATGTTTAATACATAGTTGAGGAAAATTTAGGAGTTTGTCTGAGTCCATCTCAGGACACCTTGATAACACCTGTTCTAATATGCAGGAAAATTGAGGTCTTGAATGATATTTGTCAGTTCAGTTAGGTAGTAATAGCAATCCTCTTTGAATAACGATGAGTGATTTAACAATCTTCTAGGTCACCTACTGTCCTATCCTATCCTATCCTATCCTATCCTATCCTATCCTATCCTTACCACTCTTTGTGTCTTTCCAATTGCAGTGATGAAATAAAGCAGTGATCACTTAATCTTTCATACTGACAGCATAATAACAAAGGTCCTTTATCAGATTTTGCTGCTCACATAGCAGGTACAGTGCCATTAGTGTCATTAGAGGTCAACTTTCCCCACATCCTGTGATCACAACCCACCCTACTTCATTTGGCAGGTCATTCTTCATATTCATGGGCTCAGATGGAAGAAATGGTTAAATTTGCTTATGTCTTTTCCTGCAGGTGACACTAAGGTGAAAAATCCTGAAGATCTCTCTGCAGATACAATGGCCAAGTAAGTAGTGTGTGGGGGTGTGTGTGTGTGTGTGTGTGTGTGTGTGTGTGTGTGTGGGGGGGGGGGGGGGGGGGGGGGGGGGGGGGGTTGTTGGGTGGGGCAAAGGCTGACAATTATTTTGTGAAAAGCACTTACACACTCAAATTAATCAGAGTAGCAATGAACTCTGATTCACTGCTACTCTGGTTCATTGCTACTCTGATTGAATCTCACTAGTGTCTTAATTCATTATTAAATACAGTCTCAGTCCTGAGGTTTCTGTCTGTATATTTAGAAATACTGAAACAAATGAATGGAAATGTAACATGGTTAACAGGTTATCTCTTGCTTTTTCTTTCTAAAGGGATATTGGCAAAGTGGTTGAGGCACTCTATGGAGATAACCCACCACCAATCATGATTATTGGACACAGCATGGGTGGGGCCATTGCAGTTCACACAGCTGCTGCCAACCATATACCATCCCTGCTCGGTCTCTGTGTCATTGACGTTGTAGAGGGTAAGTGCTCCCTCATTGTCTTATAGGGGCATAACTTCGTTTATCAAATCAAAAGGTGTTGATGTTATTCTTTTAGTCCACAGCTCTAGAGTTTTTCAGGCTTAAACTGATTACATCTGCAGTGTATTTAAATTAGAAATACTCATAATTCTTTCAAATGATGTTCTCACTATTGTATTACCGGGTATAATAATGACAAATCATCGTGTTTGCATTCAGGTACAGCAATGGATGCTTTGAACAGTATGCAGAATTTCCTCAGAAGTCGGCCAAAGACATTTAAATCTCTGGAAAATGCCATTGAATGGAGGTAAACATACACACACTGACACTGCTACATCTTGGAAGTATGATTGTGCAAATTATTTGGTTAATGTTAGCAAATAGTGTCATAAACATGATTTACTAAAACTAATAGGAGCCTTGTTTTAAGCATTTGCAATATTTTGGGCTTGAAAAGGGTGTATTTTGATTGTCAAGTTTTCACTTGGTTGAACAGCCTCCATCCTGAGAGTTTGGATTAGTAAGATTTCATTAAATTTCATCCAGTTATGATTCTTGTACACAAGACATTTCTTTTCCTTTCCTTTTAGTGTGAAGAGTGGCCAGATCCGAAACATAGAGTCAGCTCGGGTGTCAATGGGAGGCCAGGTGAAAAAGTATGTCTGCTACGATTCTCATCTGTACATTTAGTGCTGTGCAGGTTTGCAGGTTTCATTTACTGTATGTTACTTTTCCTCTTATGACATTCGCAGATGTGAGGAATCCACGAGCAGTCCAGGTGTCTCTAATAGCATTGAAGGTATAATAGAAGAGGAAGAGGAGGAAGAAGTGGAAGAAGAATCCAACAAGAAAAGAATGAAGGAAGATGATCAAGAGGTTCTGTCTGTCTTAATCCTCGTCTTACTCATGTATCGTGTGTGTGTGTATATATAATGTATATGTCTGTGTGTTGGAGAAAGGTTAAAAAATATCTTAAACAGTTGATTTCTTTCATACAGATAAAAAAGGAAAGTGTCTTCACCTGGCGAGTGGAGTTGTCAAAGACAGAAAAATACTGGGAGGGCTGGTTCAGAGGCCTGTCTGCCCTCTTTCTCACCTGCCCTGTGCCAAAACTGCTCCTGCTCGCAGGTTAGATCAGTCAAATCACCAAAGTGATCACAGTGAACTTACATTATTATTATTGGTACTTCATACACGAACATAAATAAGATCAAGGATGGGCAGATTTGATGGAATTTCAGCGCAGTCTCACTAGATTGGATGAATGCAGATAATATAAAGCTTTTTCCTAAGAAATGTTGCCATTGACTGCACCGTTAACATCCCTGACTTGTTCCATTGTACAGGAGTGGACAGGCTTGACAAAGACTTAACTATTGGACAGATGCAAGGTAAGGAGTACAAACTGAGATTTTCGGAATCGTTTCCGATGATTGTCTGAGTTGGACTGTCACTATATACTTCAGTACACAATCTTAAATCATAAGTGTAGTCACAGAGTGATCAATAATCTCACTGTTTGTCCTCAGGGAAGTTTCAGATGCAGGTCCTCCCACAGTGTGGTCATGCTGTCCATGAGGACGCACCTGAAAAAGTAAGTGGTGTTTAGCTGATCATATGAGCTGTATGTATTATTGAATATGATGTTTTATGTGTGTGTTCAGCTGCCGCTCTTTGATCCAGATTCAGTTTGTTGCTATCTTTCTCGTCATCTGTCACCAGGTAGCAGATGCTCTAGCAACATTTATGGTCCGGCACAAATTCACAGAGTTTAAGGAAGGATATCTGTGGTAAGTGAACTTCCTACCAGTAAGGATGTATACACTATAAAAGATTTGTTAGATATTCAAGCAGTTCATGGATTGTATATACTCAAGGATAATAATCATTCCGAATAGGTTTTGTATAGAATAAAGACTGAAATGTTGAACAAAAAGTAAAAATTACATTAAACGGTTGAATGTTTCACAGGATTTCACAGAATATAGCTGCAATGTGTCAGCTGTTTGAGGACATTCTGTGGTCCTTTTTAAAAGAATTTACAATTAAATTACATTGTTTTCTTTAAAAAATGAATAATTGCAAAAACAGAGATGTAATGTCCACATTGTCTGATTTTGTGTAATCATCTTTCTACAGCTAATTTCCAGTTTTCAGCCTAAATATAGCCAGCAGCCATAGAAGAAATGTTACGACTCATCGGCATCAACATACAATTTAACAGCAAATTAAGGAAAATATAATAAGCATTATTATTATTATTATTTTATTATTGTTATTATTATGTTGCTTTTGTTATGTAGATACTTTGCCTTTCAGCTTTGCCTTATTTTTATTTTAAAACACTGGGATTTGATTGTATTTTTCCTTTACAGTATTTTTTTTTTTTAATCTCTGAAATGTAATGCTACCCTTGTTTTAATGTTTTATTTTGGGTGATTGCATCACTGTTATAATACATGTTTGTAATGTTTGAATCCAAACAACGATTAAAGATGGATGCAGCAAAAAATGTCACCCATGCTTGTACGTATATTTGGAATGTGTATTAAAAGGACGTCATGATCATTTTAAATGTGGTAGTTCATCATTACATTATGTTGCAAGATACACGTAATTGGTGTTTGAAATAAGTGACAAATACATCTTCTATAATTATACTTCATTATATGAAGTAATAATAACCATAAGTCTTCACACCGTAGCTGTAAATGATGATTGTGCACACTTCTCAACCCTCTTCATTTTTTATGTTTTGAGTTCTCAAGTCAACATCTGAAGGAAAATTTTTGGATTTTTGTGAAGGAAATATTTTACATACTTGTCCAGAATTCTGGATTTATGGACCACTTTAGCGTTAGCAACATTAGCAACAAGCAGCTCTATTAAGCATCTCTTTTTACAAGTTCTTCTTTCAAAGCATCCTAAAACAGAAGAAACAAATCCTGTATATCTTCCTGCAGTATCTTAAAAGTTCAGGATGCTGCAGAAGTAGAAAACAACATCACAGTTTTTTAAACTTTGATGGAAGTGACATGTTTTTTTTCATGTGCCTGATTTACTCAAGGGAAAGAAATGCAGGCTTTAATTGTCCCTCCACAGACTAACACACTCAGAAATATCTTGTAATGATGTGCAATATAAACATTTGAATTATTAATGAACTGTAATGACTGTCCTCCAAAGAGCTAAAGCCACTGAGACCATTATGTGACTAGAGTCTAAACAATTTGTGTCCTAAACAGAAGTTCTTTGGTTGCATCATTTTAGGCCTAAAACACATTTTCAACAAAACTTTAAAAACATATGGGTTGAAGCTAAGGCAGGAAAGTGTATTTTTTCCTGTTTAGTAAATATATCTTTGTTACCTTGTGACTCTACGTTCAATAGAAATACTGTAGGATTGACTTACATTGGAGAGATTTTAGTGTGTGAGGCAAGAAACACTGTTGACCCCGACTACTGATTCCACCTGGCATTGAGTCTTTAAACCTTATTTTTCTTGCAACAAATGAAAACAAATCTGTCAATAAGGATCTGTCCACAGTGACTAGACATGATGATGAATCACAACATATTTTAACACTCATTTGGGCACCTGACTGATGTTTTAAGACAGACTTTAAGTATTGTTTAAGTTCAACAATGTGAAACAACAATATAACGCATACAATATATTTTAATACAACTGTAAATAAGCTGTGCTTCAGTAGCACACAACTTCTCCAACTCTTACTCATTCAAAGAAACCACGAGCAATGCTGAACTTTGACTGGCTGTTCAACTGAGGGTTGGGGTGATGAGGTCAAGAAGACACAGATGACTTATAAAAAGGATGTGATGGAGGTTAATTCACTCCTCAGCCCTGTTCACCAAAACCTCATTGTCAAATGAAGACAGACCAAACCAGTAACATGTAAGTAATGTGTCTCGTACATACTGATGAGACAATACATATAATTTCATAGATTGTATTTATTTCTGAAGTATTTTTATTTATTGTGAGACTTTGCAATTGTTGATGTTTTTGTATAATTTTTTACCCCTGAATTTATGACTTTGTTTCAGACCAACATGCTTATTTAAGATATTGTGTGACAGAATCATCCTGAACAGGCTTTTAATATCTAGGAATGATTATTAAAAATGAATGTTCATAATATTTACTGTTGATTACAAACAGTAAATAGTTGTTTTTTTGTGTATGCCCTGTCTTTACAAATGCTGCATGAAGCTGTGGTCATGAATAACACAACAGAAGTAACCCAGGTGATGCCGTTTCAGACACCTATCAAAGCTTTGTTGTCCATGCTGCCGTGTCTCCTTTTCCTGTATGTAAATGCAGTCATGCTGTTCGCCTTGTTGAGGAAGCCCCTCTTACTGGAGTCCTCTCGCTACATCCTGTTCGGTCATTTACTCATCATCGACACCCTCCAACTTCTAGTGACTATGTTGCTTTACCTCTTTGCTGAGACCATGGTCAGAATGATCAGCTACGTTTGTGTAACTGTCACGCTGCTTGCAGTCGCCACTTACAAAATGTCACCCATCAACCTGGCTGTGATGTCTTTGGAGAGGTATGTTGCTATTTGTTTTCCACTGAGGCACACGGACATTACCACCAACAGGACGACGGGCACAGCCATCACTGTTATGTGGATAGTGGGCTCTTTGGACTCACTCACCCAGTTTTTCCTGTTTATCAGTCTGGAGAACACAGGTTTCATTCTGCAAAGTTTCTGCACTAAAAGCAATGTCTTCCGTCTAAAGATTTATTCAACTGTATATAACGCCTTCACCGCTATATATTTTGTGTTGGTGAGTCTGATTATCATCTATACATATATTGCTATCATGATTGTTGTAAAGTCAGCCTCGGCTAATGTTCATGAAGCCATGAAGGCCTGCAAGACAGTGTTATTGCATCTGTTTCAGTTGTGCCTTTGTCTCACCTCCACTCTGTTTAATATGATATCCCCCAATAAGATGGCGACCATAAATACTGCAATGGCTATTACTACTCGGTATGTCCTCTTTTTAAGTCTTATTGTCTTTCCTAAGTGTTTGAGCCCACTCATATACGGCCTCAGAGATGACACCCTCAGACATATCTTCAGATACTATTTCACCTTTGGTTTCAAAGTCACTATTAAGCCATCTCCAAAGTCTTGATAAATAAATAAGAATTAAAAATATGGTTTAAATGTTTTTTGTCTGTTTCTTAAAGGTAGTGTTCACTGATATGCTGATTTTAAACTTAAATTAGTGTTTGCATTTACTCCTATACAAGACAACTACAATGCTGTATAAAGCAGGTATTTTGTCAAGCAGCTGTAAAGTCTGAGAATTATTGTCTAAAATCATGTCTCCTCAATGAACCATGTCTATTTTCAGGGTAAAAGCTTGACTGTAATTAACATAGTGCATACAAATAAATGTCACCCTCAATACACCTTTTTTGGTGAAATGTGTGTTAATAAAAGACCTCATTTGTACACAGTAATGATGTGACAAAGATATTTGATAATACACTGTAAAAAAAAAAAAAAAAAAGATGACAAATTGTGTTAAATATCTAGTCTTGACTGTTGGACAAGTTTGTAATGAGACAAAACCCAGTAAGGTGTCAGAAGTGCACGATGCACTAAACGATTGAGTGTTTCAATCTGTAGTATCTTTAATTTTCTTTCATATATACAATTACCTGTTTTTACAGTATATTACACATAGTGAGAAACAATATCTATACAAAAGAAATAATGATCGATGTATGATTGTGTGCGTTTATATAATATCAATGATAACTCTACTGACAATAAAAGAAAAATGTGCATATTGTAACTTCCTTTAAAGTTACCATTAGAAGAGAAAATCATTCAAATATTTTACAATGAACAGTTTGTTGGTTGATGAGGTTTATTGATGTTTTATTCACATCATTTTGCTTTAGTGCAATGTTTTTGCATCTCTATTTTAACTTGTACACTCAACTATTTTCTGCCTCTTCTCCTTTGTATAAATATAATGCTGTCCACAGTGACTAGACATGATGATGATAGGATATGACGTGTCGATCAGAACAAACAAGACGAGCTTCAGGTTTGTTTATTCTAGTAAAAGTAGAATCAGGTACAGCTACAATTTAATCAGAACAATGTCCGTCACTGTCCGTGTTGTTGGCATATTGGTTCATGGTGAAATACTGTATCAACAATCTGGATTGCAATGAAATTTGGCATTTATGGTCTCCCGAGGATGAAACTGGTTTTGGTCCAAACTACACTTAAAGGTACCCTGTGGGATTTTTGACCACTAGTGGAACTATGTTTTTATGAGTGGGCCCCCATTTTGCGGGCGACACGATACACATTCCTGCCAATGGTTGCACATTATTCCTCCGATGTACAAAAATCACAGCCATTCACCCATAAGCCAGGGAAGAAGACTGCAAGCAAGTGAATAATTGATGTAAACAATGTGTAATGCTTTATGAGGAACGAAATAATTTAACATGTTTTTAGACCTCAAGGAGACACTGACAATGTGTTTTGGTGAGAAAATCAGAAATTTAGTTTACAAAAAACTCCATAAGAAGGCAGCTTTAAGTTTGTGACGGTATACCTTTAATACTAATGATGGAAAAGGTTTGATGCTAACATAGCATGCTAATGCTATTCTAACTCTACAGTAAGAAATGTTAGCATAATGTTAACAAATGGTTTTATGTTTCCTGCATCTCTGTGTCATGTTAATAACAAGACATGGGTAGACAAAAGAAGTAGCTCATACAAATGTAGAACATTATTTGGACATTATTAAAAACACATATGTCATAACTACTGAAGAAGGAGCTTTCAGAAAATTTCCACTCACAAAGTCAAGAATACATCAGCAGGTTGTTCAACTTTTACTTGTGAACAACCACGTAAAGGCACTGTAAGTCCAGCTGAGGTTGAGAACAGCTCAGACATTAATGTGATTCAAAGACTAACAACATAGAGCAGAGCCTCTAACAAGGTCAATGGGAGCATTCAGTTTTTAGGAGCATTTAAGGCTTAAGGTTTTCCTTTGACACTACCCTCAAGCCAACTGAAATTCACATTTTCATCAGTCAGTGTTTTTGCCAACGATATCTCAAGCTGAACCTGCACCAGTCTGCTGATGGTGAAGAGTAATTATGGGAATGATTTTATGGCTTGACAACCAATATGTGGTCAATATGTTGCCATATTCAAACTAAAAGTAACTATATAAAAATGCACACTTCTTGCTCATCTCTGCTGTTGAAGTATTGCCTAAACACATCTGAACAGGCTGTTTTAATAGGCTGTATATGCTGTTGTTTAAATATTGATGACACAATGCAACACAATGATTTGAATTTCCCTTTTAGTTTATAGCTCATCAGCTTGTCAGTTAACCATTTAGAAATCCTCTCACCAATTTTTTATGGATTTTGGCAAATTTTGCACCTAAAGGACAGACTCACATTTTTTCAAGTCCATCTTAAAACAATAGTCAGGTGCCAAAATGAACACTGACACATGTTTTTCTTGCTGTAATCATTCATCCTGTTCATACTGACCATGAAGACATCCCTTCATTATGCACTTTCACTAGAAGTGGTGGGGGTAAATTCCAAATCCCTCCTTCCATGCAAAAATGTATTTAAAGGTTTATTTGAAGCTAATATGAAGCTTCAGCAGTCTGAATTAGTCAAATCAAGTCAATATACCTTTCAATGTGACAGTCTTTTTAGTGCCAAATTCCTTTTTTTTGTTACTATCCTTCTACTGCAGCTGAAAAGGAAAACACTGTCTGTTGAGACACAAGGGAATTTTTACTAAAAAGACAAACTGTGGAAGATATCCACTTTATTTGACTAACTCGAACAGCTGAAGCTTCATATTATCCTAAGATAAACTTTTAAATTCATTTTTGTTCAAAATGAGGAGTGTCGATTTTGTCCCTCATCACATACATTGAAATCACATAATGAAGGGATCTTCTAATAGTCAGTATGAACAGGAGGAATAATTACAGCAAGAAAAACATGTTTTAACACTCATTTGGGCACCTGACTGATGTTTTAAGACAGACTTTAAGTATCCTTTAAGTTCAACAATGTGAAACAACAATATAACACATACAATATATTTTAATACAACTGTAAATAAGCTGTGCTTCAGTAGCACACAACTTCTCTGACTCTTACTCATTCAAAGAAACCACGAGCAATGCTGAGCTTTGACTGGCTGTTCAACTGAGGGTTGGGGAGATGATGTCAAGAAGACACAGATGACTTATAAAAAGGATGTGATGGAGGTTAATTCACTCCTCAGACCTGTTCACCAAAACCTCATTGTCAAATGAAGACAGACCAAACCAGTAACATGTAAGTAATGTGTCTCGTACATACTGATGAGACAATACATATAATTTCATAGATTGTATTTAGTTCTGAAGTATTTTTATTTATTGTGAAACTTTGCAATTGTTGATGTTTTTGTGTAATTTTTAACCCCTGAATTTGTGACTTTGTTTCAGACCAACATGCTTTGTGTGACAGCTTTTAACATCCAGGAATGGTTATTAAAAATGAATGTTCATAATATTTACTGTTGATTACAAAAACATGATATGTTTTTTTGTGTATGCCCTGTCTTTACAAATGCTGCATGAAGCTGTGGTCATGAATAACACAACAGAAGTAACCCAGGTGATGCCGTTTCAGACACCTATCAAAGCTTTGCTGTCCATGCTGCCATGTCTCCTCTTCCTGTATGTAAATGCAGTCATGCTGTTCGCCTTGTTGAGGAAGCCCCTCTTACTGGAGTCCTCTCGCTACATCCTGTTCGGTCATTTACTCATCATCGACTCTCTCCAACTTCTAGTGACTATGTTGCTTTACCTCTTTGCTGTGACCATGGTCAGAATGATCAGCTACGTTTGTGTAACTGTCACGCTGCTTGCAGTCGTCACTGTTAAAATGTCACCCATCAACCTGGCTGTGATGTCTTTGGAGAGGTATGTTGCTATTTGTTTTCCACTGAGGCACACGGACATTACCACCACCAGGACAACGGGCATAGCCGTCACTGTTATGTGGATATTGGCCTCTTTGGACTCACTCACCCAGTTTTTCCTGTTTATCAGTCTGGAGAACACAGGTTTCACTCTGCAAAGTTTCTGCACTAAAAACGATGTCTTCCGTCTAAAGATTTATTCGACTGTATATAACGCCTTCACTGCTATATATTTTGTGTTGGTGAGTCTGATTATCATCTATACATATATTGCTATCATGATTGTTGTAAAGTCAGCTTCGGCTAATGTTCGTAAAGCTATTAAAGCTTGCAAGACAGTGTTGTTGCATCTGCTTCAGTTGTGCCTTTGTCTCACCTCCACTCTGTTTAATATGATTATCTCCAATAACATGTTGAATATAAATACTGCAATGGCTATTAATATTCGGTATGCCCTCTTTGTAAGTCTTATTGTCTTTCCTAAGTGTTTGAGCCCACTCATATACGGCCTCAGAGATGACACCCTCAGACATATCTTCAGATACTATTTCACCTTTGGTTTCAAAGTCACTATTAAGCCATCTCCAAAGTCTTGATAAATAAATAAGAATTAAAAATATAGTTTAAATGTTTTTTGTCTGTTTCTTAAAGGTAGTGTTCACTGATACGCTGATTTTAAACTTAAAGTAGTGTTTGCATTTACTCCTATACAAGACAACTACAATGCTGCATAAAGCAGGTATTTTGTCAAGCAGCTGTAAAGTCTGAGAATTATTGTCTAAAATCATGTCTCCTCAATGAACCATGTCTATTTTCAGGGTAAAAGCTTGACTGTAATTAACATAGTGCATACAAATAAATGTCACCCTCAATACACCTTTTTTGGTGAAATGTGTGTTAATAAAAGACCTCATTTGTACACAGTAATGATGTGACAAAAATATTTGATAATACACTGTAAAAAAAAGTAAAAGATGACAAATTGTGTTAAATATCTAGTCTTGACTGTTGGACAAGTTTGTAATGAGACAAAACCCAGTAAGGTGTCAGAAGTGCACGATGCACTAAACGATTGAGTGTTTCAATCTGTAGTATCTTTAATTTTCTTTCATATATACAATTACCTGTTTTTACAGTATATTACACATAGTGAGAAACAATATCTATACAAAAGAAATAATGATCGATGTATGATTGTGTGCGTTTATATAATATCAATGATAACTCTACTGACAATAAAAGAAAAATGTGCATATTGTAACTTCCTTTAAAGTTACCATTAGAAGAGAAAATCATTCAAATATTTTACAATGAACAGTTTGTTGGTTGATGAGGTTTATTGATGTTTTATTCACATCATTTTGCTTTAGTGCAATGTTTTTGCATCTCTATTTTAACTTGTACACTCAACTATTTTCTGCCTCTTCTCCTTTGTATAAATATAATGCTGTCCACAGTGACTAGACATGATGATGATAGGATATGACGTGTCGATCAGAACAAACAAGACGAGCTTCAGGTTTGTTTATTCTAGTAAAAGTAGAATCAGGTACAGCTACAATTTAATCAGAACAATGTCCGTCACTGTCCGTGTTGTTGGCATATTGGTTCATGGTGAAATACTGTATCAACAATCTGGATTGCAATGAAATTTGGCATTTATGGTCTCCCGAGGATGAAACTGGTTTTGGTCCAAACTACACTTAAAGGTACCCTGTGGGATTTTTGACCACTAGTGGAACTATGTTTTTATGAGTGGGCCCCCATTTTGCGGGCGACACGATACACATTCCTGCCAATGGTTGCACATTATTCCTCCGATGTACAAAAATCACAGCCATTCACCCATAAGCCAGGGAAGAAGACTGCAAGCAAGTGAATAATTGATGTAAACAATGTGTAATGCTTTATGAGGAACGAAATAATTTAACATGTTTTTAGACCTCAAGGAGACACTGACAATGTGTTTTGGTGAGAAAATCAGAAATTTAGTTTACAAAAAACTCCATAAGAAGGCAGCTTTAAGTTTGTGACGGTATACCTTTAATACTAATGATGGAAAAGGTTTGATGCTAACATAGCGTGCTAATGCTATTCTAATTCTACAGTAAGAAATGTTAGCATAATGTTAACAAATGGTTTTATGTTTATTGCATCTCTGTGTCATGTTAATAACAAGACATGGGTAGACAAAAGAAGCAGCTCATACAAATGTAGAACATTATTTGGACATTATTAAAAACACATATGTCATAACTACTGAAGAAGGAGCTTTCAGAAAATTTCCACTCACAAAGTCAAGAATACATCAGCAGGTTGTTCAACTTTTACTTGTGAACAACCACGTAAAGGCACTGTAAGTCCAGCTGAGGTTGAGAACAGCTCAGACATTAATGTGATTCAAAGACTAACAACATAGAGCAGAGCCTCTAACAAGGTCAATGGGAGCATTCAGTTTTTAGGAGCATTTAAGGCTTAAGGTTTTCCTTTGACACTACCCTCAAGCCAACTGAAATTCACATTTTCATCAGTCAGTGTTTTTGCCAACGATATCTCAAGCTGAACCTTCATCAGTCTGCTGATGGTGAAGAGTAATTATGGGAATGATATTATAGCTTGGTCAGTATGAACAGGAGGAATAATTACAGCAAGAAAAACTGTCAAAGTCTGCTCTCCCCCTCACCTGTTGCTGTGGGAATTGTCCAGTCATTCAATCTCACTCTCTGCTCTGCCACACCCCTCATTAGTTCAGCCACTTTCACCTGGTGCTCCCACCTGCTCATCATCTCCAATCAAACTAGTATATAAGCTGCCTCAGTCCACTCCCTCTTTGTCAGATTGTCTATGCTGCTATGTTAAGTCGTCTTGCCTTCATCTCTGGACTGCCTTCCTGGTTCCTGATCGGCTCGTCTCCGACCATCGCTCCTCGTCTCTGCCCTGGTAAACCCACCAGCCTTCTGTCCCTGACTCTGAGTTCTGCCTGCCTGTTTCCTGGTCTTTGTCTGCTTGTGGTTGAGAGACTTTCCAATTCCTGCTCTGCCATCTTCTCTGGTTACATCTGCTCTGCTCCCTATTTACCTGCTGCTAAAGCAGCCCAAAGCCACATCTCTGCCTCCGTACCGCCCCTAAGACTGTGCTATTGACCTCTTGCCTGGGACTTCACCCCCCAAGGGGTGCCTGTACTCCCTGTCTGAGCCCGAGAGAAAGGCCATGGAGACTTACATCAATGACTCAACGCCTTCGAGCTGCTCCAGGGGGCCACCATTTTCACCAAGCTCAATCTGCGCAACACCTACCACCTTGTCCGTATCAGAGAGGGAGACGAGTGGAAAACGGCCTTCAACACCCTGACAGGGCAATACGAGTACCTTGTCATGCCATTTGGCCTCACCAATGCCCCCGCTGTCTTCCAGGCCCTGGCAAACGATGTTTTCGAGACATGCTCAACCGGTTCGTCTTTGTCTACCTGGATGACATTCTCATCTTCTCCCAGTCCAGAGAGGAACACATTCACCATGTCCAAGCCGTCCTCCAGTGCCTCCTTGAGAACTCCCTGTTCATCAAAGCTGAGAAGTGTGAGTTCCATGCCTTGTGAGTGTCCTTCCTGGGGAACATAGTTGCACAAGACAGTGTACAGATGGACCCAGCTAAAGTCTCCGCCGTCACCTCCTGGCCTGTTCCTGAGACCTGCAAACAGCTTCAGTGCTTCCTGGATTTTGCCAATTTCTACCGCCACTTCATCCACAATTACAGCTCTGTGGCAGCTCCTCTCACCTCCCTGACCTCCTCCAAGGTGCCTTTTCAGTGGTCACCCTCCACTGACAAAGCCTTCCAAACCCTCAAAACACGGTTCACCTCAGCACCCATCCTTCAGATGCCCGACCCTAATCACCAGTTTGTTGTGGAGGTGGACGCCTCTGATGTGGGGGTAGGGGCCGTCCTGTCCCAGCGCTCTGCCACTGACCAGAGGTTCCACCCATGTGCCTTCTTCTCTCGGCATTTGTCGCCTGCCGAGAGAAATTATGATATTGGCAACAAGGAGCTGCTGGCAGTGAAGATGGCCCTCGAAGAGTAGCGTCATTGGTTGGAGGGTACCAAAGAGCCTTTTCTTGTCTGGACTGACCACAAGAACTTGGAGTACATCTGATCTGCTAAAAGACTGAATTCCCGCCAAGCCCGTTGGTGCCTACTCTTTGCCCAGTTCAACTTTACCCTTTCCTACTGCCCTGGGTCACGTAATGCTAAACCCGACGCCCTGTCCCGGCAGTTCCAGAGAGCGGAGGAATCTGGAAAGAGGCCAGAGCCCATCCTCCCTGGGTCCTGTCTTGTCGCCGCAGTGACCTGGGACATTGAGGAGAGGGTGAGAGCAGCTGCTGAGGGACAGCCTGGTCCCAGCTCCTGCCCGCCAAACTACTTGTTTGTCCCTCCAGCCTTGAGGTCAGAGGTGCTGCAGTGGGCCCACTCCTCCAAGCTCTCCTGCCACCCTGGTGCTCGACAGACACAGCACGCCCTCCTCCAGTGCTTCTGGTGGCCCAATTTGGAAGAGGACACCCAGGACTTCGTCAAAGCCTGCCCAGTCTGTAATCAACACAAGACCTCCCGCCAGGCCCTGGCAGGACTTCTGCAGGCTCTTCCTGTTCCCCATCGCCCGTGGTCCCACATCTCCATGGACTTTGTGACGGGCCTTCCCTCTTCTGAAGGCCACACTGTCATCCTGACCATCATGGACCACTTCAGTAAAATGCTCTGCCAAGCTCCCTTTAGCCAAGGGAACTGCTCAGTTGGTCCTGCTCTAGATATTCCGTCTTCTCATGGCCTCCCTGTCGATGTGGTGTCGGACCGTGGGCCTCAAGTTGCCTCAGTTTTTTGGAGAGAGTTTTGCAGGCTCCTGGGTGCCACCGCCAATCTGTGCTCCGGCTTCCACCTTCAGACCAATGGGCAAACGGAGCACATGAACCAGGAGTTGGAAATGGCCCTGCGGTGCATGGCCTCCCAGAACCCCTCCTCCTGGACCTCACAACTGTTGTGGGTAGAATATGCCCACAACTCCCTCATCTGCTCTGTCACCAGCCTCTCTCCTTTCCAATGTGCCTACAACTATCAACCGCCGTTATTCTCCACCCAGGAGAAGGAGGTTTCCCGCCCGTCTGTCCAAGCCTTCATCTGCCACTGCTGCAGAACCTGGCTCCGGGCCCGTTCCGCCGCCAACCGCTGCCACACCCCTGCACCTACTTACCAAGCAGGTCAGTGAGTGTGGCTCTCCACCGGAGACCTGCCCCTCCACATGGAATCCAGGGAGATGGCACCCAAACACATTGGACCCGTCGCAATACAGAAGGTCATCAACCCCGTTGCCAGTCCATGACGCCCTGCCTACGGCCTTCCAGCAGTGAGTACTCCCTGCCCCTCTCTGCACACTGCTGCTTCTCCCGGAGCTCTGGACTAGAGACTGCTCTTGAGCAGTGTTGCGTCTTTCTCTTCTTTGTCACCGATCAAGCCTCCCGAGGAACTGTTGGACTGTTGCCAGCGCTGTGGTTTGTCTGCCTTGGGAGTGGAAGATCAGGGTTTGATTCCCGGTGGAGCCATACTCACCAGAACTGTGTTTCTCTGACCGTGCTACTATTGTCTTGACATTGTGTGGAATAAAGGCTGTAAAATATATACTGGTGTCGTTTGTGCTGCAATTGGGTCCATTCTATACCCGTTACAAAAACTTGTTTCAACGCTCATTTGGGCACCTGACTGATGTTTTAAGACAGACTTTAAGTATCCTTTAAGTTCAACAATGTGAAACAACAATATAACACATACAATATATTTTAATAGTGCTGTAAATAAACTGTGCTTCAGTAGCACACAACTTCTCCGACTCTTCCTCATTCAAAGAAACCACGAGCAAGGCTAAGCTTTGACTGGCTGTTCAACTGAAGGTTGGGGTGATGATGTCAAGAAGACACAGATGAGAGTGATAAGGTCTCCCATCTGCACTGAACCTCTTTTAACGCACTTAGACAATAGAAGGCACATATATCGAAGGACTAGTAGGGTGTGTGCGGATCTGACAACCCGGGCCGACAGTCATCTGAGCTGGTGGGGTTGATGGGGGGGGTGGGAGGCCTTGTGGGTCTAGGTTCACGCACCCTGACGCCCCCCCCCCCCCCCCCCCGGGTTGGATGGCACCTCGACTGGGTTAAGGGCCAGAGCATGCAGAGGAACTAACTGGCATCTCTATCTCATTCTTCAACTCTAAGTTCTGCTCTCCCCGTCTCCCCTTTCCAGTGAGCCCCACCTAAACCATACTACCCCAGATCACCATACTCATTGTCATATCTTCGGTACAGTGCCACCACATAACATTCCATACAATCAAACATGCACACATCCATCATACACACACACACTCACACACATCGTACACATACACACGCACACACCCACACGCACACACACACTCACCCTCACAGCCCCCCACGCTTATTTTACTTCCTTTAACAAGAAATCATGTCTTTGTCAATAATGTTTCTGTCTTTGTAAGGTCTGTGTATTTCCTACAATATCTATGTATGTCTAATAATCAATAGTCTCTGAAATACATGTATATGTCACCTATTGCAAAAAAAAAAAAAAAAATAGAAGTAAAAAAAAAAAAAAAGACACAGATGACTTATAAAAAGGACGTGACGGAGGTTAATTCACTCCTCAGCCCTGTTCACCAAAACCTCATTGTCAAATGAAGACAGACCAAACCAGTAACATGTAAGTAATGTGTCTCATACATACTGATGAGACAATACATATAATTTCATAGATTGTATTTATTTCTGAAGTATTTTTATTTATTGTGAGACTTTGCAATTGTTGATGTTTTTGTATAATTTTTAACCCCTGAATTTATGACTTTGTTTCAGACCAACATGCTTATTTAAGATATTGTGTGACAGAATCATCCTGAACAGGCTTTTAATATCTAGGAATGATTATTAAAAATTAATGTTCATAATATTTACTGTTGATTAAGGATGATATGTTTTTTTGTGTATGCCCTGTCTTTACAAATGCTGTATGAAGCTGTGATCATGAATAACACAACAGAAGTAACGCAGGTGATGCCGTTTCGGGAACCTGTCAAAGCTTTGTTGTCCATGCTGCCGTGTCTCCTTTTCCTGTATGTAAACGCGGTCATGCTGTTCGCCTTGTTGAGGAAGCCCTTCTTACTGGAGTCCTCTCGCTACATCCTGTTCGGTCATTTACTCATCATCGACACTCTCCAACTTCTAGTGACTATGTTGCTTTACCTCTTTGCTGAGACCATGGTCAGAATGATCAGCTACGTTTGTGTAACTGTCATTCTACTTTCAGTCGTCACTTACACAATTTCACCCATCAACCTGGCTGTGATGTCTTTGGAGAGGTATGTTGCTATTTGTTTTCCACTGAGGCACACGGACATTACCACCAACAGGACGACGGGCATAGCCGTCTCTGTTATGTGGATATTGGCCTCTTTGGACTCACTCACCCAGTTTTTCCTGTTTATCAGTCTGGAGAACACAGGTTTCATTCTGCAAAGTTTCTGCGCTAGAAACAATGTCTTCCGTCTAAAGATTTATTCAACTGTATATAACGCCTTCACCGCTATAAATTTTATGTTGGTGAGTCTGATTATCATCTATACATATATTGCTATCATGATTGTTGTAAAGTCAGCCTCGGCTAATGTTCATGAAGCCATGAAGGCCTGCAAGACAGTGTTATTGCATCTGTTTCAGTTGTGCCTTTGTCTCATCTCGACTCTGTTTCATATGATATCCCCCAATAAGATGATGACCATAAATACTGCAATGGCTGTTACTACTCGGTATGTCCTCTTTGTAAGTCTTATTGTCTTTCCTAAGTGTTTGAGCCCACTCATATACGGCCTCAGAGATGACACCCTCAGACATATCTTCAGATACTATTTCACCTTTGGTTTCAAAGTCACTATTAAGCCATCTCCAAAGTCTTGATAAATAAATAAGAATTAAAAATATGGTTTAAATGTTTTTTGTCTGTTTCTTAAAGGTAGTGTTCACTGATATGCTGATTTTAAACTTAAATTAGTGTTTGCATTTACTCCTATACAAGACAACTACAATGCTGTATAAAGCAGGTATTTTGTCAAGCAGCTGTAAAGTCTGATGTGACAAAGATATTTGATAATACACTGTAAAAAAAAAAAAAGATGACAAATTGTGTTAAATATCTAGTCTTGACTGTTGCACACGTTTGTAATGAGACAAAACCCATTAAGGTGTCAGAAGTGCACGATGCACTAAACGATTGAGTGTTTCAATCTGTAGTATCTTTAATTTTTCATTTTTCATTTTTTCATATATACAATTACCTGTTTTTACAGTATATTACACATAGTGAGAAACAATATCTATACAAAATAAATAATGAAATGTAATATCAATGATAACTCTACTGAAAATAAAAGAAAAATGTGCTTCTTTTAACTTCCTTTAAAGTTACCATTAGAAGAGAAAATCATTCAAGTATCTATATATATATAACTATCTATAACTATATGTAGTCTGCATCTAGAATCATTCATTCATTCTCTTTACACACTATAAACACTATATCAGCTGCCTTTAAACAAACTAGGACATGATGTCCTATTTTGCCATCAGCTGTTTATTTGTTGGCCATTGCTTGTTCACTAGTTTTTATGTTGCATTCTGGGATCATAGAGCTCTATACAGCACCACCTCAGGCTGTGAGACTCTTCAATTCGTCCTCCGCACTCCAATATAAAAAACAGTTTTATTTTTATGACTTACTATTAATTAATCTATGTATATAATTTATGTTTTTGTGAGTAGTATAGAGGAACTACAAACTACATTTCGTTATACAACCTTTTGTTGTAAAATGAAAATAATAAATTAATCTTTAATCTTGAATTGTGAATATAGGATAAAATAAGCTTCACATAAAAA
This sequence comes from Thunnus albacares, assembly GCF_914725855.1. Taxonomy (NCBI): domain Eukaryota; kingdom Metazoa; phylum Chordata; class Actinopteri; order Scombriformes; family Scombridae; genus Thunnus; species Thunnus albacares. The sequence continues at coordinate 10,205,359 of NC_058118.1, read as the reverse complement.
TTCAGACAGCACTGCAAAATAGCAAACTCACCAATAGGACTATGCAGTGAATAGTGAATATTTATCTATATCTTTTGACAGTGTTACAAACAACAGCTTTTTGAATGATATCATGTGGTTTGACCAAAACAGTTTTACACATCTGCACGCAGACTGCATTTGGAGCACAAACATATTAATATTTGAACTAAATATTTAGTGTCATATGTCGACAGATAATTTTCCATAACAGTTAACATTTTTAAAGTAGTTGTCATTTCTCTAGCTTACTTCAACAACATTATAAATACTCAATACCTTGTATTATGATAATCAGGCTAAAAGTCATGACGAGTTATAGCCAATTACAAAGTGACACAAGATGCCAACAGAATGGTGTTACAAGATGAAAAGACATATGTAGAGTGGTGATGTGAAGTCTGAATCTGCATGTAAAGAGTTCATCCTTTAGCCAGCAGATGTCACCTTTGGTTTGTATATGCTGTGGTTCTACAGTACACACTGTGACTTTAACTGCAGCCTTTAACTTTAGTCTGTAGTCTGTAAGCATGTGGCACCTGAAAAAACTTGTATGAGGTTATGAAAAATAGGCATTCTCAGTAACTTATGTTATTATTGATGAAATTCCTGTCCCCTCCTCTTTCTCACAGTCCAGATGGACACTTATGTAGGAGAGAGGATAGAGGCAGAAAGCAGAGAGAAACCAATTTATGTGGGTAAACAGGGAGGGAGGTGCTGACCCGTGGAATAAAAGAAGCGTCTGAGCAGGAGGTGGACTAATTTAACCGATCTTTACTCTGCCACAATCCTCAAGCCCTCTCAATACCTCTCTGGTCTTCATGAAAGAGCACTTGAAGAGTTGAAAAACATTCCAGAGAGAGAAAGTACCTGGTGACGGAGAGCAGCTTTAGAGCGAGAGCAGAAGAAAAAGGTTGTTATCACGATCACAAAAATCCTTCACATCCTCAACTGAGAAAATGGATTCTGTGGCTTTTGGTTTAATAATGGCTGATTTCATTAACACAGCTTCTGTTTTAGTTTTGGTCACTCAGGTTTCCAGTGTGTTGTGGTGTTTTCATTGTACTGTGTTCACGATGAGCACACCAAGAAAAGATAATTCATTCTGAGCCAAATGCATGTCATGTGAAGGTAGAGAGAGACAGAGACAAAACACTTATCTCTGTGTTTGCTATTTACCTGAGATTAAATTTAAGGGAAAAACCCTGAGGTATTTTTTCACACAAAATTGTTTAAACAATGTTTATATATTTGGATCCTCATTAGCTGTTACCAAAGCAACAGCTACTGTGTAACTTGTGCCACTGGGCTAAATGCAGGTAATTTTGTAAGAGCAAAGACTCTTACAAAACCAACTTTTTACAAAAAATACAACAATACATAAGCAATATAATGCAAACCAGTTAAGAGTAGCCCACAATAAACACTACCTTTGTGAAAGAAGTATTTGTATGTTTAGTACATTGAACTCTTTTGATACAGTGTCAGAGAGAAACTGAGTTCAAGTCAGTGGTGATTTGTGTTGCTCATCTATACATGTAGGAGATGGGCATAAACAGCTTACATTATAATACATCTATGTACAATAATAACAGAAGAAGTAAGAAATAGTTAAATGAACACCTCACTCCTTTATTACAGGGCTATATTGGATTGCACATGTGTTTCTGTTATTTCTATGTGTATTAGCTTAAAACACTGCTGGTTACAAAACATTTGACTCGGTTGACTTGGCAATTTCTACTCATGTTTATGAGACATTTGAAAGAAATGGAAGTTCAATTACAAAATAATAAGGTGCTGGTTAAAGTAAAAGGAAATATGATGCAAAGAGCAGAAAACATAATGACATACTAGCATAATAGTGGGGCTCATCATGGGCTAAATCATGTCTAATGGAAAAGTCTACGGCTGCATGAGGAGGGGTTGTGGAAAAGTCATGGGGAAACTTTATAACGTACAAATTCTGATTTGAAAAGAAACCCTTAAATTGAATTGTGGTCTTTAAGTCTCTCTCCCTCATCATAACTTCTTTGCTACAGCAACATACAGTATAGTTTTCATGCTGAAGCATTGCACTCAAGGCAGAATTTTCTGAATGAATTTAAGAACAATGAGAATATTCAATGCACTCATTTTATCCACTTCAAGATAGATTAAAAAAAAGACATGCTGTTATGCTCACATGCACATTCACGAGCACAAACGTTTGCACCATAGAGTAGCAGATGAATGGGATAGTGGGAGAGTAATTGTATCCCTTGTGGCTCTCCAGAGGACAGCACTGAGACTCAAATTAAAGCACTGACCTGGTTAGCTTTCTGTCAGCAGGAGGGGGTGCTGCCCCCAACCCCCACCCACCCTGACTTTGCAAGGATTAACTTGTTGACTGACTGAACTATGAGCGGCAACTTGAGCTACATATGTCTGTCTGTGACAGAGCCACACAGCCGTGACTGCCCACCAAAAGCAACAACCTTAATTTAGTGTCACTTCGACAATTCAGTGTTCGGTAGCCATCACCAATTCAAGTGTAAAAAAAATTATACATATATTCAGTATAATGGTAATTTTGGTAGTCTCCAAACATCACAGCGAAACACCAATTTAATGATACGATAGATTTGAAATAAACCTACCACCATAAACGTCTGTACACCACAAACACGTATTATAAATGATTTTTCATTAGGGACTGCCGTCAAATGAATAGACCACAGCCCGAGGTGACAACATTAACGATGGCTCAGTGTCCCAGGAAGCAGCAAACACTAACAAACCATCAGGTGCATCCCCTTATAAGAGGCCAAATTAAATGGGACATGGCAATCATTGACGCTATTAATTACACCCGAGCCTTTTCTGCAATGACATGTCACCTGTAAGTCTGTTATGAGTCAGTTATTCTATATATATTCACTTATTGTAAATTATTAATGTTGTCAAACAACATTGCACTTGGGAGGTTATCAATGTTTAAGATGTTTTTTTAAAAAGTAAACAAAGGTGATGAGTGATGAACGATATGCAAATTTGAGTTCCACAAAATGGGGCCTCTGTATCTAAATTAAACTTTATAATGACATTACTGTAAGATAAAGGAAGATGAAAATGTTCAGACTGTGTAGTACAATATGAATGAATGCTTGAATTAACAACAAATATGAAAAAACTTAGTTACCATGAGAACTGAAATAAAATTTTAGAAAATAAACAAATGCGTCTGTAGTTTATTGATACTACTGATGTGAAATTATGACATTTGTGTCATCTGCACAGTGTTGGCAATACTGAGTCAGAAACATTTGGCAGATAATTCATGAAAATTCAAAAGAGCAATGGTCCAAGAATAGAAGTATCCACCATGGTAACGTTACTGTAGCTGTGTCTCTTTTCAGACTTTAATGATTCTCGGGGGTCACAGTGATGACTATGATATCATAGTTCTCTGTTTATTATGATATCAGCGAGTATTTATATACTGAAATATCAGTTCAGGCAGAATCAGTTCATTTCACACCTTTTAACCGGTTAGAAAGAGACAAAAGTGTTCATCACTGACAGAGAACGACAGGAACATGTCTGATAAAGTGAATCATCAGTCCTGGACCCCGAAATGGAGGCCGGGCAGCGCATCGACTGCAAGATAAAAAACGAGGCTCTTTGGATACAGGTCGAGGTGCTGAAAGCTCACCTCCTTTCTGCAGAGCAACACATTGTCTGCAAGGAGCAAAAAGTTACTGAGCTCTCCGCCAGGCTGGAGGCAGAAACCAAAGAGAACAAGTTTCTGTGGAAAGAGGTGGTGCGCCTGAGCAATGAGATCCTGGGTGAAAAGGCCAGGAATCTAAAGCTCAGTGATCAGCTGCAGCAGGAGAGAAACATCCATCAGGATGTACTTGAGACAGAGAGGAATTCTCATGCTGAAAGGGTGAGCGAAGACCAGGAGATGCTCAATAAGCTGAGGGCTGAGCAGGAGGTCCTCCATCAAACCATGGAGCAGCAGTCAAAGAACCTGAAAACAAGACTTGAGCAACAGACCTCCACCAACCTTGAGCTTGCCACTCAGCTCCAGGCTGAGAAAGAGGCAAGTCAGGCCCTCCAGGCAGAAAATGCCCAGCTCAGGGAGAAGCTGAAGAAGCAGGAGGATAACAGCATTGTTGCTGTAATAGCCGTTGAAATGCTGGTAGAAGAAGAAGAAGTTTCTGAGGAGAAGGTCCCAAAGAAAAAGAAGAGGTGCTCAGTGTGGAAAAGAATCCGCCACTTCTTCGGTTTGAGGAGGAGAAAGAAGAACAAGCGGGAGAATGAGTCAACAATCAACTAAGACTCCTACACTGCAGTGACTCAGCACCCCTTGTTTTAATATAAATGTTCTGTATTATTGTATTTGATTGTGCTGTAGTTGTATTGTGGGAGGAGCAGGAGGAAAAGACCCTTGTTGCAATAAAAGCCATCAAAATGCTGCTAGAAGAGGATGTTTCTGAGGAGAAGATCCTAGAGACAAAAAAGAAGCACTCAGCGTTGAAAAAGAATCCGCCACTTCTTCAGTTTGAGGAGGAGAAAGATGGACAAGCAGGAGAATGAGTCAACAATCAACTGAGACTCCTACACTGCTGTGACTCAGCACCCCCTGTTTTAATATAAATGCTCTGTATGATTGTATTTTATAGTTCTGTAGTTGTATTGATGTATTGTTGAGTTGTTCTGTTTTCTTTTCTGTCTGTTATCACCCTCTTCATGACATACAATGAAGTCATTTACAGAACAGAAAATGTTCTGATCTTAAATTGTTGTCCAAACAGAAAATTAGAATCTCCTATGCTGGTACACCATCAACATTTGAAGGATTGTTCAGAGTGAGTGACTGCACATTTTATCTAAATATTGCAGTTGAATGATGCCTTCAATCAAGGCATTATGGCAATTTTTGTCAAATGTGCATGCTTACAAGAATTTGGCCTGGTCATATCATAAAAGTAATAGGCTTGTGGAATGCCAAAAAATAAACCACTTACCTTTTAACAGGTTCAGTCAAATTGAGTTATGTACCTAATTTTAGAACATTAGATTAAATTTGTAGCCTACACGTGGACAAGGAAAAAAAATGCTGCAAATACAAAATGGTGGAAAAGGTGGAGGTGGAAACTGGCGTGGCCAATATGACAGTCCATGGTTGGACCAAACAATCAAGAAAAAAAGTAGTCTCTATACTTCAAGGTTCAAGAGTTTTGAGATAAAATGTTAAATGCTAAGTGTATATATATGGTGGGCCCCATCTGCACCAAACATGTATCTTCTTCTTCTTCCTCTTCCTGATTAATTGGCCTTAATGAACTTTCCATCAAATTTGACTGAAATCTGTTCAACAATTTAAAGATCCTCTCCAGCCATGATGTAAGATGTATATAAAATACACTACTTTGAATAATAATTGTGTCTGATATGGTTTTTCCACAAAAAAGGGTCAGTTAAGTGACATCTATCCTTCTCCCTCATTTAAGATTACAGAATCTATAAATATGCAAAAATATTTCATTTCTGAAGTTTAACTGTTGGACACAAGATGTCTCATACATCACCGTAAAGTCCATTCTCAGTGTATGTGCACTGGAAGCTTCAAGTTTCCAAATCTCAATTGTATATTTGAATATTGGACCAGGATTGGCTCCAACCTAGTTGTGATGTCACAATTTGTGATGCTCCTTGGCTTGACCCTCAAAATTGGATTTTCAATCAACTCAGAGAAACTTTCCACTTTCAGCAGATGAATGTGAAAACAGCCTTCTAGTGTTAAACTATGCACATACATCAGTCTGTACAGTGAAGCTCAAATATCCAACTGAAGGAACAAGAAGAAAAACACATTTTTGAGCAGGGGGGGACTTTAAACAATCCTGCCAACTGATACAGAGGGGAGAGAAAACACATGAAAGTGTATGAATGTATACACTTTTTGGCAGAAGTAAAAAAAAAAAAAAACAACAACATATAGATTTATTTCAGTGAGTAGCGGGCAGAGACAGCAAAGAATAAAGTGATTTGATAAATCAATTATGTGGGGTTATCAACAGAGGTGACGTAATGTGTATAGCAATGGATCATTCCTAAGGGGGGGTGTTGCTGTAAAACCTCGACAGATGACCGTTTACTTCCATTATCAGGTGAGCTCGCGGTGTCCCCGCTCTGTGCTGTGTAGATGGTACAGTCCAAAAGCAGTCCGGAGTTGTTGCTGAGGAGCTTCTTCTGTTCAGCACATACCGTCAAAGTGGCATGCAGCCTACGCTTTTGTGTCCTGTTGCAAGAGATTGCATTGTTTGTGAAAATGTTACCGTCTTCTCATCGGAGTTACCTCGGACAGCACGGCAAGGTCGCGTTACTTCACCTTTTTTTGTGCAATATTACAGGTGAGTCGGGAATATTTTGTATGGTAGTTTTTTTTTATCCGCTCCACAACCGTTACACAGAAGTTTTGTGATGGAGCCGACTGTCTCAGCACAACTAGCTACCACCGCGGGCTTTAAAGTGGGGGTTATTTGAAGTAGCAAGTTCTTGGCAAGTTGAGCAGGTGTCATTTAAAACACCAAAGGAAACTTGGTTACAAGTTGACTTCAATGCCTCGGAGTGGTTGCCAGCCAGCCAGCCAGCGCCGCCGCCGCCACCACCGCGGGTGATGGTGCGACCCGAGGCTGCCATAGAAACCCTCCATAGAAACCGGCGAGGAGCAGAGGCAGGGATATCCAGCTGTATATACACTCGGGTCACTGCAGATTCAGTGGCAGCCATATTAGCTCCAGAAACATTTTCTATTAATGTAACATGGTGCTGAATGTGCCACGCCAGCTGCTTTTGCAAAACTGTTTGAGAAACTTGGATTTCTGTTGTCAGACAAGATAATGCTGAATACCAGAGCCTCCCAGGTCAGGATGAGGGTCAGCTACCATGTGCCTGCAGTGGAGCCTGAACTCATTATGGTTTAATTAAGGGGTGGGCAATTTACTAACTCCACCCTAAAACATGGCAACTTTGTTCCCAGTGCTGAAGTGCCACTGTATTAAAAACTCAAAACTGAAAAAGCAAGGATATTACAGTTTATCTCCAACTCTGTATGGAAACTGTCTTCATATCTATTCTCAAGTTAGCACATTGTGTTTAAAATGAACCAGTGAACGTGCATGGCTGAATATTGCAATATGTGATAAGATGTGTTGCTCACAGGCAGCTTTTCTAGACAAACTCCCTTCCCGTCTACAGAAAAGAACAAAGTGAGACGTCAATAATTGGGATTAATAATTAAGAAACGTGTTTGATAATAAAAAGCTTTTATCAAGTGTGACATGTGCATGAAACCAGGCTAAAGACTCCCTGAACTAAACCTCTGCTGTGCTCTGGTAGGGTCAATCAATAGTTTACTGTCCTGTCTTTGCAGCTAGGTGTAGCCTTGCTGACCAATGAGTGAACCAATGACCATAATATTTCAGTTTCTCCTCCACACTGTTTGTCTTACCATATCTGAAGGTAGGAAGAGCACGCTTGACTGATTATATTGCAAATACCATGATACTTACTTATACATGATAGCACTATTTCATGTTGGAGAGGCCGTCTTGCACTTGAGCCTCTTCACAGAAGTAGACGAGTGCTCACAAAGCTGTACAGTGTTCAGAGAAGAGGAGCTCTGGGCCACTGCACTAGGACTGAACTAGAGCTGCAACAACTAGTCAATTAATCAATTAGTCGATTGACAGAAAATTAATCTGCAACTATTTTGATTATCAAATAATCATTTTAGTTTTTTGGATTCTTTGGATGTTTGATCAGACAATACATTTCAAGAAGTCACTATGGGCTCTAAGAAATTATAAGTATTTTTCACAGTTTTATGATATTTTATAGACAAAGTGATCAGGTCTGGCGCACCCTGGTAGCCTACTGGTTAAGACACATGCCACATAACGTCTGTGGTTCGATTCTGACAGCAGACCTTTGTTGTATATCACCACCCCATCTCTCTCCCCTTCATTTCTTCTTGACTGTCGTCACTGTCGCTATAATAAAGGCATAAAATACAACCAAAAATATTAAATAAAAATAAACAAAATGATTAGGTCTGCAACTAACGATTAATCTTCAGATTACTTTCTCAATTAGTTGTTTGATCTAAAATGGTGAAAAATGTCTGTCACTGTTTCCCAAAGCCCAAGAAACAACCTAAAATGTCTTGTTTTGTCCAAACCAACAGTCCACAACCTGAAGATAAACAGTTTACTATGATATAAAACTAAAGAAACCAGAAAATATTAACATTTAAGAAGCTGGAACCAAAGAAATTGGGTATTTTTAATCAAAAATGACTCAATGATTAGTAGTTTATTAAAATTGTTGGCTAATTGTTGCAGACTTAAAAACAATGAATCAATTAATCTGCCAGTTATTTTCTTTATTAATCAAGAATGAAAATAATCATTAGTTGCAGCACTAGACTGAACCCAGAGAAGCATCTGAAGCTCTCTTGTTAAAGACTTGACTTGAGACAGAAGCCAGATTATGAATTGTGCAGCAAAATGTAATGTTCTGCGTGATCTGTCATGTTAACACCCGGATCCTTAAGTCAGTCCCTAAACAGACTGTTTACTTCCTTCAGAGTTCAGGTTAAGGAGCAGAGACAGGTGCCCATTTGTCCAGCTTCAGTTTAAGTCTGCTGTACATTTCAATAAGGGGTTTGACCTTGTGCCTTTGTTGAATGCAAAATAGATGCACACACCCTCTCACCTCATAATGTCCAGTCCTTAAAGGGGAACAAACACTGTTTCTCAACCAAACACATTCTTGTTTCATTAATACTTCATTAATCACATGTCTGGCCACTAAGAGGCAGGAAAACACCAAAACGAGCTGACAATACAGATACAAAGCCACACCATATCTCCAGCTTCTAACACTGTCTACACAGAAAACGTTTCAGCTGTGTTTTTCAGTTGTCCATCTCACACGTGTTTGACGGAACAGATACGTTCCTATTTTAATCAATCCAGCTGTTAACACAGGCCATGTAACAGGTCAGGTTTCATCGCGCTATATTCTTGTAACTGCGACCCAAAGTGTATTTTTACACTTCAAATCTATTTTCTTCCATTTCACTCATGTAACTATAGTGATTGTGTATTTGACTCTGAGAGCTGCCAAAACACTAGTTACCTGCACTCAATACTGTGCCTGAACGCATCCTGTGTTCACACAGATGGAGGCGTAACGTTGTTATGGTTAGCCGGTTAGCAAACGGTTGCTTGCTCACACATCCATTCAGACATGGAGCAACATTAGCATCTATTTGCAGTCGTTTTTCATAGGGGTTGGTGAGAACGGCCTTTACCTTCTAGCTTTTTAAATGATTTGTGAAATTGTGTATCACTAAGAGACATCATATAGCTGATCTGGCCCTTTTCATGTAGTAGACACGATTAAGGTTTCTACACTTGTGCATTACTGCCCTCTGCAGTCGGCTATAAATGCGTATCGCATCACCCCCTGTACACGAGAGTCTTTGTGCTGTAGATTATGAGACACAAATAAAATATACCCATTCAGCAAAACATTCCTGCACAGGCAGCGCCAGTAGTGCTCCAACACATTGTACCATTATGTGTGCACATACTTATAATGAATACAATGACAAGTTAGCTGAGAGTTTTTCTCGCAACAGAACTCAAACAAACAGGTCCTAATGAGATGCACCATTGATGGACAGCTTGAGAGAATCAAGCCATTGTAAAAATGTGTATGTGCATCATTTAAGTACAAAAAGTTGAATTAAAGAGAATCGGATAAGACCAGACTGTCAGGCGACCATTCAGTTGTTCTTTGTCTCACTCTGCACAGCTGGCTCTGCCACTTCCATCCTAACACCATCACCATTTATGTTCTGATTTCCACTTTTAACGAGACATGCTGCCCTCTGGCAAGACACACATATTAATACACTTGCTGCCACATAAGTGGTGCAAGTGAAGGTAATATTGACTAAAGTGAGAACGAGCAGCAGAGTGTCCCCAGGGTGCAATGTGTCCTTGATGCCAGGGTATCTATAATCTGTTTTCTTCTGTGTGTGAATGAGACACATTGTGTTGCATTTGCAAACCAAACTGAAAGTGCCTACAGTAGCTGCTCTCTTTGAGGATACAAGGATTGCAAGAACTTGAAGCAGTTTATTTTCTTTGTCTCTGAAAGCACAAGAAGAAGAGAGAAGAAAGGCTTATTGCTATGTCAAGATAGGCTGCATATAAGATCAGATAGACTTTGCCCTTATTTTCATCACTTCTTTATTCCGAGTAGGAGAAAACGAGGGCACGCTTATGTAAGGTTGTCGTCATGTCACCAATAAAAATTTAATACAGTCGCTATACCTCTTCCATTACATATTCAGTGCAGGAGAAATACTGCTTTCTCTCCTCTTACCATGCTGGTATTCTTACTATCGAGCCATATCGTTGTCCCTGACAAATACAGCAGGTCGTAAGATCAGTTTTCTACCGAGGAAGAGGCTCAATTACAGTTTATGGTACAGTAGTGGCCATCTGCATTCAGGTGTGGCAGTTTTCCATTTTTATAGAAACCACTTACGTTTTTGTACGTTTTGTACGATGTAACGTTAAGTAGAAGGACAAATATTATGCATTCATTCGGAAATAATGAATATCTCACTATGCGTTTCCACAAAAATGTTATATATACACATTTTTAATGGGTGCATTTGTGTTGACATTAACTGTCAATGTGCAATTAAGCAACAGTTTATTTAAATGTGTTGTCAGCTCTCCGCCTTTGTACTTGATCACCTGACTGAGTCCCTTGTATGGAGGATTCTCTGTTTGGGTGACTTACTAATTAACTTCAGCAACTGAACCAAATGCAAACATTAGCTTGGGGCTACGTTCAGAACAGCTTCACTCCTCCTCGGAGGAAGTTGTGAAGTGTGTGTAGTGTAATTCATTGGATGTGGGGGTATTCTCCAGGAAGGTAAGCTTCCATATCTTTTATCACAGCTGGGCGACTGGTGGCTCATTCAAACCACCCGTCATATCTGTCTAGGATTTTTACTACACCACTGAGTCCTGAACTGATCATCTGTTGGTTAAAAGCCACCACAATGTGTCCTTGATGGCAGCTGCCACAACTCTGCAAGCAATGTAACAGCAGTGATGAACTCCCAGTAATACTTGACATTAAAATGTAATTTGTGTGAACAAAGCCTTTAAAGAATGTAAGAGTCTGAATACTGTTGGCCAGCAGAATCAGATGTTATAGAATTTACAATGTTTTTTTGTTTTTTAACCTAGATTGTTGAATTCATATTTAATGATGTAGGATTCCACAAATAATCAGCATCCAGTTTTTCTCTTCAGTGTCTTTGTATTAAACAAGTTTTCATTTGTTTGTATCTGTATAGCAATTTCTCCTGCATTGTAGATGAGCTGAGTGTACTGTAGTGGCCTTAGCAGTGAGTGGAGGTTTTTGGGGTTTTTTGTCAATTTGTTATTTCTATACATTCAGAAATTGTGCTTCCACAGCTGAACATCTGCCTGTCCTGTGTCTGTATGAGCAAGACGATGACTCATGATCCTACTCTGCAAAAAATATGTTAAAAAAAGTTATCATGATTTAATATGAACAATTAAACATTTGGTTTATTCTTTAGATCTTTATTTACAGCCTAAACTGGGCCAACTTACAAAAAAGTGTTAAAAGGTTAGAAGTGTCAATCATTAAATTTCTCAAGTGGATTAAAAAACACAATATTTATTCTCAAATCAGATACAATTATCATTGCTATAATTGGTTTAGCTGTCACACAAATTTTTAGTAATTATCCAGAAGCATTTATTAACTAAAATTGTAATTAACCTTTTAACCTTATAACAGTGCAAACCTGAAGCACAATAATGTCAAATAAGTACTGTGTTCTCATAAATTCAGACTTTATTCAAATGGAATAAAAACTAAAAAAAGAATAAAAGACATTTGTACTTCATACTTGAAGGGAGGGAAATTTCTTTCTACAGTACTAATATTTGAGGACATGGACTTTTGGCCGGAATCAGAGCTGTTGTTGGCAAAACAACAATACAATATTTGGAGTCAGTTGCCAAGCAGCACAGCAGGTTTTGATTTATGATGATGTCTTCCTGCTCGCAGCTTGTTGCAATTAGTGATCTGGTTGAAGGCTTTGGCAGTCTAGCAGTGTTATAATTTCTTTTATGAAATTGTAATATAATTCTTTTTTGTTTGTTTACCAGGATCCTGGTGATACGTTTCCTCTCATTTGCGTTTCATACGTGACTTTGCGTTCGCCTTTTTCTCACTCTCAGCCTTCTTTTTCTTCTCTCAGCGATGATGTCATCTTTGTGTTAGCATATCTCATCCACTCTTTTTTTTTTTTTTTTTTTCCCTGCCTGGCCTGTTCTCTCTTCATATCTCTTTGACTTTCCTCAATAAGATGTTGAGCTCTCCGCTTTTGAAAGGTGCCACATTTCTGACAAGTGCAGGTGACAGACAGAGCATGGGTTAGTTATATTTGGACAAAGGACGTACACACAGCCTGCTTTTAACTCCTGAATTCGGGTCAGGAGGAGGAAAGCTTTAGAGATGAAACAAATTCATCAATTGAATACTCCGTCACACAGTCAGCTGTGTATTATTTGTTGAAAAGCTGAGCGCCTGCTGTGGTGGTATCAAGCTCTGATTCTAGTCTGATCCCCACAGATGTCACATGGTACTGAACTTGTACAGATATGAAATTGTTTTCAACAATTTAGGTCAGAGGTAACACCAGAAATATTCTTTACTCCCTGATGCTCTCATGGTATTCTTAATTTGTCACCCAGTATTAGATTGACGACTCGTCCGTTCTGATAATCCCATCTGACAGTATTAATTGGAAATGTAATATTCTGCATAATCTCTGTGTAGTGAGTAGAATAAAGCAATATACGTCTTGTCAGACAGCAACATTGTCTGCCATATCAACACGGCTGTAACTAACAATGTTTGTTATCAGTAAATCTTTCAATTATTTTTTTAATTACTCAATTAATCATTGAGTCTATGAAAATGGCCAATACAAGTTCTGAGAGCCCAAAGTAACATCTTGAGATTTAGTTGAGTCTGTTCAGTGAAACAAAAGAAAAGCAGCAAATCTTCACATTTTTTTATTGTTGAAGACACAACAAACAGGTGCACATTTGAGAAGCCTGAACCAAGCAGTGTTTATAATTTCTATTTCACTCAGGTTCCTCCTATTTTTTGCTTGATTAAACAACCAAAACAATGACTTGATTATAAAAATGTTTGCACATAATTTTCTGGGGATTGACTAATCAATTAATTGACTAATTTTTTCAGCTCTAATATCAGCATGAACTGAATTTTATTTACTTGGAAATAATGGTTTTATTTTCATAACCTTTTCCATTATCCAGGATAAAATTGCTACTCTACTGCTCAATATTTAACAAAAAGACTATCAATTATCTAGATTTTCAATTTCTCAAAGGTCTCAAGATGAGTAACGCTGTTAACATTCACAAGCGAGTTCTTTTAAAATAACAATTGCACCACAAATTAGGCAAAAAAGACTATGCCTCAAAAAAGTGGACATAATATGTATAATATAGGATGTTTTAACGATCAAAGGTGCAGTGTAAGTGCTTTTTATTCCAAGAGTTTTGATTAATGATGGTAAATTATCCAAACCTGGTGGCTCATGAGTATGATTGTTTCTGTGTCTCCTTTGCAGGTATGTGGGGCAGTCAGGTGGTCGTGCCCCAGAGGGTGAGTGCTGTGTTGGGGAAGAATATGACACTGGAGTGCAGGGTGGAGGTGGGCACAAACCTTACACTCACTCAGAGTTCCTGGGAGCGCCGTCTGCCTTCAGGCTCCGTCACCGTGGCTGTCTACAACCCACAGTTCGGCATTTCCATCCCGCCGGAGTTTAGCAATCGCTTATATTTTCGTTCACCCTCCTCTCACGATGCCACCATCGTCCTGGAGAACGTGGGCTTTGCTGACGTCGGGATATATACCTGTAAGGTTGCTACATTTCCACTGGGAAACACTCAAGCCTCCACTACCGTCACTGTACTCGGTAAGTATGTATGTTTACGTGAACACGTGTTTCGTTGTGCTGTGGGTTCCCGTAGGTAATGTCAGCTGAAACAATTACCAATTCACTGATTAGATGATTGTCAGAAATATGCCAAAAATATGAATATTTATCAAAATGTATGTCAAATGTGAGTATTTTCTGGATTTTTTTGTTTTCTATGATAGTAAATTGAATATTTTTGAGTTTCAGATTGTTGGTAGGATAAAACAAGCAAATTGTTATGGGGATTTTTCACTATTCATAGACCAAATGATTAACTATTAATAGAAATAATCATAAGTTGCAACCCTAACGTCAAGCTGTCACCACAATCCATTTTATTATTGTAAAAGGATTCCAGCAAGTCTGGATCAGATAGTGGTTGTTATTAGCTGCCAGATTGTTGAGTGTTTGCTGAATAAAAGAGGGCTCGATGATGTGGTTAAAATCAATATCACGGCATTAATATGAATATTTTTTTTGATAATGATATATCAAGATAACAACAAATGTTTACCAAGTCTCTCACAAAATTAGCAACTTGATATTCAGTGCAATTTCCGGTACTGTTGTTCCACTGGTTTGCATTACATCAACACATGTAAAACAAAAACTTCAATAACTCATTTTGATGGTTTTTCATTGCAACCTTTATGGATTTACTCATTTTGTTCAAGGATAACACCGTATCATATCATCATGATAACGTTACAATCGAAAGTCAATAAACAGTAATAATGGATTGTTGTCCAGCCCCGAGTCTCTAATGTGTTTGAAGTATAGCTTGACCTCCTCGGTGTGGTGGCTTTGAAAGTATGCCCTTCTGAAGCTTGGATTAGATTGTACTGCTCAGGTGTTCTTTATATTGTGTCCACCCTCTGCATGAACACACTGTACACTTTCAAGTCATCAGGGCTTTTGCTATCGTCAAGTATTAGTCTGCTCAATTTTGGAGCAATAGCAGTTTCTAATCCTGTGTTTTGAATTTTGCTGAAGGATTACCCTTTTCATTTGGATCACAGGTTGTCAGTGCTGGCACACGAACACAGTGTGTGTGTGTGTGTGTGTGTGTGTGTGTCT
Source organism: Thunnus albacares (assembly GCF_914725855.1). Lineage (NCBI taxonomy): Eukaryota > Metazoa > Chordata > Actinopteri > Scombriformes > Scombridae > Thunnus > Thunnus albacares. Next base: position 10,190,127 of record NC_058118.1, on the reverse strand, counting down.
GTGTGTGTGTGTTTTCTCTCAATCCATTTTCACAGAACAGATCACAGGGCTGGCTAGAGCTGCTAATAATGGGTTGGACTGGGAGTGGAATGACATAAGTAGAGAGAATGCAAAACTGGTATTGATAAACTGAAATGTATTTGAGACTTTCAAACACTGTAATTAACTCAGTGAAATAAACTTACAATTTAACATTATAATGTGGCAACTCTTTTCTTTCTCCTTTCTTATCTTTGCTCTGCTCTCTGAATCAAAGTGGAGCCGAAGGTCTACGTATCTGCAGGATCGACTGCCCTGATTGATGGTGGCAATGAAACTGTGGTGGCCACCTGTATCGCTGAGCGGGCCCGGCCTCCCGCTGAGGTGTCCTGGGAATCCAACCTTTTCGGCCAGTCAGAAGTGCAACTATTTGATGACGTCAACGGCACCACAAGCACACAAGTGCGCTACCTCTGGCAGCCCACACGCCACGTCCAGGGCCACACACTTACCTGTGTTGTCCGCCACCCGGCTCTGCAGAATGACTTCAGGATCCCCTACCAGCTCAATGTGCAGTGTGGGTTTCTGTTATGTTATTTAATTTCCAAAAGCAGTCAGTTGATGATGCTTGGCCTTGTCAGTGTTGACATTTGATTTATTTGAAGCACTTCAACAACAACAATTCATTTTAGAAGGAGATGAATTGACAGATGAAGTCGTTACAGGTATTAATTATGGTTTAAGAAAGGCTGTCCTTGGTGTTTTTCTTATTTTTTTTACAAAGTTTTTATTTCTTTAGGTTTTTCTATGTCAGTACATTTTTGTATTTGCCCCTAAACTGTCAGAAGGGAAAATGTTCTGTCTGAGTCCCCATAGATGTTAGAGCATATATTCGTACTTTGTGGGGCACAAATGGGTCTCTGCATACCATCTGCAAGTAGACCGGTGAAAAGAGGTAAAATGACCTCCTTGAAAAATCTTGTTTCTTTGCATTTAATTTTGGTTCTACTTAGCATTTGGTGACAGCTGGCAATACAAAGTATTTTTATTCTCATTGAGTGTATGGCACAGTGAAAAAACAAAACTGACAGTTTCCTGCAATAAGTATAACAAACATTTTGCTACAGGACAATACCCTGAACTCTGTAATATAAGTAGGTGTCTGTAAAACAAATGCCAACTAACAGAGGAGTTGTAGACGGCTGTTAAAAACCATGTGATAGTTACTTGGCAATGAAGAATATTGGGCCCACAGAAGGGGAATAATGTTGATGATCTGCTTTTGAAATTGTGCAAACCATCATAACATGCAATCATGAACGTGCCCCGTAAGCTGTATTATCTTTTTATTGTATAGATTACAAAACACCTAAGTGCATATTTTGAGGACACCGGCTCATTTCTCTAGGCTGTAACCGACCTTGGTCTCCATATAATGCTGCACACAAGCTAGGCAAAAACGGTCATCTTACATGTATGCTGATATAAAGCGTAGTTTCCATGTGAGATTATGACCTTGTTATACAGGAAAGCTGTTAAACAGAGTTGTTCAGTGCAATTGAAGACTGTTTTCTAAGGTTGTAATTTGATTTTTTTTTGCTTGTTTTTTTTTTTTTTCTTCTCTCTCTGTAGTTGCTCCTGATATTTCAGTTGTGGGGTATGATGGAGACTGGTACGTGGGCCGGGAAAACGTTCAAATGACGTGCAAAGCCAACGCAAATCCGCCAGCTCATCACTTCAGATGGATCAGGTGTGTTTATCTGTATAACTGTGTGTGTAAGACGTTTCTCTCATGAGTTAAAACTGACAAAACAAACAGGCCAAAAGCTGAAACAGCAATGGTGATTTGTTCCCAAGAGTATTTAAGTAAGATTAACTGTCTTCCCTTCAGTTAAGGCTCTGTCCCAAAACACTTCATTGTAGCTTGAGGAGAGTCTGTTCAGTACATCAAAAATGCGCATTTAACCTGCAGGGATTTTAATTTAAAAGTAATGTAGAGCGTCAGTGTGATTTCAATGCACAAGTCAGCACGGTCAGTCCGTCCTGAGCAGCACACACGCAACAGACAGCATCTTCTGTTGTGTGTTCACGTGGAAAAAAAAAAAATTGAAGCACAGTTCTGGCACTAAAGAGCTGTAGTGTGGTCAATTTCACAAATCAGGCACTGCAAAGTTTTTACAGGCTGCTGAAAGCTGAAGAGAAGATTAGCAACTGAAGAGTGATGTTTGCTTTGCTCTACTTTCAAATATTTACTCACACAAAACCTTCACGTCGTTTTTCACAGTATTATTTTTTTAAACATTCAGAAAAAAAAACCTTCCTCCAAATGTTCATGTTTACATCATCTGCATTTAGCCGTGGGTTTGTCTAAAAGTTTTTGTCTCTTGGGTTCCCAGATTGGACAGTGAAATGCCACAAGGAGTGGAAATGATGAACAGCACTTTGCTCTTCCTGCGTCCCCTCCAGCGGAATGACTCTGGAGTTTACAGGTGTGAGGTTGCCAATGACATCAACCTCCGCAGTCGGGATGTGCGCATTCTCATACAAGGTGAGCGGAGTATACACACCAGAACACAGCTGACTCCTATTGCCTTCTCTTCCCTTAGGAAGCATTGTGCATGCACGCACGTCATAGAGGGTATCGCTGCCTGTGACATTGTCCTTCAAGCTGAAATGTGACACTGTATCACTCTTGCCCGTTCTGTACGTACTGACAGTCTATCAAGCAGTCACCCATTTTTCTCTTCAGTTCTTTTCAATCTCAGGGTCTGTCTATGTTTTAAGTGAACGGTTCTATGTTTTGACACTGATAATATTTGACCTTTTAGATCTAGTTTTATTGCATGTCGATTAGCCTTGATTAACATTAGGTCTCCAGATGTTCTGAAGAGGGAGTTCCTGGGCCAAACACATCTGCAAATGTTTAAGGGCTCTTCAGACCACAGTGCACTGCCTCTGCTGTGTCCTCTCTTAGCTTGGCATTAAAGTATGTCATGTCCCTCTGTTGTATATGATGAGCATGTTCCTCTGTTTTCGCCAAATCTGTCTTCTCTATGGAAACTGTCTTCCTGAATGAAGTTCTGATTATGATGTGATTTTCTTTTACGTCTCTCTCGCTTCTCCTCTTTCTTTTACTTCTGCATGTGTCATGCAGTAAGAGGCAAAAGCCTGCAGCCTGACTGTAGATGATGTCCCAGATTTATAAAACATTAACTAGTTCTTTTCAACTCCTATTTATTATTTATTATCCATATTTCATTTTCCTTTGAGAGGATCTGTACAGTTGTGCGCAAGCTTACACATGTTAGCGTACCTTCCGCTGTGTGTGTGTGTGTGTGTGCTTTGCTGTGGGTGTGTTCGCTGCCTCTGCATGAAGTTGTACAATTCATATACTTAGAGATTACAAACCTTGGGGTTCATGTTTCTCTTCTCTCAGATGTGAATATTTTCCTCACATCTGGCCTGGCACGGAGGTTAAAGTGGCAGAGCAATTTTGCAGCACTATTATAGCCTTTAGACTCAGATGCTTTCCATTACTTTAGTTCCTTCTGATCATGGCTTTTGGCTTTTCTGTTTTGTGGGCATCACCCCTGATCCAGTTCATTTTAAGGTTGGTGTTCTAATAGTGACATAGTGAAATAGTGGCAATGCATAATTGTACTTTCAAAATAGGGCGTAAAACATATTCTCATGCAATTTAAGCATACAGTACAAAATAATCTGGTTATTAAAATTGGCATCCCCAAACTTACTCTAGTCACAAAACCTGATATCATTATGTGTCCCATCAATGAGTCACCTCAGTAAGTCTCATATGTGCTTAATACATGTAATAAAAAATACTATGACTTGACATTATTTTTCAACATTTGCAAATACTTTTCAGGCTATAGGCTGTGTTCAGCCTAAAAAATACAAAATGTCAGTGTAGTTGAATCAACTTCTCTTTGAGTCAACAACAAAAAAACTGCAACAAGTTACACAAAGGCAGCATCAATGTAATAACAACTGTAGTGCTGAATGGTATTACGGAGTTTTGATTCACCAGATGACTGATGCTGATATATTTTAATCCATTTTCTTTTTTATTTGTACAAATATGACAAACCCATATCAATATGTCAGTCTTATTATCCGTTGACTCCATCAGCATATAAAGACCCCACTGAGGATCCTGACCACAAGATTGAGAAACTCTTGGATATGGGGTTTCAGTCCCCAACAGTTAGTTCTGTGATTTAAATTTGGATTATTTACTTTGGCAGTTGTAGAAATCAGTGTTTAATGGAGATAGTTACACAGCCAGAATCTTCTCTATCAACAAAGCAAGACATTTATTACACACCTTGTGTAAAAAAACACTTTATTAAACTGAATTAACATAAAACTAATTCTCAGGCAAAGTCAGCGTCTGAGCCAGTAATCTAAAATAAGACATGCCACCAAGGGAAACCTCTTCTAAACTAAAATACCAGTTGGAAATGATCAAGAAACTAGTGTTGTGTACCCGTAACCAAGTGACTTCCCCAACAAAGCCAGCTGAGAGCTGTTTGCAGCCTCAGGAAAACGAGCTTTCAACTGCAAAGTCATGAGACTACTGGAGAAGTCAACAGCCAACACACAGCTTCTGAGAGCTGTTAGCGACCTGGTGACAAGACCTGGTTGAGCAATTGTGACAAGTTTGAAAGGAAACTTTTCCTGTGTGTTCAGGTCTTTATAGACACATTGGCATATGTCACCTTGGTTACAAGTGACTCTGTTGATTTAAGTACTTGAAAGTGTTAATGATTAGATATCCAGGTGCAAAGTACTCTGGCAGAATTTCAATTCAAGAATGATTTGTGTTATATCCTCCATCTTACTTTCCTGTTGTAGTTGCGCCCAAATCCATTCACTCTAGTTGTAGTTTTATCGCCTGTGTACAATATGCTCTGTTCAGTAACCTTTTGGTTTGCTCTTTCTTATGTGTATTAATGTCAAATTAAGAAAAGTGACAATAAAATCAGTACCTGAAACTGTACTTTACTAAGATTTTGTTAGCAAGAATCACAAATGCAGAAGAATAGTCCATAAAAGGTTTGCAAAGACGTTTACCTTTACCTTTTTTTAAAAGATTTTATTTAGATTTAGATGTTATTTGTCAAATTATTGAACAAATAACAGCCTGCTTTGACCAAAGTAAAAGAATACAAAAAAATTGATTTTTAAAATGTATTTTTGTGTGTGTACAATTCAAAGGGGACATTTCAGATCTGTAATTACTGTCACATGGCTTTAATCTTGGGAGAAAAATGAGAAACTACAATGTTATAACGACAGTTTGAGAACCTTGCCAGGAAAGTGGTGAAATATGGTGCTCTTTATTTTAATGGAAGCACTGTTTAGACCCCTTGTGACAAACCCTCTCATTCTGCCATCATCTAATATATCTATTATGTCAGCCCTTTATACCTAATCCTAAAATGTTGATGTTTAACTCACTTACTGTTTAGTAATGCACTCACAATTGACATTGCAAACCTGAGGCTGCTGTGAGCATGTACAGTACTCTGTAGTTTAGTATGTGCAGTAGTTTAGTTGATGTTTTTGTCAGCCTGTCCCTACTTAGTAAAATGCTGATGTAGTTGGCATTGACATTCTCTGCTTTTCTGTCTGTTCATCTCTCCCTTCCACCCTCTGCTCCCCTCTCACCCTCCTTCCCTCCATTAGATCCTCCCACCATGCCTTCCACCATTACTGCTCCTGTCCTAACTGGTTCTGCCTCCTCCACCTTAGTGGATGATAAGCGCCATGTCCTTCTCAGCTCCCCCACCCTTGAAGCCCTACCTGAGAGTAATCTGGGTTCCATAGTGGGTGGGGCCGTGGGCGGGGCCTTGTTCCTGCTTCTGCTGCTGTGTCTGGTTGGTGTGTGTTACCTCCGGAAACAGCAGACCTTCCACGGGAACTACTACACCAAGCAGTACCTGGGCCCCAATGACCTCCAGAAAGCCCCCGCGCATCACGAGCTCCACCCAACCAAAGGTCGCGGCAGCTCCTACCATCAAGACCACGACCGAGAGGAGTGGGGCGACCGGGAGCTCAAACAAGAGCGTGACCGTCGTCACCATAGCAACTATAACGGAGAGGAATATCCCTCTAACGGCTACACTAGGGCAATGAGGGAGAGCAGTCACCACATCAATCAGCAGAATCACCACCACGAACACACACAGTATTCTAGTCCACGGCAGGCCAGATGTGCCAGATACCCTCATTCACCCAAGCCACTGGAAAATGGCTCCCCCTACATGTCAGACGACTGCTACGATAGCGGGCCCGAGGGCGATTACGTCTCTCACACAGACGGCTCGGTCATCTCTCGTAGGGAGTGGTACGTTTGACGAGCTACCTGGTCCCGCAGGAGCAGAAACACGACGGAAATTCAAGGGTTTCATTTATTAAATTTAGGAACACATTATTTCTCTTCTGTACGCACACTTCTACTAATCTCAGTTCTGTAGTTCCCTCGTTTTGTTCAAGCGCCCTGGTTGACACTTGAGATATGTGTCTGTTCTCGATATGGAGCGACTGTGGACTGCACGGCCACTTTGACAGTCAACTTCTACACGCCTGCAGAAGTGGGCGTGTTACGAGTTTGTGTGTGTAGAGACTAACTAAAGGTCATGATGTATGCGCTGTCTCTGCCTTACTACATGGACTGCCAATTTATTTAGAATTACTAATGTATGTCAGTTAAAGAAGCCCTGGGGGCTTAAAGATCATGTGGTTGTCTTAGAGGAAAGTCATTGTTTATTTATACAAAATCAGCCTTCTTTGGCTATGTGATGCTCAATTGTATATGTTGATACTGATTACACTGATTTGTTTAAAAGGCCTGTGACCACTGAATAGTGTTGGCTGATATTCAAGAATGGAATGAAAATGAATCCATGCAATTCAGATGGTCACAGGTCCTTTTCCCCAAACTCAGTAAGACAGCAAAGGCGTAAAGGCTAATTTAAAAAAAGGATTTGTCTCCCTGAGAAATCAGGATCCCTCCGTGATTGATGACCTCTCCACACTGATTCATGGTCATAAAATGAATTGCACTGCCGAATGCGAAACTTTAATGGACGACCACATTATTAGACCATTTGTTTTTCACTAAAATGTCTACAGTTTATGTAAATTACCATGATGGGAGACTTGGGAGTTTGAGGACTTGACCACTGATGTCTGAGCAGTGTCCTTGAAAAATGATGGCCTAGAGTGGGAACCTTAAGAGCATATCTACTGTACGTTCTCTGCTTGTGTTATCCCAGGAGGGAGGGACGGGGGAAGGGACGGGGGGAGGGAGGGCGAGCAGGGAGGCCTGCATGAATGAGGCTCAGTTCACTGTGCATATCACATATTCACTGACATATAGTGAAGATGTGATATGCACATTTGCTACAAAATCATGTCATCCAGTGCAAGTTTAAAAAGGTTGGAATATTATTACTTCTATTTAACTTTGTGTTTCTGGTTAGTTGTCCTCTTCAGTTAGCCACATACAGTCTCCTGTGTTTTTCTACACAATGATAATGGATGTGTTTGAGAAAATTTGCACTCTGGCACCAAACCAGGGCTCTTGGAAATTCAAGAGTGCTGTCAGCAGGGGCATTGTTTAAAGCAGGCTACAGTATGGCAGCCACCATACGCTGGCCTCCTAGTATTATGTTACACAAAGAAATCATTCAAAACTGCAGGCATTACACTCCACCACAAATAACCACCGATGGTCTAATTTCACTACTCAAGTAATCTGTAGAAACTAGACAACGTGACTGTGTCACAATTACAATCTGACGCATTAATAGGCTTATTGTCGGTTATCCATATACACAACTTCAAGCTCTAATCATGATCACCCGTTCTTTTCAAATTAAGCATTCATTATTACTACCAGTACAACAATAAAATGTACAGGACGTAGACAAATCAGGGTTTTTTGTGATAGATGTACTGTGGTTATCCAAGCATCCACTTTTTCATCCACAGCACAGCGCATACTTGCCAGAAGGGACAGACAATAATTCTGTTGCACTGATCATTAAATCTTTCACTCGCAATTATACTTTGAGTAGCTATAAAAAAAAAATACCCTCTGTGCATTTTTTCAAGGATTTCAGGGTGAATTTACAATTAAATCTGCATTTATTTGTTAACCAGCCACATCAGTCAAGACACTTAAACGTTGCAGGACGCACCAAGTACTGTGATTGAACTGAGGAACATGTGTTTTACAAGTCAGTGTCATTGGGCTGAGGAGCCCCAGTAGTTCAGGAGTTAAACTTGGATAAAACTATTATGGATTTAAAGATAAAGTATTTTGGCACATGCACCTCTTTACCAGATAGCGTGGAGGAGATCCAGCAGTTTCCTTCATGTACACTAGTGTTTGTGAATACATGCCAACTTTAGTAGTTTGGTCACTATACAATATTTGCTTCAAGATGCCAAATATTTGTTTAACTTGTATGTATAAATATGATGATGACAGTGTCTCACATAAGTATTACAGACTAGCTAACAACTGATTAGTAGCTTCTATTAACGTATCACTGTTGTATACAGGGTCTTGTAGCCTGAAATAGAAATGAAAAGATGCTTTAGGCCACTTTAATATTACCGTAACAGTTGTCAAAATGGGAATTAGTTATATTGTTATGAACCCTCACTAATCATTTGTCAAGGTGTGAATTTTGTGCAGTGAATAGGCTGCAGTTCTCATAGTGAGATTTGATAATGTGAGAATATGATCCCTATACTGCAAATCATGATGTTTCAACTGTGAAATGCTGCAGTACAGGAAAACTAATTTATCTTTGTAGACAGAAACTCATCATTCCAATAATTACCTTAATGTTAATTTCCACATTACAAAAACATATTTTCTCACTCACTTCTAGTGATGTACAAAGGTTTTAGTTTTATGTGCCCAGGTTTTGAGATTTCCATCTCAGATTTCTGATTTCAGATTTCTAATACAAATGAAGGTGAATGGAACTGTGTGAGGTTCAAAATATTGAAATATTACAGAAGCATGCTGTCAAAAGTTTTCATATGAAGTATTTCTCTGGTAGAACATAGTTCCAATAAAAAAAAAAACATTTAAAGTGCGGATTATCAAAAGTAACCAGGACACTTTCTGTAAAGAGATATTGCTGTAAAATGTTTTTTTTGTTTGTTTTTTTTATTGGAGTGGAGGCAAATCAGTCCAAAACTATCTGTACCACTAGATACGACAAAGTGTGAACATATTTCAAGTGAGAACATATTTCTTTTTAATTCGGGTGAACTGACCTTTTAATGGGACTGTCTAACATGAATGGAAGTGCACAGTTGGCAGTTTGTAGGCTGTTGAATTAAAAGTAATGTTTTCGGGAGGTGTGCTGCTGCCACCTGTTCGTTCTGCCTCTCTGGTCACTTTCACATATATGCAGAGAAGAACAGGAAGCACGGCAGCCTAACCCCTTCTTATGTTTGCCTCTATGCACTAAGACAGAAGTTCCACTAATCAATACACTATTTTTGCTTGACTCGTCAATTTGCATCCCTGCACCTGGATTAATGGAGTTCTTTTGTACTGTGACATTTTGTATAGAGGTCAGTCATCGATATCTTTACCTTGAGAAAATGTCCTTCACTCCGGGTTGAGAAATACAACTAGTGCCTTAGATACCTAGAAGAAGAAATTTAAGTGTTTTCTTATTATTGTTTACTTATTGGTGTAAGAACCTGTTCTGTTGCTCTGTGGGATTTATTTGTTGCCTTTTTATGTTTTGATTTCCACTACATACAGTACTGTGTGTTAGGACTCCGTAGTGCCATATTCACTTTTCTGCCCATGTCACCATGACAGTTAATGACGCAGTATACTTGCAAACCTAGAGGCATTAAAACACACGCAAAAAGACAAAAGCTTGGATGAATCTAGTCGAATCTTCTCTACTTCACAAGTATCACAGTAAACCATCAGACTCCGTGTCAGGGGTTTGGGTTTCTGTAGAATCACTACTGTTCAAAGGACTGAGGGGCTCACTTCAGTCTCACATTGTCATGAAAAGCACCTTGTGGTTTGTTTTTGTATATACAGAAGAAATGTAAGTTTCTTAAAGGGGGAGGCAAAAAAAAAAAAAAGATATTTATGTCAGTGAGAACAGTGGAGCATTCATTTGTCAATCTTTTTGAGAATACTTTATTTCAATAAAGCACCTTAGCACCTGTGAGTTATTTTCTCTGGAGGTTTTGGAGCTCGCTGCTCAGTCTCAGCCTCTTTGTGCTTCTATAAATGACATCATCTCTAGCTCCCTAACGCATAATGCTGCATAAGCCCACCCCCACCCCCTCAAATCCAGCACGCGCATGTGGGACGCCGCACATGATGTAATTCATGTTTCCTCACTTCACCTTATCTTCATCTCTAGTATCCAAGAATGATTTATGTAGTTAATTTATTGTCGTTTGTGTTTTATGGTTAAAACGGGAATCTTAAGCTTTTTCTCTCCACTGGTATTTTTATAGTTGAGGGGGGGAGATCCAGCATCTCCTCTGCTCTCTCCGTGCCCCCTTCAGCAGTCCTAGTTTGCTTTGTTTCAGGACAGAAAGGCCCTCGCTCTCCCCTACAGCTCCTTTGTGAATCCCCCCCCCCCCCCCTTCCTCCTCTCCTCTCCTCCTCCCCTTGTGTCTTTCTCCCACTGTCTACCAGCTGGTAAAATTAAACGCTGAGTGTTTATGTCTGGCCCAAAGTCCCCACTCTCCAGCCCATTGACTGTCCCCATGGCAACAAGCTCATCTGGAGCTGCTGATGGAGGCTGTCTTCCTGCAAGCTCTACCTGGCCACAGAAACCGGAGGGAGAAGGGATGCCGTGGGGTGCGCGGAGCAGAGAGGTTAACTGTGCTGCTGTGAGAGGCGGTGCAGAGAGAGAGAGAGAGAATTAACTACTGGAATTGAAAACGGCCCATTACGCCCCGCTGCACTACAGAGAGCTCCTCTCGCTGTAAGGACACATCACGCTGATGTGACCTTGACATTGTTTAGCTTGGAGGTCCTCAAGACACACTTCCGTTTAAAGTCTTTATTTCAGCTTGACCTCTCTGTCTTCTACATCATGGTCACAGCAGTTGTTGTCACTGCGACCTTGAAGAGGGGCGTGCTCCGTCTGAGAATACACAGTGGAGCTTAGAAAAGTGAAGAAGCTCCACAGCGGTGATGATGTCAGCCAGCAATGCTTAAATTAGTTTAAGACACTTGTGTTAGAAGATCAGTGGATCTGCTTTTTGCCTGCGACACAACAGTTTCCAAGGATACTTTTCACAACACACAAAGGAGCGAGCAAATATCTCAGGCAGCGGGATGCAGAGCTGACGCCTGTGTGAGAGAGAGACTTTGATATTGACTCCCCACTTTAGGTGGGATCAAATTGTCACCATCAGTGAGCTGAAAATATTGAAATAGATGTCTGAGAGATAAATCACAGACCACCTACTGCTCTTCCTCACCCGATCTGTTAAACACACACACACACACACACACACATGCAGTGAGCATCTGCTGCCTGTTGTCTGGTCAACAGCGTGACCCTTGACCCTGCTGTTGAGGTTTTAGGATGAGAAGGGGGGGCGGGGGTTGTTGTCTTGTCATCCCTCGCTCCCTCACTTCTTCTCTTCAGGTCACCCGAGTGTGTTGTGTTTAATTCATGACAAGCCCGTCTGCTATGCTGACCTGGCTGATGCACTTTTCTTGGCTTTGCAGCGATGATGTGTGTCGGATAAAGTGCTGAAGTAGGAGAGACATGCAAGAGAAAGAAAGATCCTTGCACCGGAGCCAGATCCCAGCAGGGACGGTTGAACCACCGCTAAAACAAGCCCCTCCAGGATGGATGATATTTGAAGCAAAGAAATGTTTAAACAGGAGAAATGAGTCAAAACACAACATGCATAAAATATTTATGCATATAATTGTCCCAAATCTTATTTTTAGCTAAATGACTTCTAAAAGCATGAAAGAAACACTGTGCATGATTTATTGATAACACATTTTCCCAAGCTGATACTTCCATTCACAATAAGATGTCCATTCAGTAGTCTAAATTTTATTTAATGAACATATTAAGTCATACTTTAAACCTCATGATGCTCCATGCATTTTGGGTTTAAAGCTTTTTTTATTCCTTGTCACATTGTGAATGTCTGTCATCAGACATTAGAGCAAGCAGCTTGATGAACTGCATTTTTAAAGGTGTTTTGATCAACTCAAGAGGCTCTTGTCATAGTTCAGCAGCCATCAAAGGTAATCGAACGGCTATTAACTGTTAGAGGACACGAAGGGAGTAGAGGGGGAGGGGAAAAAAGGAGGAAGAAGTGCCTGTATCGCTTTCAGGAGCGAGCTCAAAAAGTCTCAGCTTGTCCAATCTGCATCACAATTGAACTGTTATTTAGGATTCTCATCTCAGCACATTATTGATTTTTTTCCCCCACCTCAACAGCTAAATCAACTGGAATTGACCACTTTACCTTGTTTTTTCCTATCCTGTCACCTTTTGTCCTCCAGTTCCTTCAGTGCCACACAATCACAGTTTTACACATTACTGCTGATTGGCCAAAGCTTGCTGTTCTGTGGGTTTAATGCATCTTAATCACAATTAATCCTAATCCCCTCAGTGGACAGCATGGAGCGTATGAAAGCATATGGTCTAACTGAGCTAATTCAGCAGACATTACAGCAGCATCTTGAACTCCACAGACACAAAAGACAAAGAAAGGACAATATAAAGATGGAGGGATGGAGGGACGGAGGTGAAGATGTAACATGGATGTTTAGTAAGTAATAGAGTTTGGAGATGCAGGACCTCCACTTGAACTCAGTTAAACTGCAGCTCTATCCTTTCATATATATTAGTCATGTCTGAACATACATATTATCGTCCTGGACATAAAAAAACAAACACTGCAACCGTGGAAGAAGCACAAGTTTGATGAAGATCACAGCTTTTTGTCAACACTGTTGGAAGTGTTGATTCAACTCATCAGTCTTAATGCTGTTAAATATGAAGCTATACATGATAGCTTCATATATCATATCATATCATATACAGTGTATGTATATATATATACTGTATATGGTATAACATTTATATTTGTATTATACAAGAATATCTAGTTAGTGCGATGTTAGTGTTATGAGGTGGTAGTTTACTCATCTGTTGCTATTCAATGTGTAACCAACAGATATGTAAATGATTACAATAATAGCAAAGTTCATAGTTTTTTCTTTGGACATTTCAAACCTTGTTAGGACCTGCTCACCAGTCCTCTCCAGAGTAACCAGTTTGAGGAGAGAGGACACTTGATAACACTCAGAGCAGCTTGTACTCTTCAGAACAACATGTGCTCCAGTTAACAAAACTCTTAACATGTTGCAGGTTTAAAATCTCAGAAATGCACACAACCTCTCAAAAAGCAGCTACAAAATTAACAAACTTCAGCTGAAACACTCACTGACTTCGAATTGTGAGACATCTCTGTTGTTTGTGTTGATTGTAATGTGTTTGTTCTAAAAGTCTCTCTCCACTCTCAGACCAGTCTCAGGCGGAGAGGTCAAACTCTATTGCCGTGGCCGGAGCTGTGATGGGCGCGGTCCTCGCTCTCTTTCTCATCGCAGTCTTCATCATCGTGATCCTCACTGCTCGCAAGGCCCCATCAGTGGCCGCCACTGACAAAGTGTAAGTCTGACAAATAATTCATGCTGCAGAATATGCTCTGCTCGTTAATTAATGACATGATAGCTGGCGAGGTTGACTGAAGCCTGTCGGTGGGTTCAGGGAGTTACTCCTGTGGAGATACTGCAGCAGTGCGCGGCCTGGAGCAGGGAGGCTGTGGGACAAGGTTGAGGGGTGGCAGATAATTGCAGTCTTGGCAGCAAGCCCTTGTCCTGTTTTGTTCAGTCTGTTCCTATAGTGCACCGGCACTCATGTTAATGTTAGAGCAAAGAAAAATAACTTTGAGGTTAAATTATTTACAGAAGGAGCTGGGTCACACTCTGCCACATTCCTGTGACTGACATGAAATGCTTTGTGTGTGTGTGTGTTCTTTGTCTTGTCTGTCTCTGTCCTAAATAACTGTGACTAGTGTTCGAGTGCACAAAGATGAAACCTTGTGGGTTTGTTTTGATTAATTCTGCTTCTATTTAACATTAAAGTCTGCATAGCAACATTTAGGTGTTCTTTATGTGTCCGACTACCCCTTCCATACAAATCATTATTATGAGCCTGTGGGCCATATCTGCAAGGTTGCAGGTTGATCCCCTCATTCATCCTTATTAGTGTGTCATTGAGGATGCTCGCTCTGGGGAAACACAGTTATACGCTTCAAGCACGTCTCAAAGAAAGCAGCAAAATAACTATAATTCTCTGCTAAATCCTCCCAAAATACAAATTTCATGCCAATTACACAAATAAGTCAATGATGTATGAAAAGAGAATTGAAGCTGATTGGATATAGAAGTTGCAGCTTATAATTGAGGAGAACAAAGCTAAGAGTTGCTGAAACGCCCGACCAAAGAATGTTCATACATGGATTAATATTGTTCCACTCTAAAGGATTTTGGTTTATTTACTTTTTCTCAGCTACGATAACCCTTCTCTGACATCTCAAATTTTCTCTTATTGTCCCCAATAAAAGCAGTCTCATGAACCTCTGTAAAATTTTGCATTGTGATTCCATTGATAGCACCCTCTTCAAGTAAATTGTCTTATCACTAGCAGAAAACAGCACAAATTGATGGAATAAACACTCAACATTTGTGCATTGTGGGTGTTGGCCCTGCATCACTACATTGACACTACAGGATGGTGTGTGTTGGTCTGTGGTCAGTGCCACGACAAACTTAGCATCTTAAGCATGACCGTGGCTGAGGCGTCCCAGTGGGATATGACAGAGGGGGTTGGACGCAGGCCTCGTCCCTCTCCTTCATCACACACCGATGAGAGTGTAGGACAGCAGGTCACTGAGAGCGCTAACTGTAATGTCCTACCGCTTCTCATCTCAAGTATGAAAGAGAGGCGCTGCATCGAGTGATATACAGTGTTAGAAAATCAATGTCTGTCATGACATCGTTTTATGAATGGCCAAGGTCAGTCTCTAGGTTTCGGTATAGTAATGGGCGGGGATTTCAATGAATGAGACAATTACTCTGATAGTCAGGAATTTTTAGAACAGCTGTCAAAAGATCTTCCAATTTACTGTTATGTATGAAAGTCCATCACTCTTAAACCCACGTTGTCAAATATCCTAAACCCCACTGATTTAGCTATGGTGCCATTAGTGTGATTGCAGTAATACCAGCGCTTAAAGGGATAGTCCAGCATTTTAGACTTGTGCTTCCATAAAACTGGGGGACATGAAAGAGACAGATTAAAAAAATAATGGTTTAAATCAATGCAGCGGAGGCTGAAAAACACAGACTTTTATTCCCTAGAATGGGTTCAAACTCCAAAAAGTGCTGGATCCTACATTTCCCACAATGCAACTTGATGTAATCTTTCATTCAATCCTCCCTGCCTGGTGAACACAAATGTCTTTCAAACTCTAGGCCCTCATTTTATTGCAGGTTTTGTGATATACTTTTGGGGTCTCAGCCCAACCCAAAATAACCCCGATGACATCACTATGACATCATCAGGATTATTTCCACAGAGATTACTTCCTCCTCCACAGCCACAGAAGACATTATACAACTGTTTTGTGTTCATGACAAATAAACTGACCTTCATATGTAAAATCTTCTAAATGTCTGTCCATTCTGAGAAATTAAAATCTGAAATCAACGCCATTTCTCTCTCTTATTCTCTGAAGGATTGATCTTCCTCCAACACACAAGCCTCCCCCTCCCTACTCTGAGAGAGCTCCGGCCGTGCCTCTGGGTGTCCACGCGTCACAGGTGGCCTGGCTGTGTCAGGTGAGCCCCGCCCTCACCTCATAACCTATTTAATATCCTGTCAGTAAATTTTGGTTCATCTGAATCATCAAGTACTTGTACTACACCACAAGTTTATCACTTGGTTAGTGCTGAGTCAGGACAGGAAGTATCTGAGGTCATTATATGTGTGTATTAAGCAGGAAAGGTAATGTCTGTACTCATTTAATATGTAGGATTGTTTAAATTTTAATTTGTGTTCTCAGCTCAACTCAAGCCTTTACTTTTTTTTAGCCTCACCTACACAGAGGCGTAAAGGAAAAAACTTTTCCTATTTCTTGACTTTCTGACATTCAATTAAAACGACAATGAGAAGAGAAAACTGTTTTGTGTTTTGTGCCATGAAAGAAAAGCAGCTGGATGTGAATGACGTCACACTGTCTTTGGTTATTTTCAACATGCAGACTCGCAGGGCCGAGCGCAGGTACGAAGGGACTGAGAGGCAGCATCCACACCCAATAAGACCAGGACCGCTGGGGACTCAAAGCCCCACCCAGCAGCTGTCGGGCCTGGAGTGGGTTTGTCATCAGAGTGGCACAGACCGGGTGTACATCAACCACCGTGAACACTATGTGTGACACAGTCCACCGAGCACCTAGTAGTCATTCACTCTGACCAACAGCGAGCTCACCAGCTTCACCTGATTCACTGAGCCATCAATCCAGAGGAGGAAACAGCTGGCAGCACTGGAGGACAACGTCAACATGCAAGCCATTTTCAAATGTTAATCGACATTGTACAAATGTTTTTTGTCTTAAAGGAATAGTTCAACATTCAGGGGAATATACTTGTTAGTTTTCTTATGTGGTATTAATTTTCTCATCTATTGCTCAGCAAGAAAGCAAATAAGCTTATTTCCCAAAATGTCAAACTATTATTGTACTTCAATTCTTTTTTCTCTTTGTTGTTTTGCAAATATCCTGTATTTATCAGTATTTCATGTTTGCCATCATTTAGGATAAACAAATTATACTGAGAAAACAGATTATTAAGAGAGCAAAACTCAAGATATCTGCCCTCTAATCAACTACAGAGTAGCTGTGGAAAGAAAACAGTAAAGGGCTGTGGTTATCTACCAAATCCAAACACTATTTTCATGTTTTTATCATCAGAACCACAAAGCATAAATCTGACATGCTGTATCCTCACTCATATCACCAGACCAAACCAGATCCAAACTGCTGAGGTCCACTGAGACCGCATGTACTAACTGCAACACAGACCATGAAGGGATTAATTAAGGTATTTCTGTCCCAGTTCTGTGATTTGCTGCTGTAATGTTGTGACACTACGCTTTCTGGTGGCAGAAACTGCAGAATTGTAAATGTGTAAATGTAGCCTTTGTGTCGGGATAATTTTGTAGAGTTGTAATCTTCTACTTTACTAATCAGGGAATGATGTTGGTGTGTTTTATATATATACTGTAGAAAATGCATTTGTTAAGTGTTAACTGAAAGGTTGTGGCGAGGAGTTAACACTGCGACAGTCAGACTCCCAGTTTATTGAGCTGGATTTCATACAGCTGTAAAATAAACTGTGCCTGACTTTGATCATGAAGAAACAGAAATAACTGTTTTAAGTGCCATATTGACATTTTGGGGGTATTCCCCCTGAGAATTGTATGCTGTAGCGACTGGACAGTCATGAGCTGTTGTCTTGTCTGATTCATGTATTAAAGTGTAAGTTGTTGCCATATTTGCACCAGTGACATGATGCTGTGGCCTTACAGTGACAATGGATTAAAAAATCTGTTTCCCACTCCAAAGCATAAAAAATGACACAAAATTTTATAGATGTGAAAACAAAAGAAGCTGAAAGAAAGAGAAACAGAGGGAAGCAGTCTTCAAAACTGCTGTGTAAAATCAGATAGCTGCTGGCGTCCGATAAGCTTTTTAAAGTAAACAGTCTAAGAGGTGGAAGCTCTGAGTCACCACATGTGGAAACAAGAGGAGTCCTTGAAGGTTTGAGAGGGAGTTTGAATTGATGTGAGGAGGGTTTTTGAGGAAAATTTTTCATCTCAAGGTCACAGTCACATTGCTTCCACTGTGATTCTCACAGCAGAGGGAGAAGCTGTTTATATCACCAGGAACGTTCTGTGTAAATGATGATGTGTTTGTATGTGAAGAGGCGAAGCCCTCGTTGTAATGACACCACACTGATGGTGAGAATGTTTGTCAGGATTCGTTTATTTCTTTAAGCTCAGTCAGCTCTCGGTCTCTCCGTCCTGCTTATGAAGGGGCGTTGCTGACACTTTCCAAGAGCAACACCCAGTGTTCAAACATGTCAGTGCAGCATGTCCGTGTATCACCAGCACTCCAGATACAGTTTTAAAGTAAATATACAGTATGACTCTTGGCTTATTTTTGGCTTTTCAGTTAAAACTTGATAATGTGTCTGGTTTTAATGATAGAAGAATTATATCAGTAGATTGCTGTGTTATTTCCAAGCTCCACACCATTAAGCCACAGTTGGATCTTTCACTTAAATATGTTATGTATGATTTTTCAAAATTTCATATGGATATCTGTCATAATAGAAAATCACTTACTGATTACGTTGACATGTTGATGTGCGTCATATTGGACTTCAGGGATTTAGAAAACCCCCTGACAGAAATCCAACTGGGAATAATCGCTTTTGTAGTGTTAATTTAGACACAATTGTAAAGCATAACTGAAGATTTTACACATCGAAAAACAAAATACAATATAAAAGAATAAGAATAAATCATGGATGACACACTGTATCCTGGTCACATGTTACATTTTCCGTGATAACCTGCCGTTTGTTGCTTTGCCAAATGTAAGCCTTTCAGTCTTTGGTTTATTTAGCTTTATTAACTTTAAAGGTTTGGTTTCCTGTATTGATGTACACAATAGAAGAGTAATTTAATTAGCTCTTTTCACTGAAGACATTGTAACATGTCACTGTAGGAAAAACACAGGTGTAAATAATTAAATTCATGATTTCATTTAGCTTCTTCAGTTTCAGGGTTCTGGTTGTTCATGCTGGTTCACTGTCACACTGTCATAGATTACTGGGAGCTGAACCATCATTAATGTTATTAATAAGACCTGCTTTTCCTATTATGTCAAGGGAACATGTCCTTTCATGTCATTGTTAATGAAGTTAACACAGGTAACTATGAGGATACAGAGAGCTGAGCACCTTCATTTTTAAGTAACATTTTTATTGGGGAGCAACATAACAGGAAACAACAATAGAAAAAATAATACATATCTATAGAAAGAAGTAAACCAAAAAGTCCATGATTACACTTTTATTTAGTTGCACATTTTTACAGTTGTATTTATTCCTAGAAAAAAAAAAGATCACAGAGACGCCAGTTACATCAACAGCCCAAAATAGGCAGTAAAAATCATATTGTACTGATACCAATATTGCTTTTGAAAGGTGATATCAGCTGGTACCACAGTAAGCTGTTGCATAGGTGCATCGTAAAAGGGTCAGTTCACCCAAATTACAAAAAGACATATTTTCTCACTTACTTCTTGTAGTAGCAGTGGAGATAGTTTTGGTTTAATGTGTACAGGTTTTGAGATATTGTCTCTCTGCTGCCACCCCAAAAACAATGGAGGTAAATGGGATTTCATGTGTGGTGCTCAAATTATTGCAAAAATGACAACAACCTCACTTATCAGAGATGGTTACTCTGGAAATCTATAGACTTTACTTTCAAAGGTGAGTGAGAAAATGTGTCTTTTCTGGGGTTTTTTTAATGATTTGGGTGTACCAACCCTTTAATTTTTTTTCATGCTGTTTCACCTGGGAACATAATATGAAATTACAGTAAATAACTTCAGCTCATTAAGACATGTTAGTATGAGTGCAGCTGCGTTTTAAGTTCTGAAACATCGACCACTAGAGAGCACCACACAGTCACTGACATTAATCTGACGTACAAACAGCAGCTCACTGGCTAAACAGCTGCATTGAAATATCTGTTCTACAGCACTGTGGGCTCAAAAAATGAATACTTGGACACAGAGATGTTTCCTTAAAGGTTTTCCAACATTTTTCATCTCTGTGACAAAACAAAATGCAGCTACAGTATGTTGCATTACAACGACAGTAGAATTAGGCTTCATGAGACTGTGTTTTGTGTAATTTTATGGTGATGTCTTGGTCATTTTTGGTGCTAATGGACACATTTTTGAATTGTTTTGTTGATTTGGAAAATGTTGACATGCAGTTGTGGAATTAGATCCTTGCTGAAAAATTGTTATACTGTGGCCTGACAAAAATATCAAACAGAAAGTTCTTGAGTAATATAATTTTCTTGATGTTGTTGGAGCGATTTCCTTTATTCTGACTTTACACGATGTTGAGCCTTTCCAGGAAATCCCTGAAATAGAACGGCTTGCTAAGATCAATATTTTTGTGTTTGCCAGTGACCTCCGCCCCCTTGTCAAACTGCCCCTCAAGCTCTTCACAAGCTGTCAGCGGCATGTAGCACTATTTGTTGGTTTGGCTTTAGAAGTAAGCAATGAGAGCCCAATGACTCCTTATTTGGGTAATAAGCTTCCAGTTTAATGTCTAATAATGAATATTTCACAAATGGTATAAAATCTGTAGTTGTATCTACTGAAATGTTCTCTGAAGGCAGTTTATGGTGCATCAGGTTCACACAAATATCCAGCTGAAACAGGGTGGACGAGCTATATTCTCATGAGGATAGTTGTATAGTTGAGTAAGGTATAAGACACAAATCATAAGTGTCCTAAGAACAAATGTAGGCAAATATAACAACAACGTAAACTTAAGTACTTATTCTTCCTTTGCTCCACAAGTGTTTGAATAAGAGACAAATAATCATTATTCTTATATCAACAATGGATAACATGACTACTTTTATTGATATTTCTACGAATCATGACCGGACTCTTGAGATTTAACTGAAGCCAATTGTTCTGGTTTTCTGGCCTGCAGCTTTATTTATGGTTCACTCCCACTGCTCTCATCAGCATCATTTTCAGCTGCTTTGAAAGAAAAAGCTCTAAAAAAAACACATCTGTACATTATCAGCTGAGCACCAAACAGCAGACAGGCAAAGTTAACAACTAGCTGGTGAATGTAGCGGAACATTTAGCAGCTAAAGAGTCATATTTTTATCAGTAGTTGGTGGCGAGAACAACACAGCTGAGGAGAATGAATATTGAAAACACAACTCAAAATAAATGCAAATGTAGCTCATTATCTGCTGGATGTGTAAGGTCACTGTTTGCCATCAAATCTGCCCTATCAACTTTATAAGGTCAGTGTCAGTTATTGCAGGTTTAAGTATGAGAACAGAAGTCATCTCTTATCTGCAAAGTAAGAATTGTTGCTGTTTTGAGCCATAAAGCAGTGTCTTTGTGTTGTTATTCAATCTACATTCATTTGGAGTTGCTGAGGACATTTTAGGTCGCTCTCACTTGTGAAGAGCTGTTTTGTTGCTACACTTTCTACCTTTAATCAGCAGACTACCCCAAGAGAAGCAGGGAGTCACAGTTTGAACCTGATTAAACACAATTTACATGAAGAGCAGAGGACAATCAGCTCTCATTATTTCTTATATAAGTCTCATTTAAGTTGTAAGGAGTTGCTTAAGAGAAAGCTAATACTAGTACATCAACATGGCAAGCACAAAGCTATTAATGTTAATTAATGGCTGGTGATGTTCATGTCAGTTTTATTCTAGCAAGCTAACATTAAATGATGCTAAATAATGAAAGCAGCAATAATGCTTCATTGCTTCGTTATGAATGATTCTGCAGCTCAACAGGAACACGGCAAACGCTACTTGTGTAAAAAACAGACCTGTTGCCGCCAAAAAACACAGTGATCTTCTGTGTTGTCCCTGCTCAGAGTAGATGTGTGAACCGGTTATATTAAACGCTGCCCACAGAGAGCATCTCAGTAAATAAAATTCCTCTCCTCATACAGCTCCCCTCCCTCCTCATGAGTGAATAGCAGCTTTGTTTCAGCTGTCAGGGTCGATTAAATCTTGCTCCCGTAAACAAACATCATGGCGGACAAATGGAAATGAGTGGCCCCTCCAGCGGCCCCACAGAGGATGTAGCATACCATTCCAACATTTTCCAAATCCCAAATCCTGGGTGCTTTCAACATGCCACCGACGTGTTACTTTGACTTCACTTTGTGTTTGGGGGCAGGCGCGGGTGCAGGGGCGGGGGCAGGTGAGGGACTCACTGTATCATACATACTGAAAAACCTGCAACAAAACAAAGGACATCACATGACACAAGATCATTTTAAATTATTCTCATATTTTGTTTGCATGATATTAAGAGCAGACATTATATAAAGAGCAGGATACTTACATGTTTCTGATTTTCTTTACAAAAGCTTTCACCGCTCTAACAAACCTCCTCATCCGCAGCTGTTGTCAAAATGACAGATGGGTCAGTGCATTCAGAGTCTATTTGTATCAAACTGCTCTTTCTCTGCTATCAGTAGATGGTTTAACAGATTATTTTCTGCTTGAGTAAATATATTCAGGTTTGTTTTGAATCTCACCTGCTGTTTTTTGTACAACAGAGGAAAGGAAAAAACAGTGATCACGGCTGTAAAACAAGGACACAGGAATAATTATTTTCATCACTTTACTATTGTACAAGTCCATTTTAATTTGTGAATTACCATTGAAATACATGCCATACAAAACCATTTCTCTAAGCAACATATCTCATCCCTATCTCTCAGGATAAAGTCTGTGTGGATGAATGGACACATGAACTGTGTGACTTTGGCACAGGAGAGTGGCTCCTGTCAAAATGAGTTTCTTTTCACCATGACCACAATGTTTTACTGACTGTAACCAACAGGTTTCATTGGAAGGAACTGGCACATTTAAGTTGAGGAGACACAAATGCAGGAAATATGTTGTGTAAGTGTGAGGAGTGAAGATGCACAGTGAGCAAAACTCACCAGCTATCAGCAGAGTCAGTCCGTTGGCTATGATACCGACGTAGGTCAACAGATACAGAAGCACAACAAACTGAAAGAAAGAGCAGAGAAAATGTTTTGAAAATTGATTTTTAAGTTGTATTATGCAGTGATGTTAACAACTGATTAATAATTAAGTCATGTGAATGATTTGATTGTACTGTTGATCCCACTGAGAATCAACACCTGTGCAGCTCTGCTGATTTCAGGTCACTGTTTTCAATTGCTGGTCCACCCCAAACAAAAACCATAAGTTGATTTAAAACTGTGGGAAGATGCTCACAGCTACATACAGTTGCCCTGTTCTGGGGCAGCATTGCTGGCAGCCACAGTGTCTTTTTTAATACTATCACCAGATGGTGCCAGAGTCAGAAATCTTCAAACACACTGTACATGTTTTGGTTTTGTGACCTATGATTTATGGACTTTCAACACTGGACTTTTTTGATGTTCATATATCTGTCATTATTTTATCATCACACACAGACCTTAATAGAGTCAATCATGCTGTCGATGAAAAGAAGGCGTTTGATCTCTGTGACAGCAAACGCGACCAGTAACACCGTCTCCTCTACCAGCATCACTGTCTCCTTATCTGTCAGAGAGCTGTCGTAATCCAGATGGGACCTGAGAAAAGAGATGCACATACAGGCCCTTAAGTACATGAACAGCAATGTGCATCTACCACAAATGAGGCCCTGTATTTGTCCAGAAGTAGCCAGTTAGTGACATTATAGAGAGCAGTGCAGTGGCATATTTTTCTCCCATATAAGATTAATTGTGGGCATAATGTCTAAATCAACATAAATGGACTCACTGGAAGGGGTGCTCCCCCCTGGGGTTCCAGCGCAGCAGCTCCAGCAGCTTATAGTAGAGGCGGAGGGGGAAGGTGACACACATGACACCCAGACAGATGTGGGAGATCACGGTGATGGCACTGAGCTGGAACATACTGGCCAGACCAATCACCAGCCCCGTAAATACCACACCAGTCTTCCTCACTTTCCGCCAATACACCAGATCTACAACTGTAAAAGAAGGTGGACACATGTAAGAAACAGTTAATAATGTGTGATGACACACAGTAAGAGCTTGAACAGTTAGAAACATTTTTTTTTTCTCCTCATAAATATTGTTTGTTAATTTATCAGATGCTTCTGTTTTTGATTTTGGAGCAACCTTTGTTGATCGTTTCAAGGTTTTATTCTGCATCATCTGGCTGTGAAGCAGTCTGGCAAGTAAAAATAAACAGCTTTTTCTTTGCTTTCTTTGATTTTCTCTGCAACATTGATTTTCTATGGGGCTTTTTTTTAATCATTATTTAGCCATAGTCATTATCACTAAGAGAGGAACAAAATAATCAAGACTCGATGGACACACTGGTGCCAGGTATAAATATTATTATACATATTATACAGATGTTGTGGGCATATGAAACACACCATTAAGCTGCATCATGGCAGGTGTAGATCCAGTGTTTTAGGAGCTTGAATCATAGGAAGTAAGTCAGGATGACAGTTCTTCTTTACAATCTGTCTCTTGCAAGTTCCAGTTTTATGGAAGTGTAATGCTAAATGGAAGGAGTACATCTCTCATTGTCATATTAAAATAACACACTGGCCACACAACAAACGAATAGCCATCTTGTCATCATATCAGAATGTCATCAATCTGTTACTGTGAGAATCAGTGTCATCAGCCTTAACAACATACAATATAAGGCATAAAAATGGTCATTTGAGTTTAAATTTGCACAGATTGAATCATATGAAGCTTGTCCTTCCTTCACTGTAAGCATTGTTGCAGTTATATTTTTTCTTGCCCTAAATTTAAATGAGGGAACACATGTTCTTAGTTTTATAAACTACTGTGAAAGTTACACCACTTAACTCTGTGATTCTCAACACTCACTCCTCACTCAACGACCAAGATCATCTTCTTGTGTTTATTACAAACAAACCTGCTGCTGCCGAGACGCACAACAGTCCCTCTGTGCCAGAGACTGTTCAGGTGTAAATGACAGAAAATGCAAAACCTGCCGTGAACTCACTATAGTTTGAATCACTGTTAAATGAATAGCAAAAAGTTAATTAAACACACTGCTTTTGTACTTTAAACATTAGAGCAGAGATACCCCTCATTTGAACAGTTTAGTGAAATGGTATGGACCAATATGAATCTCTCTGGCTGTATATCTCAAAAAATAAAAAATAAAAAACAAATAAAATGTCTATCTACAGAATTGCTTTTTTAATAAGTAAAGTAAGGGGCTGGAGAAAGGACAAAAATGAAAAAAAAAACAGTAAGAAAGCTCAGTACAGAAGGGCGAAAACATTAAAATAATCAATACTAACCAGAAAATCTATTCTCTGCCAGGTTTGCATACACAACACTGGTTTCTTTGTTACTCAAATCAATGACAGTAGCATATTTTTGTTCATATCTTTGTGCCAAAAGAGAAGATATTTCAGGAAACAAATATGTCTTAATGAACGCACTGCTTTTAGTAATGCACTTACTGAACATTCAGAATCAATTATAAATAAATGAATAATAAAACTGTGAATCACTGTATGGTATTAGATCTTCAACTACCAAAACATCTAATGAGCCTACTAACTCCAGCGTTAATCTTGAGGCAATTATCTGATTAAAACAAACCCTCGGGCATCTTACACTTAAACATGTACACACACACAACTCTTTTTTTCGCAAAAGACAATGTGCAAGCAACAACAACCCTTCTTAATAATCAGGTTTCCAGACAAATCTGTAGATGAACATTTTTCAAGTTTTCTTATTTAACAACAAATTTGGACAGAACAGAGACACTCATACTTATGCTTTTACACCTATGAAGTCATTTTCCTCAACACTTAGCATGTCATAACCATAATCTAACTCAGATTCTCACCCCAATAACCAAAATATAACCAATTTTTTTTTTTAAATAACCCTGACAAGAAAACACTTATCAGTCTCATTTTCTAATGAGACAAAGTGGACCTTTAGGAATGAAACAAACATTCAATCAGCAGCAGAGTCTCATTTAGCTGAGCCCCATTCTGTCCACGAAATGAAAGACATGCTGGACTCAGTGTCGGACTGGTCATCCTGTCTGTAATCACATCTTCCCAGCAGAGAGAAGAAAAAATTAATTCTTTCTTCCTCCATCTGACAGCAGACCAATTCACTCCAATTCACTTAACTCAAAGCTGTCACTATTTATTTCCTTACGTTTGGTGGCCATTTCAGCGGCAGTCCTGCTTGCTCTCCTCTCTTTCTTGAGCTTGTTGGCTTGCACTCCAGGCTTTTTTTGGCCACCCCAGCTCCGTCAGCAATATAAGGCCTGGCTGGCCTAATTTTATCCTGTATTGGATATCCCCTGTTTGGATTCACACACTCACTCTCACACACACACAAATTGGGAACTTGAGACGTCAGCATACATGTACTTGTCCCTCGGCTTTCAGAGACTCTCAAGGTTCCTCTGCCTGTCAGTGGCTGACCTGCACCCAGAGGCCTTCAAAGTTAGTTAGGAACAGCTTTTAATGTAAAATTCATCACCAATCAGGATTAATAAGAACACAACCAGTGTTAGTAGGTCACTACAGTATCTCCTCCAGCTGAGTATGCAGCATTCATAACAAACTAATGAATTTATTATAGAGCTTGAATCATAACACGGCACACTGTAATAGAAAAACGATTGAGATGGTTTACCAATCACATTTTAAATGCATGGAAGACATATTTCTCTGCAGAGCACATTATCTTCAGCACATTTCAGCTCCTTGTGACTGTCTCTGTTGACATCTTAGAGTCAGTCAGACCAAAATCTGGAACCACACACACCTCTCAACTCCGTAAGTCATTACTTAACCAAATAACTCACACCTTATAGTTGGAAAGATATTGATTAGTTCTCTAATTTGTTTTTAGAAGCAGATATTCTCATGTTGCAGGCAGATAGCTATGTTTAAAATGTCTACTGTACATCACAGTATCATCCAAATTATTATTATTTTTAGCACCATGCGCTGTACTGTTATAGTTTGTCCCTCTGATCAGTTTTCTGTTGCCATTTCAGAGTATTTTTGCTCATGTTTTGACAGATCATTCATTTTGCTGCAGTATGATGTGTCTGCTCAAGCTAATATACAGCTGTATAATAGCACATTCTTGCAGCAGTGAATAGAAATGTCAATCTAAAAAAACATTTTTGCAAGAATGCACAATGCTCCAGGGGAATTTGGAGCACACACATATACTCACGGGTCTGTTTTCTATTGGTTTTACCTCTGAGACTGAGCTGTTTAAACACTATCATGACTAAGGAGTTATCCAACCTTTCCTGCCTGGTCACAAGAGCATGACTGGCAGTGAGCGTCAGCCCCTTAAATCAAAGTATGTGGAGAATTACAGAGAGCGGTGATGTCATCCTGGCTGACTGCACAGATTTAAGCAGTTGTTTGGGGAACAGTACCAAACAAAAACTGCTGTAAGTCATGTTGTGGTGGCATGCATACTCAAGCAAAACCAAAATCAAATTTCTGCTTGTTCAAAATGAAGTAAACAGATAAGACATGAAGCAATCTTTGCCCCTTTATCTCTCTTTCACATTGTAGACACAAAAACAGTCCAATCTGACTCAACATTAAAGTCAGAGTGCCACTCTGATTTAAGGTCTTAATGGTCTGTCAGTGTTGTGGTGCAAGATCAGTTATGAAACCCTGCAGACGTGCATACATGCACTGTGACCATGTTTAACACACAAAAGTGAAACATCAGTTGAAAGAGATCATCTGTGCGCATAATGAAAATAAGCCTTCTTTCCTTCCTCCACCCTCCACCGTCTCTGTGTCTCCTCTTGCCTCCGTCAGCCACACACTGTGTGCTAAATGGCTGACTGTCCTGTAATCCACAGCACTGCAAGCCTATAATCCAGACCGATCAAAGGTTGAGATTACCAGAGAGGGTGGGATAGTCCAGAGCTGCAGACAGGAGGACAGTGAGAGAGTGTCGATGCAAGACAGGCAGGGATTGGTGCACACAAATAGCCAGCCAATCACAGAGGAGGCAAGGAAAATAACAAGGCAAAGGGAGAGCTGGTGAAAGAGGGAAGAGCTATGAAAAAGCGAGGGAGAAGGTGAAATCACAGCAGCACAGAGACTAGAGACCAAACAAGGAGGAGAGGAAGGATGAGTGGAGGAAAGAGCGCTGATCAGTGAGGTCTCCAGAGGGGGAGAAGGAGATGAGCAGGGAGAGGAGGGTGAGCAGCCAGCACAGAAAACATCCATCAGCGCAGGCAGCCATGCTCTGAGCCCTGGAGCAGAAGGGCTACGCAGACACTGCACAGGCCCAGCATCAGGCCTAGCTCAGCCCTCCATCCCAGCCGTAAACACCGAGGCAGGGACAAAAGAAGATTCTCCACGTATCAGCTGTGCATAAGAGCCATGAGGACAGCCAGGAAGGGAAGTGTGGAGATGCCTGCGTTTGTGCGGCAGCTGGTGAAAGAGACTGAAAAGAGAGTCAGCTCTTTCTTCAAAGGGGGCCGTGGAGGAGCAGCAGAGGGAGAGCAGCCAGGGGAGGGGGAGAAGGAGGAGGTCATCCCCAGCCCCTATCTGGACCGGCCGGTCTTGGACAAGCTGACAGAGGAGGGCTGCGCCCGCTGGGGCCTCACCTACGCTCTGGGAAGCATGCAGGGCTGGAGGGCCAACATGGAGGACTTCCACAACTGTGTGCCACAGCTGGGTGGAGAGCTGGCCGACTGGAGCTTCTTCGCTGTGTTTGATGGTCATGCAGGCAGCACGGTGGCACAATACTGCTCCCAGCACCTCCTGGGTCACATGCTGGCAACAGGTGAAAAATATGGATTTAAAAATGAGTGAATGATATGAATGTAATATATAGAGATTTAATCAAAGATGCTTGAGTCTTTTAGAAGGGAATACAAAGAGAAAAAGCTCTTCTTACAGTGGTTGATGTAAAGAAAGAGAGAGGAATGCTCCCTGTTATCAGATATCAATATCATGACTGATAATTTTTCATTGTATTCTGAAAATACAGAGTACATTGTATGTAATGATATGTTTTTATGGGATGCTTGGATTCTTAAAGTTTTCCATCATTGTATCTGTTTGTGCACACAGGTGGAATGGGACCAGAGGACGACCCCGAAAAGGTGAAAGGAGCCATCATAGAGGGCTTCCTGCAAACAGACAAGCACCTGCACTCTGTGGCACGTCGTGAAGGCTGGGAGAGAGGTGGCACCACCGTTGTGGCCACTCTCATCTCACCGTATTACATCTACTTCGCCAACTGTGGTGACTCAAGGGCCATGCTGTGTCGCTCTGGTCAGGTTTGCTTCTCCACTGAGGACCACAAACCTTACTGCCCTCTGGAGAAAGAGCGTATTGAGAGTGCAGGAGGTTCTGTCTCCATCCAACGGATCAATGGCTCCTTGGCAGTCTCCCGTGCCCTGGGAGACTTCAGCTACAAGGGCGCAGAGAACCGGACGCCCAGCCAGCAGATGGTCTCACCAGAGCCAGAGGTGTGTGTAGTGGAGCGCTCACCAGCAGATGAGTTCCTGGTGCTCGCCTGCGACGGGGTGTGGGACACCATCAGTAACGAGGAGCTGTGCGCCTTCATCCACAACCGGTTGCGTGTCTGCACTGACCTGAGGGATGTCTGCACTCAAGTCATTGACCTCTGTCTCTATAAGGTCAGAACCTGCTACTATCCCATTATATTACAAAGTGATTCAGCACTTTTACATAGTGTTCTGTAGTGAAACTGAAAATACTTTTAACTAATTGTAAACACGAAACACAATTTTAGTTTAAAACGAGTTACATAATTTTTAATGGGCTGTTGATTTTATGTAATAACCTAATCCCTCCAACTGTGACTGTGTTGAGTTAGGTTGGCTGGATGTGAAGGCTGCCAGGATCAGCCCACTTTTTAAAAAAAAAAAAATCCCAGCTTCTTTAAGATAATTCAATGACCGTTTCTATTTAATTAATAGTACACAAACCAAATTGGTCGTAATTTATTTTCCTTATAAATTTCACTCAGGCTTTCAAAAAACTCACCTTTTCTCATATCTAACTTTTCTGTCCAGCTGCTTTGAATGGACAGGTGATACATTTAGTGAGATCGGAAATTTTCAAAACGTGTTTTACTTCATACTTTATGTTTTTTCAGTATTGCTGTAATGGGCTGAGTTACATCTTTAAAAGATAAGACACATGTTGTGAGCACTGGGGATGTACAGAGCCTGGAGTCCCACA
Source organism: Thunnus albacares (assembly GCF_914725855.1). NCBI lineage: Eukaryota > Metazoa > Chordata > Actinopteri > Scombriformes > Scombridae > Thunnus > Thunnus albacares. The sequence continues at coordinate 10,159,890 of NC_058118.1, read as the reverse complement.
AGGGAATGAGCTGGATCCTCTCATTTTGCTTATAATAATCTGAAAACTTTCTTTCTACATACTGAATGCAAATGACTTGGTGGTGCTATCACCTTTAATAGTTGGCAGATTATTTAACACATAGTTGCTTAATTAGCAGATAAACAGTAATATTAGTATTCCAACGGGCAAATTTAAGTCTAGTGTTCACTCTCCTTTCGCTTTAGTTTTTTTCCGGCTCTTAAGAATAACATCTGTCTCTTTAGCTAGGTGTTCCACTTTCTTCACCAGGTAGTTGCAACGTTATCTGCTGCTTGATGCTGGGCTGGTAGTGTACAATGGATTTTAAAGCTTTTTCACTGAACATAGCTTGCTGCTACGGTGGAAAAAGACAATGTGAGAGCAGTGAGAGAGTGAATCTAAAGTAAAAAAGTTAGCTAAAAGTTGCTATTAAGCTCCGTTTAGCAACCACTTTCACATACGAGTAGTCATGTGATCAATCATCAATATAAAATTATTAATTATAGCTGCTTTATACACATTTGTGGCCATATGGATGGGAAGGTCTAAAAGTAAATCAGAGAATAGTGTCTTTGGTCTTAACACCACAGATTTACACTGAAAACGCAGCAGTGACCTCTGCATGAGCTTTAGTTCGGTCTCAATTAGACTGTGGCTGCTGTTCATGATACAATAGTCAGACATACCACCTTAAAATAGACTGCAGAGGTGTCAGAACAGGTTAGAAAGGATTATTCTGGGTTCCAATGAGGACTCATTTCAGCACCTCTCACTTTGATAGTGTCAGACAGTTGAAGGTTGTTCAATAACATAGAATTGTTCGTTGTACCATCCTTATACATGAGGAATAATTTCAGACTAGTGAAGGAAAAAAAGTATTATTGACAGCCAGCCAATAATACTGTTTAATGAAGGACATATTTCACCATACAGCAGAAAAGCTTCATCGCATTAAGTTGTGGCCTTTTAAATTAACTGAAAGGTAATTAATATATGAAATTGTATTTATAGTCTGTCTTGTGTTTTCTTTAAAAGCAAAGAAACACATCAGGATAAACATGGGCCACATGTGCACAGGCTAACAGCCGAGCTGCACTCTGTTTGGCCATCACGTCCGTCATATCACCCGGTTATGTAACAGGGCTGCAGCTTGGAGATGCACAATGACCTCAAAATGTCACAGCTTCCTCCACACTCCATTTACATTTTGCTGCTCCGCTGCATCTGTGTGACACTGGTGTGCAAACCTTGAGGTGAAAAAGATCTATTTCCAACATTGTTCACCCAGGATGAAATAATGTTTCATATGATGACCAGTGAGGTCTGCCATCATAACTCACCTCTGTTGATGCCGCTCTGGTCCACAGGGCAGCTTGGACAACATCAGTATCATCCTGCTGTGCTTCCCTGGAGCCCCCCAGCTGTCAGCAGAGGCACTACACCAGGAGGCCGAGCTGGAGGACCTGCTGGAGTCCAAAGTAGCAGGTGTGTGGTTATACATGATGTGCAAGAGAGGCTGTAGGTGCTATATTGTCAAGGATACCTTGTTTTTTCATAATTTAATGCTGAAATCTTTTATGGTTTGTAGTTGAAGCATATTGAGCTGAAACTCTTCTCTGTCCTGTTTTATGAGGGCAGACAGCCTTGTGGTGACTGCAAGCCTTTAATTTTTATTTCTAATACAAAGATTAATCTAATACAAAGATTAATCAATCAACATCTCTCTTACAAGCTCCCCATTTTAATCCTCTAAAGGATAACGCTGCACTATTCTATATTTTTCTTATTGTCAACAAATCCAATGAAAAGAGACCAAAACCAACAATGAATTGATCCTAGTAACAAGTATTTTACGTGTATCTGTAGTCTATATCTATATCTATATAATATAGATTAATCCTCTTTGCCATAGAGCTCCGAAACTATTAAAAACACATCAGGGAGTCACACTGTTGTACTGGGTGACGTTCTTTCATTATGATGAACACAGTCACTCTAGTTTATTTTGAGTCAATCCCACACACACCTTCCCGGTGTCCTAAATAGTCCCTAACACCAAATGTGTATTGATCCTCTGCTGAAAATAGTTCCCACCAAGTGCACTATTTACTCCTGTTTGAGTAAATTTAGCTAAAAACTAGTCTCCAGCTGTTAAGGGAAATTACTTCACATTAGTAAAAATGAAAAACAAACAAAAAAAATACATATGTGACCCTTTATTAAACATGTTATTCTATAGGAACAAATGGGTGAGTAGGGAAGTCAGAAATTATTGATAGACTAACACATTGTCGTTTTTTGTTGACAATGAGAAAAATATCAAATAACACCAGCCTTCTTCTTTAAGCTGTCTGTAAAACTTCATGAAAAACTATCCAAATGTGCTTGTATGCCTGTTTCTATGTTTGTGTTTTGATATTTGACAGAGATTTATGATGAGCTGTGTGCCAGAGGAGAGGAGCCTGACCTGTTGTCTGTCCTCACAATCCTCGCATCCACCGTCATCCCTGGATTACCACCAGGTGGAGGCATACAGAGCAAGTAAGAGACATAATGTGTTTATGTCTGTGTGTGTGTGTGTGTGTCTGTACACTGTTACTGTAAATTACATCATGCTACTTCTGTGTGTTACAGAAGGAACTGCATTATTTCTGCTTACTATCAACAAAGAGAGACGCACAAGCCCACAGTACCTAATGTAAGTACAAAGTAATCATCTGTCCCACTCTAACCATTAGAAGACATGTTATTTCCATCAGTATGCACAGTATATTTCTCACTCCTTTACCTGTCCATCCAGGGACTGGGAGGCTCCTGAGAAGCCCAGCTGGATTTTGCCACAAAGGATCCATGGAGGGACTGTAATTAATGTCAGTATTAAAACTGTTTTCTTCATGTGTGTAATTTGACAAAAAGGGAGATAATGAACAGACAAGGGTGTTTGTTTACATCATGCTAGCAAGCAGCATCTTGTCAGAACAAATACAATGCAAAAATAGAGGTAATAAAGCCTGATACATTTTATATTTATACAAGAAGGACATTTTGTAAAACTTACTCAGAGACACTGACCCAGCAACAAACCTCTGCCTCATATTCAGTGAAGAGAAGATACATGATGATCAAACGACAGCCTGTAAAACTCAACATCAACCAACTGTGAAATTGTACATTTTCATCAGATATAGTAAGAAATGTGAGTATATGTAAGGTTGTATTTTAAAGCTGAAATTAAAGGTTTTAAGAATGGTAATAATAATATAATGTATTCAGCAGCCTTTCCTCAATAGGAGGGGAAAGTGTGAAACATTGTCAGTGCTTGGCAAAAGTTAGCGTGCAGCTAACATATATTCATTTAGTTTCAACAGGAAACAGCGCCATCTTAGGCAGTTGATGGGAATGCACAAATGTATCTTTTCCCCTCATGGTTGACAGGCAAATAAACGTTGATTAAATATTGAATTCAGCTAATTAAAGGTGCAGTGTGTGTAGGATTTAGTGGCATCTTGTGGGAGAACCTACAGTGGACTCATTCTAAGCTAACGAAAACACAACAATTCTTATTTTCAGGTGATTATATGATAATTAAAACATACTTATGAATATTATATTCCAATTCTCCATTCCGATAAATGCCACCAAATTCTACACAGTGCACCTTTAAATCTCAACACATACACACATTTGGTCAAGAAAAAATACATTTCACACATTGTCTAAAATCTCTCTGAAGAGGTGTTTACTTTTACATTTCTGTGTATATTTTAAACAAGTAGAATCAGATCTACTTGGCTGAGTGATGTTTGGAAAATTTGTTAAAATAATTTGTTACACTGCAATCAAAAGAGCTATACAGCATGTTAAGGTTTGATTATTACTTATAAACCAAATTAGTTTTGGAAAGCACATCTTTAAAAGTATCCAAATATATCTCTATATTTACTGACCAATCAAAATCTATTTATATTAAGAGATTCAACTTATAAACATTTTTTGCAATTCTTTCTATGTATGAAACATATTTCTAAATCCATTCTTCAGTACAGAGCATGTGAAATGTATTTTTTCCATAAGTTGGATATGTACTGTGCTGCCTTATTCATCAATTATATATTTGATAAAACAAACAACAAGCATCAGAACGGGTCAGTTTCAGGATGGGTCAATTTATCAGCATCATGCTGCATTGTTGTATTATTTCAGTGAGTAATTTTCTGTGTATAGACATTACATGTTAAGAGTTATGATTGTTTTCAACCTAAATAAAGAATATTTGACTGACTACTTGCAGTATTTTTACCCACAGTAACTGACTAAACAATTTCTCTCATTGTTTTAAAATGAGTAACAGTGAAGACAATTGTCAAGCGTGACCACTAAAGGAAAATGGAAGATTTTGTCTACTCTAAAGATCGCTCATTCATCATCTAAAGCGCTGATGAAAATCTGCCATGTAGAAATGACAAAATGACACAAAACGGATTCAAATGGGTTTTCTTGCATAGTGAAGGATCTCCTCCAGCTACCCAAGGAGAGCCTGAATCTTGCCTTCCACTCCGTTGATGTGATCCGGTGACTGTCTGTACAGCACTTATTGACATAAGGATGTCCTCTACGGGCCTCGTTTGATTAGATGTGCTCTATTTAAAACCCTGGATCTCAGTGCACTCTTTCATGATTGTGAATTTCAATGACATGCATTGATGAAACAAGACGGGCGATTTGCAAGCAATCAACAAATTAAAATGTTTCTTTCTCGGTGCTCGTGAGCTCCTGTAGTGTGTTTGAGGAGCTCCTTTTCAAACACAAATCACAATCAACATGTTTTATACATGCAGATAGTTATCTAAGAGGAGACTGTAGATACTGTGTTCCTGTCTGCATGTTCACTAATACTGGCTGCCACCTCACATACAACCATATTTGTCGAGGAGCTAAGGGGACATGTGCGGCACTCTTAAATCAGCGGTCCCCTTTAAGTGGTCCTCCACTGCTTCTTTCATCTGATTGCTTTTGTATGAGCCAATCACTTCAGGACATCAGACCCCTCTTCACAGTGATGCTGAAATCTTTAAATTGCATTCGCCTTTTGGCTCTCTGTCTCCTCTCAGAGCAAAATGCGAACAATTATTTGATGTCCAGAATCCACACTGGAGGTCTGCTATTATCTGCATAGACTTCCACTGAAATTGCTCAGAGAGGTGCTGAACAGATGGTAATTGGAGGGGAATTATTCTATTGTGAGAATTTGGTTTTGTCATACTGAGAGGACAAATGATTTTCTCAGAATCACTCAGTAAGGAAATAGTTGGATTAGGGCTCCAATATAGAGAACCCAAAGCATACAAGAATACACATCTTGGTGTTATACAATGTGGTGCTACCTATCCACACTGGTTTCCTGTAGGCGATTATTCATGATGGCCAAGGCTCCCACACCGCCAGAGAATCCATTTTGATGACCATAGCTCTGCCGTGGGCCCTGATGAGCTGTTTCGCTCAGCTGCTTCTGCAGCAGCGCCAGAGACACCTTATTAGACACCATGAACTCATTGACAGAGATCATCTCTCCTGACAGCCGGCGGCCTACATAAACCCCATCAGCCACTGCACCGGCTTCTGTCTCGCTGTCACACACTGTCTCTACTGAGCCCTCCGTGTAGCGGTGTCTTCCTGCAGGGCAGTGGGATGAGATCGGCTGCACGGTGTTGCGTTTTAAGCGTTTTTGCCTGAGGTGTGCAGTCGGACGCCTCTGGCTGCGATTTTTCTTATGGAGGCAGGGGCAGCAGAGCCACCAGCAGCCAGATGTAGAGCAGGAGCAGGACTGATGCTGCCCGGAACAGACAAGCTTACCCAGGATCCAGTTGAGAGTTTGCTTGATGATAATAGAAATGACATTAAAAAGTGAGTAGATGCAACATACTCCCATTAAGATGAAAAGGCAGTTCCCGAGCCGGTAAGCCTCCTGAGACTCGTACTGCTGTCTCTGGCTGCTTACTAGGTCCCCGAAGCCGATGGTGCTGAAGGCCACAAAGCAGAAGTAGAGGGAGTCCACATAGCTCCAGTTCTCCATGGAGCTGTACAGAGTAGATGCACTGCATGCGATCACAATCGAAGCCACTCCCAGGATCAGCATCACATAATAGACCGAAGGCTTCCAACCTTCTAAACTGTCCTCCTCCCGGGACTGCTCCTCCCCGCTCGACATAATCCCCACCCCAGCACATCGCAGCCGACGCTCATGACACCAGCGCATGATGTAAGCTAACATCGTGATGATCCTCTCTAGGAAGAGGTTAAAGAAGAGGATGGTGGCAGCACAACCAATGAGGCCGTAGAAGATTAGGAATATTTTCCCAGCTATGGTCGCTGGTGTGGTCATGCCAAAGCCTAGAAAGGAAAAATAAAAGTTTCAATGGTCTTGAATGATATGCAATACAGTTCTGGAGTTGGTATCTCATAAGGAACATCTACGAACTTCTGAATCAGCATCTCAGATAAACAAAAAAAGCTGCAAGACTTACCAATAGTGGAGACCACCGTGCCCACAAAGTAGAAAGCTCCAGAAAAGTCCCAGCGGGGCCTCAACGCATCCACTCTGATCCCGGCTCCGTTTGCCTCCTCGTACTGGCGCAGCAGAGTGTGCAGGGCCCCCAGGTTGACCCTGTATCGCTGGGTGAAGTTGTCCAGCTGCTGCTTCCAGAGGCGGCGGGCACGGAGCTCGAAGGGGTGTTCCAGGGCTGAGAAGATGGCTGCCCCGCACAACAAGTAGAGCAGGATGAGCCCGGCCAGCAGGCAGAAACGGGCGTTGTCTTCATTCATGGGCGCCCTGGGGCAGCAGCAGCCACCAGCAGCCCTCCTCTGAGCCATGACCACAGCAGCAGCACAGATACACCACTGTAACAGCATGCAACGCCTCTGCCAGTGCTACCAAGTCACACACTCACTGTACGCGTTGCACGCATCACCCGCCACACAACATACATGCGCAAACTATATGAAACACACCTGGTTTACATACACAGCGATGCATTTGGCTCGGGATTGAAAGACATCTCTTGCAGGAGGGCTGAGGGCTGCTTTGATCATTTAGGAGAAAAATGATGCATCTGTAACAAAACAAAAAGGAAAATCTCTCAATATGAATATTATTAATACTAAAATGTACATATTTTATTATTTTATTTTGCATAAGTGTATTGTTTATTCATGCAAAATGATTTTAAACCACAAAAATCTGAATGACAACATGCACGACTTTTGGCTAAATCAATATATTATAAAGTTCATGGTTAGTTAACACTGTAAATTAAGAAAAACTGTTTATTCAATAGCTGTTTATGATATGTAATGTACACACAGGTCATGTAGTCAAAGTTTAAAGTAAAAAGAAACACATAGTACCTGTTGTCGTTCCCTGAGCGCTGCTGGTCTGCTGTGTTCTTATGGATCTGCAGAACAATGACCAGCGAGAGGAAGCCCCTTGAGTTTTTTGTGCAAACCGAGAGGCTGTCTGATGTTTTGTCTGTCACATACTGACATCATCATCCCCTGCCCACCCCCCTCCGTCTTTGAGCACAACCCGATTGGTGCTGTCATCTCTTCGTTTTCAAAGCACTACTCCTCTTTTCAAGCCTTCATCACACCTCAATTTGACTTCTGCTGAAAGAGCCACATGTGACAAAAGGTTTGCTTTCAAAAATTTGTCCAATCTGTGTTACATCTACCAAGCATGGATCAAGGAATTTCAAGTCCTAATTGAAGTCAATCTGGACTCCTCTCTGCAGCCATGTTAGAAACATTAAAGGAGCGCCACATAACCAGATGCTCGCCAGTCTAACAGGACAAAGTTGAGTGGGTACTCGACTCTAAACTGCTCCAGTGGGTTTTGATCAGTAGCAAATAGATCAGACTGTGGTTGTACTGTGCAGCTTGCAGACCCTCTGAGAGGGTTTTTTGTTGTTGCTGCAGACTGTGTGGGAGGATTAGTTGAACATGGCTATCAGTTTCTCTGTCTGTTGTCATCCCTTTAATCTTGTGTGGTGCAGCAGGTAAGGGCAGGGGTTCCCTGTGCCTGCCGTCTGATGGCTGAATGACCATAGAGGACAGGTGTGGACGACAGAGAGCACATCTGCCTTCATCTCACCAGTCAGCCCTCAATCAGGTGTTCAACTTCAGTTTGATTAATATTCTGATGTGTGTGATTCTGACATGATAATTTAATGACTTTAAATGTTAGTGAAAGCACTGATGTAACAGAATTACAGCATGTTTACCAATAAACAAACATTACAATATATAATTACTTTATTAAGAATTGTATACGATGAGCTTAATTTTGTGCTTCATTTAACAAACCAAAAATGTTAATGTCCATGTACAAAAGATTCAACTTTGCATGTTAAAATTCAGTAAAGCCAGGATCTAAATATGACATTGACACAAAATTAACAACGTACTTTTTCAAATATTCTCATCCTTAAGTAATTTACTCAAATACAAATATTTTTATTTGCTTATTTGTTGTCTATTGGTTTATTTATGAGTGTTAAATTTAGCCAAAAGGGTAACTTTAATCCAAAGTCAGTCTGCAATTTGTTAATTATTTTGACTGATCTTGTATGAAGGCAGGAATACAGAAATCACAATCTGCTTGATTGTTTTCAGTGATCCGAAACAGAGTAGAAACATTAAATATCATCGACCTTCATCCCTCAGAAGAGAATAAAAACACTGCGATTAATAACTGATACTGAGACAGATACACATTTCAACCAGATAGTTTCTGTCAAGGTGTCAGCAACAGAGAGAATAAATGAGGACAGTTTGTGTCCAAAAAATATCAAAATGCCAATGTGACATTGACAACAAACTAATCATAAGATTTTGTTAACAGCATATAAAAGCATAAATTCTACTCACTAGTAATTAAATCGATAAATGTAGAAATATTGTGTTGCAATATTACTCATCATGGTACTGAAATACAATGCATCATATATGTTTACCCACTGTTGCTACCTTTGGGTCTTAAGTTGGACTTTTAGGTGAAACACAAACATTCATTCCTCATAGTTAAAAGTACAAAGACAACCCGGAAAATAATATAAAACGTAATGTGAAAATTAAACCATCAACCCCATAAATCACTATAGTATATGCAAAAGTCTAATTTTGTTGGACTACAAGGAACACTAATACTGACGCATGAATGGTGAAATTATTTAACAATCTGATGTGAACATGTATGTGTCACTGTGTAATAAGCCACAATACCGACTGTTCTCATTCCTACACAGCAAAATATCATATCTATGCAAATTATGCATTTAAACCTTAGCAAATACTGATGGTGAAATAGTAATGAAATAATGAAATATCAGTTCACTTTTTGGCATCATAGTTTTAGCACCATTTTAATGACACAGTGTGACATTTTAACTAGTGATCATCTTAAGCCAGAGGAGGCATCCATAGTTTTAGCTTATAATTGCAAGTTCCATATGTTTCCTGAAATAACAAGCAGGACATCTCAACGCAGTAAGGTCGGACGTCTCCTGGTGAAGCTGTAAACTGAGACTGTGTTTGGCTCAGTGTCAGCGAGCGCAGCTGAGTGTAGGTCTAAGCAGTGGTCACACTGGATTTACTGTAAAGGCTCAGGTTGCTCAGGGATCTCATAAATTACTAATGATCATTTAATCAGAGTTGTGTGCCTGATTTACTGATAAAATCTGTTCATGCCAGCTTTCAGTTCATTTTTGCAATATTTCTTGTTATTGTAATCAACCACATCTTCCATTTTACACCCTCATTACTATATTTTCCTCTAAAGTTCATTTCCTCAATTCTGACAACACAACCATTTCAGAAACCAATCCATCTGCAGCAAGAGGTGAAGGAAGGATTGAGAGTAAATTTCCACATGTTTTTCATGTGGTCTTTTCAGGTCAGTGGCAGCATGTTGGCCAGTATATCAATGAGGTTGTCCAGACCCCACAGGTAGCCATCTTCTCGATTGCCCTCCACCCAGGGAGTGCGGTGGTCCAAGGTGAGGGGCGCCGGCAAGGCCACTGTCTTTCCAAAGTCAATCATCCAGATGCCTGTTTGGCCATTCCAGTCGTGCACAAACAGTAAGGAACTACCCACAACCTGCAGGGACACAGCTGTTAGGAAAAAGTTCCACCAGTGGACAAATGTAAGACAAGAAAATGGGCTCAAAAACACCACCATACATTTCCAGTATAGCTCTTTTGGAACAAGGTCAGTGGGCTTTTTTTCCCTTTACATTTTCAAAACATCTACTACATCCTACCTCATGTGTCCTGAAGAAGTGTGATGTCTCCAACGCCTGCCGCAACTGTTTCAGCCGTCTCAGATAGCCCCACTGAAGGGAATGACACAAGATTAACAAGAGAAGAGAGAAACACAAATATACAAATGAATCAGTCATTGAAGGTCACACTTACCACAATGTGTGTATTGGACTCAACAAAGTTGTCAAGTGCCTCCGTCACTTGCTCTCTGCTTTTGGTCCTTTTGAAGTTTGTGTGACATTCTTCATTAGCTTTCTGCGCAGGACATTTATACATTTTGGAATTACAATGAAAAGAGACATTTATTGCTGCAAAAACCAAAAAATATTTTTTCAAAGGTTGTCAACCTAACAGCGTCTATGAATTCAATGACCATGACTCCATTTTGGAGCTTACCCTGAATCCTTCGATACGGAAACCCAGAGTTGCTGTGGAGCTCAGGGTCTCCCTCCACTGCATGTACCTGGTTTTCAGCACTGCCTGCTGGGCTCGTTCCTGGTCTGTTGGGGCCTCTGGGTCCACAGCCACCATTTTCTCGTACATGTCCTTACGAGGCTGGGGCCGCTCTTGGGCCATCAGCAGCTCCTCCTCCTGGTATGTGCTGTCAATAAACACACTGCCTTAGAAGCCGTGTTTCCATTAGATTAGCAAGATAATTTTAAGCAAACTTTTGAAATGTCGCAAAAAGGAAAATGTGAATTAGGTGCGTTTCCATCAACTGGTTTGACGCGAATAAACTAGGCTACGCAACACATAGTTTCATCAGTAGATGGCGGTATAGCCTTAAATAATACGCCAGTAAACAGAGTAGACGAAGTAGAGGTTGGCAACCAGAAACAAAACAAATAGCTATCTGGAGATGCCGGAAGACACAGAGAGCGGAAACAGCTGATCAGTCATGTGAGTTAAACGTTCACTACGTCACTATTTATTCGACAAATGCATTTCCGTTACCCATTTTGTGCATAAACTCTTTTTCGACATTTCCAAAATCCACCTCAAGCCAGCGTAAAAACTTTTTTGCGAAATTGAGGAAGTTTTTTTGAATTTTGGCATTGCCATTAAGCTTTTTTAATGCGATACTTCAAAATGCGCATAAAAATAGGTCAATGGAAACACGGCTAGAGACTGGAGTCTGTCACTTACATATAAATTGTATTTAAGGCTTATACTAAAGCTTCAAAGAGAAAACTTCACATAAGACCCAGTGACATAATTTGTCGTTACAGATGCTCATTTGTTATATATTGGGAAATAATCTGTTCTTTTTCTGCTGATTTTATCACTAAATTATTATTTTTTTGTGATGAAGTTATTCAGGATCTATCAAAAACTTAAAAAAGCCCCTTTTAAGGATTAAGTGTTGCACTAAACATCTCCTCCTTCAATTAGCATTTGTTCAAACTTACCGGCTGCCCATCTTGCAGTCCATGATAGCAGGTGTGTTGAAGTGGGTCAGCAAGTTATCCATCATGTTGTAATCCTGCTCGTCCCGCTGCACAACACCGTGGTAGGCTGGAACAAAGGGCCTGAGAGTGTCCTCCATCAGCTTCAGGTAGCATTGTCGCTCCCCCTCACAAAACCTCTTCAGCAGCGTGCCATAATCCCCAACATGAAAGCACCCTGTGAAGAGGAGCAAGGAAAGGGAGACTCAGAGGAGAGGAGACGCAAAAAAAAACCATACTTATTCCATGAGTTACTTTGAGAATGTTTCACTGGGAAGCAAAAGGGAAGATAAACAAACCTGCATGTCCGACCACTTGCAGCCACTGCTGGGGGTTCTTGGGGGTCATAGGAAGAAGAGATGAAGTCCCGCAATTTTTGTGTTTCTTCCATGCGGAGTTCTGCATGGGAAGACCGAAATCCTCAATCCTCATGAGATGACAGTCATTCTTCAGCACACACACACTCCAGGTCACACTTCCACACTGCACTGTGTTTTTCTGCGTCTCTACAGACAGACAGCGATGACCTCAGACTTCAGACTCGGTCAACTTTTTTTCCTTACGGGTGAACAACGTCTCCGTGGAAACAGCCTTTCACCAAGACTGAGTGAAGACATGCAATGGACAGGGTCGGCTCTGATCTTACGCAACAGGTTCAAACATTTATTAATCATTTACAGGAAGCACTTGTTTTCTGTAAATGTGCGATTAACCACTTAACAAAACAGGCTGAGCACGATGATGTTGATAATGTCAACAGGGAAGTTTGTTCAGACACAATACTGTAAATTAACTGGTGGAAAATGTATCTTCTATTTTTATTTTGACATACCAAAAAAATGTGAAGAGTTGCTTGGTTCTGTCTGTTCACTAAAGCATTATACACAGTCTGTCAACACACCATTTGTCATTTCACACGATGGTGCAATGACAACTAACAAAACACAAGAACTAGTCATTAACACATTAAACACACCCCACACCAGAGTGAACCCCACCTCCATCCAGAGCAAGACAGTAGAACAACTTCCAATATCTTGGACTCAATTTAGACAATAAACACAACTTTGATCAACACATCACTGATTTCTATAAACAATCCCAGCAGAGACTCAATGTCATCCACAAACTCAGAACACTTTCTGTTTATGCTTTAGAAGCATAATCCAACCCTCCAAACTGTTTCTTTACCGTTCTAACCATCTCCAAAGAAAACAAACTTACCAGGATCACATATGCTGCCTCCAAAATCATTCACTCCCCTACGCCCAACCTCTCAGAAATAAACAACAGACCCATCACACGTCTCACACTCAGAATAGCGAATGACACTGATCACCCCGTCAATCCACACTTCACACTACTGCCGTCAGGCCGTAGATACAGGACCCTAAAATGGACACAGTGTATAGATCAAGAATCACCTTCGGGAGTGCAGATAAATGTGTATGTGTTGGGATACAGGTGGAGGAATGATTGTTATGTGTTTATGTATATCAGTATGTTTGCAGTGTGGCTATCTGTACAATAAAGACTGTATCTATCTATCTATTATAATTTAGACACTTTGGGTGTTTTGGCTGTCGGTCGGAATTTGGAAATTACAGGGCACAACTTTGGGCCTGGGTCATGATGGCAATTTGTCAAAATTTTTGACATTTTATGTAACATCTCATTTATGAAACATCTTGTGTCCAACAGTTTAAAAACTTCTGATATTGAATATATTTGTATATTTATAGATTCTGTCATTTTAAATGAGGGAGAAAGAGAACATGTCATTTCAAGGGTTTTAACAAGATAATATGAATATCAGACATATAATATTATTCAAAGTAGGGTATTTTATATACATCTTAAAACATGTCTGGAGGGGACCTTTAAGTATCAGATACGTCTTCCTCCACTGTTACAGTATATTTCAGCCTTATCCTGTACACCATAGACTGTATATGTTGTACCTTGCTGTACTGTGGAGGTTACTGTCTGTTTGTTACTGTCTGCTTGTTACTGTCTGTCTGTTACTCTCTATTAGTTACTTTATGTCTGTTACTGTCTGTTTGTTACTGTCTGTTTGTTACTGTCTGTTAGTTACTGTCTGTTTGTTACTGTCTGTTTGTTACTGTCTGCTTGTTACTGTCTGTCTGTTACTCTCTATTAGTTACTGTCTGTTAGTTACTTTATGTCTGTTACTGTCTGTTTGTTACTGTCTGTTTGTTACTGTCTGTTAGTTACTGTCTGTTTGTTACTGTCTGTTTGTTACTGTCTGCTTGTTACTGTCTGTCTGTTACTCTCTGTTAGTTACTGTTTGTTAGTTACTTTATGTCTGTTACTGTCTGTTTGTTACTGTCTGTTTGTTACTGTCTGTTAGTTACTGTCTGTTTGTTACTGTCTGTTTGTTACTCTCTGTTAGTTACTGTTTGTTAGTTACTTTATGTCTGTTACTGTCTGTTTGTTACTGTCTGTTTGTTACTGTCTGTTAGTTACTGTCTGTTTGTTACTGTCTGTTTGTTACTGTCTGCTTGTTACTGTCTGTCTGTTACTCTCTGTTAGTTACTGTTTGTTAGTTACTTTATGTCTGTTACTGTCTGTTTGTTACTGTCTGTCTGTTACTCTCTGTTAGTTACTGTTTGTTAGTTACTTTATGTCTGTTACTGTCTGTTTGTTACTGTCTGTTTGTTACTGTCTGTTAGTTACTGTCTGTTTGTTACTGTCTGTTTGTTACTGTCTGCTTGTTACTGTCTGTCTGTTACTCTCTATTAGTTACTGTCTGTTAGTTACTTTATGTCTGTTACTGTCTGTTTGTTACTGTCTGTTTGTTACTGTCTGTTAGTTACTGTCTGTTTGTTACTGTCTGTTTGTTAGTCTGTTTGGAGGTAGTGTCTCTTTGTTACCTGTGGAGGGCAGCGATAAGCCTGATAGGCATCGAGCCTCCATCCAAATAGAAGCAGAAGAAGAGGCAGCTGAGGTAGAGCAAAGTGAAGAAGAAGAATTTAACGGTTCCCGGTTGTTGAACCGCTCCAGTGTCTGGTCTCCACAGTGCTGGTGTTTCACAAACTGTTTTTGAACTGGAGTGTATGGCATCAATGACGCTGCTTCATTTAACTTAACCGAGCTATGTCGCCGCAATGTTTTCCCAACGAGCAGCTCTGTCGTTGACAACTTAAACCCCATTAAAGGAGCATCGCTGCACCCAAAGGTAACGTTAACATCTTTTTTCTTTGGCGGTTATCCGCACACTGAGAGACGTTATGTGCTTCACTTAACAGATAACTCGGTTGACTAGCTGCTCACCAACGGTAACGTCCATGCTAGCTAACCGTAGCTAACGACGAGTTAACGTTACCGGAGCGGGGATGTTGTTGACTCCGGCTAGTCGACGTGTTCACGGAGAAGCAGAAAATAATCCGCATTTATCAGCTTCAAGAGCCTCAAACTTAACTAAGATAAGGTGAACAAGCTGAACAAGCAGGTCCGTGTGTGTTTATGTGCAGTGAAAGATAAAGACGACACTCTCTCTTTCACTCTGCACGGGAGAAAGTGAAGCTTAACCGCATTATAATGCAGCGAAACAGACACAATTCATAACTTACCTCGTAAAACATGACTGAAGACCTCTGCAGAGTCCTCGACATATGATCATTTATGACCCATCAACCCCAACTTTTCAATAAAAACGATGAGACCTTTTGAAATGGACTCGCTACCGCCCCCCGCGGTGTGTTTAGGACAAGACAGGCTGTATGAGAACAAGGTGAGCCAGGTAAGATGAGACAGAAAGACTCAATAATTATATGAATGTGTTAAAAAGGCTCATTTATGTAGAAATATAAGATCAAAAACATCCATCTAGGGCTGCAACTGAAGATTATTTACCTAATCAATAATCTGCAGATCATTTTCTTGATTAATCGTTATTGTGACCTGTCAGAAAAAAAGTGAAAACTAGCAAATATTCATTCACATTTGAGGAGCTAGAAACGGCGTATCCTTGGCATTTTTAGTTATTTAATTAATCGATCATAATTGTTGCGTCAAAAATAAACTAGTCAATTAACCGACTAGCCGTTTCAGCTCAGTGCCTACACCCCCTCATGCTATATATTTTTTATATTACTGAGCAAAAAATCTTCAGGGCTGCAACTAATGATTATTTTCATTATCAATTAATTATTATTATATTGTTAATTATTTTCTCAATTAATCGATTAGCTGTTTGGTGCATAAAATGGCAGAAAATGGTGAAACATGCTGGTCATGGTTTATCAAAGCCCAGGGTGACGTCCTCAAATGTCTTGTTTTGTCCACAACACAAAGATATTCAGTTTACTGTCATAGAATATAGAGCTGCAATGATTAGTTGATTAATCGATTAGTTGCCAAATATTGAATTAATTGCAAGCTATAGTGGTAATTGATCAATTGTTTTTGAGTCACTTTTTTAAGAACAAAAAGTCCAAAGACTCTTGGTCAGGACAAAAGAAGACATTTGAGGACTTCACCCTGGGCTTTGAGAAACAGTGATCGACATTTTTCACCATTTTCTGACATTTTATAAACCAAACAACTAATTGCTTAATCGTCAGATTAATTGATAATGAAAATAATCATTAGTTGCAGCCCTAATAGAATACTAGAAAAAACAGAAAATATTCACATTTAAGAAGATTTTGTTTCTTTAAAAAAAATGACTCAAAACAATTAATCAATTATCAAAATAGTTGCCAATTAATTTAATAGTTGGCAACTAATCAACTAATCGTTGCAGCTCTAAAAACAGTCTGGTGACTAGAAACAGGACATGCAGTACCTAGTTTAATGTTGAACCCACTGGTGGACGTGTGAAATCTTTAGCAGACTTGGCAGGATGCTGAAAATTATGATGTTATGATCAGGCTTTAGAGCTTGTTGTTCGTTGCTGGCATCAGATGTATGCAGCTCATACATAAGCTTATACCATGTTGTATGACATACAGAAGGTTGTAAAATCATCCACTAACATACCCAGCTGTGTTTTTTTAAATAGTCGCCTTTAATTCATAGAAATAATTTATTTCCCCTCCACAGAGCCAGAGCGATGGAGGAGCGCTCTGAGGTGACGGAGGATATTGTGTTTCGTGGAGTGGAGTTTGCGGTGAAGATAGAGGTGGAGAAGGGTTTGCTGATAGTGGAAGTCTGCGACTCTATGACAGCGGATCAGTGGAGGGGGGAATTCGATCCAGCATGTAAGTAGCATCAATTTATCATAGATTAAATGTCATCACAGACACAAATAGTCCCACTTGTGCTCTTTAATTCTTCTTTTTTTTTTCAGACATTGAGGATCTTACCCGCAAAACTGGCAACTTTAAGCAGTTTCCAATTTTCTGTAGCATGTTGGAATCAGCTGTTAGAAAGGTATGTCTGAAGGTGAACTCACATAATGCAAAAAAATAGAGGTAGCTAAAGTGCATACAAAGCCACTAGAAAGATGCGAGCAGACATGGATTCGCTCCAGGCTGTGTGAGCTGAGGCAGAGACTCGTTCATTCGAGTTCAACGTTTCCACTTGAGCGAAAAATCCACAGTCATCCTGAGCTGTCTTATTGCCTTTCTCCTTTCCATTCACACACAGGAACAGAGGGTCAAAAGGAGAGGGGCTGGAGGAAAGTGAAAGAGACTATTGGAAATTTTGGTACATTAGTAATCTTAGTCTCAACTGGACTGGCATGTACATACAAACACAGGACACGCAGTACTGTCTGTCAGGAACATGTTCATTGGCTGAACCATGAATCACACAAACTACAAAAACAGTTAAATTTGTGCAAAGACAATGACACAAAAAACTGCTTCATGTTGTATCTCTTAATATTGTAATATGATGCTTACTGAGATACTTTTTCCTCTGAGGAAAAACACAAAATCTTTACTAATTTTGTGTATTTAAATGATTAACATTTTTTGTTGCTGTACATACATAAGTGTCAAGCCAACAAGAAAAAGTAAAAACTATAATTAGGAGGCCACCATCATAAAAACATTAACAATCTTTTATAAGTTTTTTTTTTTTTCTCCTATGTTGATGGCCATGAAATCTATTTGATCTCCGATGATGCAAAGTTAACTTTAGCTTTTTCTGCAGACGAGTGATTCTGTTACGCTTGACCTCCTGACCTATGCCGACCTGGAGCTGCTTCGTAACAGAAAGGCCGGAGTGGTTAGTCGTCCTCGCGGCCATCAGCAGTCGTCTGCTCTCACTGCCAAAAGATATCTAATCCTCATCTACACCGTGGAGTTTGACAGGTTGGTCTCTTTGGCAAAGTTCACATAGTCACTTGTAAAACATGATTTAGATCTTTTTTTCTCTGTATTTTGATTGTGTCAGTGGTAATATCTGTCTCAATTTGCTTACTGTTTTGTATTTGCAGGATACACTACCCCCTGCCCCTGCCCTATGTGGGTAAGCCTGACCCGGCTGTCCTGCAGAAGGAAATCAGAGCCCTGAGGGCTGAGCTCAGCGCTCTCACCTCTCATGGAGTTAATAAATCTGCAGAACTAGAAATACACCGGCTACGAGCAGAGTAGGTTGCATTTGCATCACCATGATCAATATGAAAGGATGTGGGACCTTTTTTTTTTAATTTAGATGTCTCTACTTTCTTAAAGGCTGGCTCTGGTGAAAGAGGAGAAAGAGGCAATCGCCAAGGTTCTGGAGCGACTGCAGGTCAGCGGAAGTGGTTCCACGCCTGCACGAGAGGACTGGCGGGGCAGAGATGTGGTGAGGACGCTGGAGGAGCAGCTTGTCAAGGAGAGGGCCAAAAGCCAACGCTCAGCGAGCAAGAGATGCCAGGAGCAACGAATCCTATTGGAGCAGGTGGATACCTTCTGCTGTGTAGTAGTCCGTTAAAATAAATGTCCAATTGATTTTATTTGTTATTCTAGTGGTTTTAACTTTTTCTTTTCTTTTTTTCCCTCCCTCTGTCCTGGCTAGTTGGAGGAGTTGAGGTCATCAGAGTGCGCTCTCCGTGTTCGTGTCAAGAGTCTCACCAACGAACTGGCGATACTACGGAGAGGGTTAGACAATCTAAGCGTGTACTATATCCTTATTCTCTTTACTCTTTCAATTATTCACTTCCATTGTGGACCAAACATTTGAAATCTGAAATCTTATTTACTCACTTAGCACATACCCTCTTTGTGTGTCTGCAGCAGAGTGACGCCTGTTTCCGGTCACACCAGCTCTCGAGTTGACGGAGAAATCTATCGCTCGCTCTCTCGCGAGAGGAGGTCCGGGTACGGGACCGTCAGGGCTCGCTCAGGATCCAGAGAACGGATGGAACAGAGGTCAGAGGAGAGAGGAAGAAGAGCGGACTCCTCGGGACCTCGCGCTCGGATACCAAGGGCGTCACCTTCTCCCACTGGTACCGGCTCTGGTCATGATGATGTTGATATGTAATGAAGTATTTGATGATTTTGATGATTTTTTCCTCTTTAGTCATCACAAACCCTAAAAGATGCTTTTGTAGATCCGAATGAAATCATCAGTTATCAACCACATTGACTAAACTGAGTGATAATCTGTTTAGACCTCAATTATTGCCACCTACTATCTCGCAGGGTCACGGGCAACACGCTTTGACCCGACCGCCTACATCCAGGACAGACAGCGCAGGCTGAAGGAAGCAGAGCTCAAAAAGTTGGTTTCCTTTAATATTTCCTCTGACATCTTCGATAGCACGTCCTTATTTGATGTTGTAGCTGTTTGGAACAATAGTTCAACCTTGTGTCATGTGTCAGACAGAGGAAAGTGCGGAGGGACATGCTGACGTCACCCATTGTCCCTGAGAGAGGGCGCTCACGTTCCAGAGAGGCCTATCCTCACATGACCCGATCTGGCAGCAGAGGCAGGAGTTTATCTCTGGAGCGGAGAGGCAGCAGGAACTCATCCGAAAGCTCGTTAGTAGATATGGACGAAATGGCCAAAACTCTGTTCAGGTGAAGTTCTGCGTGCGGGATTATGTCTGTTGTTTGAAGTTTTGTTTTAGCAGTTTATTTTAACACGTTTTCTGTGTTTACAGAGGAAGAAAACAGACTTTCAATGGTCCCAGTGTGGTGAGTGACATGTTATTAATGTAACTCTGGTTCACTGATGATTGTTGGTCTCTTATATGTATATTTAATGTGTGATTTATCTGTTAATAGTCCAGAGGAGGCCTTTTGAGCAGGAAGCCATTATGCAGCACTCCAACACGCAGAATGAAGGATAAAGGTAACCCATCATAAGTCTTTATTATGTTTACTGGGTTTTAATGATTTGAAAAAAAAGAATCCAGCATCTTAATATCATTTTACATCTCAAACCCCAGAGAGCTCCATGGATACGGGTGCTGAGCTGTCGGAGATAGATGCCAGGCTACAGGCTCTTCAGGAATACATGAGGGACCTGGATACAGGACACTAACGATGACCTGCTGCTCACACCACACGTGGATATGCTCCCTAATGACTGCGCAGCTTTTTTTTTCTTTTTTTTACTGTGCACCCACTGAAGGAACATCAACATCAAACATGAGCGATGGGTTAACCAGTGTGGACATGTGTTCATGTAAGAGACTAAAACTCCCTCTGGACAATCAGACTCCCAGGTTTTCAGGAACTATTGCCATCACTGTGAAGGTCATTGGACGACCTTTTGTGAACTGAAATGATTATTTTTTAATATAATATGTTTTTATTAACTTAAAAGATTATTGTGTCTAAATGTGGTGTTATTTCCTTTCTTTTTTTCACCTCACCAACCCAAACAAGTGGATACATGGGTGTAAAATTTGTCCGTACCTGAGTATTTCCTTTTTTTTTTTACTTTTTTAATAAGTAACAGTGTGGGTTGCGTTCTTTCACAGGGCTTAAAGATCAATTGTTGGTCATTTAAAAGCACAACATATCTGTTGTATGTCACATCTTCATTTCTGGACACATTTAAGTACTTAAACTAAAATACCCACAGGGTGAATGTGATTGTGTGATAGTAAATAAACCTTGTGATGGACTGTTGTCTCTTCCACCCGCGGTGTGCTGGGATTGACTTCAGCTCCTGAACTGTGAAACGTGATTTATAAGTAGAGGAAATGACTGACTGCATGCTTGTCACCACAGGATTTGATGGTTAAATGTCATTCTAGCTGAAGCCTTTTTTTCCATCTGTATGTTTTAATGTTTGTTCTCTTTCCTGCTCGACTTCAGACTCAGCATTACCAGTGCTTTTTAAGCATTATAGTTGTTCTAGTTGATCCACCTTGTGCATTAAAATTCAGCATTTTCTACTCTTTTAATGGACCTAATTCCATTTGAAGTTATATCCCAAACTCAAACTGTGAAAGATATTTAATCTTGGACAAAATTCAAATGCTATTAATCAGCATTTGAGAAAGGAAATAAGACATAATGAAGGATGAACTATGGTCAACAAAGCTGGAGTTGTTTTAGACAGACTATGGATTTTATACACTTTCATGGTGATGAGTGTAAGCATGGATATACTGACACTATGTACGCCAGCACCTTTTTTCATTTGATGAAATTGCCAAATTTTATGCATGAAACTGCTGTACATGTATGTGCACAAAGACTGTAACTCCCATTTTTACCTTGTTTTATACACCCTAAAATATAATTTATAAGAAATGTTTCCTCTGTGTAAAGACATTTTTGACATACATACGATCCAGTTTTGTACATACTGCTTCCCTTTGCACCAGCGTCAGTTGAGGTGGAGCCTGAGGGGAACCTTGAGGGGTTTCCACCACTGCAGCTGGCTCGGTTTCATTAATTAACAAAGGGGAACACCTCAGCGTCTGAACAGCTGCGCTCTGTTTCTACTGATACTCGAGAGGGAGACATGAAGGCCTTCTGTTGGTTTATGTCACGAGGAAAGTTAACTCAGCACTAAACAGACTTTGAAACTGTGGCAAGGTGCACGAAAAATGCACAAGATCATATGTCAGACTGGTGAAGTTAAGGTTTTTTTTTTGTAAAAACAGAGAAGAGATATAAAACTGCAAGCTAGTGCTAGGTGTTAGTACATTTTCAGCTCCCGAATCTTGTTGATGTTACAAAAACTTAGATACAAACAAAACTACAAGAATCATATTTAATTACATAATCTTAGCAACTGGTAGCAAAACATACTAATAGTAAGGCACGTACAGTAAATTTCCAGTGTGATATCCATCAAACTGATGGCTTGACACCAAACTATTATGTAGTATAGATAGTATGAAGCAGCTGGCGAAGTAGTCCAGTTTTTGCAAACTTTATAAGGTAACTTAACTTCACATCTGGTTTAAGTTAAAGTGCTCAGTGTTAAAAAAACAAAACTATTGGTGCATCTGAACATCGCTCTTATAAATGACACTTAAAAATCCAAAAGGAATGAAAAAATTGTTCCTTAACATTGTAACATACTGCTGTTATGTTGCTCTTGGTACTCAGTGCATCCTCGTTATTATATAAACATATGACTGGTAGAACAGTGGTAGAATAAGGTCACTATTATGTGATGAAGAACAAAAGGCATCGCTTTCATTTTCAACCACAACATGGTTTTCTTGTTCATGTCTGCCCTTGCTGGTTCGCAGTGGTCGCGGTCGTCTGCATCAGTTGAGTCCTGCGACTGTTCAGCATGGCCTGGATATGGAGAGTGAGCTGTCGAGGAATGTTATTGAAACATGAGAATGACTCTATACGCTACACAGACGCACACACACACACACACACAGACACACTCACAAATGTGTAAAACCGGATCAGGACTTACTGAGTGTTGCTTTTCGAGGACGTCTTTATAAAAGGCCTGTCTGCGTCCCAGCTCCTTCTCATCAGACTGTCTCCACAGTTCGGCCTTCTGTCTAAGCTCTGGCTCGGGCAGGTTGGGATATTGTTGCCGCTGTAACATGAATAAATTAACGATTACATACATACATACACAGGATATTACGAACTATTAACTAATTAATTATTATCATTATTAACTGGTCCATTTGCATCTTCTGTTTTCTGTAATGTGTTATGATACATTTGACCAACTTCACTTTGAATTCTTGAATTCTCACATGCTCAATGAATTGATACTTATACTATACTGTACTATACTATACTAATACTATACTTATATTTAAACTATGGAGATGCTATTTGATTGCTATGGCTACTTTGAATTTGTTCTACTTTTTTCCATTAGTGGAGGTAGAGTTGAATGATATGATGATGTTTACCATGAAATGATCTTATTTGAGAGATTTCTGTTTATTCCTTTATACCATGTTAGTGTTTTAATACTCTAAGGTATTAATACTTTAATACCTCCGGTTGTATCAGACCACTGTGGGAAATGATTCAAATCAATGAGCAGAACTTTTTTATATTCTTGTCTGTTAATTTGATCCATTAATAAGCATTTATTTTCTATCACAGTAGCTATTTATCAGTATTGGCTAGTAAAGCAAGTAATCTGCTCAGTAACATTAATGCTGAATAATTTGGCTCTACTTCATCATGAAAAGCTGAGAAACACCAGTGCAGACGCTGCTGCTCTTCTCACCCGGTGAATGTGAGAAAATGTAAACATGATTATTTCACCTAAAGAATAACACGACTCAACAGTCTCTACACTGAAAACTCCTCATTGTGGTATAACAACATAATCCAGAAAACATCCATTCATGATTATCTTTGCTGTATATTTAAAAAACATTTTGTTGGTGTCAGACTTAAATCTCCTTTTTCAAGTAGTTTTCAATACTTGTAGCTTTATTCACCACATTATCACGAGACCATCACGTCACTCACCAGCTGCAACATGTAGGCGTCGATGGTGTGAGTCGTGATCCTCTGCATTGACAGAAAGGCCACTGATACATCTGTTCTGGTCCTGTTAAGCAGTTTCTGCAAAGAACATTTATCATGTATCACGATTAAATACAAACAGCACCAGTAGCAATTCTTAGCAAAGATTTTAGAAAGTTATTTATTTATTTATACCAATAGCTCTTCATTGGTCTTTCCATCCAAGGCGTTCTGGCTCGAGCTCACCGAGGGGGTGGCTATGTTTGACTGAAAACACAAAAGACACATTTACATACAGTGAGCACATCACAATCATCATGTAAAACATCACTAGTAAGCCGTACATACTGCTGCTCATGATAATTTATTCTTTGCAGTGTTCAGCTCTTTACCTCGGCCTCGTACTCGGCCCAGGCAGCTTTGCGTTCTGCTTCGCTGAGCTCCTCCTCTTGTTTATGGTCCAGCAGAGATTCGTGCTCGTGGCAGCTCACTATCTGGTCTTTACAGGTTTCTAATAGCATCGCCAGGACGTTATCCTAAAAAGAAGGAAGGCACAAAAAGTCACGCCATATGTGAAAATTATACAGTATAAGCTTTTGCCAGACAGCTATGTGTCATATTTCGGTGGCATCAAAGCAAAAGAAAGTCTCACCTTTGGTAAAACAGAGGTGGTTCTCTTGCTTTTCTTTGAGTTGGGGTCATCCAGCAGGTCTGGCTCAAATATGTAAAGTTCAGTCAGTTCAGAAAGGGTGAAGTGCCTCTCAATCTGTTGCTGATCCACCACTCGGTACGACAAAGACTGCTTAGTCACCTGACGATCGTAGATCTTCTCCTCCATGGTGCCCTGGAGATGAAAATTAACAGCAATAAGGTTCAGTCAAGATCAGGAGATCAATGTCAGAACACCTTATTTTATGTTTCCTGTGAAAAACTGTTCATGAATTTAAATATTCAGGCAAATTATCAATCAGGATTCATTAAAAACATTAAAAACTTCCAGCAGTCATCCATCAATGTTAAACCTTCACTCTTTTTTAGTCATTATATTCTTAATATTAAGACCTAACATATGCAGAACTTAGTGGTTTCCAGTATGTGACCCCTTAAAATGAAGCACTTATGACTTCTCATCATAAGTTGCACGTCTCCACCAAAGAGTGATTTTCACTCTAAATATCTCGGATTGTTTCATTAGAATATTTACTGTCAATAAAAACAAAACTATCCAGTATTTCTCAAGATAAAAAAACAAAGATTATAGGAAAGTCACAAAAAAATTAAAATAAATGTATGTAGCAGAATAGGAGTGTCTTTGTTCCTATTTCACTTATCAATAAAATAATCATCGAAAATGTATCTTCTGACTTATTGACCCCGAGTTGAGAACCACAGATACATACTGCAGCTCAAGAAACCTGACATTGTGTCCCCAAAACACACATGACACTTCTGAGTATTCATCACATTGGAGGGCAGTACCAAAACATGTGTGCTACTGTACATGAGGTAATGCTTTTCACCAATACTGTTGACTTAACACATTTTAGGTGATACTGAATGAAGACCGGTGAACTCACCTGAGCCAAGAAGCGGTAAACAAACACTTGTTTGAGTTGACCAAAGCGATACACCCTGTATATGCTCTGTATGTCATATGAGGGATTCCACGAAGCATCGAAGATAATCACCCTGTTGGCGGCAACCAGGTTGATGCCGAGTGAGCCCGCTCTTGTCGAGATGAGAAACAATCTGCCGCTAAGGATAGAGATCGATAAAATACAATCAGAGGAAAAACTTTCTTCTGTAACCTTACTCCAATATGATCAATATATGAAGATGTAAAAGTAAGATCATCTGTACCGGACATTGGCAGGATTATTGAACTGATCAGCCCATTTCATCCTCAATACAGCGTTGGTGGAACCATCAAGACGAAAGTAATCGACATTTTTAATCCAGCTGCCCGCTGTGAGAACAAGGAAGCACAAAAAATCAAAAATATAGTATCAACAGGGAAGTAAGACATATTTTTAATGAATAAATATTTCCTTATACCTTTGAGTGATGAATCTCTGGCATGGTGAGAAGCTGCGAGGAAATCCTCAATTAAGTCTAATGAGAGCAACGATTGACTGAACACAAGCCTAAGAATGCAAAAATGGATTTTGTTAAGAGTCCGGTCAGCATCTCAGTAGAAAACTCACAATGTTTCAGTGTTCAAACTAGCTTCAGCTGAGAAAAGACACATACACTTTGTCCTCCAGGTCTTCGGCCATTCTGAGGATCTCGAATAAGAGCACCATCTTCCCTGAGTGCTCCAGGATTTTGGCATCACTTGGAGACAGCAGATTCTTGAACCAGCCCTCACCTGGACTCTGAGGCCTCGAGTTGACGGACGCTCTCTCCCCTGCAAAGAATGTAACATGGGACAAACTACATGAGTTCATACTTTGCAAGCTTCAGTGTTGGATTTAAAGACTGACGCACAGAGTCTCAGTACCTCCTGCTGCTGGAGCGTCTTTGACCACGTCAACAGTGAGCGCCGTACTGTTGTCAACATTCACTTCTTTGTCTTTGTTCTCGCTCAGTCCGCTACATCAGGCAATAAAAGAAGAATAATAAAATAAGACTGGGAAAGCTGCAGTCTAAGTGGAGCACAGAAGGTCTCACAGTCTGAATATTTATATATATTTATTAGACACCAGCAGCACAAAAGCTTTAATAAGATACAAATGAAGCGACTGTGATTTGTTTAGGCAGAGTAGGATTACGGAGGCCTCACGTCTTAGTCACAGTGGATTCCTCAATTCTCAGCAGAGCAGCAGCTTTAACTTGATTCCTCTTTCCAAAGTAACCCTGTGATTAAAATCCAGTTAAGTGCTGATTCACATTTTAAAACACTAATGAGGAATCGACTCAAGATGATTTTGTCATTTTACTTTGTTTTCTTTGCTGATGTAGCTGAGCTGAAGGCACCAGGGATGAGTCCAAATTCTGCCGAGCACCTGAAAGTCCTTGAACAAGTTTGCTCCCGTCCTCATCTTTGCTCTGTTAGTCATGGAGCCCACACCTGGAAAAACAAACATCTGCTTAACGTAGTCGAACATTTCAATGAAACACACATTTTTTGGTAAAATCACTATAAAGAAAAAACATTGTAGCATCAGACATCATTACTAACTTTTTTTTTTTCCACTGGCTGATGATGATCATATCTCAGCCTTTCATTAATTAATAGTCAAGTTATCACTGGGCAACTGTTCACAGTGTGAGTTCACTATCATTTTCTATGAATAAACTACAAAATGGGAAAAAATGAGTTTATAAGCAACAAATAAATACAATAATATAACACTGGGACATATTAGCTGAAGACTAAACTAGAATTCTGAAAGAAAACATAAAAACCATATTAAAACAGTCTTGACCAATTAATCAGCAGATTTAAGTGACAAATCTATCACGTCACAGAAGAGCAACTTTAATTCTGAGGAAAACACCATTTTCTCTTCAGCATATATGTTCTTCTATAATTACTGTATATCTACACTGCTTAGAGAAATAAATGTGAAGATAGAGTCTTACCAGTAACGTGGTCGAGGTAGTAGCGGTACAGCTTATACTGAAGCGGGGACACCCTCACTGCCACCACGTACTCGTGCTTTGGAGGTAGAAACTGAGTCAACTCTGAGTAATCTCTTCTCTGTGAAAAGAGAAATCATAATTTTAGAGCTAAAATATAAAACCAAACTGTAAATGAACATGAACAGACATCCTGCAACTGACATTAGTTTGTTTTGGGTTGTTTTTTTTTTTTTACCTGCACACATCCACCCAACATGGCATGAAGGACATGTGCACGCTTCTTCATGATTCGCACGTCTCTTGGTGTGGAGTCGGCACACTGGCCGTTCTGTATGGGGTTGATAAATCGGTTTCTGAATTCGCCCAGTGAGCCCAGAAGATTCTTCTTGATGAAATTGACCATGCAGTGGTCTGTGGGAACAAAATATGTTGTATTGATATGAAGAATTTCATTACAAACTGAAACGTCTGTCAAAACATTGTGCCAAAACTCACTTATATCTAAAAGTGAAGCAGATTTTATTATAGTACAGCGATGTTGGATTGTCTTTGACTTGTTTTTTTAAACATTTAGAAATACTGACTGATGTCTTCAAGTAGCCCTGATGGTCCCATATATACTGTATGTCTAGACACCTAAACCTAAATAAACATACATCACTACAGTCAAACTGCTTCCACAAACCTAATCAACAAACAGTAAATATATGAACTGGGATAGTGGCGAAAGATCAAAACAATCTACAAATACTCTGGTTTTCGTCTCAGGCTTACACTCAACCAGGTTGTTCTGCAGCGGTGTGCCCGTCAGCACGACTCTTCGTCGGGTCTTGATGGCATTCGATGCTTTGGAGATGTTGGACGCTTCATTGCGCAGGATGTGCCCTTCATCACAAACCACAAAGTCTGGACCTGAAAAAAGAAAAACACAGCTCACAACCGTTTCAATGAGGAAAGCAATGACACATAAAACTGAATTTTTTAGTAGTATCTTGTTACTATTGTTACTATTACTGTACATTTACAGTACCTGGATCCACCAGCATGCTTTTAAACTCTTTCTTCCACTGCTCATTCTCGATTTTCTGGCCAAGTGACAGGTTGCGGTACATTTCGTATCCCATTATCATAACACCTCCAGCAGTCTGCCACCTCTGCAGAGCGCTGAGTCGTTCTGGAAGACTCTTTTTCGTAACCAGTTCTGTAACCTGAAATATATTCAGTGTGTTTACACAATAATCACATATGGACATGTGTTTGTACACATATGGTAAAGGATGAGACATATCTGAAGCAAAAAAAAATACACATTACTTTAACTTTATCCTCTCCCATGTTGTCTTGCCATTTCTTGAACTCGCTGACCCAGTTGAGGACAGTGTTAAGAGGACACATGACCAGAGCCGTTCTGAATTTCAGGTTCTCTGACAGCAGCACCGTGTGGAGGAACGTTACCACCTATAAAATAACACTGACTATGAATACGAAAGCGATAGAAGATAGACTGCAAACAGTAAAGCCCCGCTCAAACAAAGAAAACAATAAAAACAGTCAAACACCAAGTTGAGGGGGGAAACTGAACCAACTTTTCATCACTTCTGGACAAAATGTTTGGTCTTGAAATGTTTTTTGTATGTCTTTGTCCAGGATAAATGGAAGCAGAAGTATGTCTCTCTATACCTGAAGAGTCTTTCCCAGGCCCATGCAGTGTGCAAGTATACAGCCTGATCCAAGAGAAGAGTTGGCCTTCTTCACAGACTCACAACAACTGTCCCAAATAAACTGGACACCTGTTGGAGAATAAAGAGAAAGAACAGTCTGAACAGAAAATGAAATGGAAATACAAAGCTAAGATGTGAGATTTGTAAAAACCTTCATTAGTTCCTGCTCAAAAAAACTGACCAATACTTGAGTCACAATCTTCTCATTGAAACCAGGCAGACAACTTCACATTTTGTGGATTAATTGGTATCCAACAGTTCATAATTTCAGACTTTTTTTCTCAGATACTCGAGGTGTCAGACACAGTGTTTGAAGAAGCACAATCCAAATGTATTAAGCAACATCCGCCTCGGTGTAAGCGAAAAAGAGAGCGCATACTAACCGTCCACCTGGTGAGGCTTCAGTCTTGTCACCAGGTTCCTGTGCACCTGAAGAAAGGGCTCCTTAGTCTCCTCATCCTGATCCAGGACCAGCTTGGTGGTGACGGGACACGACTCATTCTCTACATCAATGATCTGGAAAACAATGCCATACAGTCAGTGTTTTTTTCTGAATGCTCCTCCACTTAGAAAACTCCCAAACTGATGATGCTTTCCAAGATGTTTCACAACTTCTTAGTACCGAGCTTTTTGTCGTTAATTGTTTCACATTCTGTGTTAAACTAAACATCATCAAGGCAGTAAAGGTTTACGACCCATTTGATCTGCTGTGTATACAGTACCACTCTCCTGTCCTCCATCTGTTGCTCCCTGTCCGCCAACCGTTTGCACCTCTCCTCCTCCTCTCTCAGCGCTTCCTGGGTCTCGGCACGCAGATTCACATCTTCGATGATTTTGCGGATCTTTTTGCGTCCTTTGGGGGTGCCTTTACTGTCGCCGTTCTTGTCATCTGCATCCTCTCGATCGCTCTGCTCAAATATGGGAAGATACAACAAGCGGTGTGACCACTAGACAACGCAGCCCTTTTCCTCGCCAGATGAGCAGAACGATAAGAATAATAAACAAGTCAGTTAAAACATCAACTGCTACCTTTTCAATGCTGGAGTCAGACAACCAAATGCAAGGCACTTGTTTCTTTTTTTCGTAACTACGTAATGATTCCTTCGCTTTAGTGGATAATCTGGAGCTGAAAAGAGTATCAGAATTAAAAATATTATTAATAAAAATAAATATGTACATATACACACTTAAGTATGAAAACTGAAGTGCTGATACTGCAGTATTCATTTATACTTTCACCACCACCTCATATAAGTAAATACTGCACTTAATAGTCCACAACATTCATTGTATCTGACAACTGTTCATGAGCTTTTATGTAGAAAATAAAAAACAAAAGACAGGCTAACAAAATGTGATGCATTATTAAGAGTTTAAACTTGCTAGTTTGACAGACAGGAAGGTCTTTACTTCAGACAAATTTTCTGTTTTTTGTCAAATATTTTCTAATCGCAGTGTGAAGGTATCACAAAGTTAATTATTCAGTGTAAAAATGTGGTCCAATGCAAATCTGTGTTTAATTAAATGATTTCATGGTAATGCTCCTGGCCTCACACAATGCACATATACCGATATTATGAACATCCGAACATAATCAATTAGATCAGTAATGCAATTAAAACTTTGAAAGTCAATCTTGAGTGAGTTTATATTATTTATGATGTATTTATTATCATTATTATTGTAGTACTGGTAGCTGTTCCTTAAGCAAGTCACATGAATACATTTCTCAGTGTATCCAGTCAAGTCTGGGTAGATTGACATTTATCTTATACGCACAACAAACAAAAAATGAAGTAAAATTAGAATAAACTGGATTATTGTTATTAACTTTGTTGTTTTTGATGTTATCAACGGCAGCGTTAAATGACTCTACCTTTTAAGCTTTTCTTCATCGGCCTCATCCTCTGACTGACTCAGCTCCTCACTCATTTCGAGGTCCTCCAGCTCTAACTCACCGTCACTTTCACTATCAGCTGGACAGGATGAAATCATACATTAGAGAAAGGTGCGTATTCCCTCTTCAGACCAATCAGTTTGTCACACCAGACGGATCCTTACTGCTCAGGTGTTTGCGGCCGGCCTTTTTCTTGCTCTCCTGCTTCCCTGCTTCACTCTCTGCTGCTGCTGCCTTGTCACCTGATGTTCCCTCATCTAGGGTGAGTTTGCGGCGGAGCAGGTGGTGCCTGGATTTGGTCCCTTCTGACCCAGAGTCAGACGACCCTGAAGCCAAGTCTTCCCCTGCAGCAGAATTTATAACTACTATGCATAACCCAGGGACAAATAGAAAAATTCCCCAACCTGTATCTTTTGTTTTAAATGAAAATATAAAATTCATGTTAATGATTAATTAGGGTGCTTAAACTTGTGCTTATATAAAGATGCACAAGAAAAAAAAGGGCTAAAAATGTGCTACTTTAAAAGTCTTACTTACCATTTTCATCAGTTCCATTATCCTCATTGGTTTGTTTAACCTCGTCACCCTCCGACTCAGATTCATCCTCCTGCGCTTCATCATCCGATGAGATATCATCACCCGAGGAGTAGTTGGCTTTGATTTGGGCCAAAAGTATTTTCTTAGCGATTCTTTCAGAAATAGAAGAGAAGGAAAAGGTGCCTGAAGTTCATTTTGTGATCAGTAACATCGTCTTCAGTCTGATATATTTTAAGCCAAAATCACATGAAAATGTAATGACAGTTGGACTAAATACTACTGTAATAGGTGCCAATAGTCCGTGAGCTCTCAGCCTTAAAAATAAATGAACTATAATTATGATCAAATATCTATCTATATTTAGTGAGTCACTTCTGATTAATCCACCCTATGTGTCAATACCAAACCCCAGATAAGGCAATATAAAGCTCCATTAGTCAAGTCATAGACCAATTCAAGCGTACGGCCACAAACACCGGAAGACATACATTTAACATAATAGTATAAAAAGATCAAATGAGACAGAGATGTTTGAAAGAGTAAAAATTTATTACAAACAACAAGTATTCTTCACAGATTCCAGTAAAAACAGAAAGATATTCAGAGTGTATTCCACTTTGTGTGGAAGGATTTTTTTCTCTTTTTTTCCTACAATGTTTTTTTGCTTGCTTGAGTCTAACACAAACATTTTTGCAGCGGAAAAAAAAATAAAATACAGTTTATCTCTAGTTCATCCAAGAGTGTTAAGCCATGACAGTTAAGAGTTAAGGAGCTATGGGAATTCTGATCCAAAGATCGAAACGTTGTCTTTGATCAAGTAGGTCAAAATGTTTTGACCTGACAGATCCGATGGCTTAGAATAAGTGTGCAGGCGTTACTACTTTTTTTTTTTTCATTTGTATTAAAACAAACGTTTCTACAATCCTACTCAGATCTTTGTCAGGTCATATTTTGTGGCATGAAGTGTGCAGGCATTACTACTCTTCTCACTGATGCTGCTTTTTTTTTAATAGCCTCGCACCTACGTGATGTGCACAGAATGACTCTCCTTCAGATTTTGAACACAAACCCAGAGTCTCCTCTGGTACTATCAGCAAATTAATCTTGTCTTAAAGTGGAGAAAAACATGTAGAACACATAAACAGCAAATTTCAAAGTCTGTACATACTTATTTACTAAGAATGAAAATGTTATTGCAACTGTTTTAAGCTGTTTATACTCTGGAGGAGTCAAATTTCAAAAGTGAGAATATCTGTAGGTCATTATGTACATAATCTGATACAGTTTGTGATAAACATGTTTTAAAATGTCTAATAGTTTATGGTTTTTAATACCATATAGTGTTTTGAACACTCATTATTACATACAATTAGTTGCCTTTTCTACATTAACTGTGTTCAACACGCTTTCTCCAACACGGGCTGACCAATAATTATCCACAATAAGATGTGTTCTCTCCAAAAAACGTGCAATGCGTGCACAGGTCCAACCTTGATCTAAGCGTGTCGCAGGGTCACTGGACACAGGACAGCTGTCATTCTCACTGCCATTAAATTCCACATCCAGCGAGAGTTTGTCAAAGAGGTATTACAGTATCTGCAGGCAGCGGCAGACAGCAGCAGACAGCAGCATCAACAGACCAGAGCCTCAGATCTCTCATGACATATTTTCAACTGGGAAGGACTAAACAGAAAAAAGCAGAAAAACACTGAAGAAAATTAAAATACTGCCACACAGCAGTTTGGCCACTGTTGATCACACGCTGAGTGGATTTCTAAGGAACAACAGTGAAAGTATTTTTCATGCTTTAGCCCACTAACCACAAACAACGTAAACTTTACATTTCCGCCGACCATTTTTCTAAAGATCGTAGTCTAAAAGTTGACCTATCGCTGCAGCTGAAAACAGACTTTCGAGACAAAAAAAACAAAACAATTGGTGCTGGCTACAATATCCCAGATTTTAGAGTTTGTTGCCTAACAACACTGCAATCACTGCTGTGCTGTCAGAAAATCCAACCTGGAAAAAACATAAGAAACAAACATGGATTACATTAAAAGCATAAAGAGAATTTGTTCGCTTCTTGCATTTATAATGGTTGTTGTTTCACAGCCCACTCTCGATTCTCAGATATACGTTCTAATCGACAGTTTAAAAAAAAGCACTGACCTGCAATGTTTTTAACACAAATTGTTTTTATCTTTGAGGGAAAAAAAAAACGACCGCTTGTTCGCCTGTCAAGCAGGGTTCAAGTCTGCAAGTTTGAATAGAAGCTACAGTATGCTTTAGAAAATGGTCAGCGGTAATGTATACTCTGTGCATAGAAAGTGGGGTAAAACATACAAAAACACTGGTATGGTCCCGAAAATAAAAACTGTTAAGGTCTGTAAATGATTTTTGATTAACCAGGACGCTGTCTCTGGAAGGACGAGTTATTCAAATGTCATTCTTCAGTGCTTTTTGAGCATGAATGTACTATGAGAGCCGGATACTGTGCTCCAAAATGGTGACATTCACTGCTCACTGGGCGCATGCTGTGTACTGCAGCACCCGCAAAGCTGAGGCTTCCCCTGGCTGAGCTGGCCAACTGCCCGTACACACATGAAAGGCAAGAAAATAATATGTTGATACAGCTTTTCATGCCTTTTTTTTTGGCACTAATGGTTTAAACTGTAAATTATACAGAGTAATTTCTTCACTGTTATACAGCTGCGTATTTTGTAATGGCTGCGTATGGGGAAAAGCCTTTCTGGGTCAGAGTACGTCACATGACTTCCAGTCTTGGCAATGGGTGCGCTGTTCCTCAGGGCTTGGCCTTGAACAGAAATAATGAAATGTCATTCACCTCCATTGTACCGGGGTGGTGTCAAACATCTCCCAGTCTGATATCTCAAAACCTCAGCACATAAAACAGAGATTGTGTGAATGGATAGATATCACTACAGGTACAGCGAGTGGAGAAATATGTCTTTGTAATTTGAGTGAGACAACATTTTAAAAGGAAATCTGTGTGAAAGCATAGATATACAACTTTTTTTTGGTAGGGGACACATAACCTGAAAAAGACATCCCAGCTGTCTAAACACTATAATATAAAGTACATGTTCTCTAGCTCCAGCAGCACTTTGACCACATGTATCCGTATTTTAAATATAACATTAAGAGATAAAGACAAGACCTGAGTCCACTGATGCACAGATGTGTAAAGAGAATAGCAGCAGCAATAATATCAACGACAGGAAAGCTGAACAGCTCCACCCATCAAGACTTACAACGGGACTAACGTCGTCTTAGTATTGAGATGATTCTGGGGGAAAAACAGCAGCTGGGTCTTTTGTTTTTTAACTTTTAACTTGAGACTCTTGACACAGTCAATGAAGCCGGTAATACACTGAACGCTTCGGATGTTCTGACTTCATTTCAATAGCGCACATAAGCACTCAAAGCATCCAGCTGTCAATCTTGCATAGTGTCTGCTCTGATTGTTGTATGATGTCACTTCTTGATGTAAATAAAATGTGTTGTAAAAAGGGAGGGCACAATAAGCTGTAGCTTCAGCCTACACCTAGGCTGCAGAAATCATTATATATATATTATATATATTATATACATACATACATATACACGCACACACAATCTAACTGTCTGTTAATAATAACAAGCCAAAATAAATTTCAATAAATTCAATAAATGTTAGTTGTTGGTGTGTCGGTGGCCAGCAGGGATGTTATTTGCAGTTTCTTGAGCTGCAGTAAAACTTTTTTTGAGAAGTAGCTTGTGTGTCAACTAGTTTTTTTTAAAAAAGACAGACTAAATACCAGGTTATAAAGTATTATATCACAATAAAATTTATTATTCATCATGGTTTCAAGTGTCAAGTGCAAAATCCAGAGCCTTTATGTTGATGCCTTAAATCTATAACTACAAACTAAGCATAATTTAAACAATCAAATAAGGAATGTCAATTGACATGCAGCACAAATTGCAACTATTGACTCTTTTGTCGACTATGATTTGCAGAAAACGTGTCAGCAATGGAAAATAATCTTCCGTTTTCTGTTTATTGTACTGTTTGATTAGTCACTAAAGATGCTTCAACACAATAAAAGCCCACTCATGAGAAGGCAGTTAAGCTCAAGTCATGTTTGGTAGAAGATAAAATATATATTATATAAAATATATTTGTGGCCAGAATTTAACAGGAAAGAAATTTAACTTTTTTTTTTTGCCATCTTATCATATTTATAGAAAAATGAAACTGTCATAACATAACTGTGACCCATTAAGGGTTAAATTACGACAGAAAATCAAAAAAAGATGGTTTTGAAGGTGAAGCATTAAAGTTTTTAACAACGCTTGCAACTTGCAAGCCTTGCCTTCCATATGTAAACACAAAATGTTGCTCAGTTAATAGAGATTGAAAACAAATTACAAATTTGTTTTTTTTAAAAATGTAAACGTGTGCAGATAAGGTGGCGGGCAAGTATCAAACTTTATACTTCACCTGTAAATAACAATATTCAATTTACTTCCATTATAAGTGCTACTCAACAGAGTACAACAAGTGTTTAGTTTGTGCATTCTGTAACAACACAGAACAGTAGACTGGACTTTCTTCATAGGTTAAAATATTATCACTCAAAATCTTAATACATTAACATTTTTTTTAAGGCAACATCACTTCCATTCGTACTCAGACCTCTTTTCAGACGGCCAACAAGGTTTTCCCTTTTGGATAAGCTTGGTATGCCAGGAAGAGAATACTAGTATGGTATAAGAAATAATAACATTTTTTATAAAAACGTATCTCTAGCATTTACATGTATACTGGTTGAACACTTAATAATAACAGAAAAGCTGAATATGCTGCTCATTATTCACAAGCCTGTTTTAAGCACAGTTCAGTCTCACTGCATCACGATGTGGGCCCAGTGCCTCTAAAATGTGTATTTGATTGCTGGGGCTCTACTGCAGCTACGTTTTGGTCGTGTTTGAATAGATTGCAACTGAGTCTTGATGACATGGGTGTTGCTAGATTTTGCGCAGAGATCAGGGTTCGAAGTTGCAGCCTTTCTTCCACACCTATGGTGTTTTACAAATTCTACATCCGGGCTTTTAGAACCATACCTATTTTCTTGATCATCATCATCTTCTGCTGCCCACGAGGGCCCAGATTGCTCCTCATCTCCTGCAAAAACAAGACATTTGAAACATAAATTGTTTAAGTAAGAACGTCTTGCTGTTTCAGCAGATAAATAACATCTTTTTCTCAAAGAACAGGTGCGCTGCAAGCTGCGGTATACTGACATGCCAAAAGAAACGACCTTGTATTTATTATCCCATGACAACCAATATGCAGACCGTTAGGTCACAGCATGTCCTCTGTGCAACTCATTAGCCACAAAAAATCCCCCTGAGACAACCAGTGCTTGATGAGTACTTTACAGGTTATCTTGTGTTCTGAGTAAATCTTGCCAGTATCAGAGCATTCATTTCTAATTTGTGAAAATGGCAGCAATTATTATATTGTAATGTGTGTTTATATCTTTTATTTCAAAGGTTGAACTATTTGACAGACTGTGTGTGTGTGGTTTAAATTTTCCACATCACACTTCTGCAAGTTGCTCATATGTAAATGTTCTAAACTCGGGTTTAAAGTTGTTTTCAGACAGAAAGCAAAGCAAATTTTCACCTGCGCCCATATTTGACCACTGGATGGTTTGTTCATGTGCTCCAAACAGCCAAAAAAAAAAACCCCAACAACTGTACATTAGCTGCAAACTAGCTAGTAACAGATCTGTGCTAGTCAAATGGGGTGTTTGTGTGTTTTTATTCATATCACACTCCGACTGAATTCACCAAAGATTGCACTTCTTCCTGTTATTTCCAGCCGGCCATCTCTCTCCTTTAACTCTCATCTTTCTATGTAGAAGATTCACAAAGCTCCGGGATACACACACATTTTTTGGCTGAACATTTGGCTGAACATTTTCATCTCGCATGGACGCATCATTGTTTCAATTTGCAAACCAAATTTGTGTCAAATCACGTCTTTCCTTTGACTTTGTCGATCGTGCCGTGTCTAAAATTCGTTTTGCGTTCTGTCTGAACAAACAGTAAGAAGAGAGAAACTTTCTCCCCCTTCAGCAGATGAAAAAAATCCTTCTAGTGTCAAACTCTGCACAGTAAATCATTCTGCACAGAGCAGGTCCAACGTCCATGTGACGCAATAAACAAAACACACTTTTGAGAGGAGAGGGACTTTTTCCAGCATTACAGAACAACCATTAACAAGATCATCTCACTAAAGCTGGAGGTTTTTTTAGTGAAAGCTGTGAAATACATGAACATCCAGTCCAAGACTCACCGGATGATTGGTGGAAGCCTGCCGCCCCCAGTAAGGCCACGTCTTCGGTGATTGGCTTCATCTTCTGATCATCTCCGTCACTCCCAGAGTCGTCATCGTGTTCGTCTTCGCTCGATGAGGACGACGACTCCGTTGCTTCCTGACGAGATTTAGTCTTCGTCTTCCTGGCCTGTATCCTCCCCTGCTTTCTGGCCGCACCTTCCTCCTCTCTTTTGACGAGGTGAGGCTTCCCCATTGACCTCAGCGTAACCAAGTGTTGTATTTTCTTCTGCGAGTCTTGATCGTCGCTAGAGGAATCTGTCTCGCTTTCCCTCCGAGCCTTGACTCTTCTGTCACTCGAGTCAGAGTCGGGGGAACGGTCCAGCATCTTGCGTTTACGGCGAATCTTCTCCGGTGAGATCGGGGTGTTCTTAGTGAGCCAAAAGAGACATTTCTTGGCCACCTTGGTTGACGCTTTGCCACCGTCCTCGTCGCTCTGGGGTTCGTCAGAGCTTTGCGTCATAGCCGCTCGCTCCAGCAGAGCTGCGGGGACTTCGTCTGAGTCCGAGTCGTCTCTTGCTCTGCTTAGACTTTGTTCTTCAGTGTTTTTGGCTGGTACTGTGCTGGGGGTTTCCTCGGGGTCCGAGTCACTGTCACTGTCCGCTGTCGAAAGAGAAGGTTTGGCCTTGACGTCGCTCGGTCGACGCAAAGGTGTGGTCTTCAAGCGAGGAGACCGTCTGTTACCTTGTTCCTCTTCTAGAGGCAGAGACGCGTTCGAATTGTCGTTGCTCATCTTGCTGTCAGCTTTAGCACACGCCACACCTGACTCTTCATCTTCTGATAAATCTTTTCCCTCTAACTTCTTATCCTTGATATGCATGTCTGTCTCCGTCTTCGGCGCGTTGGAGGATGACTCCTGTTCCACAAGTACAGGTGTGAGCTTTACCACTAGTTTTTTAGTCATGTTGACCCCACTTTCAGACGGCTTCAGGCCAATCTTTTGCGCCCTCTTTCTGACTTTCCGTGAAGATGAGTCCACACCTCTCCCGTCTCCGTAGCCTTTAGAGTCAGAATCGTCATCTTCCGAATGTTCGGCCGCCAACTTCTGCAGCTCGCTCAAGCATCTTTCATCAGCCATGTCCAGCTCGGCGTCTGCTTCCGTTACAGGCTGCGCGTCGAACTCGTCACAAAGTAACTTTTCCCAACAGTTCAAGACATCCAAGTCGTTAAATTCTTCCTTCAGGCTATCCTCGAGGGCCGCGAGAGATTTCCGCAAGCCCTTTACCACCGACAAAAAAGACTTCAGATACAGACTGCGAACACCGGGCGTTTGTTTGTTCCTCGTCACAGAATGAATGAAACTGACAAAAGTTCGGTTTAAGGTGTTTGTTGAGTCCACTAAATGTTTGGCCTTTTTGGTAGTATCCTTGGAAATCTGCAGTGTGTTATAGTTGAACACCACATTACCATCCATACCAGAGTGATCCCATTTATCCAAAGGAATGTTTTGTGGTAAGTGTGGCAGAATGTCATAAAGTTCAGATTTTTCCGGCTCTGCTCGGTTCCTCTTGCGCTGCTGATGCCACATACGCTCCATGCTCTCCAGGACGCTGTCACAGGCCATCACTAGGTCAAAAAGGGGCTCCGGGCTACAGACATAGCAGTACCATTTGCTTTCCAAGATGCCAGACAGCTCCTTCCTTCCCAGATTTCTGAGAATACATTTCTTGCAGAAAGCATTACTGCAGAAGTCACAACAGATCAAGTTGCCTCCTTCAGCACACCATCTGCATGAGGAAAGAATAATCAAGAGTAAATAAATGCTTATTACAAACTAAGTGAAAGAAAATGTTTGTATTTCAGTTTAAATATTAAATACAACAGATCCTACCTGCACTGCTCGTCCATTCCATCGCCATCCTTACTGATGTCATCACTTAAGTAATACTTGTAGCAAGACTGACAAAACAAAACATCAAACTGAGGAATTACAGACAGCTTGGATGTTAAGTATATTAGAAACACTCAAAGAATTACCCTGATGATGATGAAACATTAACTGCTGTGTAAATGATTGTTGTTTCTTTAAATCAAGCATTTAAATAATGTCAACCAGATTGATCCAAACAGCCAAACAGTTACCGACTTAGCACGGTGCATATACATATATTATCCGTTTAGGAAATGCCAATAACTTAGGCCCTGTTAACACCTGGTATTAACATCCGTCTCGGGTGATCCGATCACAAGTGGACAGTTCTAAGTACAGGTGTAAACACACTCAAGACGCATTGAAGACGGATTGAGATCCGATCACTCAGACCACATTCGGAGGTGGTCTGGGCCACATGTGGCCAAATTCATTTAGCAGTGTAAACGCAATGCATCCTGGGCCACATTGAAGGACCGCCTACTAAACTGACGTCCTCTATTTTCTGGCAGACTAGACACAGGACCCTCCGTCCAAAGCTGTTCAAGTGCTTTGATAACAGGATAAACTAATTATTTCGCTTTTCATGTGAGTTAAAAACATAACCCACGTCCTGTTTTTTGCTGTTTTTCCGTTCCCCTGACCGGTTTTCCTCTTCAAATCGACAATTAGAACAGATATTAAACCATTAATTTTTCGCTTGTCTGTCTAACAAAATATTTCAGACACTAAACGTTGCTGGATGTTTCCTCTGTCCTGGTTGATAACTACAGTTTTTATTTTTGCTGCGCTGCTCAACATAATGAGCTCAGGATTTATCAGGAGGACGGCTGCTTTGGATGTGTAGAAGAACACAGAACATTAATTAACATTAGATCCTGAACGATGCTGTCAGTGTGTCGGTGATTTAAATAATCAATGAAGTTATGCTGTTGTGTCTTGTGCGTAAATGCGCACAGTGTCTCTGAATGGAGAGCTGCGGGGAGATCGCTGCATAACTCTCTCTCTCTCTCTCTGTTGAACACAGCTTTGGACGGTAGCAGACCCTGGTCTGGTTAATAACGAACAAATTTGCTTTTTGAAAATGGAAATGATGTCCATGTTTATTTGCATATAGAGAGGGGAAGTGAGATCGGATCACAAGTGGTCACTCAGGACACATGTGGAGACGGATGTTAATACCAGGTGTAAACAGACGTAGTTAGAGCTGTCCACTTGTGATCGGATCACTCGAGACGGATGTTAATACCAGGTGTAAACAGGAGCTTAGTGGCTAAAGAGCCCACTTACTTTAGTTTACAGTCAGATACCTCTGAATTTTTACATTTGTTTGCATAACAATAATAATAATAATATTTTGCTTTTACGTTCCCACGCAAACTCAAGATTTTACATTTTGATTTCAATGCATGTGAGGTAATGTTATAAGGTTTCTGACTGTTGGAGAGCTGTACATGTTCATAAATACTGATTTAAAGGTCACACATAATGGTGCAATAAATCTCAATAACCTTCTAAAGGTAGAGGAATCATTTCTGACATATCAATAAGTTGACTCACCTTGCAAATAAGTACTTTCAGAGCTGGATGCCGATACAAGGAATCTCTCTGGAAGTGGTTAACTTGTCGGCCACATGCGGTGCAACTGACAATCCCCATGTGTTCAACTCCTATGAAAGCACACCACTGTCATTAGCTACAAAACGGTTGTTAATATGGCTTGATGGATTGTTTAAAAAGTGTGAGAATCCCCCTTAAATCAACCACGTCCCCCCTAGTAAGATTTCTATGAGCAATAGTACTGGTTGGAATACAAAAACTTGGCGTAATCAATACAGAGGGAGTGAAGCACTTGGAACAGCTTTTCGTCAGTGATCTCGCTCACAATTAAATACGTGAGCCAGCTGCATTTAGACACGAAGTGAGGTGAATGTTTTTTAGCTTGCTTTGACTGCTGGACTGGATTTGTCACTCTGTGCATCTTTTGGCCAAAAGTTCATCAACGGATGTGCCTCCTTTTTGTTTCATTTGTTGCTAAATTGGCCAAAAATGTGACCATTATTAGGTTCTATTATGTTGATAATTGAAGTAATGGCTGTCTAAATCATCATTAAGTGGTGTAAAATTTTACAATAATATCCGCCGGTGGTGACTGACCTCCACGTCTTCTTGAAAACTCTTTACGCAGTACACTGGATTTCCGGCTGCGAAACTCTGGACCCCTGAAGTCATCTCTTCCATTTTCAACAGGTTCAGGCCGGACGAGCACAGTGCCTAAATATCACAAAGCATAACACCATTATTATATTATTCTATCATTATTAAATATGTAATTATAACGTAAATCTGGGGACAGACTGGAATACTTTTTATGTCCAATAGATAGTATAAGACAAAACGCACATTTATAATGACTGCATCAACATACATGTCATTCTTTAGTTTTGAAATCAGCACATACAGATACTCAACAACTAAGCAAAGACAGTGGACAACACACTTAGCAAAAACTTCAACAGAAACATAAATTCTTCTGCAAGAGTAGACACAACACCAATGGACACCGATCAACAACTGACATGATATGCACTGCAGTTTGTTTGCTATGAGGGAAACTTTAAGACCCACCTTTTGGCAATCTATTGATATCAAGTTGACCATTTGCATTGACTGGTAACTCCATGTCCTCACTTCCATTTGAGTCCCCAGATTCATCCAGTCCAGAGTGCTTTATAACAACAGAGGGTTTTCTGTAATATCAGTGAAAGAGGAAAGATTTAAATCACAGATTATTAGTAACATTTCCCACAGTCTGGCAGTTTGCTTTGACATTGAAAGAGGAGGCAGGGATTACTGATTATCATTGCTACCAGTTATGGGTATTATAAACCTACTATAAACTAACGACATTGTAAAAGTCCTTTCAACTCATTATTGAGAGTTCTGTTTCAAGCTTTCTCTAGTTTTTGTGCCACCGCAGACAAGCTGCAGCTTTAATAAGCAAAAATTGTGTTTATCATTAGTCCAATGTATTACAGACGCTGTAGTAGGGCTGGGCAATATAAACAATATGTACAATAATCGCAATATAAAATTTAAACAATAAGAAAATTAGAAACTAATAACTGTTGATAGGAAACATTGCCTGAAAATGCACAACAGCCTATCAAATCACAGGAACACAGCTACTTGTAACCAATCATACGGCAGTATTTTAAACAGCCCACAGCACGGTTGGTTGACTTAGCTGAACAAACCACATGCTACTGCTTTGATTATGCGAGAGAGTAATGAAAGACATGAGCGCTCCTTCAGAGGAAATTTCAAGTGTTGCCAAAGATAGCAACATCAACCGTTGATATTGTGGATAAACAAGGTAAAAAGACGATTAGTGGCCTGGCGGTACTTAAAGACCAATCGCAACAGAGAGGAGCTTATATTGTAAACTACCAAAAACATGCACCAACTAAAACAGGAAATACTACAAACGTGTCCCATCACTCAAAACACTGTCACCCAATAGTGGACACAGAGTGTGTTTACAGTCACAACCACCGACAAACTCGTCACCTGGAACGAGCAGCGAGCTGCTGAGAGAAAAGTCCCGGCAACAAACTGAACTGTCCTGTCTGCATTTTCTAGCATTTCACCACAAAGCAAAGCAAAAAGTCACACAAACATAACACACGCTGTTGCTTTTTTCTTTGCGAAAGGCCTGATTCAAGAAGCTGATGAAAGTAATCGACCCGAGAGCTGAAACAAAAGCAAAGTGTGTTCTGACTTTGCACTTTTGGAGACCAAGTTTGTGTAAGTGTCCTATGTCCTTTAGTGTCCTTTAGTGTCCTGTAATGCTTGAAGGCTGTTGCACAACAGAGTTTACATTGAGAAGATTTAAGTTTATTTCTGTAAAATTTCTTTATTAGAGTTAATTTGGTTTGCAGCTCAAACCATTCTTGGTAATTTTTCACATTCTGAATCCACTTAAAGGAAAAACCTATAAGAATTTTAAGTTTAAAAGAACTCTGAAGTTCAAAAACTTCATTCATATCATACGTATCAATATTAACGATATTGATAGCCATATCACCCAGCCCTACGCTGTAGTTCAAAATATTTTCAGCAACTGGCTCTGTTATATATTTAAACATTAAATCTGACTGTTAGAAAGCTGTCATTGCAT
This sequence comes from Thunnus albacares, assembly GCF_914725855.1. NCBI lineage: Eukaryota > Metazoa > Chordata > Actinopteri > Scombriformes > Scombridae > Thunnus > Thunnus albacares. Next base: position 10,116,111 of record NC_058118.1, on the reverse strand, counting down.
CACCCTCTAGTTTCATGCATTATTAGGACTCATTGGATTCCAGAAACTTAACTTTGCACAGTTGGGTCTCAATACATCTAGGCTGACCTCAAATTACTGACACTAAATGGAAAACACTGATGTGTGACACTGTGGCGCTTTATTGATGCTCGCAGGGTATAAATGAAATGCCAACTCACCTCCTGGAGTATCTGGTATCCGCTCCTGCCTGCAAAGGAAGATAATTAGTTTAGTTCTTCCTGGTAATCAGTGACGCTTTGGATGTTGAAACCAACACAGTAATGTTCCAAAGAGGACAGCTAATATATTACTCATTTATGCAGAAAACTGTGAGTCATGTGAATAAAACGATAGTATACAGGAATACCATTTCCCTAGAATACTAAATGATTTGAGCGTATGGATACTTACACTCCAAGGAGTTAAACTAATGTTCAGAAACTACTCGTTAATGCCAGAGACCATGAGAGAATGACAAGACTGTAAGTCTACAAACGCTTATAGTGACATGCAAGAAGGAGCTATTGAAGCGAACGTCTGGTTGAATCTCTCAGCAGTGGGCTGGAACTTCAAAAGACAATGTTGGATTATATTTCTGTCAACTAAAAACATAAAGATGAGGCTAAAGTGGGAACATTTATCAAAACTGAAAGAATGAACTGAGTTAGAAAAAAAAAAACGCTAAATCAAGACATGATGTGTTTCTGTTTTAACATGCTGCTGCCAACATTGGAACAAAGTAAGAACGTGAATCCATGGATCTTTCCGGCCTATTCTCCACAATCCAAGTTGCTAACAGCTGTGCAGTGGTGTTGATAATGATCATTTGGCATACATCAAAACACTGAGCAAGACTACTGAAATAATACAGCACATCTACATAGCCGGAAAAGGTGTACTGAGTCATCTATCCTCTATCAATGGATACTTTCAGGTGGAGAGCAATTTCATTAAGGAAGCACTGACTTTAATTCACTCTGGAGGCAAATGCAAGAGCACCTTTTGGCACTTTTGTGACAAGACGTGCACGGGGCACATGGAAACGGGTTGGGACCGAATCTAAGCAACGGACATGATTCGGTTCTGCCATATCACGCAATTCATTACAGCTAGTCATCCTCTGTTAAGAATGACATCATCTCCAACACTACTATTAATCTGTATACAACACCATAATATAACTAACATGTGTAACATGTACGAGAGCATAGATGTTACTGTAGTTATTCCGCAACAGTCTGCCACTTGTTGCGCTTTAATCCATGTGGACTATAGTGGATATAACATGTGTTATTACACATTGACACTGCACATCACTCAAATTAGATGGCAAAACAACCTCCTGCCTTTATAGCTGTGAAGAGAGCTAATCAGCTGAGAGGAACCAGATATTCATTTTTACTCTTCCTTCCTGTATTATTGCCATAAATTATGCACCTTTGATTCAAAGTCATTCAAAATTAAGCAGAGAAAGAAAACAATCATTAAGTGCATTTCTTTCAAACAATTTATAATGTATTTAATTATTTGCCCTTTGTTTTTTTCTCATTCCCTTTGTTAAAACCGTAACCCAAAAAGTGGCAAAAATCTACCATCTTGGCATGAGGGAGGCTTTTTGAAGTTAACTTTTCACTAGTTTATAGGATAGGCAAGGACTTGAAATGAGGCTTTTTCAGTTTATAAATGCATTGTATTTATAAATGGACTTCAAAAGCATTGAAAACATAGGCCTGCGCAACTACTGCACCAGCAAAACCTCCTTGGCTCCCTACTGAACAGTGGTGAAAAAGAAATGTTAAATGGTCCAAACTAAAAACCAGCTGCAGCTGGAAAAAGCCTTACCAAGCTGGCAGATTTTTACTCATTATTGGAAAAAAACAAGAAAACTGCAAAAGAAAGATTATTGTTTTAAGACTGTTTAAGATGGCTTTTTCTTATATTTGAAGCAGTAATTTAACTTGCCTCTTACAGCTTCACATGGCTTCTTATAGACTTTTAGACATCATTACTGCATTAAAACTGGGGCAACTGGAAATGTGTTATTCACTGGTATGTTTCCTTATGGGAGTTAGTCATCAGTTCACTGCTAAACATTAAGAAAAGAAGTTATTCACTTATCTGATGCAAGTTTTGCATCAAACAAAAGACTGTTTAATGTCATTTATGACAAAATCTCCTGTTTGGTTTGCTCCTGCTTTATTTTAAAGAGCTGTGACTAAACACCACATTGGACAGTAATGAAAAGAAGCAGAGCTAACTAGAAACACTGCCTTGTGGTTGTACGCCTCCACCAACCAGTCAAGTTGCAGGTTACATCCATGTCTGTTCAGACTCATATAATATTTGTAGTGAAGATTTTGAAGGAATTTAATAAAAAAGGTATTAAGTGTATTTTTTGGCAAATGGAAGTTATCACTATACTGACATGTATGATTCCAGTGAATAATTTCCAGTGAGAAACATGCTGTCTTCACTTAGAGACTATTCCTAAAGGAGTGCAGAGGACTGATAGAGAGCTTCGTCACATAGTGTAACAATAATCACCTGAAGCTCAATATCAGCAAAACCAATGAGCTCGTGTTGGACTACCAGAGGAACTGGAGGCCTCCTGTCCTGGTTGTCATCCAGGGAGGGGAAGTGAAGAGGAAGGACTCATAAGAGTACAAGCAAAATGCAAATAAGCTACAAATTCAAACATATGGATGCTTCACACATCTTCAACCCGGCAGCACAGAAGATCTAAACAATCACCACAGTTTCAAGCTGGGCACTAAGATTAGTGTCACCAGATCAGTACCTAACCAAATGTGAAATATGGTCACAATCTCCCCCTCTGTTCCTGAGTTATGGTGTTGAATAGCCAGAAAAGTGTTTTTGATGTCAGTTACCTCTGATCCAGGATGACCTGTTGAATTTCTCTCAGGAAACCCCGTGTTTGTAAGACCTGTGAAGAGAAGATCAATTCACCAAAATTCACACATTGAACAAAAATGCTGTAAATCATGTAAACATAATGTGCATTTTTCAGTCACTCATTAATTAGATTAGTCAGAAACTGTACCATCAGCATCCACTGAGGATGGTGTGCCATTGCTGTCCTCGATGGTGGAATGAGCCAAGTACTCGTGCAGTTTGTTGACCAATACATTCAACTTGCTGCTAGTGGTGCTACAGTCAAGAGGGGAAAAAAGCACAATTATGGGGAAGTTGTCAGTTAGAAATTGCAACCTAATTTATCAATTTGTGGTTAAAAAGCCTTATTAGTTCACTTTGTTTTGGTAACATAAGTAGTGCAAAGCCAATTTGGGAGAATCAACTGTTATCGCAGTAGACTTTTGCTGTCCATTACAATTTATTTACTTTAAGATATGGAAAGAAAGTATCATGTTTCAGCTCTCCAGAAAGAGAGATGAATGAAACCCAACAAGACTATTTCATTTCAAAGGCTCAAAAAGCTGCAAAGAAATGTAGCTGCCTTTTGACCCAATTTGCAGGACACGTCCTGCCCTTTGAAAGCCTCAATATTCCACAGTCCGCTGTGCACTGATCAAATGTTTAAAGGAGCATTTGTGCGATTGAAAAATCTAGAAATATGTGATTTGTGTCCAGGTAGTTTATTCATCATCATATGAGTCTGTAACATCAACTAGACCAATGAAAAAGCCACCGTAGGGCCAGTTGATCATAATGTCTTGTAGTGAAACATTACAACTCTGGTATCATGAGTTGTGGTACTTTGTTGACTTTTGAGGGCAACTAATAATGGTGAACTTTTGAATCACTATCTTAGACATTGAGAAGACGAAACATGAACATATCTATGAGGCTGCAACATCTCAGTTTGGGAAAAAGTACTGGCTCAATCTAGCCTTCAGTGGACCCACCTACATAGGCTGCATGATGGCCAGGTGGGTTTTATTCATCCAAGCCTTGCAGCACTTACTGCAGCAGCTTGGGAGAAGAATACAGTACTTTTTTAACATCGTTTGTTGTCAACAGGTGGAGGATATTTGGGATTTGAGCTTAAACATCCATGCAGCCACACTTCAAAAACCAACTTCAGTTTTACACTCAGTTGCCAATTTATTAGGCAGCCCTTAGAGCAAACTAATGCAATATAACACAACAGGCTTACAATAAATCCAATTTCCTTCAAGGTTATAATGTTCAGTTTTTGTTGAAGAGTGGTCTTGATTCACCTTTGTGGTCATTTTGGAGGCTGTAGTTTAATGCTAATCTGCAAAGCGTCATGCTGTTGTATAAGTGTTTATATAGTCTACACAAAATAATATACACGGGATAGACAAAATATTAGAAACACCTCTCAGAATAAAGTATTACAAATTCAACAGCACTGTTAACTACAGCCTCCAAAATGACCACAAAGGTGAATATTACAACCTTCACGAAGGTGGGTTTTATTACAGGTCTGCTGAATAACATTGGATTCATTTTAACAACATGTACCAAACTAAATGTCGATTTGTATCTAGGATATTGTGTACTAAATGTGTGACCTGACAGCATATTATGATCTACGTTAGTCTGCGTTCAGCTCAGTAACGTTACATTATCTTTAATGTGTCGTTAGCAAAAGCTAGCTTCAATTAGCTCCGAGAAGTCATGGAAATATGATTTTCAAATCCACATAACCTTACATGCTATGGTAGCTCTGTAAACAATACTGAGTTTAAGTTAGTAGCTAACTTAAATATAATTATGTAATGGTTTAAATCTGTCTGCTGGCTGATGCAGCTAATCTAGCCTGTTGCTAAGCTAATAGCGAGCTGTTATACTTGCTAGTAAACAGCCGCAGTTCAGTCCACAGTTTTTACCTCAGCATCGCCGCAGACATATCGGGGAGAAGGTGAACAACCGAGGCCGTTCAAGTCTTTATCTTCTCATTAAAGCAAAATTATGTGGTAAAAAATGGCGCTCAAATTTGCGTTCAGCATCAGATCACAGGCAAAAGAGGCAAAACATAAACCACCAGACAGTCCGCTGTTCTTCTTCTTCTTGTGTTCTTTGAGTCACGACGTCAACATACCGCACATTAACGCCACCTGCTGTCCCGGAGGGAGGATCAGCTGTTAAAAGACAGGTTCACAATTTTTCAAGTCAGTCTTAAAACAACAGTTATGTGCCCTTATAAACACTGAAAGAGGTTTTCCTCGCTGAAATCATTCCTCTTGTTCATACTGACTGTTAAAAGATCCCCTTCAGTGCTTTCAATGTAAGTGTAAATGGAGGCCAAAATCCAAAATTCATTTTGTGCAAAAATGTATTTAAAACTTTATCTGAAGCATAAATTTCCCAGTGAACCCAGCACTTCACCGTCTTAATGACTTGTCACTCCTGGAAAAAGGCACACAAGATATGGTTGGCTGCTATGTCAGCAGCAAAGAAGCTTATTGCATGTTGGATACATTGGATATCCCCACAAACTTTGATAGTAAAACACTTGCTCAACACCCTTTTGGACATTATGTTTCATGAACTATCAGCTGCGAGAATAAACACAGCCTCTCCCTCCACTGTAGGTCTGTGAGAAGATGGAATAGTGGCCATGAAAAACTTCCTATAAGCAACAACTAACCCACTTCTTAAGTTCTCTCTTGACCCATCATTATATTTGCATAGATTTACCATTTAAAATCCTGTACTTTCTTTTTTTAAAAAAACAAAATCAATAAACACTGAATTACAAAAAAAAAAGTTTATCTGAACTTATATGAGGTTTCACCAGTCTGAGTTAGTCATATCAAGTGGATATCTGCCACATTTACAGTCTTTTTAGAATCAAATTCCCTCTTTGTGTTTTGTCGGACAGTGTTTACCTGTTGAGCTGTGTTGGAATTATAGTAACAAAAAGAGAGACTTTGGCACTAAAAAGAAAGACTGTAATGTTGAAAGATATCTACTTGGTTTGACTAATTTGTTTAATGTTTTTATTAAGAAATATGGCACATGAGAAGAAAAAAATGTCAGTTTAATAATAAGAATCAGTTAAAACATAGAAACATAATAATAATAGTATAATCAAAGTACTGTGCAACTCAATGGATCAAAAGAAAAACAAGCCATACTTTCTGCCTTTTTAAAGGTGTTTTTATACTATTCAAAGTTCAAACCCACAAAAACTAAACAAAACAAGAGACAAACAAAAGAATAAAAACTGGATGAAGCTTCATATTAACTTCAGATAAACTTTTATATAAAGTCTTGCACAGAAGGAGGACTGTGGGTTTTGGCCCCCATCACTTGAATATTGTTTTCAGACAGATCTGTCCTTTAAAACATATTGTTTCTTTCATGAGAATAATTGTGTCAATGTTCCTCTCCCCTCTCTCAAACAGCTCCTAGTACATTATGTCACTTATACTTACTTATACCATACTTATACTATACTTATTTTTTGTATATTCTTGCGTATTCTTCATTATCAGACAGTTTAGCTCTCATCTTCCTCCTCTGTGTCTCATATTTAAAGCAACACATTTACTGACTTCTCTTTCTTAGTACAACCTGTTGTCATTATGCCTTCCTTAACCTTCCTCTACTGCTATACAATTGTTGTGTCACACAGAATAGTAATAGGAAGAAAATTTTACATTTTATTCAGTTCAGTTGCTTCCACCTACTATCATCAACACTGTCTACATCTACAGTGTGTATACCACCATGTTTTGTGTTTACTGTACTACTTACTTTCCTGGCATTGTGACAGTAAATCATATCATTTGCGAGCTACTGAACTATTTATGACACTCCAATTGTCAATAAACAGATCCTCATCACATGTATGTCTTTATTAAATATTTCTCCTTTGCTGATATGTTTTGACAATGAAAAAATGTAAAACCCCCTGGTAATATTCATGATAGAGATGACCATTTGTGTTTTTGAGCATCTAAATCACAATCACATGCCCTTTAATCCAACTCATCAATGGCTTCTTTTTGCTGATGGCATGCTTTATATTTCTCCTAGTCTTAACGGAGCCATATCAGTAGCAGACAGTGACCCTCTTGTAGGCTACTCTTCCAAGAAACATCACTGATGGATGGCTGGATATAAATTATTTAAAAGCCCACTACCAAGCCACTACACACTAATTTTGTGTGTAAACTCATTTCAATCTCATATTCCGACTTTGTTGGTTCCAGGGCCAGCCTTTAGCTGTTTTAGGCCTTATATGAGATTTTTCTTTGAGAGTTCCCCAAGCATCTTTATCTTTTTCTGTAATGTTAAAATGCCATCTAGATGGCAACAGTTAAAACTGGAAGTGTTTTGAGTACATTTTTGTCCTGTATGTGCATGGGGTGGTATTGCTACCGAAGATTTTGGGCCTCGTGAGGCTCAGTCTGTTTTGTGATGAAACTGTTTATTTGCTGTAATTACAAAAAGTTGAAACAGTAAACAGTATTATGTCTAATCTTTTTAGAAAAACTCATGAGATAAATCTGTCAATTCTCATGGGTCATGGGGGGGCTAGAGTCTATCTCAGCTCAAAAGTGAGCTTCTTCAGGCAATGATGTGGCACTGCTGGCCTTCTTCTGGCCTGGACAAAATGGATGTGAGCCTGAAATGGCCCGCATGTAAAATAACAAATATGGCCCAAGTATCCCTGATCAAATGTGGGCTTTTTTTGGTAAAGATGCTGTGCTCTCAGGTATGTATATTCTGGATGTGGGCTGGTTCTGGTTTATCTGGTTTGTTCTTGGTTGACATATGGCTTGCTTGTGGCCCAGATCCGGGAAACAAGAGCGGACCGCCCAAGCGCCATCATTCCACGTGGTATGTGGGCCGGATGAAAGTGCCGAAAATGTTGGGTGTGGGCCGAATCTGGGCCACAGCAATTTTGCTATCTGGGAGGTTAAGTTGGGTTAGGTTGGGTTAGGTTAGACTTTATTGTCATTATATAATACAGCAGTGGTATGCAAATAGCAGTCCTTAGGTCAAAACCGGCCCTTAAGCAAAAATATTTGGCCCCCTGAAGTTTTGGTGTGTGAATTCTAACACTGCTTTAATTCCACAACTTTAGCCTATTGGAGCATAAAAGATTTGTTGTTCACAGACACAAATAGGTAGTGTTTATAACTCTTTTAGCCTTCAGTTACAAGTGGGAAAAATAAAAATAAATTAACAAAGAATAGAAGCTTTTGTTTCCACTTTGCCTGTTAATGGCCTCCCGATGTAAAATCCTGAAAAAACTGGCCCATGGTTGAACCTAATTGCTGACCCCTGCAATACATGATTTCATAATGAAATGCAGTTGTAACCACCTCAGTAATACACACACAGAAATGGTTAACACGAGACAAAGAAATTAAATTGGTCAAAATTATAAAGAACAAGATAGAATTTAAAAAAAACTAAAGTAATAGTAGCACGGAGGGTAGAAACAACATGTAGCTACATGCAAACAATATGTACAATAACATACATATAATACCAAAACCAATCTAAGCTGACATTGGGTGAGAGACGGGGTACACCAATCACAGGGCTAACATATAGTATAGATATATACACCTACGAGTAATTTAGAGTCACCAATTAACCTAACATGTTTTTGGTCTGTGGGAGGAAACTAGAGCATCCGGAGAGAATGGGGAGAACATGCAAACTCCACATAGAAAGGCGCCAGACGGCCAGTGGTTCAAACCCAAAACGTTCTTGCTGTGAGACGACAGTGCTAACCACAATGACCCCACATAAAATATGTACCCTACAAAATGTACAAAACCGTGACTGTTTAAAGTTCCCCTCCCCTCAAAAATGTGTTTTTATTCTTGTTCCTTCAGTTGAATGTTTGAGCTTCACTGTGCAGATTGATGTATGAACGGAGTTTGACACTAGAAGGCTGTTTTCACATTAAACTGCTGAAAGTGGAAAGTTTGTCTGTGCTTTATGAAAATCAGATTTTAAGGGGCGGGTCTACAAGCATGATTTGTGACATCACAACTATTTTGAAGCCAATCTTGCTCCAATATTCAACTTACACAAGTGTGATGTGGAAACTTGAGGCCTCCAGTGCACAAACACTGAGAATGAACTTTACAGTGAAGTAAGAGACCTCCTGTGTCCAGCAGCTAAACTTCTGAAATGAAATATATTTACATATTTATAGATTCTGAAATTTCTAATAAGGGAGAAGGAGTAGATGTAATTTTTAAGGATTTTAACAAGATAATTGAACTTTTTTTGTGTGGAAAAAACATATCAGACACAAATTATCATTCAAAGCAAAATATTTAATATAGCCTACATCTTAAAACATGTCTGAATGGAATCTTTAATATTTATAAAACATCCTCAGTCTTTTATGAATATATATTTTTCTAACTTTAAGTTTTCTTTCAGTTTTTTTATTTTGCCACAGATGAGACTCCATACCAGACTCAACGTCTGGATGTGACGTCACCGGCCGGGCGGGGCAAACATTCCTGCTGCTGTCTACTTTTGTCTCTACGTGGAGGAGGCAGGACCGCAAACTGGACGCTGTCTGGAATTTCAGGCGCACCGACAGTGAGTACCAATTTCCTGGCAACTTCTTAACCAAGAGCTACTTACAGACAGAGTTTGTCTCAGATGTATTTTTTGCTAAAATAGCACCTTTGTCCTAACCCTTCTCTTTGTTTGAGAGCCGTTATCCACTGTTTGGACGGTTGGATTTGCAGGAGTAAACGGATAGTTTCCTGCCTGTAAAACTTGCACGTCTGGCGCTAGCCGGGTAGCTTTAGCTACACCTTCACTGTAGCCTATTCATCCCATCAGGGCGCTGGATAGATACTAGAAATACTGAAATAAAGTAGCCTTTGAGCCCTACAATTTGACACCAGGTAACGTTTAGTAGATGTAACTCTAAGACATAATTAAAGTAACTTAAAATAAAAATAAAAACCTAGATATAAGTAGCTATAAATTCAGTATACGTTTTGAAAATTATACAGAAAGTGTATGCTCTCTTTTTAAGTTTGGAAATATCAACATTTATGAACATGAGGCAGGTCGGTTCCGTTAGCATACCGGCGCCTACCGGAGGAAGTCGCATAGGTGGAGCCTTACATTTAAAAGATCTCCACATTAGCATTGAGCCATGTAAACACTGATTATAGTCAACTAAAGCCTTGTGTAAGATTTCCTTTCAGTGCTAGGCGTGTGTGTTTGCTCTTCTGATCTGTTTTCTTTCTTTTTCTTGTTGACACTTGAGGCAATATGATGCATGCATAGCTCTAGTAAATGATTTACCCTTTGTTTAATTGATCTTTCCCTCCCTCTCTGTGTGCCACATTTCTTAAAATTTATGGGACATAGAATTGCAAAGTGGAGTTTCCCCTCACTGCACATCAACTGGTATATCTGATACTTCAAAAGACTTAGTCTGGGTGTTGCAGTATATTGGGAAAGGCCAGTGATTGTTTTAACAGTGAAATGAAGCAGCCTCTTTTGTTACTCAGTTTATTTGTGCCTGTGTAAAACAGCGGCCTATGTAATGTTGTTTACTACTCTGAATGATTTACCAGATTTTTCCTGTGGATCCATCTGGGGCAGCAACACACTTACATCTGGGATCCCAATTGTGGATCACTGTTGAGAAATAGTTGAACGACTCTCTATCTGATGGTGTTGGAGAAACCCACATTTTAACTCGATAAATATTGTTACTTGGAACAAGAAGTGTGTTGTGAATACAGCTCCTCATCAGTGGTCATTTCCCTTCCAACAGTTCTTGCTGTCTGTCCTTGGTGAAAGTCATGTTTTCATTTGTATGGAGGCGTACTTTGATCATGAAAAATGTTTAATTATTAAAGAAAGTAACAGGACTCAGCGGACATAGTTTTGTTCAAGTGGAAAAAGTGTTGTGTGCACTTCCTTTTGTGGGAAAGAGGGGAAAAAAGAAAAGTTAATTTGAACTCTGTCTGTCATTAACCTGATTGGTGTGTTCAAATCGCCCATGAATGTGCATGTGAGGTATGTATAGTATGTTTTACGATAGCTCGAGTAAAATGTGAGATTCCCTTGTTCATGCTGTGGAGAACCACATGAGAGCAGAGCATGTTGGTGATTTAAATACAGACATTACGTGTCTGATGTTATCTCTGTAAAGACAAACCAGACAGTCAAGAAGGAGGAGGAGGGAGGGTGCTTATATTCGTGGTTCCGCCCTCGCACACGCTCACACCTGTGCGAGTGAACAGGTTGCTCCACTTTCTGTGCTGACGGGCTTTTAAAACAAGTGCCTCCACTTGTTTTTCAAAGGGCGTGAAAGTGATCGAGTTATTTATAAGCTGCACCTGTTTTCACCTGATTTGTTTTTTTACTCTTAGTTCTGTAACTGTTTTGATTTTTTTTTAAATCAGATTAGCTGTATCTGTTCTTAAAACTGAATCTAGTCACAGTTAATTCCAGAAAGTACAATCTGAAAATGCACATTTTGAAAATAAAAAAATGTTTAGAAGTTTTTAATCTTGATCAACACTGAAACACAGATCGTGTTAGATAATCTAACTATAATATTGGCTGTAAAAAAAACATGATCTCTGAGTCACCAAAATTCGGTGAAGGTTGGCTTTAGAAGTTATGTGAAAACACAACCTCCTCTGCGGATTACTTTTACAACAAAAAATAATAACGTAATGAGGCTCCAAATAGAAAGTCTCTCATTGTTTGCATCCTTTGTTTGGAAGTTCAAGTTCAGCTACATAACAATGGCCTCGGAACAAGGAGGGATACAGTGTCTTGCTCACAGGCACTTTGGCAAAAAGGGTGGTATTTTACAGTTAAATGTGCCTTGTGCAGTCTGATTGCAGTGTTTAAAAGATAACACGTTACAGTATTTTTGTTGAGTAATGACAAACCTTTGTAGGTGTGTCTGCAGAAACGGCCTCAACTCAACTGATTCAGCAGGACCTCAGTAACCTGTCCAATGACATTTTTAAGTGATGGGTGGTAGTGATTGCAGTGTTAACACCTTTTCTAGCATGACCTGTTGCATTTACTCTCTATATCTTCCTTCCATTTGGTGAAAAGTAGTTTACTACGGAGAGCAAGTTGTTCCAGTGGTAAAGGTTAGCAGCTCACCATTTCATTTGAATATTTCCATGATGATTCACCATATTTGTACGCTTTTATAATACCCCTAAACCCTGGCCCAGGATGCTATGCATGCAGCTGTACATGATGTTAGAGTTAGGTAAACTCTACATACAATATTCGTTGTCGTCGCCTTTTCTTTTCCTGTCAGTATGGCTGCGCTTATCTTATCCACTCAGCAGTCACAGACTGTATGGTGTTTATGAGTCAGTGTGCTTCACATCTGCAGGCGATTGTCACTAAGTAAAAATGTCCATGTTCTTGCAGACTCTGTTGGGTGTGTGCATATGAACTTGACCACACTTGGGAAGGCTGCCCAAGCTATTTGTGTGCTTCACATTTCCCATGTAACTGTGTGGATAAAACACTGGCAGGGCGGGGTGTGTCAGCTCTACACATTTATTTCGGCCATCTGGGACCAGCCCTCCGCTTTAAATTGACTGAGAGATCCATCAAAGGCGATTGTAAAAAGGCGTAGATGTGCTGTTTTTGGCTTGACAATTAAAGCTGGTGTTTGGAAAGAAATACTTGTGTATGGGTGATATCCAGGCGTAAACTGGAGAGCAAGAGAACTGAGAGAGCCTTTTGGATGAGTGTTGAAACATTTTCAAGAGTAAATATTGTTTTGCTGCTGCTAGATATCACATGACCTGGCTGATTGAAAACCTACACACACTACAGCACTTATATTTAATGAATCTCTTTCAAAAACGTCAAAGTCTTGGAATTTGGAAAATCTTTTCCCAAGATGTTTTGCTTTGTAATGAGTCCAATCATCTGTCAAAAGTATGAAAGCATTTTTCTTATCTATCGAACTCTTGCACTGCAGCCAAGCACTGAAATTTCAATAATGTGCTTGAACTCTATCACGAGTATTGATATGTTTTTAGGCAAACATGAGCCACTCCATTTAGGAGGTTGCTGTTGCGTTCAGAGGAGCGCAGGAATAGTCTCTGCTCTCAAAACACACAGTCCAGCTGTCAAAGACAGCAACTGTCTTTGGAGCCTGACACTCAGAATTCATTTTCTAGCGTTACACAGGATTTATGCGCCATGTTGTAAGGGTGATTACAAATGCTCTATTCTTCTGTACCACCAGTGATACGTCTCACATTTGTCCGCTGCCATCTGTGCCCTTGCTCCGTGTACTTAACCCCTCTTCTGTTTCCACTCTGCCTGTGTCGAGGGTGTGACAAGGGCTGGCAAATGAGGTAATGTTTGTCGGCCCTTATTGTAGACGGGCCGACTTCAGCGGCCACATTTCACATCCTTGTGGAGAAAAGTTAAATATAGCAACACACGCATCGTCATTTTCCTAATCGTTTAGTCAGGAGTTTGTGCTTGCCCTGATTTAGTAGCAGTTTGTGTAAGAAAAACACTCTGTACTCTCTGATTCATGCCACTGTATGAATCAGAGAACAGAGAGAACTTTGATCTCCGTTGCTGATTAAAGTGACAAATCTGACCTTATTATATAGTTATCTAGAACCAGTTTTCTACTCTATATTTTGCTTCTTTATTGTAAACAGAATGATTTCATCTGAATGGCTTCGGTTGGGGAAACTCATTCTTCATTACAAAGACAGGGTATTTAATTCCATCACTTTGTTTTGTTTGCCAGAATAGCATTATAGGAATTGAGTCACATCACGGAGACCACATGGCTACTGTTGATTCATCTTTCATGAATACTATTAATAGTTTCATTCAAGGAGGAGGATGCACGGTTACTGGACTTTTGTCTATTGTTTGTCTTCTTGAATGTGCATCTGTGAGGCTGCTGTGGCCTTCGAAGCCAATTCACCAGTCCAAGCAAAAATAAATACTTTGAATGTTACTAACAATCAGGTGGATAACAATCCATCTGACTAACCGGATATTCAACTATTCCCTAATATGGTTTTACACATGTTGCACTCTGAAACGAGAAATGGCCTTGCCCAGGATTTCTGAGTAATACGCTGTGAAAATCAACAATCTGTACTTAACATCAGGAAATGGGAACACTTTTCTGTCTGGAAAAATCTGTGATCTTTAGTCAACTGCAGCGTAAACCTCATCTTTGTTTTCTGAACACTTGTGTTAGAGAGGAATGCCATCACACCAGTTTAGCCTCGGAGAGCGAGGCAGCACTCCCTGCTTACCTCTCTGTAACTGAAGCACGATCTGCCCAGGCCTCATGCATTCCTCCGCCGCTACAGAACGGGAAGGAGGTACTCGGAGGAATTCCTTATTTTCAGATGGTGACTTTGTCTCGGAGGAGTTTTGGAACACAATGTTTTTAGTCAAGCAAAATAATTCAGATAGTCTCACTCATTTTAGTCTTGTTATGTGATTTGTCTTGTACACATTCAAGTCAAACTTTTTATACTCAGATTTAACAGCTTTATGATGAACTGGCATCAAATTTTTGACAAATAGTCCAAACACAAGGCTCACAAATACTCCAGATGTTATGTTCTCCCATAAAACTTCATCGCTTTTCATTACAGGTATTTCAGTTTGCATGAAAGTTCAACGCAAAAATACAACTCATTAAATTTGATTTGTAGCGCAGTTAAAAACTGTCAGTTTTAGAGGATTTGGAGGATGTGCTGTTGCAGTACACAGATTTATAAGTTTTATGAAATCACCTACTGTAAACAATGAAGTGCTGTAGTTGCAGCACGTCTGGCAGTTATTTTACAGTACGGGCTCATTGCTATACAATGCAACAACAGGAAATTACTTTGATTATGGGAGAGAAAAGTGTTTGGAAAAGGAAAAGAGCTAAAGAAAGAAACCAGAGAGAGCAGTAGATACGATCAGTGGGGGTGGGGATCAGCCTGGATTAGCTAGGAGAACTACTAGTTTTTAGACCTGACAGAAGATGGGATGTGAATTGTGTCTCTGCCTGGGGATGAAAGGTCAAATCCGTGCTGGCAAAGAGGCGGTAGAGTTGAGACTGCTTGGCGAACCACGAGCAGCGAGGTTATTGACCGGAGTTAGCGGTGCTGGCTGAAGACGCAGAAGGTTGCGGCAGTCTGGATAGGTAACAGGGCTGAAAAGAGGTTTACGGAAGGCTGGTGAGGATGAAGTTACCTCTCGAGTCCTTCCTCCTGTCATTTAATGACTCAGTGCTCTTCTTCTCTCTCTGCAGCCCCACCTTTCTCTGACTGACCACCTCAGGTCAATCACAGAAAAATGTCTGGAAAGATAACAAAAGAGGAGATGGAGGAAATGAGGGAGATCTTTGGGAAAATTGGTGAGTAAAAGCCATGTTAGATTAAATTAGCTTCAACTTTACCGTCAATGTGCAGAGTACGGACACAAAGCCAATGAAACGCAGTTAGCATCCAACCAGAAGTGCAAAAATATAGTATTATTTACAGATGAGTGCAGGAGAGTAAGTGCTCCTGCATAAGTGATGCTGTATCTTCCCATATGTACAGTGATGTACATACAAATATTATATATGAAAATATTTTAAATATGTATAAACTAGAGCCTGACCAATGTATCAGTCAGCATATATATGATTTTTTTAAGTTATATAGGCATTTTATGTATATTTGATCCTTTTTCTTAATTCAAGTTTAATATCTATGTACATGTTTTCTTTGTTCTGTGTTTTTTTTTTTATTTATAGTTATTTATAATTCTTAAATTCCCAGTGAGGTTTACTGTTTCAGTGCACTGATGTCATTTTACACAATAAAGTTTATTGTTTAACTGCAACATATCATGCCTCCATTACATATCCTTGCTACAAGAGTTTTGACAACCACATTTGAGGCATCATTGCAAAAAAAAAAGTACATTTATGTATATATTCCGTATAAGATTATCAGCCAATATATCGATATCGGAATTTTTTTTACTCCCTAATATCAATATTGGTATCAGCATCAGCCCCAAAAGTCCAGTATTGGTTGGGCCCAAGTATATACAGAGGAGAAGTGGATAGAGATAGATTGTATGAACAGCATGTCTACATTTGGTTAAGTATGTAGAATATAAACAATACATGTAGGCTATAGGGTTCAGACTGTGCAAAATATGAATAGTTTAAATTATTATTATTTATGTGTTCATGAAAGTACTGTAAACAGTGCAGTAATGAGTGCAATGATGCTATTAGAGTGGTGGTGTGTATTTCGGTTTACCATGACAGGATGTTATTAATTAAACCATTTTAATGAGAACAAACACAAAACATTTGCTGCTTATTTTTTCACTGTAACAAAAAAATGATTTTGAGATCTCACAAGGCTCAATTAACTTCTGATGGGCATTTATTATTATTTCTGACATTTTTTTCTGACAAATGATTAATCAAAAATATAACTGACAGTACAAGTTGTGAAAATAAGTCCCCCTGGTGTCTAATGGTGCTTTTTGTGTTTCTGTAGATCTCGACAGCGATGGATACATCGTTGATTATGAACTCCATGAGCTCCTCAAAGAGGCCGGCCATGCCCTGCCCGGATACATGGTTCGAGAGATCATCCAGAAACTCGATCGCAACAAGGACAATAAGATCAGCTTTGAAGAGTTTTTGTCGGTACGTTAAATGGAGCTCAGAAAAACTTGTTGCTGTTGATCTGCTCGGAGCTTTTTCTTACTGTGAGTTTGTTTTCTGCTCTGCCTGAAGCACCTCGCCCTCCTCGGCTCAGCAAGGCAACTTTTAGCAACTACATGCTCAACAGAGTTGAAAGGCCTCTACACACACACACACACACACACACACAGACTCAGGGAATGTGGAAGTGAGGTCAGCAAAGTGGTGTGGCTTCCAGTATTTTGTTTCAGTGGTGATGAGGGAGCAGTCATTTCCAGAGGCAGCTTCTGGTACAGAACTGCAGCAGGACTCAAACTGTTACGATCAGGAGGGTCGACCACAATGTAGCTGTTGTTCTTTGACAGTTTAAATGTGCTGCTTTAGGATATGTGACTGTTTATTTAGTCATTAGTGAACTTAAGGTATGAAATGACTATGAAAACGACCAAGTGAAACGAATTGAAGTGGATGGTCTTCAAACTGCGTTGTGTCTGAATCTCTGTGACTGAACGTGTTTTGGACTTTGGACTTTAGGCGAGTTTAACTAACTGTAGACTCTGTAGTAGTAATAATAATAATGATCAACTTTATTTATACTGCTCCTTTTTAAAGCAAAGATATACATGTGTAAAGGCTACAAGGCCATTTGCATGTAAAAATCAGCATTAAAATATTTCAGGACAATTAAATCATAAAGAGTGAAATAAATAAAGCAGATAAGACATATTAGAGCTGGAAAAACTAGAACTAGCATTAATAGAAGGTGTTTAAAAAAAAAAAAGATGTGAAATGATTATAATGTGACAAATCCTTTGTCTTTTAATTTTCTCTTATAGATATGACATCTGATTAAAAATAAATAAGAGTATATTTGTGTCTTGTTACTTTCTGAAATGAATGAAAAATGAACAACCCCACTGTATATGTAATGTGTGGAG
Organism: Thunnus albacares; assembly: GCF_914725855.1. Taxonomy (NCBI): domain Eukaryota; kingdom Metazoa; phylum Chordata; class Actinopteri; order Scombriformes; family Scombridae; genus Thunnus; species Thunnus albacares. The sequence continues at coordinate 10,098,534 of NC_058118.1, read as the reverse complement.
ATAATCACTCTTATGCTTAAGGATTACCTGATTGATCAGTTGATTATTGCGATGATGCGATACTGCGAGTTGACTGTTGCAGTCTGTGATGTTGTGTTCATGTGCTGGCGGGAAGGGACGACATCCGGGACCTCTCAGTTGGCTGCTTGAAAGCATTGTGCCATTGTTTCAGAGAGGTGTGTGCTCCACCACAAGGCTTTGATAAAACTCCACTATACAAAACATGTTCCTACGGATGATAACAAACCAGTTTAAGTGCATGCAGAGTGAAAGTGAATATCCTCCTCAGTGCCCATACATGTGAATATTAAGCTTTAAAAAAAAAAAAAAAAAAAAAGCTTTTAGCTGAGTTGTAGAATTGAGTGGAAATCCATATTGTGTGTGTAAGGTCACGATTGTCTTGTTGTGGTTACCTCTTTTACCTAGAGTGCACAAAAAAAATGCAAGTTGGCACCCTGTGACCTTGTTTATGTTTGTGGTTAAGTGTGCTGTGCTTTTTAAACAGTGCCAGGCTGAATAGCTCATTGTGCTCGAACGCCACACAAGGGCCTGTTGGGCTGTGGTCACTGATGAAGCAGCAATAACTTGAGGTTCAGGAAGTGTCGGACGTATTACCATAGAATATGTATTGTCAAAGCGGCTTTGTCTGTAGCCGATCCGGTGCATCACTGATAAGCTTCATACAGTACGAACGCACATCATAAAGCTCTTTATGGTCCCATTAATTGTTGGTGAGCCTGATTTTAATGTTGGGATGTGGCCAAGTTTGAGGGCGGTGTCAGTGTGGAGGATGATAACGGCTGTGTCACTGTTGATAACCCTAATGACACAATAACACTTCAATACCTATTATTTATTTATTATATTTACTTATGAGTCAATGTGTAATGAAAGCACAATTTCACTTTCAATAACTACAGTGTATTTAAATGCACAACACAACATTAGTTACTATTATGAACCTGACTTCTTCTACTTGGACCTTTTTTATTTTAATACACACTGTTTTTTTTCTGCTTGCTTGTTTGTTTTTTTTTTAGTCCATATATATATATTGTTCAGAAACTCATTTACGAGTCCAGATGTTTTCTCAGGCCTGTAGCTGGTAGGTTGGCTTTATGTTTCATGTCATTGAGAAACTCCAGCTGCACTCCTGTGTCTGGCTGACCTTGGCTGTCATTACGGATAACAGGAGCTCAATAAGACAGCAAGGGATGCAAACAACAGTAAAAGGAGAGAAGATGATTGAGGCTTTTAAAATTGCTTTTACAACTGTATGGCAATTACCCATCATAAGTTTTATGTGTGAAAGGTGACGGTTACAAATCAATTCACCAGAATCATAATATAATAAATCACAACATGTAATTTATCTGGTTGTGAAGTTAGTGCTTACAGAGATATTTAGTCATAATCTCTGTAATGCTGACACGACAAACGTGCTATTAGTAAAATATTAGCCGAAAACACGATGAACACATTTTAATTGGCCAGAGCAAGTTATAGTGGTAAACCTCTACAACACAATCGTTCATCTACAAAATTTCCATAAATATGTCTTTAAACAGTAATGTAGGATCTAAGAGGCTTAGTGGTAATTGGTTTCTGAGTATTCTTTGTTGTTGTTGCAGATCATCCAGGAGCTGAGGGGCAGTGAAATAGCAAAAACTTTCCGCAAGGCCATCAACAGAAAAGAAGGCATTCTGGCTATTGGAGGGACGTCGGAGCTGTCAAGCGAAGGCACACAACACTCGTTCTCTGGTACGTTGGTCTGTTTCCTCCCTCCAGCCGCTGCTAATGTTTGTCATAAACTGTTGACTTTGTACCCTCTTCAGGTACAGACGCTTCGTTTACCATTGAAGAAGCCCATAAAGGACGATATAGCCTACTTTAATGAGTCATTATGAGCAATACTGTGACATTAACTGATACCTGTATATGTTCACCCTTACAGAGGAGGAGCGATATGCTTTTGTAAACTGGATCAACACTGCTCTGGAAAAAGACCCTGACTGCCAACATGTCCTGCCCATGGATCCCAACACAGACTCTCTCTTCACGTCTGTCGGAGACGGTATAGTCCTCTGGTGAGTGTTCCTGTTTTCACTTTTTCACAGGCAGCAACTCCACTATCCCCTCCCTCACCTGCTGTAGCTACCTCTATGAAATAAATATCAAATACCTGCATCTGACTGCACTCACTGTTGTGTTCACATTACGGCTGAATAAAAGAGCCTGTATTGGTCGTCCACAGCAGTGTTTTACCTCACATGACAGTGGAGATAGTGATACTGCTACATTCATAAAAAAATATTCAGAAATTAATACGTATTGTTCCAAATCTATCTATGTATATATGTCAGTAGAAACATTAGTGATTTTTTTTTTTTTTTTTTTTTTGTAAACAGCAAAATGATCAATCTGTCAGTGCCAGACACCATCGATGAGAGGACTATAAATAAGAAGAAGCTGACACCGTTCACAATACAGGTCAGTTAGAGATCAGTGCTGCTTTTTTTCATACTTTTTTTATGTGTTTTTCCTCTCAGCTGACGCTTTATGTACCTTACAGGAGAATCTCAACCTGGCCCTGAACTCAGCTTCTGCCATTGGCTGCCATGTTGTGAACATCGGCGCTTTAGACCTGAAAGAGGGGAAGCCCCACCTGGTGCTGGGCCTGCTGTGGCAGATCATCAAGATCGGCCTGTTTGCTGACATCGAACTCAGCAGAAATGAAGGTACAGGGCATGGTTGAGATTTCCGTTTACATAACGCATGTTTGAGTCTGTGTTCCTATCACTAGGGTTCCCTGGTCTGTTGTCAGGTAGCTTTTAACTGATCATTAACACCCCTCGACAGCACTGGCAGCATTGCTGAGAGACGGGGAAACCCTGGAGGACCTGATGAAGCTGTCTCCAGAAGAACTGCTGCTACGCTGGGCAAACTTTCACCTGGAAAACGCTGGCTGGCAGAAGATCAATAACTTCAGCTCTGACATCAAGGTAGTGCTACTCACTAAAACTGAAAGCACTTTGTTCACACTGTGTATTTAAACACTAAATGAATGCACCTCCTCTGCAAATCATTTTCTAACATGTGCTTTTCTAACCTTATTTGACACTCATTTATTTTCACTTCTTTAGTAACCAGGTCCACTAACACAGGTGTCTATCAGCACACTGGTCCAGGCAGTGTTTGCACAAACTCACTCAAATATCCGCCTGCACTGCTCCAAAAATAGGATTGAATTGTTAGTGTCCCTGTCAGCTAAGATTTCACAAACTGTCAAATGTGTATTTAAGCATTTAAGATATTATTTTGTCTCTCTGGCAAAATGCACTATAGAAGTTAGCTATAGAAGTTCTGATAGATAATGGTAACTATTACAGATTGAAAGTGTTAGTTGGTTGGAAAATGTCATTAAACTTTTCAGCCATAAATCAAGCAGGCAGGTATACGAGGAGTTACTGCACCTGTCCCTGTCTGATCATCCGTGTAATTATTTTCTCATGCTATCGCTTGCTTGACTGTTTTATAGAAATCAGACGTTTTCTGAGAAACCTTTCATTTTCATTCTTTTTATTCTTGTTAGTGTTCAACAAAATATTTTACATATTCTTCAACAGGACACTACATTTTACAGATTAAATCTCTGAAATGTCATTTTAAGATTCATTATTTGTTTCTGCGTATAGTTTCATAGCTGATAGCTTAATATATACCAAATGTAGTGTTCATAAAGCAAATCTAATGCTTACACAAGACTACACGCTCGAAGAAAACATTTAAATACCTCATAGAACAGGTGATGGACAAAATACAAAACAATTTGCTCACTGCAAGTTAAGTTTAGGTTTATCAATACCTCAAAATGTTGCATTTATTAGAGTGCAGCTATCGTAATGAGACAAAAGTTACAGTTATGTTACACAGTGGAATTTCTTTTTTATCAATTAGTAATCTAATTGTTTTTGTTTGTTGGTATTATCTTCCAGGACTCAAGGGCCTATTTCCACCTCCTGAATCAAATCTCTCCAAAAGGCACCGACGAGGAGCAGCCACGCATAGACATCAACATGGCAGGCTTCAGTGTAAGCGCATCGACGGTTGAGAATCTACACCACATGGTGACAGCTGTACAGCATCTCTGATCGTAGTGTTTGTTCTGTGTGTTGTTCAGGAGAAAGACGACATGAAGAGGGCAGAAGCCATGCTGCAGCAGGCGGACAGGCTCAGCTGTCGACAGTTTGTCACCCCAGCTGACGTCGTCAGTGGAAACCCCAAACTCAACCTTGCCTTTGTGGCTAATCTGTTTAACAAATATCCAGCTCTGACCAAACCTGAGAATGAGGACATTGACTGGGGACTGTTGGAAGGTGGGTATGGAGAGCAGGAGGAGTTTACTCAAATTTCAGATTAGAGCTTTGTAGACTTTTCACAAGTTATCCCATATATGTGTCAGCTGCTATCATGGAGGTCTACTGGAGAATTGGCTTTGATATTTATTAACATTACAACCTGGATAGAAAAAATCCTCTGTAACTTGCAAGTGAATTCAGTAATAATAAGAAATTTGTTTGATAAAGTGGATTTTTTTTTTAATGTAGACTAAATTGAAACAAGAAACTGTCTTGTCTTCCATCTTTGCCCCAAAGCTCAAACACCAAAGCAACAGAGTTGCAGCCTAAAAACAACCAGCTCTGAACAAACAACAGTTTTTTGTTAGCTACCTAACTGGCCTACAGGCTTTTTTTGCATAGAAACTCGTTTTCATTAGGATGTGACAACAAAACACTCCTAACTTTGGTTCCCATTGTATACAGATCACATGTTTACAACAAGTCAGTGACAACCAGATAACTGTGGTTTGAGCTAACAGAGTGATATCAGAGGCATCAGAAACGTAAATAAGAGCAACAAGCTGCATGTTTTAAACCACACTGACTATTACTGAGACCTCCAGTAAATCCCATGATCCTTTTCTGTCTAGGTGAGACACGAGAAGAGAGGACGTTCCGAAACTGGATGAACTCCCTGGGGGTAAACCCACATGTCAATCATCTTTATGGGTACGTACCACTGACGAAATACGAGGAGTTTGTTTCACTCCTGCATACACTGGCATCTGAATATTTATGTAATTTTAATAAATATCAAACACAATATTGTCTTGTAGAGACCTGCAGGATGCCATGGTCATCCTTCAACTCTACGAGAGGATTAAAGTGCCTGTTGACTGGAACAACAAGGTCAACAAGCCGCCTTACCCCAAGCTGGGAACCAACATGAAAAAGGTAAATTAAGATTTCCATTAAACATTATCCAAGAAAAAAATCCTCAATGGCTGTCTTTTGCCAATTATTTTATTTTTCTGCTCCAAGTTGGAGAATTGCAACTATGCAGTGGAACTGGGCAAAACAGCCAAGTTCTCCCTCGTTGGCATCGGCGGGCAGGACCTGAACGACGGCAACGCTACCCTGACTCTGGCACTGGTGTGGCAGCTAATGAGAAGGTGAAACATCACTTCACACTTCGTTTTTCCAAGTCTTTCAGTAAAAAAAACATAAGTTAACCAGAGTGTCCAGTTCACATGCATAATAAATACAGTGCCTCTCCTCTCTCTCAGGTATACATTGAATGTACTGGAGGAACTGGGCGATGGACAGAAAGTAAATGATGACATCATTGTAAAGTGGGTCAACGAAACATTGGCAGAGGCTGGAAAATCAACTAAGATTTCAAGCTTTAAGGTGAACCAGTCTTCCCACTTTTTGCTTACATTGCTGTGAAAATAACTGTGAATGTAGATTAACCAAAAACTGGGAGCAGATGTTAACTTGGTGTAAGGAGCTTTAACGTTTTCACTTCTTTAAACTGCAGATAAGGATCTTTATCTCTGAGTCTCAGTGCAAACCACTGAATTTTATCCTGTGTGTTTGATCCTTGATCTTTGTTTTGTGTGGTGATCAGGACAAGGAGATCAGCAGCAGCTTGGCAGTATTGGAACTGATCGACGCCATCCAGCCCGGCAGCATCAACTACGACCTGATAAAAACTGGCAGCCTTTCCGAAGACGACAAGCTGGAGAATGCCAAGTAAGATTTTTCTGTGAACAAAACCAGAAAAACAACCAGCCACTTGTGATTTTATTTCGTTCACTACGTTTAAACAGTTTCATACAAGTAATCCTCTCTGTCCTTCCTTAGATACGCCGTCTCTATGGCGAGGAAGATCGGAGCTCGTGTCTACGCTCTCCCAGAAGACCTTGTGGAGGTCAAGCCCAAGATGGTGATGACAGTCTTTGCCTGCTTGATGGGTCGGGGGATGAAGAGAGTCTAAGAGACTGGCTGCGATCATTGTGACACTTACTATACTCGTACCCACAAACCATTAGTGTTTTGAAAGAGCCCCCAACTGAAGGAATGAAGAATGTTTTTTTGAATGAGTATAACATGAAGTCAAAATCAGAAATTTGCATGCACCCCCGCCTCTTTTGATTAACGGAGGTGTTACCTGAAGAATCATGTCCTGTCCTCTTATTTAAAAATGAGCCCACATTATAAATTTCAGAAGAGCTGGGCCTCCTGTTACAGGACAACTTGTTACTTTCAATATGCAGAACTCTTGATTAATGTATAAGAATGCTGTTTTTTAAAACGAGTATGCATATTTCCAGCTGCAAGGTTGTTTACATATTTTTACTCAGACTGATAAGTAAATTATATCCTTGACTAAGCATCACACATTCCTGAATACCATACTTATGAGTAAATGCTTGACAAGGCAAAAGAGAGGCAGGATGTTTAGGTGGAGCACATGTCATATAAACGCCTAAACATCCCTTCTCACTCAATGAAGTACAAGCATGTCTTAATAACTGGCACCATAAACTTCTACATATCTGTATACAGAAGCCATAAGGTCAAAATATAGTAATGACCAGCCTGTATGTGCTGTCTGTATTCCTGTACTCGTCATTTGTTTTGTTTCTTGGGATTATTACGCGAGGTAAAATGCTGTTTTTTTTGTTTTTTTTGGGGGGGTGTCTGGTCTTTGTTGTATTGGGCTTCTGTTTTTGTCTGTTACGTTGGATAAGGAGCAGGCTGACTGGACTCTCCTGGCTTCTGCTGTGCCTTCTTGTCTCAAAGATGATTTGTACTTGTACTTTGAGGTTTTTCCCTTTTTTTCCCTTTTTGTATTCATCATTACCAAATATAAACAGTAACTTCATTCCAGGTAGCTTCATGATATTCTATGACAGTGGCCGAATTGTATTTGGTCTCGTTTTCATGTCTACTCTTAAAGCGCTTCACATGTAACAATAAATATGACTTTGAAAACGACTACAGTGTTATATCTTTGTCAGAGTCCACCACAATCTGTAAATCCACTGCTGTTATCTTGACTGAGCAATGACAGTGAATCAAATGTGCTTATATTATTTATCTCTCTGGTTTAGAACTATTTTTAAATGAAACCTCTTTAAATATCACAGTCAATATCTTCTGAAATTTAACACATATTTGCCATGAACAGTTTATGATAAGAGAATGTGTAGACTTTTAAACTACATTTTTCTTACATATAAAGTTGTATATCTTCACATGAATTTTTCCCCTTTTGAAACAATGCTACAGGTATGTCATGGAAAGAAAAAGTTCCCTTTTTTTTGTTTCACAACCCTGTTAAAATATCAATAATTAGATAAAGTGAACTTTAAAGCCATGAAGATGCAAGACCAGAGCTCAACATCTGATCATAAATACTGTGTAGCATCCTTTTAGCATCATTCAGGCATCTGTTCAGGCTAATAAAGTCATGTGCACACTTGCTTTTAAGTAAATGAAATGTTGAATTTGAAAGTTGTTGAGTTTGAAAGTTAGTTCTTTACCTCTGAAACAAGTTGTCTAAAGAATCTCAACGCAGCGTCCATGTAGAAGTTGGAGCTTTCAGTCACATCACACTCATCCTCATCCTCAGCAGAAGGAGTTGTCATGGTATTGTAGATGTTCAAATAAACTACTAGATGGACCTTGTGGTGATATTGTTTTTGTCACCTGCTGTTTCCAAAGTCAAAAACAAACTTAAATCTCAATTTTTAAGCAAACGTGGACGAGACATCCTTCAATTGTTCAAAAAGAAATTTCTTCAAAAAATGTTCAAAGAAATTTTAACATTTGTATTTCCATTTCTCCATTTACTGAGAAACATCATGTCATATGATTAAAACCTTGTGGTGATATTTTATTAGCTGAATTACATTTACCTCAAACAACAACAACCTGCCGGAGGAAGACAGCAGACACTAACTTCTTTTTTTATGATCTGAGCTTCACTTTTTACTGCTGTCTGCTTCTCCTTTCTCTTATCTAGCTTTTTGTTGCTGCCATCATGCTTTTATGTTCTTCCCTCTTTTGCATTGTAAAACACACCTGTAAAATAGCACCTCATAAAAAAGATTTATCGTTATTTGTGTTTTTTGTACCTGCTGCTATGTGATACTTATCCAAGAGGAACGGGGTACTCAATAATTCAAGATTTCTGCAAACACTTAAATGGAGTATAAGCGACAATAGTTAATACATTAACTATTATTCTGGGGACAGTTTGAATGTTTTTGATAATTTATAACTATCATCTGTTGGCTCTTCTCTCTAGTTGACAAGCAGGATTTATTTACAGTCCATCAACAGTCTTGTAGCACAACAGGGGACAGTGGTGGCAGATTGTAGTTTACTGTTCACTGGCCTGAATCTCAGTCACATGTAAAGCTTCACTCCCTGAAGAGTTTCTCAGTAAGTTTCCAGCAGTCCCCACTTCTCAGGATCTGGTTAAAGCTGACAGACTCTGTCAGAGAGCTGGATGATGATGATGAGGACGAGGAGGAGGAGGGGGAGGAGGCAGCGGTGTGTCTCCTGTGGCCTTCATCATCTGGATGTTCAAGCTTCATTTGCACCAGTGTGTTTGTGTGATATTGGAAGGAGAGTTTGGATTTTTAAAGGTAAGATTGGACAAAAAGGGAGTCAAATCACAAATACCTCAGACCATTAATAGAGTAGCAATGATTAACTGATTCATCAATTAGTCGTTGATCAACAGAAAATGAATAGGCTACTATTTTGATAATCGAATAATTGTTTCAGTCATTTTTCAAGCAAAAATTCCCAACATTTACTGGTGTGACAGTTTTTCTTTGTCGTACATGACAGTGAATTAAAATCTTAAGGTTCTGGACTGCAAGCAAATTGAAAATGTCTCTGTGGCCTCAAAGAAATTTTGAATGTAGTTGTTCGCTATTTTTTTTTACATTTTATAGACTAAATTATTAATCAAGAAAATTAATGACAGATTAATCGATAATGAAAATAATTGTTAACATCAATAATTGATTTTTAAAAAACACATCCATCCATATCTTTTTTTTTTTTTTATCAACAAGAGAGGTTCAAATAGAGAGAAAAGAAAAGACAACCAGTTCAAGTCTTACAGTAAATACAAACTGGAAACAATCTTCATCTTTTTAAAGAAAAACAAATAATACAAAAAGATATGTTTCAAATGTCTTCTAACAAAGATAGGACAATTGACTCAGTTATTATTAAAGACCTATGAAGTAAATAGTCCGATATCAAGCTAATAACTGAAGTAAAAACTTGAAGTAAACAGTCAGACAACATATCAGGGCAGTATTATGATGCACTACAAATGAAGGCAAATGTAAAAATAGTGGAAACAGATGGTTTTAAGGAGATGTCACATACATAACCTGACATGAAACAGTACAATGCCCATAAAAAGTATTCACCCTCCTTGGTTTTACTGTAATACATACATACATATATTGAGGCAAAGTAGATTTAATGTGGCTTTTTGATACTGATCAACAACAACAAAAAAAACCTTTACTCTCAAAGTGAAAATAGAGCTCTACAAAGTGACCTTAATCAATTACAAACAGAATACAAAATACTTGTTTGCAATGAGCTGTTGTATTGAGTTGTCTATAAAGATTCAAGCACAATTTTATTTATATAACACCAAATCACAATAAAAGTTATCTCAGGGCAGATTTCACATAGAGCAGGACGAGACTGTACTCTTTAATTTGCCAAGACCCAAAATTCCTCCATGAGCAAGCATTTGTCAACAGTGGCAAGGAAAAACTACCATTTAATGGAAAGAAATCTTGAGCAGAACCAGGCTCTAGGTCGGCGGCGATCTGCCTTGACCAGTTAAGGCAGTCATCCAGGTCATGGTTATCCAAGGAAGGGTTGAATCAAGGGCAACTGGTCTTGATTGTAGATACCTGAAGACGTTTTGCCACCCATCCATGGGGCTTCTTCAGTTCAACTGACTGAACTAGAACTAGAAGATCCTGAGCTTGGAGGGATAGCTCAGGGCTTATGCTCTCTTCTATCCATAGTAGGTGGTCTTATGTCTTATTTGGTCTTGGTTGGCAGCAGGAGAGGCAGAAGGAGCTGGAAGACTCTTGAGGTTGGAGGACACATATGGGCCAAGGCACAAAAAAAAGAAAAAACCTTGTGTGCATGGTGTGTGTCACTTACATAGATGTATGTGTGTGTATGAGGGTGATATTAGGCAGCAGTGGTGAAATAGTATTCTGTACATATATGTTTGGTTACTCAGTTATGGGGGGATGGGTTGCTGGAGGGTTTTGGCCAGCTGTAGAATGAATGACAAGGGGGTGTCAGCTGTTAGTTTTGCTTCCTTTGTAGCTTTTTGGAGGGCTGGATTGTTGATTGTCTTCAAGTATTTCAGCGCTATTACTTGATGTCTTTGTCTTACAGTTTGGATTCCTGTTATGGTGTGTATGTAATAATTACTGATGTAGAAGGGGAGCCTGTGTGTCAGTTTTAGTGCTTTGTTCTTAATTATTTGCAGGCGTTGTAGCTGGTTATCAGAAAAGGTGATTCAGGCGAGGACAGAGTATTCAAAGAGTGGTTGGATGCATGACAGGTAGACTTTGATGACTGTAGAGGGTGATGCACCATGCTTACCACAGAGGGCTTTGAGATAGTTGAGTCCATTGTTTGCCTTTTGTTCCAGGTTATTGATGTGTTTTGTCAGACACATTGTGTCTTGGCAGGGTTCAGTTTGATTCTCCACATATTTGACCAGTTTTCTATTTCATTTATGCATTTGTGAAGTTTTTTAGCTGCTAGTTCTGGACTTTTGGACCTGGCTGTGGGGGCTAGGGGGTTATTTATGTCAAAAATGTATAAAAGAAAGAGAAGGATCTCAAAACTGCACCCTGAGGAACTCCTGCTTTGGGGGTGAAAGGTGTTGAGATGGTGGAGGCAACTTTGGCAGTTGTTGAGAAAACTTGAGATGATGGATTGGGTGGGTTTTGAGAGTTTGAGATTGGTGTCCAGTTGTCTGTATTTGAGTCCATTGTCCCATACCTTGTCGAAAGCTTTTTCTATGTAAAGAATACTGCCAGAGTTATGTCTTTTTGTTGAAGTTTCTATGAATGTCTTCTGATAATCAAAGGATGTTGTCTGTGGTGGGTCTCCCTTTCCTGAAACCAGCTTTGTGAATTCCTCGGAGGACCATTGACTCAATGTAGTTGGTGAGGTGTGAGGTGAGTACTCTTTCAAACAGTTTTCCTATGTGACTGACAAGGCTTATGGGATGGTAGCTTGTGGTACCGTGCAGGTCTTTTCCTGGTTTGTAGATCATAGTAACAACTGCAAACCTTCCATGGTGAGGGGAAATGACCAGTCATGAGGCAGATGGAGAAGAACTGTCCAAGGTGCTGGAGGTAAGCGACCGGTGCTTGTTTTATCAATATGGTGTCAACATTGTCTCCCCCCAGTGCTTTGTTTTTCATTTTTTTCAGGTGCAGTTGTATTTCTTGAATGGTGACTGGCTTTGTGAGGGGATGGTGCTCTGCAATTGGATTGGCTATGTTTGTCTCTTTTGTGTCATGTTTTGCCATTTCTTTGTCAACCAGGTCTTTCCATTTATTGTTGAAGTATGAGTAATTTGGGCATGAGTGGATGTTTTCAAGGTGATTACTGAAGAGTATGGCTTTTTCTTCATTGCCACCGATGATTGTGCCCAAGGATTTGAGTGGTGGTGTGTTATTGTTTTCTGAATCTCTATTTAGGCTCTTTATTTTTTGCCAGAAAGTCTGGGGATTTGTGTCAAGGTTGAGTTTTTTGTAGAATGTGTTCCAGGTGGGGTGATCTGAAACTGGTGAATTCTCTTTGCAGCTTCCTTTTGAGGTTAATGTCTGTGTCCGTGTCTTAGCAGAGTTTTGGGGAATTGTTTCCTCTCTGGCTTTAGTTTTTCTTCTATGTTTGATCTGAATATTTCACATTCTGCTTTTTTTGGTAGTTATACTTCTTCCTTGGGGTTGCTTGTAGATGAAAGTAGAATGTGGTAAGAACAGGAAAGTTGTCACTGCAGAGATGGTTTGTGGTGGAGAAATTGAGTTTTGAAGCCAGATCAGGGGAGCACAGAATCAAGTCCAGAATGTCTGTGCTGCCTGTTTGGGGAGACATATAGGTGGGTTTGTTTGTGTTGATAGTTGACAGATTTGTGTTATTTAGAATCTGTTTTAGTGCTATGCCACTTTGGTTTGTTTTTTGCAATTGAAGTCTACATGCTGAAGATCTCTCATTATGAGGGAATGACTGGGATTGGAAATAGCTTTAAACAGGGCCGCTGAGGGTTTTGTTTCAGGGGAATAGTAGGTTCTGGTAACTGTGATAGGATGATGCGAGTGGATTTTCATTTTGGTTGCAACATACTCAGTTTCCTTTTCCTTTCAGTTCCTAACTGACTGGTGGGGATTCTCGGGAACTTAATGTCTGTGGGGTCATTATCAAGGTCATTGCTACCATGTGGTCTGTTAGTGCTCTTGGCGGTGGTAATAACAGTCGTTAGAGTCATTGGAATGACTTGAGGCCAAGTGTAAACGACAGTCGTTGGAGATGTCACAGGAGGCCAAATGTGAATGGTTGTTATGTCTCCTAGGAAGGGATGAAAGGCAGCATTGTGGGTGGGGGATAAGTGGTGTCCTAGACCTCCTCCTCTGTTGAGGGATGGTTTCTCTACTTTGACATACACAACTTCCTTCACTCCTCTTTCAAACCATCTGTCCTCACTATCTAAAATATGTACGTTGTTGTACGTAGAGTGTCACTTATCTTTCAGGTGTAGGTTTACTCCTGAGACCTGAGGAGTTAGCCTTCCTGTGTTGAGCTATGTATTTGTTTAATGGTTGTTTAGTTTTCCAATATACAAGTCATTCCTCACCGCAGTGGACTGCGCACATTAGATTGCTTTTCCTGTGTTTGGTGTGCAGTCTTTCAGGTGGACCAGTTTCTGTCTTAGTGTGTTGCTGGGTTTGAAAAACACTTGGATGCAGTTTTTGTTGAAAATCCCCCTGAGTTTCTCAGATACTCCAGACACGTAAGGAATGATGATGTTGTGCGTTTATTCTTCTTTTCTTCACCACCCACAGTATTGGTGTTCTTCCTGGATCTTGTGGCTGTTTTCACAAAGGTCCAGTTAGGGTGTCCACAGGCTTTAAATGCATCCTTCAGGTGTTTGCACTCCTTCTCTTGGGCCTGGGCACTTGTTGGTACATTATCAGCTCAGTGGTGCAGGGTCTTGCTAACTCCTAGCTTATGCTCCAGTGGGTGGTGTTGTTGTATTGTGTTGCTGTTTCTCATTATTCTCAAGTGTAAGAGAGAAGAAAGGTGCTGCCAAGAGATTTTCCCAGAAGACTGCTCACTCTAAACCTGACATCTGGGCTCTTAACCATTCAAAGATCTCCCCGCCCTGCATCTGTTGCTGCACCTCTCCTCCTATCCTGCCAACCTCCCACACATGCTCAGTCCATCAGAGGACCAGGTGGACCACGTGTCCACTCTCCTGAGAGGAAGAGGGGAACACACTTGAAGAGGAGGCTCACAGAAAATGTTGCAAGAACGGGACATGTGAATTTCTTTTTTTTTTTTTTTTTGTAGGAGTAGCTAGAGGATGCAGAATTTTTTTCCTTTCATAACATCCGATGTGGGCACGGAGGATGGATTGGCCGGGAAAGAGCTGCTCTGGGTGTGTCTGTGTGAAGTCACCATAAGGATTTTACTGGAGTAACTGGAGGAAACTAAAGGTAGGACCACGGCTGTGTGTCAGTTGATTTATTTTTCCAGGATTTTTTGGCATACATTGATTATGATGCTAATAATCCACACTGCTCCTTTTGTGAAGAATACAATTTGATTACAAATAATGACAATTTCTTTGCTGTGTTATAATGTAAATGTAATATTGTTTCAGTAAAACAGGTTTTATGTTTAGAGAGCTAGTAAAACAAATAGAAGCTCTGTCTTATAACGTATTAAGTCAGTCAAATTAATATTTATATGCAATTGTAAGGAATATATTTAAGTGGAGTTAAATATTAAACAAGGAAAAAGCTTTTATTAGGGGTTTGTAATTTCCTAAAGATTTCCTTGGAAATTTCCTAAATGTAACTATGTAATTTTGTAGAGAAAATAAGAATTTCCCTGCAAACCCCAAGTAAATATTTATTAATTATTCATTTATTATTGTCAAATTTATTCTCCATATATGTCATATTGTATGCTTGCCTGCAGACAATCAATTAATTGGAAGTGTACCAATTAAACATTGTCCCTCATGTTCCTGCAATTAGTACCAAATGAGGATAGGAATAATTGGGAAATTATGGACTACAGTGTTTTTTTGTTTTGTTTTTTTTAAAGTTGAGCTACTTTTTTAGTCCACACTGACAGTAAAAAAGTGTAGTTTGTCTCTCTGAAGTTGGATAAATGAAGGTTTATTTAACTCAGCTACCATACAGTCATGATACATACATGACACACTTTGCTTTCAGTCAGCACACTGGTTTCCTAAGTGATGCGGCTCCTGAGGGAGAGCAGCTGATTGGCTTGCTGAGCCTCAGAGCCTCAGGCCGACCGTGTGTGTGTTTTCGTTAATGATCCACCAATTAGTCACACAATGGTAACAGTCGTCTAAACACCCCATCATCTGTCTGTGCCTCAGAGGGTGAACGCATGTCACTGCCCCCACGTTTGGTGTGACAAAAACTGCTTTTTGTGGTTGGAAATGGATTTTGGGGTGAACTTCCTCCCCAAATTTCAAACAATGCTGTGTCCACATCGTGTTGCTGCACTGACTTCCTCTTGTAGGTTGCTTCAGTCACCACGGTAACCACCTGCTGTGTGATGGGCCAAATGAGAGACTATGGCAGACAGTCCCAGTCGTCCCCCTGTCCCCTGACTATAATCTGTCATACGCACCATAAACACTGAGACTCCCTGAGAACTATCAACACTTTCCTCTCCTCAATTGAAAACATGTTCAACAATCCCAGTCATTACATGGGAGGCTTTAAAGGAAAATGGTCAGGTGCCCATATTAACATTGAATAGTGTTTTTTCTTGCTGTAATCATTCCTCCTGTTCATACTGAACAATTGAACGTGCTTTAAGCGATAGGGGGACAAAATCCACAGCCCTTGTTTTGTGCAAAAATGTACTCAAAAGTTTATCTAAAGCTTACATGAAGGGAATTTTATACTAAAAAGATTTTAACTTTGGATGATATCCACTTGACTTGACTAATGTGGGGGGTGAAGCCCCATATCAGATAAACGTTTGAATATATTTTTGCACAAAACGAGGACTGTGGATTTTGTGAAAGTGCATTATGAAGGGATCTTCTAATGGTCAGTATGAACAGGAAGAATTATTACAGTCAGAAAAAAAATATTTCAATGTCCTTATGGACACCTGACCTGACTTGAAAAATTGTGAATTTATCCTTTAATATGAGTGTTTGTCCTCACTGGAAGATCTGAAGATGACGGGCCAGTCAGCGGAAAGAGATCGGTCGCCCCACAATCTGTCAGTGAAGACCACCTTAGAGGAGGAGAGCGAGAGAGCTGAGAGTATTCTAAGCAGGTGATGACAATTAAATCATGTTGTTATTTTTTTCATAAGTCTGTTTGAGAAAAGCAAAATGTGAGAAACACAAAGAAGCAGCTTTACAAAAAAGTAAAATGTTACATGTGTTTTGCTCTCAGGGTGCCATCTGTCTGTGATGACACATCCTCAGAGCTACAAAGAGTCGCTGCTCTTGATCCTCACGGAGGCAATTCCAGAAATTCTTTTCAAAGAAACGGAGCTATCTCAAGGTAAAATTATCTGACAGCTGAGCTGTGGTACATCAACCTCCTTCACAAAGATTACATAAACTGACTGAGCAGGGAGGAAGACACATAAAACAACACTGCTACCTTATCTTTTTATAGTGAAGGTTGTCTGGCCTTTTAAAAAATAGCCTAAGACTGCTTTTTCAGACAAAGTGAATCTTTTCAGACAAAATTAATACACAAAGCATTTTGTTCAAGTCTTTTCAACATCACAGGCTGACAAATCATATTTGTAAAACTTGTAATAGGAGCATAAAAATGGCCACTTTGTGGTCTTCTGCTGTCATTGTATAAAACTCTGACGGGTGTTATAAGCTTTTTGATGCCCTTCTAGCTGTTTCAAGACTTTTATAGTATCTTGACAAAAAAGTACAATAATTTGAAGAAAAGCAAGAAACTTTGGGATTCAAGAGAGTTTATGGTGGAAACGGGAAATTCTCTCTACCCCATTTGATGGATGATATTTTCATTTGTTTAAAGAAATATTTAAAGATTAATTGGTAAACTAAACATTATGTTAAAATGGAAATATTTTAAAGCAAAGGCTATATAAAGTAATGTATCCAAAAATATATATTTAAGTTTACATACTGAGAGCAGTGTCCTCTTCCTTATTTGTGTCATGAAATGACAGTCTGATGGTGTTGATGTTGTTGTGCGTTAACAACAATTTTATTGATCTTTTAGAATTAATATTGTCGAGAGACAATACAGTACAGATACAGTATGGTTTTCTTTTCGTATCCAGTATGCTGTTGAGATATTTCCACACATTTTTAAAGAGGTTGTACATGTCCCCTATTTGTGTGTCAGACTGGTGAGCCTGGTGGTGAGACTGAGGGAATGGGCACACAGGAGCCTGATAGAGGAGGAGGAGCGGCCAGACTCCTTCCTGGAGCGCTTTCGTGGCCCCGAGCTGAGAACTGCCCCCAGCCGCATCAGCAACACGCAACCAGATGCCAATGCCAAAGGGATGTTTAAGTATGTCTGCCTGCTTGAACCACCACAAAGCACTTTGATGACTATATGCATTGCAATGGGTGACCAAAAATTGGAAACACCTGGACTTTGTAATCTACTCCAGCACAACAGTCCTATCTGATATTGTTGATATCGCACTTTTTAAGGGTCACAGCGCTAAAAAGGGGCACCTCTCCTGTACAGAGGATTACTACAAGTTAAAACTGCCAAAATAACAATATTCATTGTAAAGATATTGTACTCCATTGTTTCAATATGTCTTTACAGTAAGGTATACTGTACTGTGTCTGACTGTATTATTTGCAATCTGTTGATGTTTTCAGGAAAAAGTGGGATTTATTTGTGGTGTCCCCATCCGATAACGCGTACTACCGCTGGTTATTTGTTATCGCCACAGCAGTGCTCTACAACTGGTTCCTTGTTGTAGCGAGGTAATAACACTACAGTCGCTGTGTGTTGGGGCAGCTGCAGCCTCAGAGATTGGTGATGGATGTAGTGAATGGTTGTTCTGTCCATAACTTAGATTGAAGCAGTATATCATTTTTCTTTTTTCATCCACAGGGCATGCTTTGACAAATTACAGGTGGGCAATTACATCTGCTGGCTGGTGTTGGACTACCTCTCTGATATTGTGTACATAATGGACACTTGCGTCCGACTTCGCACAGGTGACCTATTTCAAAATATAGCTTCTGGCCTCACAACACGATGCAGTTGTATTGCTAATCCTTGAAGGTCCTTGTGGGGACTTTTTATGCAATTAGTCAAAGATGGATATTTTTCTGTTTGTAGAAAAAAAGGAAACAATCCTGGTGAAAACTGGCATAGACTATGCACTTGGTGTTATACAATTAGTATGATCTATGTCTGTGAGGATTCTCACAGGATAGACAGAAGTGATTACTCAAAGGCAACTGGACTTACATTTATAGTGTTAATTAAGGCAGGTGAGGTGAGTCTATGCTAAAAGAACTTTAGTGCCATTTGGGCCTATTATTATGGAAAACAGAATATGGGAGCTGAAATCTTTTTTTTTCAGGTTAGGTTTAGGGTTTGTTTTTACCTGGAGAGTTTTAGCAAAAAGTTGTAATTACATCCAGAAGACATGGAGCAAAATTCATTTGGAGCTGTGTTTCTGGCCACCTGACTATTGTTAGTCTAATTAACACTCTCATGTCCATCGTTTTTGGTCTCCACTAACTCCTGGGGGAAATATCTGGCTCTTTAGCTGCTAAATGCTCCACTATGTTCACAAGCTAGTTAGTAACTTTGTCTGCCTGACATTTGGTGCTGGTCAGGTGGTGCATGGTAGGTTTACCAGAGATTTGTCACTGAAAACAGCTGCCTGCTGCACAGCTGCTGGAAACAAAATTAATAAGGGCAGTCAGACTGAACCAAACAGTAAAACCAAAACAATAAGTTGAAAGACACTAAAATGCTCTTTTGCGAAGAGGAACTGCAGATGATAATTCTCTGAGAGTTTGCCACTGCAAGCAAAGCTTTTCATGTTAAACATAGTTATTTGAGACACTGTTGATAGATATTGCATTGTGCAGCTTTAAAGTGCCAATAATCAATGTTTTTTTTTAATGACAATGTATCAAATGACAGCGTAATGTCAGAGGCATCGCTCATAGTAATGAGTCTACGTTATCACCCAATTCTGCAGCTCTCCTCAGCTTTAAAGAACTTTATAGTGACTTTCAGCCTATTGTTTAGCTGTCCGGTTGCAACTTTACTGTTTTGGTTCACTCTCACCACTCTCATAGCATCGTTTCCAGAGAAAAAGCTCTAAAAACCACTGTACACAACCTGCTCAGCACCGAATGGCAGACACACATAGTTAGCAACAAGCTGGTGAACATAGTGGAGCATTTAGCAGGTAATGAGCCAGATATTTCCCTCAGGAGTTGTAAGAGAGCAAAAACAGAGCTAAAAGAGAGTGAATATTGGACTTCTATTCACCCAGTGGATAGAAACACAACTCCAAATGTAAGATAATGTTGCTCCGTAAGTGCTGGATGTGTAAATAACTGTTTGCTAACAAGTTCAACATATCAGCTAAAAAGGTGATGATATGTCAGTGTTGTGTTCACAACTTGTTTCTGCAGGTTTAACTTTTTTCATACACAGTTCAGCTTCATCTCATGATAAGAACTGATTTGCAGACATATAACACAACAGTGAGCTGAGACATCACTGCTCAAATGAATTTGTGCTCAATTTTTCTTGTCTCAGGGTTCCTGGAACAAGGTTTGATGGTGAAGGACCATGTCAAGCTCAGAGACAGCTATGTCCGAACACTGCAGTTCAAGCTGGACGTGGTATCCATCCTGCCCACTGACCTGGCGTACATCTCCACTGGCATCCACACACCACAACTCAGGTTCAACCGTCTGCTGCGCTTCCCACGCATGTTTGAGTTCTTTGACCGCACTGAGACGCGCACAAACTACCCCAACATGTTCCGTATCTGCAACCTGGTGCTTTACATCCTGGTCATCATTCACTGGAACGCCTGCATCTACTACGCTATATCTAAGTCTTTGGGATTGGGCTCGGATACTTGGGTGTTCCCAAACATCTCCAAACCTGAGTATTCCTCCCTGACTCGGAGTTATGTCTATTGCCTGTACTGGTCAACTCTTACTCTCACCACTATTGGAGAGATGCCTGCACCAGTGCGAGATGAAGAGTACCTATTTGTGGTCTTTGACTTTCTTGTTGGGGTGCTAATCTTCGCCACAATCGTGGGAAACGTTGGCTCTATGATTGCAAACATGAATGCCACCCGCGCCGAGTTTCAAGCTCGGATTGATGCCATCAAACACTACATGCACTTCCGCAAAGTCAGCAAAGAACTGGAGACACGTGTCATTAAATGGTTTGACTACCTCTGGACCAACAAGAAAGCGGTAGATGAGCAGGAGGTGCTAAAGAACTTGCCAAACAAACTGCGTGCAGAGATTGCAATTAATGTACACCTGGAGACCTTGAAGAAAGTACGCATTTTTCAAAACTGTGAGGCCGGACTGCTGGTGGAGCTTGTGCTCAAACTACGCCCGCAGGTCTTCAGTCCAGGTGACTACATCTGCAGAAAAGGGGACATAGGAAAGGAGATGTATATCATCAAAGAGGGGAAGCTGGCTGTGGTGGCTGACGACGGGGTCACCCAGTACGCTCTCCTCACCTCTGGCAGCTGCTTTGGGGAAATCAGCATCCTGAACATAAAAGGTAGTAAAATGGGAAATCGTCGGACAGCCAACATTCGCAGCTTGGGTTATTCTGATCTCTTCTGCCTCTCTAAGGATGACTTGATGGAGGCAGTAACCGAATATCCAGATGCTAAGACTGTGCTGGAGGAGAGGGGCCGGGAGATCCTGATGAAGGAGGGTCTGCTGGATGAGAACGCAGAGAGCGGCGGAATGCAGAAAGAGGACACAGAGGAGAAGGTGGAGAGGCTGGAGTCCTCTCTGGACACCCTTCAGACTCGCTTTTCCCGCCTTCTCAGCGAATACACACATACTCAGCAACGGCTGAAGCAGCGCATCACTCTGCTGGAGCGGCAGCTGAATCAAACGGACTGTGGCGCAGATGCAAATGATGACATGGATGCAAATGCAGAGACGGTCAACGAAACAGACCCTGGGCCTGTTGCTCATACAGATGGGTCTCCTCATCGGAATAATGTGCAAAAAGAGGGCAAAAAAAGCCCAACGTCAAAACATTAACCAAATCACCAAGGAGCTTTTAGATCCATTTCTCCTGAAGTACTTTGATTCAGACTCAGTGAGAGTATAGAAAAACTTCATGACGTCCCTTTTTCACTTACATTGTGAGGACGTTCTTTCAGTTTAGCTGAGTGTAAAGGGATGTCTGCATGTCAATAAACATGAAAAGAAATTGGACAAAACTGCTATGCCCATGCAGTCTTTAACCGATGTGTTGGATGCGTGTGTCAATGGTGGCTTTAAAGTTACTTCATGGATGCTTACTCAAGCTAAAGGAGGGTAGAGGGCGGTTTCAGCAAAAGTGGGACATCTAAGCATTGGCTTATTTTACTAATTGACTGGATAGAAGCAACAAGGTTTTTTATCCTGAAATCTTGCCACAACACTATTTATCACTGAACAATCACTGCTATTGCTTTGACATCATCATTTTAGGTGTGGCTGGAAGTCACACAAGACTAACTGTTCGGCATGTGCTCAGGGAAAGTGGAGTGGCATAAGCAAAAGGGAAAAAACATAAGGGATTAACCAACTACAGCAGACATATTATCTTATTAAAGCCATTATGACTCCCCGTTCAAAATAAATATGCACAATATTGTCTTTAATTTGCCTGGAAACTGCCCCTGGTGTTAACCAAAATCGGGACACTGTTTTCTTGTAAAATGGGACACTTTTCTAAGCATGATTCATGCAGTATTCCAGCAATATCATATATTTTAGTTTAATAATGGACAAGTCTGATAAGGCAGGTACAGTGGCTGGAGATTTTAAAGCCGTGAAGCAGAGGTTGCTAGTTCAAGTCAGATCAAGGAGGTCAAATATTTGATAATTATTTAATTATTTTAAAAAATCTATGTCTATATGACTATATTGTCTATTTATTTAGCCTGCTATATTCTTTTTAGTTCTAGTTAAATATATATTAGTCTACATACAATAGGGTCCAAAAGTCTGAGACCACTTTCCCATTCACTTCAATGGGAAAGTGGTCTCAGACTTTGGGCTTTGTATTTCTAATAGTAGGTTATCTGTTACAAAAAAAATGGCCTCCATATTCATTCAGTCAGTTTATAGGCAAGGAGAGAGAGAGATGCAAAATAGCAAGAACAGAAAATGAAGCAGGAAAGTGTTGTCAACAGAAAACTTGGCAAAACTTGGAAAAAGGCAGAAATGGAGTTCAATTAAACCAGTGGATTGAGGAAAAAGAATGAAATGAGTCATGGATGAGTATAAGGAGTTGCTTAAGGTCAACCTTTTCTAAAAGAGTCAGTACTTTGTCTTGTCTGTAAAAGTCACTGTAGATCAGTGTTCCCGTGCAGCAGATAAGCTGTCCCACTAAACCTGAAAAAGGGGGTTCTTGTTGGGTTTGAGAGTCTGTTTAAATAATGATCAATTACCTTTAAAACCTTACATAAATGTGTTTAGAAGAGTCGTACCATCTCACAAAAACATGATTGGTGTAAGTAAATATCTGTTATGATAGTGTCCAAGGTGCATTTGCCAAAAAGTGGCCCACTTTTGCTGAACCCATCTTGCTGAACACATTACTGATAAGAAAAATAAGTAAAAACTAGAGCACTTAAAAATCTGCAAATAAAATTGCTAATAGTTTCACTTTTTGGTCACCTGTAAACATCCTGTGTTTGGTTGCATCAGCAGAGGGATTCAGTTCTCTAGACATGTTACATTGTGCTCTGGTCCTGTACACGTTGTCTCTTGTGGCTCCTCCTGGGGAAGAAGTCCAAGGAGAGAGAGTAGAAGGTGATTTGCTGTGTTCGCACACACAAACACAATTATTTTCCAGTGTCCTTATTTCCCAGGTTAGACCTGAACCACACACACCATGCAGCTAAACTTTGATTATCATTATAATCTTTTGATATTTCCTACTTTGGCTTTTTTAGGATATTTAAGGAGAGTTCTTAAAATGAAACTTTTGATGAAATGAACCCTCACACAGCAAGCTGCATGTTAATATGAGTATGGTGCTTTGTCTCAGTTTGCACTTAGTTTCTCCCATTTCTGTTTTGCAGACTCACTCCCTGAGCTGAAGGACTGGGGATTTTCCAGTTATTCAGCCGCTGCATTCCAGGATACAACTCAACCACATGAGCTGTGTCGATAAGCGCAGCTGGAACAATGCCTCTGCAGCAGAGGTGGCTATAATAAAGAGGCAGGAGGTAATGAGTGCATATCCCCTGCAGCCCCTGAAGGACTGGGTGGGATCAAGTACCGTGGACAAGTCTCCAATTACCTACAGGCTTGTTAAACTGCATGAACAAATATGGTCTCTCTTTTGCATCACATTAGAAACAAATGGCACGTAGAGCTCTTGATTGATGCAAATATCAACCACGTGATGTTTGACATTTGATAAAAAGTACATGAAGATCTCAATCTTGGTCTAAATATAACCTTAATATGACATAAAAGAGATATGAGAAGAAATGAGATATGATTGATTTGCTAAACAGAAGATGTCTATGTATGAAGTTAAGTTATTTGAAAAGTTTAACATTTTGAGATTTCTAGGTTACATATAACCATTATGTGTAACATAGTATTTAAATTACTACTTCCATTACTATATTTCAATCAAATGATTGGCTAACTGTAACTATATCATTGAAATGCAGTTGAAACAATGGTTTTTATGTAATCTAGACAACACATTTTTGGATATAAATCAACAGCAATAGAGAGAAGGGACCCATGTGTGTTTTTTCAAGGATTATGAATAACTTTTTTATGAGTTGTAACAATAAAAGCAGCATCAACTTGCATTAATCTGTCAAATTAAGACAATAACAAAATAGTTTCCACCAATCACAGCTGTAGCTTACCTACAGAAATGCAGCCCTTCATGCAGCAACCTGCTTTGAGTGTTTGGTGGGTGATATATACAGTATTATCAAAAACTGGATCCAGTAATGTATATTATGTTGGATCCACATACTTTATGTTAGAAGCATGAGCTCACTACACTAGATTGATTGGACTTGCCCTGCAAGCTCCCAAACTGCAGCTAATGTGCTAATTCAGATATAACTAAATAAATGAAATTTCATTCTGCGTTACATGCAGCTGTCTGTCGTGTTGTTAAATTGTGCTTGTAACATGCTGCTCCATCTGCCCTTGCACTGGTGTCGACACCCTGCAACTCCTTTAACAGGTGCACTGAGCTGTCCTGTACCCTTCCCCCCTCTCAAACTTTTGCCACCACATGTCGTGTGTGCAGGACAACTGGTGCCGACAGGGCTGTATGTGCAGTGACTTGAAAATGAATTGTGGAAAGAATAACATGTAGCATCTCTGAGCAGGAGGTTTTTTTTTTTTTATACAGGAAACATGAACTAAATGTATCTGTTTATACCATATAAAGCATAAACATGACCTGTGTTGTTGATGTTGTTCATGTGGTGATCACAGGCAAAATATAAAAGCAGAGAAAAACATTTCACGCACCATATATTTCTGAATATAACTATATTGTTTGTACTTTCAAAGTGTAACAGCTTACAAACTGCATTTGAAAATCAAACGGTATCTGTCGCTTTTCATTTGGACATAAGATCCCCTGATCACTGGGATTCTCTTCTGTATATGACAAAGTGTGA
This sequence comes from Thunnus albacares, assembly GCF_914725855.1. Classification (NCBI taxonomy): domain Eukaryota; kingdom Metazoa; phylum Chordata; class Actinopteri; order Scombriformes; family Scombridae; genus Thunnus; species Thunnus albacares. The sequence goes on along the minus strand of NC_058118.1, from coordinate 10,073,968 downwards.
CAGCAAACATAGACCCTTTCATAGTAAACACAACTATTCGTTTTACTTTAATACCTCAAGTCAGGACACATATTTCAACAGAAAGCATCACCGTCTGAGATATTTATGATCACTGTAGAAATTAGACCAAAGAAAATATGATTTTTCCCATAATAACTGTGATTGAATGTGAAGATATAGAGGAAACGGTGCAGGGCTGCTCATATGTGTCGGAGCTGGACCGCAACATGCTGTCTGCGGTCTGTGGACTGATTGGCTGAGAGTATCCACTGGCGCGAACACCCTGGCTAGCGCATTCGCATGTGCAGGCTGTGCTTGGGTCCGTCCACCCGCTCCAACTTCTCAAAGTGTTTCCTAGCATTACGGATATTGATGAGAGTGGCTGCAGATGCTGGAAATTGGAGACACGGATTATTATGATGTTGATTCAGTCTCTTGACTTAACATTCACTGCAGAGAAATGTTATCTTCACTACTTACGGATGGAGGGGTCCGACATGATGACCATAACATATGTGTTGGAGGTGAAGACGTCAATGAAGGCCGCGAAGTTGGAGTTCCTCACTTCCATGCTCTGGAAGGAGGCTGCAAGTTTACTGTAATATAAAAAATATAAATATATCAATAGAAAATGTCATAAAAAAAGCAGCAGGTGATGTGCGAGGTGAAGGTGATGTTTTTGTAAAGTGAACTCACCTACAGCTGAGTTTGAACTGTTTGATAATGTTACTGATCTTCTCAAATCGGTGAGCATCACGCTGCTCTTTGCACTGATAGTGGGAGATCACCTGCATTTACAACACACAATAAAAAAAAACAAACAAAAAAGTGCATTTTTAGATTCAGATTTTCTACCCAGACACTGTTTTGCCAGAGGTGGTGGTGGCTGCTCTCACCAGGAAAGTGGCTCTCTCAAACAGAAGAACTTCATCTGCCTCTATGATCTGCGCAAAATTTCTCAGGTTTGTCTCCAGCTGCTGGACGTTTGGGATGAGCTGGTACACTATGCTAGACCAGGCCTGCAAAGACATGAAACAATGTTACAAACAGCGTCAACGTTATGACCTGACATCTTAACATACAACCAGTCAAATATCGCAACCTTATACAGGGTTTCGTCCCAGATTGATGTCCGGAAGCACGTGCAAGCCAAAGGTCTGGACAGTCTCTTCAGGTCTTCTTCACGCTCCTTAAAGATCTGTAAAGACCCGAACAGTCACACAGACAGTAGTGAAGCAATTTGATTTCAATTTGGGTCTTCCTCAGTTCAACATCACTATCAAGTGAATGCATAAATAAATCACATAAATAGAGAAATATGGACGTAATAGATATACAAATTGGAGCACAATTATCATCACTGGTAGCTTAATTGATTTTATTTATTTTATCTTTTACTGTCACCTCGTGGCTTATCGTTGTCCAATAGGTTTATTTCAAAAGGGACAACATAAATATTAAAAAAAGAGCTAAAACTGTTAAGGTTTTCCAGTGAAATTATCCATGAAGGCTAACTTTCATATATTTAAATGCATGTAAAAATCCAATAGAAGTCACATTGTTCATGTATCCATTCCTCAGTATTTATCTTTACTATGCAAAACAGTGCCTGTGAAGTTTTAGGCAGAATTGAGCGATATGTTACTGATACTGACGTTAGGAATCACAACATGATTCAAGTGTGCTCATGTGAGTGCATTTGTTAATATACATATTATCTAATGCACATGTGTGGATGTAAGCAGCTTAATGGTGATGAAAACAACAAATTACTGTACGATCTTATAAAGATTGTAAAGGTAAATTTATGGAAACACTGATTTTAGTGTCACGATTGGCTCGTTTAAAGAGTTATTGTGTCATTTGTTTCTACTAAAGGGTTAATCTAGTGAGCCTTCAATTAAATATTATAATATAAAACATTATAACAATATTATTCTCTGTCTTAATCAGTTTTAGGTAAAATGACGTCAGCAGCAAGGTTTCTGGTAATACTGTGAACATGACTGTCTGCATGTTTACATGTCTGTGTGTATATTTCTGTGTGAAAGAGCACAAATGTGCATGAGAGAGTGAAAGAGCACTACTGGCAATGAAAGAAAACAGCTGTTAAATTTACCAAATCTCTCTGGTCTTCCTGCACCAGATCCATTTTGTGCACAAGGCAGAACACTTTAGCATCAGGGGAGTTCTGCAGGATGGCCTCCAGACACGACTGGTAGTAGTGCATGTCTTTCTCCAGCTCACGGCTCTCGACGTCGAACACATAAATAAGCACCTCTACATTTCTGAAAATGTTGTCCCTCTGGCTGGTGAAGTAGTTCTCCATGAATGTGTCCTGTCTGGTGGGTAAAGGGAGCACGGAGCAACGTTTCACAGAGGTTTTCAGATTAGGTGAAAGACTCTGAATTATCAAATAATGAACAAATGTACTTTACCCTCCACAGTCCCACAGGTTTAGAACCAGATTGCCAAGAAACCGTACGTGGGAGTGTTCCACGTCAACTACATTTAAGAAAGGATGAGAGGATTTTTTAAAGATTAAAAAACCAGCCTCAAAGAAATGTATTTTCATGTAGAATCTTTCTTTAAAGTGCTCTTACTTGTAGCTCCAAGGCGGCGTGTGTCTCGAGCTATGTAATTGGCAAAGATGATTGATCTCATACTGGTCTTTCCAGACCCACTTTTTCCCATCAGTAACACCTGAAAGCACAAATCCATCAGATCAGATCATCACTGAAGTTAAGAGTATTGTTTATACTCCCATCTACTCCACTTAAACTCTTGATCTACAGTAACTCCTCCTCAGGTTGTTAAAATTGCCAAAATCATTCAGAGAATGATACTGATGAGGGTTTGTTTGTGCTGGAGGTGAAAAACAGAAGTGGGAACTTTCTTTGTATTGGTTCAGAAATCCCATTGATTCCTGGTTTATGTTTTTTAAGGGGACAGGTCTAAGACACCAAATACTGCATATCAGAATGTGCAATTCCCATTATTATTGTTGTGGGTATGACTAAAGGCATTGGAAATAATCCAAAATCTCCAAATTTCAAAGACTGGTGGATTGATGAAATGGAAATACTCAAATAAAGTACAAGCATGTCAGAATTGTACTTAAAGGACGGGTTAAAAAATTTTCAAGTTTGTTTTAAAACAACAGTCAGGTGCCAATATGAAAACTAAAATAGGTTTTTCTTATTGTAATCATTCTCCTGTTCATACTGACCATAAGAAGATCCTTTCATAGTGTACTTACAGTGTAAGTGATGGAGGCCAAAATCCACAAGCCTCCTTCTGTGCAAAAATGTATTTAAAATTTTATCTGAAGCTAAAATGAAGCTTCAGCCGTCCAAGTGAGTCAAATCAAGTAGATATTTTTGAACAATAGACTTTTTAGTGCCAAAGTTCCTCTTTTGGTTTCTATACCTCCACCACAGCTCAACGGGGAAACACTGTTCGCGAAAACACAAAGAGGGAATTTAACGCTAAAAAGTCTGTAAATGTGGCAGATATCCACTTGATATGACTAACTCAGACTGCTGAAGCCTCATATAAGCTTCAGATACACTTTTAAATTCATTTTTGCAAAAAAAAAGAAATAAATGACAAACTGTGGATTTTGGCCCCCATCACTTACATAGAAAGTGCATTTGAAGGGGATTTTTTAACAGCCAGTATGAACAGGAGGAATGATTACAGCAAGGAAAACCTTTGTGTTCACATGGACACCTGACTGTTGTTTTAAGACTGACTTGAAAAATTGTGAACCCGTCCTTCAGGGTTAGGGAAGCATCCAAAGCTCCATTTTAAATGACTGGGTAGATGCTTGAAGTAAAGTACAAGCACCTAAAAAATTGCATTTAAGAACAGCACTTGAGTAAATGTATTTCACCACTACAAAGAGTCCATGAGGAGTTTCACCTTTTTCTTCATTGCTGTGCTTGACATCCCCCCTCAGCAGAAACGATGTGGAGTATTTCTCTGAGCTGCAGGTCAGATGACTTCAGTGTGTGTTGCAGCAGCTCTCCTCTTCTTCTCCTTCAGCTGCTGAACAAAAACACAAATATTTTCACCTAGCTGTCAATTCAGCTGTAGCTCCACTGACAGAAAACAGATATAACTACAAAAGACAAGTTTGAACGCTTAAACGACGAACAAATCATATATGCATAACCATCCATATGCTTATTAAACACAGAAGAACATATACACAGCGAACTAACTTTATTTAAACTCTTTTCTGTTCCGGATAAACACCTAAGCTAATGCTAAGTGAGTTAGCACGACACACCGTCCGGATAAACGTCAGGTAGCTTAGCCGAGCTAAACGGCTAGCGCAGCGTTAGCGTGTTGTCTTACTTACCCCGACAGGGTAGAACGGTTACTTATATTCAAGCACTTTAAGGCTATAGTTTTTATTTGCTTTTAGGTAAACAGTTGTATACATTACTTGGTAGAAACAGGCAGTGAAGTCAGAATCAGCTGCTTCCTGTTTACGCCAAAGTCACATGATGAGTTGTCATGCTTTTTTGCCCTGAGTTTTGTCTGACGGAAGGCTCACAGTTTGTCTTTACCTTTAAAGGATATATCTTATTACATCATGCGTGTATGAATTTTATTTATTTTTATTTCTTAAAACTTTATTTAATCAGACAGTCTCATTGAGATTGATATCTCTTTTCCAAATGAGACCTGAGAACAAGAAACAGTCATAAGACAAGAACACAATCAGCAAACAGAAACAACACAACTTCACAATCACTAAGGAATTAATAAAATAAAATAAAATAATAATAAACCTTTAAAATCTCCAAGTTTGGGGGCAGTTTGCAGTTTATTCCATTTAAAGGTGCATAGTACCTGAAGCCAGTTCAGCCAACATTAGTGCGTACCTGAGGGATATCTAAGGTTAAGTAGTTACTGGATCCTGTACTGTGGTTACTGGATTTAAGTGAGAGAGGAGATGTGAGGTAGTTTAGAAGCTTCAACAGTGGAGCTTTATAGCTGAATAACATGAGATGTTTTTTTTTCTTCTTGACTGTAAGGAAGTCCATCCAGCCGTGTGATAGAGAGAGCAATGATAAGTATGGAATTTGTCATTTATGACAAATCGTAATTCACTTTGATACACAGGGTTTAACTGCTGAAGTGTTAGACAAGGACAGACATGAGGGTTGACTGCACAATAGTTTTACAGTGAGAAGAAGACAGACAACATTTAATTCTATACAAAAAGCCTAGTTTGAATAAATGCAGATACTAATACAATCTAAACATATATCAGTGTTAGTCTTGGAAATATTAAGAGTGGCACTAATGACAGTAATGATTTTAATATCTTTATTTCCCCACTGAAAAATATGTTGAGTTGTAGTTTAGCAGAATGACCACTAGATGGCAATAAACATGCTGTCTCTGTTCATGTCTTATGGTTAAACTGAGGTTACTTTGTTCCTTTGTGAAAGTTTTCACCCAGTGTTAGTTGCCATCAGATCAGAATAATAAGGAGCAGATTGTGCTGTTTGACCAGTAGTTAGTTGCTGTATACCAATAGTTACCTTGCTACTCCTTTTTTCTTTTTTTAAAAACTTATTTTAACTTAATTTATTGCAAAAATTGTTTCTGTTTTGAACCTGAGTGAACCACACAAGAATTCCAACATGCATGTACCCAGTGCCTGTGCAAATGGCAATAAAATGTCTTGAATCTATTGTAAAAGGAAAGAAGAAGGTGGGAAATGCAAAATAAATGATCAGCAGTGGGCCAATATTGCAAAATTATTCACCTATGGTATTTATCCTGTTGACTAGGACTGTCTTTAACTACAGAAAATCTTCATTAACAATTATCATCATCATATTCACACAAAGGCACTTGACACCGTGGACATGGTTCACTAAATAACTACATATGATAGCAACCTTCCCAGTAGAAGCCACAGGAAACGTCATTGACGTCTCTCTTGAACAGAAGCAAAACATAATTTTCTTACACAGAATTTTTTGGGCCCACCGTGATGGATTAGCTCTGATATCATCTGCATGCAGTGGAGCAGATAATTCAAAAATTGATTTAAACCAAGTCCTTCCCCAAGAAGGGAATTGCCAGAAGGGACACGGTGACAACAGACAGAGGACAGAGAGAGAGAGAGCAGCTTATTTGGACCACTTGTCTTGGACCACTTAGTAGTTGCAGGATAAATGAGAGAAATCACTGTTAATGACATGATCAGAAATAATCATTTGGAAATCTTACACTAAACCAAGGAAATGCATTTTACACACAGCAGAAATACATAGTGTCACTTTTTATGTGGTTTTATTCTTTTTAAATTATTGTCCTCTATTGTTAATTTGCACAGCATTTCTGACAAATGTTTTTTTATTCAATGTTTAAACTGTTGTAGGTATTTTATATTAATTATTATGTGTTTTGATTCTCTGGAGACAGTAGTTATATGTCATTCATATTCCTTTTTTCACCTTGTGTAGACACACCAACAGATCATAAGTGATAACTCTACTTGTTTTTGTTGTTGTTATTTTTAACATATATTGGTACCTACATAATGTTAAAATCACACCCTTCATCTGTTGTTCACTCCGACAGCTAAAAGTTGCAAGACTTCAACAGAAAAACACACTGCAATTACCGAAATGTCACAGAGCCAAAGCTGTTATCTTTGTAGTTGATTTTTGAAATGGACTTTTTACTGCAGCTGGAATAGAGCGTTATATGGAATTTTTTAAGGAAATTAAACAACTTATTGAAAAGGCAACAAGATACAAGTATTATAAAATTTTATTGTTTACTTACTGTATGTAATATCCAAACTGTAACCCCTTCCCAAATGATCAGTGAATATACTAAAGATGACCAGCCAAACACACAGGCTTACCATCTGGCATCTTCTTAAAATATCCGTCAGAAGTAATTTACAGCAAACCAACACAAGAAGTCAATTCACCAGTAAGGGGTAAGGTCTTTCACATTCTGCTACCAAGAAGAGAAAATGAATATATGTTTGCTGCAATCATGCACATAGAAACAAAAACTTTAACTCTACCATCCCAGACTCTTTTTGACCAAAACTTATTCACAAGTATATAAGAATGGCCTATAAATACATTTTAATAACTGCCATGCTCCATTTTTTAATGTATGGAGTTCTTAACTATACATATATAACAAAAAAGTTAAATCTTTTTCATTGGTAAATATGTATATTTAAGAAGTACATCAATTTTCCGTAACCAGCATTTCTGTTAGTTTATAGAAAGGTGTCCAAAGAATAATTCTGATCGCTGTGAAGTTTTTATAAACACAGAACCATCAGTGGCCATAATCTAGGAGAAAAATGAAAATGATACAGTATCTCCTCGACAGAAACACATGAGATGTAAAGAGGAGAAAAGACATTATGCAAATAAAAGGTGTTTTGGAGTAATATTCAGGTAGTGTACGGGCGTGTCAGCGCTCTGCATTACGATGCCAGTCCACTGCAGTTGTCCTTCACATTTGATCTCTGAGTTTGGCGAGCCTTTGAGACAGTTCGTCCTTTGGACAAGAGAGAGCAAAGCCAGGCGTTAGTGATGAAGATGAGAATGAGAGAAGAATCCATTCCACTAAGCTTTCAGCAAACACACTTGTATACTTGTATACCTGTTCTGCCGAGGCCACGCTGGTACCCACTGATCCCGTCTGTCCCTGAGGGAGCTCCATGTTCAGGTCCAACCTAAACATAATGCGCACGTTCAAAAAGTACACTTTCAGATTTAAATGAAATGTCTTTGCTTATATAATACTGTGTAACACTGTCGAAAACATTCCTCAACTTAATTTCTATTATTTGCAATAACAGCCACTATTTCAGCTTCAATCTGTGCCTGTTTTATCATTTCACAAGACTGTTGGGACAAAAAAATAAAACATTACCCTGCTTCATCAGCCATTTCATGCAGCAATGACTCCACTTGATTCTGAAACACACATCAGATTTACAATGAACGTGTTTGTCTTTATAGGACACTGTCAGACAACAACAACAATCAGAGCAGTGAAACGTACCTGTGGTGTTGTGAGTGTTGTTGTGCTGCTCATGGTGTCCTCCATTTGGGCAGTCTGGACATCCAGAGTTTCAAACTGGTGTTCAAATTTGTCCATGAGAGATGAAATCTGGAAGATGGATTGGGAAATAGTTTTATTACTAAGGAATTTGTTGCCAACTGTTAGTACAATTACGTTGTTTCTGCTGAAAAAGAAATAAATGTATAGTAATAGAAATATTATGAGCATATCGCAGGTAAAAGGAACTCTACCTTTTCCAGATTCATGGACTTCAGAGTGGCATCCATGCCTTTCACCACTCCAGCCATGGATTTTGTGACCTGTGAAATAGCACACGGTTACTAAAATGGAAGCCAGAATGTTTTGTTCTGAACATAAAATGACAACAAACAAGCTTTCTTAAGTCTGAAAAGCCAATCTTCAGCCTGTAAGTAATTTTGTAGGCCTACAGCGGTATGTAGTGACCCAGTATTCAAAGTACCTGGTTCATCGTAACTGCAGTTTGGACCCTCGCTGCCACTGCATCTACCCGAGCGCTCATCCTCAGGAAGTTCACTGACTGGTTCTTCTGTCTGATGGCGTTCTCTGCGTGGATCCTCGCCACTTCCATATTCCCCTTCTGGATGGCCTGGAGATGACACAAAAACACAAAGGTTCAATAAAATCTTCCACAGCCAGAAACATCAAGTCAGCCATTGTTCAGTAAAGTGAATGACAACTTACTTTCTTGACTTTGGCCTTCTCTAATTTTTCCTCTTTGTCACATTTCTTGGAATTTCTTTGGAGTTCTTTGGCAGCAAACTTTAAATTGAAAAGATGTTCTGTGGTGTAAGGTTAAGGACAAAAAAAGTCCAAACAAAAACAACAGGCAATGCAGGCACTTTGGCCTTTTGATCACTGTAGATAACCCTAAAAAGACTAGATTGTGATAGACACAGGCCCTCAAGGTTTGGTAATAATACAGGTGTCAGCACCAATGCTGACTAAATTAAGAGGATGAGGTATCGGACATGATGTGATCAATCCAAATTAGATACAATCTGTTTGTCAGTGTCACTATAAAGTTCAGTGTTTCTGCTATCACGTTGGGCCACTGACTAGTGAGACAGCTTTTTTTTTTCAATCTGAAGAACGAAGAACAATTCACTCAATTCACTTTCTTACCTTAACAGGTTTAAAATATTTGGCATTCGCTCTGCTATTTAAATTAATTTGACTGTCATTTGACTGTCACTAGCTATGCAGAGACAAATACAGGTTATGTAACTGATATTTTACTATAGTTTTGCTATGTTAGTAAACCATTCCTGTGACAACTTCATGGTGATGTAACAAGATTACCTTCTGATACAGGTTAAAGATGTCGCCTATGCCACTACACACAGTTGTTTACTCTGTCATTTCGAGTATTAACTAACACCCTGACTACAAGCTTTTGAATATTTCTAGCCATTAGCAGTGAAGCTTTCAAGGCCTTCAGTCCAGTTCAGCCTCGAAACGACGCCTGGAATTAACTAAAAAATGTTCGGGTTGATCAATAAAGTAGCATTTGTGTCTTTGGTCTGAATCTGACCCACTTAGCGATGTCTCTGATGTCTGTAACACATAAATCTCATCAGTCTCGTCCTATAACTATCTGGTTACGCTCGGTCTCAGCCGTTGTTGACACAATCTTACGTCCCTCTCTCACCACTTTTTTCAAAAGGATACTCTCCATGGCTGGCATTTTGAAGCGGCTCTTCGCGAACTCAAGAATTACACAGGTAGATCGCGAAAAAAGTCGTTAAATCAAGCTGAACTTGTCAGTAAAAACTTCAACTCTTCGGTGTTTCGGTCCGTCGTCTCTTTCTTCCGCACTTCCTGGTGTCTTACCAAAATATGAACGACGTCAGTGTCACGTGGTGACGGTATTCCATTCGACGTCACGAGGAAGCCTTTCCTCCATCCCGCAAAACGTGAATGAAAAGAGAAAAAAACTAACCGTGAACATTAAAACACGACAATTTTACTGTTTTGACTCTATTCTCTGCTTTTGTTACACTCTGTGGAGTGTGTGCAGGCAGATAAAAGTGAACGCGGTGTTTAACCGGAGGAGTAGTGGGCGGTGAGAGCGGCTGATGGATGATTAGATTTACGGTGTGGAGCACGGCGGGGAGAGAGGATGACTCACTCCCGTCTGATGTGATGTTTCACCGCGCAACAGTGCGGTGGCACGCCGGTACCTCAGCCTGACACATCGGTGTTTGCTCCGTCAATAAAAGTCAAACTTAAGCAAACTGTTAAGATGCGTTTGAATGACCCTAAAACACGATGTTTGTTTCCAACTTGAGTGCTCGTCACTTGGCAGTTAGAAGAGAGACCGAGCGTCGTGATTTAACGTATATTTCGTGACGCCTGATTGCCATGGCAACAGTGCTCCTGCGCTGAGAGGAAACTGTCCGTGTTAACTTCAGCATCAACCTATTCAAGGGGTCGGATAAACCTGTTGGATATTTCTCTGTGTGTTTTTCTTTTTTGTGTGCTGCTACTCTGGCTTTACTGCATTTTAATTTGGCCACAAACAAGGTGAGTTTTTTTTAATTGTGCGGTTGTTGTATTATCACGTCGTCAACGTTACTGTTTCAGCCTTTTCATTTAACCTAGACTGACTGTCAACTAGTGAGCTGCATTCATTGCAACGAGTACACAATCTGTACCATAAAATAAAGATGACTCAATTTGAACTGATTGATGATTTAGCTAGTTAGTTGATACATTTTAAGTTCAGTGGCTTGACAACATGAAAAAAACATTAAAGAACAAATAAAGTGTCCTGTGCAAAATGTTGTTGGCCATATGTTTAGCAAATGACCATCAATATGTATGTCTCCAGGTCACGACTGTCTATAGGCTGGATTATATAGGCTGCAATATGCTATATTCGCCAAATACATTCACCAGTCTTACTGGTTCAGTCATTTTTAAAAATTTCACAACCGTAAACGCTGCCTTATGTGGTGCATTTTGTGTCGTTTTTGCGCACAGGGAAATAAATCCAGGAGGAGCCAATGAGCGGTGCTTCATTCAGTAGCTGTATGACTCATATAGTCTTATCTATAAAGAAGCCAAGTGGCAGGAGAGCAGTCCTGCTGCAGGACCGAGCTGATGTAACCCCTGAGATTCACTAGAGGCTGCTGTGGGCCATGCTTCCCAGTGCTCCCAGTCACCGTCACCACATGTACACTGATGACCACTAACACTGTCACAGGCTGTTCATACTGTGCACCCAGCAGATGCTGTTTACATGACCTGGTCAGTCTGAAACAATATCAGTAAAATCAAGAGGGTTGGCTACTCTTTTATTGACTTTTTTAATTGAGATGAAGCACATTTTGAAAATGATTTAAATTAAAATTGATTAATTCTAGTTGTATTTAATTTAATTTATTAAATGCAACATGTTTTTTTTATAACAGGTGCATCTTATCTAAACTATGTGTAAAAATGCACAAAAAATAGAATTGAATTCTATAAAAAAAGATAAATTGGACCAATATCAATGTTATTTTAAAGCTTATATTGGCTGATATTGATAATGCTGATCATCTCTAATTACACATTTGACACATTCTTGGAATCAGTTTCTAATTAAGTATTGACATTTAACCACATTTTTGGTTAAGTGTATAATAAAGATGTTAACAGGAATCACCTCTGACCTCTTCCTCAAAATGTGTGATAAGGTTTTGCTTGAAGCAACAAAGGTTTCATGACCTGAAAATTGGTGCATCCTCAGATTTTATTGCAGCCTTTAGGAAACTACAATGATTCACGGAACGGGGACATTTAACTCAAACAGGAAAGAAACAGCAGTATAACCAGAATAGATTTCCCTGTTTATATACTGTACATGTAATATACACTTAAATGTATTTTTGAGATATATTCCTTTAAATTATTTGCCTCAAAACTAAAAAAAAACTAGTAAGAAATGTCTAAATTTAATCATTATCCTTTTTGAAAATGTATTCATATTTTCAGCAGTATGTGTGGATGCTGAATGAAACATTAAAGCAAAAAAAAAAGAAAAGGTTATATTTAAAAGTAGATAATAAAAAGAACTTAATAACAAGTCCATTATCTTTTATTGCATCCAGTATATGGGATGATGAGAGCATTTATCCTTCAAAACACCCTGAGGATCCTCCACGTTTCCTCTTCTATCTTTAACTGATCCCTGAAGTTGTCATAAAGCTATCTGAGAGTATGAAGCTCTTTTTAAAGGCTACTAAAAGTCTGACATTTGCCTCTTTGGTGAGTGAGTCAGCATACATTAATGATGACGTACCTTTTTCCCTCTTACAAATACAACGTTTTAACAGCAGGAATAAACAGCAGGAGTAAACACACCATCCATCAAGAGCGTGCTGTTTATTAGCCACATTATGGAGTCTTGTTTGCACATTGTTTGGCATGACAAGCTTAGATTCAGCACTTCTACTTCAGAGGAAGCGAGCTTAAACATACAGGTACAATATTATAGAGCCACTGAATGGTTGACACAGGTGAGTCACCTGTAGCTGGCAGACAAGCATATGAGGACATGGAGGACTTTCAACATGGCGAATACTGAATGTTTACCTCGTGGTACCAACAAGTAAAATGGCATAAGAAACTGCTGGTGACAGTCATACTGTTACTGTATTGTTCCTTTCAAAACTCAAAATGCAATGTGGGAGGGGTTGTAAAGTGGAAGCATTCACTTACTCACAGCTCAAATAGTCACATCTTACATAATTATCCTTTGCTTTAGATTAGTTGACGCAAATATCTGTTATTTTTATATCAACCATACTGTCATTGATCTGTAGAATACTCTGCTATAATCTGTTAAAGAAATGTGGCATTTTTATTTGCACGCTGCAAATCAATCTGTTGTTGAATCTCCTTGTGCAAGTTCACTACAGAGTTCAACATGGGAAAATTAAATTAGCTACAGTGCATCCTCAGTGGCTTATGTTGGAGCATTTATTATGCAATTACTGTAAAGTATGTAAACCATTCAGCTGACATCACCACATGCTATGATGCTGTTGCCACCGAGTTAATCACTGAGACATCCTCAGACCTCAGAGCTGACATACAGTATGTTTCAGGCCATTATGCTGGATATTGAAGGGAATCAGAGCAGTTGCTGTGTTTCAAATGAAGCACGTATTGCAATCTGAGAGAAACAAGGGTGAAAATATCTCCATTTATACGTATTTGTTTGGCTGCATTTGTGCATCTGACACTTTCAGGAGAAGAGGAAAACAAAAAGGCAAATGCCAAGTCTTCGAAGGCATAGACTTTTGAGTAAACAAATGAGTCAAAAATATACTCAGGCAGAGGGATGTAGACAAGGCGCTGGGATGATGCAGACAACGTGTAAAGAAAAAACACATTGCCATTTGAAAAGGGCATCCTGCACAGAAAACAAAAGGGCACAACTAATGGATTATGTTGCTCTAGAAAGATAAACAGTTTTTTTTTTTAAGGTTGCATTATGTTTTCTAATCTGTTGTACTGCTTCAGTCTTTCATACAGGTGAGAATTATGGAGCTTCAAACTGAGAAGAGGTTCCACAACTTGACCCTCGAGCAGGTCCAGGCTCTGGACAAAGTCTTGACTGAGGTGATCCCCATCCACGGACGAGGGAATTTTCCTACATTGCAGGTGAGAGCGAAAGACATCATTCGTGTGGTGAAGGATCGGCTGGTGGAAAGAGACATCCAGGTTAGAGATATACGCCTTAATGGCGCCACTGCCAGCCATGTCCTGGTGAGGGATAACGGCCTGGGCTACAGAGACTTAGACATCATTTTTGGAGTGGAGCTGCCCAGGCAAGAGGACTTCCAGGTGATTAAGGAGGTGGTGCTGGGCAGCCTAAGAGACCTCCTCCCTTGTGGAGTTAACAGACGGAAGATCACCTGCCTGACAATGAAGGAAGCATATGTGCAAAAGATGGTCAAAGTTTTCAATGAGCATGACAGATGGAGCCTTATCTCACTGTCTAACAACAAAGCTAAAACCGTGGGGCTTAGATTTGTTAGTGCCCTTCGAAGACAGTTTGAGTTCAGTGTGGACTCCTTCCAGATCATATTAGATCGCATGCTGGAGTCCTACTGGGAGACTGAAAGGAGACAAGGAGGAAAGTTGGCATTGAATACTCAGAATTTGTCAAAAAGACACAATGAGGATGAAAAAAAAGCTCGAGAGCAAACAAGCATCCCTCAGGTTGCTGCGGGGGATAGCGAAAAAGACTCAGCAAAGGCAGCCGGTGGAGAAAGTCCATCTCAGGATGAAGCAGTTACTGTGCTTGAGAAAGAGCTTCCACATACACAGGCTGAGCATGAAGATGGAAAGCATGACGCACAGCAGGAACCTGAGGGCATTAGCTCAAAGCTAACATCTCGGCAGGAGGAAGGGGAAGTGGATGGCATAGAGGATGTTCATTCAGAGGAGGACATTGTTTTTGAGCTATGTGGAGAAAATGGCGAAGAGAAAGGAGAGTTTCACAGCGATTATCCTTTAGTTTCATCCCCTAAAACATTATTCACAGATGTCAGGAATCCGCTGATGATGCATGCATGTTTAAAGCTTCAGAGTAAAGAAGAGCTATCAGAGTCACAAATTTCCCAGACAGCATCCACAGAGCATACGGAAAATTCAGCCCCGCAGGAACGAGTCCATTGTGAAGAAATCACTCAGTTTAAAGTAGACGCTGCTGTCTGCAGAACTGAAAATACTGCAAACCTACAAGATCCACATCTTGAATTCTCCTTTCCTCCCCCAGCTAAGAAAACTTGCAGCACATCACAGGATATTGTACCAGACTATTGCCCCTCGCCAAAATTGCAAAGAAAAATGTCTCGGAAAATGCTCAGTAAGCCACAACAACTCCCTGAGAAATGGTCTTTACTGACTGATTTGTCAGATCTTACAACACAGCTGTTCCCACCGATAGAAATACCCAAACCACTTCAGCCAAAGCCTCCTTTACCGGACAGCGCTAAAGTTAATTGCTCAAATGTACCAGGCTCCATGCAGGAGACCTTTGAGGGCACAGACACCCTCACAGTTCCCACATACAGTCCAGCCAGCACACCTCAGGGTGGGACTGACTCAAATGAAACCATAGAACAAACTGTTAAGCCAAAACACTCGAAGAAGCCTCCCGATTCAGAGATTCCAAGCCACACATGTGCAGCAAACATCCCCACACAGCCTCAGGTTGATGAGCAGAGACATGAGCTGGCAGACACCGTCCCAAACAGCAGTGGGTTGAGCTCATGGGCCGGGGCGGCAGGGGAGTCCACCATCACTGTGGAAGCAGAGTGCATGTACGGAGACTTTGAGCAGGCGATGGACCACCTCCGCCACCGCCTCATTGCCACCCACAACCCAGAGGAGATCCGAGGAGGGGGCCTGCTGAAGTACAGCGACCTGTTGGTGAGGAACTTCAGGCCAGCCAGCGAGACAGAGATCAAGTCCTTGGAGCGATACATGTGCTCCCGCTTCTTCATTGACTTCCCTGACGTGAGCGAGCAACAGCGGAAGATTGAGGCGTACCTGCAGTGCCATTTCATCGGCAACGAGGAGGCGAGCAAGTACGACTACCTGATGACCCTGCGGCGCGTGATAGACGAGAGCACGGTGTGTTTGATGGGACATGAGAGGAGACAGACGCTCAATATGATCACAGTCCTGGCCCTGAGGGTGTTGGGCGAGCAGAACGCCATCCCCAACACAGCCAACGTCACCTGTTTCTATCAGCCGGCTCCGTACATGACAGAGCCGATTTACAGCAGCTACTTCATCACCCAGGCCCAGCCCCCGCTCGTCTACCACCCCTACCCTCTCCATGTCCACATGCAGACTGGCCTGGTGTAGCTACAGTGACATGCCCACAGGGAGGCATGAAGGCTGCTTTCAGCATGGTGCTCTGCAAGCAGAGGCACAAATGGAAGTTTTAACAACAACAGGCAACCACGGGCGCAGTGTTGTTTAATGCTTTGAAATCCCTCCTGATTATGACATGAAAGATCACGAAAGGTCAGAACTGAAAGGGGTCTGGATGCAAAGCATGTCACCCTTTCGAGATGAAGACTTTTGAAAAGGAAAGAATCGCTAAGAGCCCACTTTTCAGAAAGCTCAGAGAGAGGATTTCAATGAACCTGAGGGACTTTGTTTCTGGTTGTTTCAGCTCCGTTTTGGCGGGGCTCTGTACCGGTCACCCTCCCCTGTTGAGGAGAATGTGATAATGTAATGTGATGATTCTCTATGGCTAGAAGATAAACTCATCTAACATATAAAAACATAATCTATGAATCACCTGTTGGCAGCAAACATCTTGATTTGGTTAAAGTTTGAATAATGATAAATCCTTAATGTATCTGAGGGGTTAAAACCCCATATAGCTGTTTTGTGAATCATCATTCTCTGTGGATTAAATTTCAGCACGTAGTTGTATTCACTGTATAGAAATATGACACCATTTACTGAGGGCACACATTCTCAAATTAGCTGTGGTGATATTGTCAGTTCTGTATTTGTGAATGTAAACACCTGATTTCAAAGGTATAACTGAGATCCAAATTTGAGTTTAATTAGGGACTGTATGCAAATTATTGAGGTGGTGAACTTTATTCACCTTGTAAAAAAGCAAAACTCTCCAGAGTTATTATTTTTTTCTTTAAACCTTCCTCTTGATTTAAAAAAAACCCTGCAAGATCTTCCCCACAACAATTCAAAATAATATAACATTGTGTTAAATTGGTACAACATGCAAACCTGAATTATATCTTAATGGAACTTCTGAGTGTGTTTGAGAAAGTGCACCTTTATAAACCACCAAGTTAAAGTTGTGTTTTATGTAACTATTTATTAACTATTAACTATATTGAAAAGAAGGCTGAAGTAAAATATTATAGACCATCCCCTACTCTCCCAAAAAAGTCAGGCTACCCTACCATTTTTTTGCTCATATGTGACTCAGATCTGTTTTTTCATAACAGTGTGAACAGCATAAATCACATCAAATCTGATCTGTTCGATTCTGATTTGGACCACTGTCATATGTGGTCCTAAATCAGATACAGGTCTGATTTTTTGCAATGCGACCTCAGTCTGAACAGTCATATTGGAATTTATATGACCTTTACATCACTCCAGACAATACGACCTGACTACTACATGCTTTCTCGGTGAGATGGGTCGCCTGAACTGAGTGTCCTGCTGTGAGATTCTTGTGGAGAAGTGC
This sequence comes from Thunnus albacares, assembly GCF_914725855.1. NCBI lineage: Eukaryota > Metazoa > Chordata > Actinopteri > Scombriformes > Scombridae > Thunnus > Thunnus albacares. Next base: position 10,056,618 of record NC_058118.1, on the reverse strand, counting down.
TGACAGATGTAGTTAAAAGTAGCCCCTTGACTTCCTGAAATATTGGATGAAATCTGTTTCTGTGAAGCCATTCATCTCATCATTTCCACCACTCCTGTCTCCGACTCCACATCCACACACACCTCCGTACAGAAGTAGCAGCCATTGCTCCACAAAAAGGCAAAATTAAAAATTTGGCTCTCTTTCTCCTCATGCTCGTCCTCGTTATCATCCGCTCACAAATTCACTGGCTTCCACTGCTCAGTAACTTATAACTGAAACTATAAACGCTGATCTCAGCGGCCTCATACGACAGTGTGCTGCGTGTGTTATTGTTCTTTTGGGCATGCGGGTCATTTCAGGACCGTGACCAGTTCACACTGGAATCTGATATTGGCCACATTTATAAAAATGATGTTAACAGCCAGACAAAAAAAACACATCTGAACAATAAATCCAATTTGAACACTAAGGCTTTCATTATGAACGTATCCTTTCAATTCCCTTCCCCTTTCTGATCCCTAATTCCCTAATAACTTTACAACAGTCCCTCAGACTATTGAACAAAACCCAGATTTGCTCTGTTAACAATCAGTGACAGGTGTTAAGGTCTTAGGAGGTGTTTAGTTGTGCTTTTGCATTGTAATAATTTTGACTTTTTGCTTGGAATTGTGCCCGTATCTCCCTGAATCCACCCTGCATTTTGTCAGTGTCAAATCAATTCTCTTATTCCTCATCAGCATTACAAGGATTTGCCTCCTAATGGCAATACAAAGAAAGTCTCGGCTGCCTTGTTTTTCGTTTGGGACAAAATATGTTCATAGAGTGAACAGCTGAAAATGCAGAAAGCATGATGAGTTCGATTTTGTAACAGATTTTCCCCTCAAAGTGGCCATTTCCATCCTCAACGTGCTGAACAGATTCCCTGTGTGTAATTACATGGTTACTGTTGTTTGTTGTAGTGGACATAGTGGATGTCAATTCTGTCTGAGTTTTCCATTGTGTGCAAAAATGTTACTGCACATTTAAATTATTCAAGCAGTACGATGCAGCCAGCAGCTATTGCACTCTGTCCCTGTGTGTTTGTTCATTGCGTATGCATAGTGTGCTCGGTATTATAAAAAACAAAACAAATTTAAAAAAGGACAATGTAAGCACAGGTTAGCGTATGTGGGCTGCTCACACTAATTCTGAGACTGAAGCACAATGTAAATGCACATAGCTGTTGTTGAGTAATGAAGGTGTTTCCGACATGCTTGTGATTAAGTACTGAAGACATCTAAAATACTGCGTGCAGTAGTGCCATATGTAGCTTTACAGTGATTGTATCTATCTTGAGACTTTGGGTTTATTGTGTGTCATTAAGGAACTGTTTCACCAGTAAAGAAATCAAAGTATTCCTGTTTAATGATATCTAGTTGCTCAGTTTGTTGTGTTATTGTGATAATAAATATAACACAACAGCTTTTTGTCTGGAGTCTTCTCTTGGTGGTCACATTTTGACAAATGCTGACCAAGAACCACAGGGGTTATTAAAGGTCACACATCTTTCAGTCTGTCTTGAAATTCCCTGAACTCCCACTACTGAAGACACGTTGTCACAGTTGTGTCTTCATTAAACTGCAGGGCTGATCATATGTATCATCTCTGCACGCGTTTTCAATTAAATTATGGAGCATAATCACATCTCCAGTGTTACTATGAGCAACTTCACGTTTTACTAGATCGTCTCTGGCATTGTCATTGTTATCAAATGTAGGTTTCTTGGTGCCGTGACAACATTATTGGCATGCAAGGGACACAAATGTTTTTTTTTTTTTACAGGCAACTTTGTAGTAAATACTTGGAAAAGTTGGAATTAATATTTGTGTCTTTATACACACGTATGATTTAAGATGATAACTGAGGCGTTAAATTTAAACTCACTTTCAAACACTCTCATACAAACTCATAAATGCATCACAAGTGGACATGATACAGCTTTTCTTCTCACTAAATAAAGACTGAAACTTACCTTTGATCCAACGCTTCCTTTCTAATTATGTAAAATAAATAAAAAACCCTTCCAATCAGGTCAGTTTGTAGCATTTGGATTTGTGGAGCTGCTGTTTTCAGCCAATCCAGTGTGGTTCAAAATGATTATTCTTTTAAGTTAATTGCATTTCATTTCCAAATAACCAAGTGGGTAAGAGTTACGATTATAACCTGTTGATGGTCAAAGCATTATAGTTATAGTTGGAACTGCAAAAATATTTGCAGTTCTGCTCCATTCATTGCAAAGCCTGCATGCTTGGTCAGCCTGTACGCCCACCGTCCTGCTGCTACTCTTCAATACTGACATATGAATATCCTGCTCTTAAAGGACAGGTTCACAGTTTTTTAAGTTTGTCTTAAAACATCAGTCAGGTGCCCAAATGAACACTGATACTGGTATTTTTCTTGCTGTAATCATTCATCATGTTCATACTGGCCATTAAAAGATCCCTTCCTAATGCGCTTACACTGTGATGGGGGACAAAACCCACAGCCCTTGTTTTGTGCAAAAATGTTTTTAAAAGTTTATCTGAAGCATATAGTTAGTCAAATAAAGTGGATATCCCGCACAGTCACAGTCTTTTTATTAAAAATTTCCGTCTTTGTGTTTCCTCGGAGAGTGTTTTACTTTTGAGCTGCAGTGGAAGGATCGTAAAAAAAAAAAAAAAAAAAAAAGAGGGAATTTGGCACTAAAAGACAGTAACGTTGGAAGATATCCCCTGATTTGACTGATTTGGATGGCTAAGCTTCACATTAGCTTCAGATAAATTTTTAAATACTTTTTTGCACAAAACAAGGGCTGTGGGTTTTGTCCCACATCACTTACATAAGGGAAGGATTAGGAAAAGATCTTTAAATAGCCAACATGAACAAGAGGAATGATTACAGTGAGGCTGTTGTTTTAAGACAGACTTGGAAATTGTGAATCTATCTTTTCAGGACACTGAAGACACTTGGAAACTGATATTAAGCTTCAGCTTCACCTCTTTGCACAAAAAATGGTACATGAGACAGCTGTCTTATTTTGGATCATATGAAGGTTGATGAGTGTGTTTATAAAGATTATACACACTCTTCTAGTAACACGACTGAGTTGTTCCACTGCTAATAAACCAGATGTTTTACAAAGCGCCACTTGTCTTTTGCTGCATTTATACATAGACAATATAATCCTAATCCTGGAACTATTTTTAATCCTGGAGAAATAAACTGTAGAGCACATGCAGTCTTTGCCTGAACCCTGAACCAGAACATGTGCACACTGTGATCCATATTGATATTATCAGCACTGCAGAATCCAAACTAATTGGGGCTGATTTTCATTATTCACTTGACACATATTTGCAATCAGGGTGTTTCTGGTGTCCATAACTGTTTAACAATTACAAAACACAGCTCCTTTAGACCTGTCACCTTTTCACCGAACCGCACACATGCAACAGACTTGGCTTTGCCCCCTTGGCGTCCTTCAAAGTGACCTTTACCACTTCCTTGATCACTACATTGATCCTCCAGCATCTCTGCAGTTTCTAGGTGTGGCAGAGCATGGTGCGTCACAGCTCAACCTTGTTTGTTCCTCGTCTGACTCACCCCAGCTTTCAGCACATTATGCAGTTAGGCAGTTGCAAATGTTAGAGTCGGGTTTACGACTGTCTATCACGGTTGCTAATATTCTGAAACTACTGAATCTTTGCCTTGGGTACATTTTCACGATCCATCATAAAGACTACAGATGACTCAGTCCCAGTCCCTCAAGTTGTAATATCGGCTGCATTTAAATGGATAGAAGACAATTTATGTGGGTGAAAATCGACCAACAGTTGAGCCTTTTGAGAAAATGTGACATTAACAATATTTTAAAATGAAATCTAAGCAGCAGACCAAAATGAACAAATTCATTTTTAAGAGAAATCACAATTTTATTAAAAAAATCCCACATACAATCAAAACATTGAGTATAAAAGACAGTCACATAAGCTTATTCCACCTACAGTAGAATGTTATTTGTATTCGTCATCAACTAATCTGATGCTTAGAGGCGAGACTAAGAGCCATCTACTATATGAAAATAAGATTTCAAAATATGAATCATAGTCTTCTCACACTCAACCAGAATAATTTCGAGACACCAGTTAATGCTGCTGCCCAGAGCACCCGAGATGCTGATTTGTGTTTTATCTCGAGTACTCAAACCAAACTCTTCAGTCCCAAAAAGAAATGAAAAAAAAAAAAAAAAAAGCCTCCGAGGCCTCTCTCCCTCACGTCGGTGACCACACAGAGAAATGAGGAGGTGTGTTTGGATTAGAGCCCCCAGTGTTGAAATGATTATTTGTGAGTCAGCTTTTCTGGAGTCTCCTAACTGGACTCTGCTGCTGATTCAATACAAATTCAATGATTTTTTTTTCCCCCCAAACCAACGCCTGCACAAGCTTTAAAGTAAACATTATCGGTGTTAGAAAAAAAAAAAAACAAAAAACATCTTTTTTGCAAGAGAGACAGCTTGTAATTGGATGCGAGTCCACTGGGAGACTTCAGAAACACAAACAGATCTGTTATAAAACTGGGGAGAAAAACTGGACAAAATGAATCTGACACCCACTAAAACACCTGATTGCAGTATATCATGGAGAAAAAAAGCCACAATGTGTGCAGTTGATCCACCCAAAAGCTAGAAAACCCATCAGTCCACAGATGGTTAGACAACAAGGGGGGAGAAAAATGGCACAACACACTAAGAAAGGGCTGATCCTTCGCTTTAGGCCAAAAAAAAACAAAAAAAAAAAAACATGATGCCAATCAGATGAGGCCTTGAGCTTATAATACTATCCACAGGTTGATAGGGGTTTCTAGTTACATCCTGTTTTATTTGTTCAAACTTTAAAACATTCTTACACAAAATTCATGAGAGGTTTTGTCCCATTTCTCTTTCTCTATTATCTTTATTACTCAGCTGCCACGTGGAGTAGATAAATGTGCAAAATATTTCCTTTTCCTCATCGCCATCAGTTAAGGTAACATAAGTATAATACAATGGAAAAATAAATATTTCTGTGGAAGAGAGTTGGCCAGGGACCCTTTGCCAAGAAGGTGTCGCGGAAGCAACCATGAATGGATCCATCGCTGTGATCCATCAGGGAAAACAACCGTACAAAAAAACAGGATGCAGTGGCTTTTTTTTTTTTAACCCAAGATAGAAAAGAAAAATCACTTTTACCCTAAAAAAAAAAACAAAACCACCCAATTCTACCTAAATAATAGAATCAAAGAGCCAAAAAACAGTCCACACCATCAAAAGGAAGCAGGAGAAAACATTGAACATTCACAGGCCGAGGTGGTCAAGTTGTCCGACAAGGGCTGTAGGAGCTGAGATATTACTACGTTACTGTATCTGTTGACTTTAGCCGCTCTGATGCTTCAGTATTGCTACTCCCCAAACTACACTTGTCTTGACTCCAGCCACAAACAGAGAGACAAAATCTGAATGACGTGAGCTCTGAAAACTAAGGCTTGTGGTAGTGAGGAAATACCAAGTACCAAAAAAGTTGACATCAGTGACCCTAAGTGATCCTGTGTTTCATGGCGGTCGTGACCGAGCTGGCGACCGCTAGCATGAGAGTTTTGTTGATTTCTTCATTGAGAAACAGAAAATAAAATATGAGCACCGATTTTTGGCATCTCCGCATCCTTCTTTGGTGACCAGGAGTAAGAAAAGTTGTGGGTGGAAGGGATGAGAGGAGTAGAAGGAGGTGTATAGTGTTTAGTACTGGGTGTGACACGAGGAGGAGGAGGAGGAGGAGGGAAGCAGTGCCGAGTCTAGAGGCTCCTCCAGCGAGCAGTAAGGCTGAGGTGAGTTAGTCCGGTTGGAGAGGGTCCGTGTTGAACAGTAGCTCTGTCGGCCAGGGAGGGAAACTCCCCGGCAACACGTCATGAGCACCAGCTATCAGTTTGAGAGTCATAAGCAGTCTCAGATAAAAAGAAAATTATATATATATATATTTATATATATATATATATAAAATATGTATATATATACACACACTTGTACAAAAAGAAAGAAAAAAAATCCCTGCAGTATTCCTCGTGTTTAAACTGTTTTTTACTGAGGTTTGAAAAGGGGCGACGTGTCAGTGACTCCAGCCCATGAGGTGGCTGACACGGGCTTTCTCAGTCATACGGCGTACCCGTCCTGAGCGGGACATGCCCAGGTTGAGGGGGTCATCCTTCGACCCATGGCCATCATCCTCCGAGTCGTCCCTGTAAAGAACTGTCCTGCGGCCCTGGTTGCGTGTATTGACCCGCCGAGACTTGCACTGGTTGCTTCTCGGACTGTTAGCTGCTGCTGCTGCTGCTGCTGTCGCCGCAGCCCCTCTCTGCACCTCATCAGAGTTGTCGTCATCATCATCATCCTCATCGTCCTCCTCCTCTTCTTCTTCTTCAGGTTCCTCTTCCTCCTCAGGTTCCTCCTCCTCTTCCTCTTCGTCCTCCTCCTCGTTCTCTTCCTCGTCCTCTTCAGGTCTTACGTCCACCTTTTGTTGCTGCTGCTGCTGCTCTTCTTCTTCTTCCTCCTCCTCCTCCTCTTCTTCTTCTTCATCCTCTTCCTCCTCCTCTTCATCTTCCTCCTCCTCCTCCTCCTCCACCGGCAGCTGCACTCGTGCTTTTTTAGGTCTCTGTGGGACTTCCTCTCCTCCTTTGTGTTTCCTTTTCCCTGAGGCTGCCACCTTACCCTTAGCCGAGAGGCGCACTGACAGGCAGGGGGCTTTGCTGTAGTCGTGATCTCCCCCCTCCACATACTTCTCCATCTCAGAATCTGAGCCGTTCTCGCTGTCGGATGATGACGAGGAAGACGAGGACGACGACGAGGTGGAGGACGACTCTGACGAGGAGCTGGTGGATCCCGACGCCCCCTCGTCCTCGTCGGACTTCAGCGCTTCTCGCCCGTGACGCTGCCTGGAGCCGTTACTCAGATGCGAGCTGCGCTGGTGCCCTGATGCAACACAAGAGGAAGACTGATTCATGTCTGCATCATAACTGTAAATGTCACATCACATTGAAAGATATTAATAAATTGAAGTTTGAATATACGGTTTCTAATACCTGACTTCTTCACTGGAGTTGATTGGCTGCGGGTCACCCGTTGCGGCCCCTGGTTTCTGCTCTCGCTGCTCGTCCCTGAACTTGGGGAAGAAGGCTGCATGTCCTCTTCCTCTGCTACACTGCTGCTGTGTTGAGCTGAAGCAATAACACAGTGTTAATTACCAATCGGGGTTGTAATCAAATTACTTTTCACAGTCAGCAGTGTAATGCATTATGTTTTTTTTCAGTAATTACATGAACAATTCCTGGTTCGCTGAAAATTGTGTTACCGCCTTACGCATATAAATACTAAATGCTACAACATGCTAAATTAAAACTTGTGTCAATCATTTTGCCTTGGCTCATTTCTTCAGGAAACTAACAAAGCTTTGAGAAGTGGTTCAGTATTTTCTGTGTAAGTCATGTTAAGATAAGACTATAACCATAAAATGTGAGTTGGTTATTTTTCCACAGCAGAAATCCTCTTAAAGTTTGTCTTAGAGACAACAGTGAGAATAACTCAACCCTGCTAAAAAGGCTACTACAGGTAAATTCAGCTTTTCACCTGCTGTGCAGCAATAACACAGAGAGGCTTCCAACCTCTTCAGTAGATCCACTGTCTCTCAGTGAGATTACTACTTATTTTCCCCAACTCTGCTACCAACACAATTTACAGCAAGATCCTGTACGACATGAGCCAGAATAGAGCAGTCATACCTTGATATGATCTCTGAGAACGATTCTTCTTTGTGGTCTGGGATTTTTTCGACTTTGATACCTTCCCTGACTTGTGCTTCCCTTTAGGGCTGGATATACGGAAAGAGAGAAAAGAAGAGAGTCATGAATTGCATTTTATAACTGCAGCTTGCCAGAGTGTCCGCAGCTTTCAGCAGCTTAAATTTATGGTTTTGTAATACTTTTAAGGCCAGTTTTGAAATAAGAGACTCTAATGAAAGTTCTGTAACCATTAGAATATCGTTTCAATGACCAGACTGAAAGAGAAAACACCAATAAAGCCCATTTTTAAGATTTAGTGTAAAACGGGCCTCGAGTTTAATGCATCCCATTTGAGATGTTTTCAGGAGCTGCGGATACACCGCGTGCACTGGAATAAAAAAAATGATTTGATAAAGTGGCGTGATGAGTGACAGGTTTGTGAATGAGGCTCGGTACCTCGGGGATGGACTAATAGGCGGGGAGCTGCCTCCGTTGTGCAATCTATTCCTGTAACTGAGCCTCTGACGGACCCGCCGTTCGTTCTGAAGGGCAGACTTGAAGTCAGAGATGATGGAGATGATGTGTTTTTCAAAGAACGCCGACAAGCTGAGGGTCATGGTGTAGATCTGAACATAAAACAAGAAAGTTCAGTACTTCTGTTGGTCTTAACTCGGCCGTAATAACAGTACTCGCTCAATCTGATGGCTGCTGCTTCACCTGTGATTTCTTGTTTGGTGTGTATGCTTTAGAGTTGCTGAAAATGAGGCGGATGTCTTTGGCAAACTCCATCGGATTCTCATAATTTCCCACAACCAGCGCTTCTGACACTGTACCCAGATCCATGGGAGTGTCAATGATGTCTCGATAGTCCTGGAGAAAAAAAACAAAAACAAGATAGAGATGTTCATTTGATCGCTGCCTTTAAGTCTACACCTGTTATTTCATGTTGTATGAAGTGTTTTCTGTTGTTTTACCGGATACTCAAAGAGATCCACAGGCTGTCTGAATGGTTCTGAATCAGGGGAGACCATCATTCGACGCAGCAGCTCTCGACATTGACTTCGCCACGCTTTCACATCTAACGAAACACCACGCTTTGCTCCCTGGAAGAGAGAAAGAGCGCTCTAATACACAGCTGAAACTCACTGAGACCAGAGCTACTGCAGATGCTTAAGTTTCCTGACTCCTTTCATACTTTAAGATGAATTGTTGTGGTACACTAGACACTGGAGCCTCTTACCCCATGTCCTGTAGATGTCCCCGGAGTGTCAGAGTCCACATCCAACTCAGCGCCCTGCAGATGAACACACACACGAACCCACATTATTATTATTTATGGCAACAAAAACATCTGAAGAAAAAGCAGTGACACAAAAAACAAACCCCACTTTAACTACAACATCAAACATATACTCTACACAACCCAGCAGCCTTACCTCATCTTCTCCGCTGCTGATCTCACACTTCAGTTTGTGATACAGATCCAGGATGTCTGTGCAGCTCTGATCCCTGAGCGAGACAGAGCACCAAGGAATCAGACATGCACTCCATCATTCCAGTGTTTTTTATTAGAAGTATTAACATAAGGAGTATAACATGAACTTGTAACTCGGTGGGGTCTTACCCGATGTAGTGGAGGAGAACGTCAGTCACCACCTTGGCGGATGCTACAATAGGGCTCTGGGGCTCGTTAAAAGTGCGGGCATTGTGTTCAATGTAGCGCACCTCCCACATTAATGCAGAGATCCGCCTGCGGCAGAGAAGAACATCGGCACTTGAGGCTCAACACTTTGGTATCAAGACTCTGTATTTGTGGTGGGGAGAAAAAAAAAGTTTCTGTTTCGGGTTACATGTGCTGCTCTACCTGTAGAAGCGGTTCTCCAGTCGTTTGCGGATAGTGCTGAGGTCAGTGGGGTAAGCCACGGCAGTGCAGTACAGAGGGTAGTCCCGTAGATTTACAGGTAAAGCAAATGCCTTGGCTACATCTGTAGATAAACAGAAAAGAAGATCAAACCTGGAACATGGTCAGAGTTTTCCCTGTAGCAAAGAAACGGTTATCAACCGTTTGGTGGCCTACCCAGTGTAAGAAGCTGATCGATGCCTTGGATGACTCTCTCACAGTCTTCGTCCCGTGTGTGAGCCCCCCATTCTCCTTCCTGAGGCGTGTAGAGCAGAGCCTTTAACTCCTCCTCCGCCACCTCCACCCCATCACCAACCTGTTCTGGCAACGCAGCTGATGACACAACAAAAGTCAGCAAATGACAGAAACTGAAGCAGTATTTAGTTGATTGACTGCTCAACACATATAAAAGCTACTGTGAATTATGAATTAGCTGCATAGTCCTGATATAATACTTTGTATGCAGCTAGAGGTTACATTTTCTAAAGGAAAACTCTTTCTAGTCTCTTAAAATTCAAGCATAAGGATGTAATGAAATATAAACATATCCGTGTTTTGTTCTTGTTTAAGTGAAAAATCATCATATTGCTACTGAATTTAAAGGGAGAATAAATCTGCAATGAGCACATGAAAATGGCAGTATTGTGAAAATGAAGACTTTTATGAGACTGACATGCCTGTTCCAGTTTAAATATAAATAGACTATTTGGCTGTCAAAATTGAAAAAATGCTAATTGAAAAGAAGCAGCGAGTGGTTTCACATCCTAAGATATAGTCATAAAGTCTTTTGTGATAAGGAAGGAAACCAACTGTTAACTATTCAAGAATATATGAGTGAGCGCCAGTATGAACAGGTTGAAGCCTCTCGATGATAAAATAATAAACCCTTTTGTCCTGAAAACAAGTGGTTATCCTTTTTGAAAAGTAAATGAGATATTGTTTCTTGCCTCTGCAATATGTAAATTTCTGCGTATTTTCAACCTATGCTCTCACCCACAGAGCTTTGGACTGAATGCTAGAGCTGGTTAATGAGTGAAGCTATTTTACTGGTCGGCTATAAAATCATTATTCTGTACGTGAAGTTCTTTTAGATGACAAAGAAAAAAAACATAAGCTGATAAATGCGTCTGGTTTTGGCAACATTGAGAAATCTTTTGTTGAGACAAAATCAATTTTTTTTCTTAGGAATGACAATAGGGAGTTACAGCTTTTAATAAAATCCCTGGAATTCATAAAAAAGAAATAGTGTGTGGATGCTGAATTGATGAGCAAAAATCAAACTATTATTTATTTATATATATATATATATATACACGATTTATTTCTTACTTCCCCTGTCTTTTGTTGAGGTACAGTTGATTTTAATGAATAAACTGCTCTATACTGACAGTTAACTGTAAGATTTTGCAATATTTTGACGTACGCTTGCATTGTTTACTTGAAATTTTGATTCTTTCTCTCAGCATGTCTTTTCTGAGCAGCCTCTCTCCTTTACCTCATGGTGATTTCTAATGAGGTCATGACAGTGAATAGGAAGGAAAATGTTGCCCTGATAATGAATTCACAACCACTGTGAACCACTTGTTGGCCATACAAATAAAATGTACTTCAATTTTATTTCAAAACAAATTTAATGAGAGGAAATTTATCAGCCATTTTTGGAGTAAAATTCTATGACATTTATACATTGTTCTGTCTAATTTGAAAGGAAAGAGTAAATTATAGTGTTGTAAGTTAATCTACAGTGTTTATGGTGTATAATTGTCTGTAATCTAACACACCATCATATTAAAAAATGAACTGCGCAGGTTTATTACCAATGTGGAATTCTCATATTACTACTACTGACCTTCCTCAGGAATAGGCTCCATGTCCCAGGGACTCATTTTCTCCCGCTCACCATTATCCCACCTGATGAAAAAAGAACATTCATTAGTTAATCAGCCTCACAGCGTGAGAGATTATTATCACTTAATTTGATTTAATTTAATGAAAAGTGACACTGGGTCAGCAAAGAAGAACATGATATTAACAGGAAGTGCCGTTTGTGTACTCCACAAACATTGCAGAGACACAGAAACTTACTTCACTGCATAGCACTGAAACAGGCTATCTGGATACTCTGGCTGCAGAGGCTCCTGGTCCTCCACAGAGCCAAACCACCAGGCGTCATCAATAATGCTGCGGAACCTCATACCTGAAGAGAGAAAAGTGAAGAAAGGATCAGACGTAAGTGAAGGACAGGACATTGTCCACAACAATAAACAAAAGCTGAGGGATAGACTTACCTGGCTGCCAGTTGTGCTCTTTAGCCTCATTGTAAAACTGCTGCAGGACCAGAAAATCTATGACATCAGGCATGTCATGGTACCTTAGGAGTGTGGGGAAAAAAAGTTGTCAAATACATGTGCTTAAATTAACTGATCATCTATCATCTAGTATACACTGTATGTAAATACTCACTTTAAGGAGAAAGACTCATTGGTCATCTTCCCTGAGACTGGGTCCAAGAAAGCCAGTTTTAGGCAGCACAAGGTGGGAGGTCCCACTTCATACTTAATTCCCACAACCTTCACAGATTCCTGATCCTGAAGGGGCAGAAGAAAGGTCACAAAAGATAAGACTCGAGATGAATGAAGCTTTTCGAAAAGAAAAATGAAAACAAGGAAAAGCTACAGTTACACACGGAGTTACATCCTCAACACAGCGAATACAATCTGTTGTTGTAGCTCGTTTGAGACGAAGTCCCGTAAGTGGCGATCAGTGGCGACATTCTGCACACTGATGTTAAATTCAGATTCATGATTCTTTCTGCAGATGCCAGATTCTTGGCGTTCTCCACAAGTTTCACCACAAGTTGTTTTCATTTGTAGCAACACCCACAACAGCTTTATGGGAGACGCTAGAACCAGCAGACCTAGTGCCAACTATCATGCCATGATAAAAGTCACACAGTCAGCCCATTCCAATGCTGTAGATGCCAAAGAGCTGACTAACCGACACTACCGTCCATAGATCCATGCCACTAGTGTGGCTAAAAACTAACTGATGTTAGAGGCACTGCCTGGTCTATCTTACATACTGCTGTAACATGCCGTCATATGGTTTGTTGGAATAAATACTTTGTGTGAAGGCAGCGGTTAACCTGATAAACCTCTAACTCAATAACAATGAGCCTCACCCTGAGGTTGAGTCTGTTCCAAGGCTGTTTCTGAGGGTTGATGCTGTAAGCTTTGGCCCTGCGGACAGCCCGGACGTATGCCTGATGGCCCTGTTTGAAGTAGATGAGCTGGAGGAAGAAAAGACAGGACAGTCAAGATCAAAATGTAACGACACAATTAACGGCAACTCCCCCAAATAAAAGATATACTGAGTAGCCAAAAGACATCATGAAGACACTATGTTGCGTACCTCATCTCCCATTTGTGGAACAAAAGGAGAGCGGTGTGGGATGGTCTCCATTATCCATGATGGTGGTAACCATTCCTCCGCATCAAGTCCAGCCAGAGAGGATGTGGGTTTCTGAGTATAGAGCACAATGTTTAAGTACAGAATTTCTCTGCATCAAAACCAGTGTTTTCCACTGTGAAGACAGGATCTGCAGGTGATGTTAGCCCACCTGTTTGGTCTCCTTGGGCTTCTTTCTCTTCTCATTTTCCCTCTTCTTGGCCTCGTTTGCCTTGTCCTCACCTTCTTCCTCCTCAGAGCTGCTATAATCTGGGGGCTTTACGGGCCTCCTGGTTGGTCGCTTCGGTGGCTGGAGGTTGATCCCAGCATCGGCTGTCCAATCTGAATATTCACTGGAGGAGTCACTGGAGGAGAGTGACAGACGGGGTGTTGTTAGGTGGGTATATATCCTGGAACTGCATCTTCAAAACACCACTCAGCCAAAGATACGTACGTACCTGGAGCTGCTCTCACTCTGCCACTGAGCTTCACCGTCAGACGAAGCATCGCTGGGCTCCGCTTGCTCTGCTGCCTGTCAGCACACCAAAAATCACCTTTATCATTATGAATGATAGATAACAGACTGTTTATTTCATGAGTCGCTCTGGTTTGGTGGCATTGCACACATGCACAACATGTGTCATGCTTGGATGCAAAGTGTAGAGAGACGGGACATACATCTCTATCGCTGTCCGAGTCTATCTGGCTGTCAGAGTTGCGTCGGTTGCCGGGATTTCGACTCCTGTTCCTGGGACGGCGGACTTGAGCTGAGCGGGTCTGATAGGCGTGACGCTGCTGCTTTTTCTTTGCTGGCCGCAGGGAGCGCAGGCGTGAAGTCAGCAGGTCAGTCTATAAAGCGCAGACGGAGGGAGGAAAATGAGCAGAGCAGGAATTGGCATGGACGGTATTTGTGATATTTGAGAACAACTGTGAAGTAAAGAATAGTGTGTCGATGGCACCCACCTTGGGTGTGCAGTTCACTGGTTTCTTCCTCCTCTCGGCATTGTACAGAGAACATTCCATGTCGCCTTTGGCTTGTCTGCACTCCTCCATAACTCTAATGAATCAGTAATCATTTCCATCATGAAATATGCACAATTACTACAAAAAGTGAAAAAAAGTTTTCTCTGATGACATTCCCTCCATCCGCCTCACCTGAATGTCCCTTGTGGCACTTCATTAACCACCACTCTGCGGCTCCAGGCCAGCAGGTCCCTCTCAGTGGCCACCTGACTACGCAGGGCGTTATGCTGCATCTGCCACACCCCATCAACCTGCCCACTCCTGCGGGTTTCGACAGTCGGAGAGGATGCCACCACCTCTTCTGCATCACCAGCTAAAAAAAAAAAAAAAAAAAAAAATCATAGAAGAAATGAATTTGCTATGACCTAGTATGTGACGTTAAGTAATACAGAAAATTGGCAAATAGGAAATATGGCTTTAGGAAACAATTGAACAACTCCTATTATCAAAAATACAGTATCCACACAATTCTCATGCTCATAGTTTCATAAATATCTCAGAATTTTACAGCCATAATTTAAGGCACACAAGACAAACTAAAAATATGTTAAATTGTATATCACTGTAGAAACTGGAACTGGAAAATAAAATGCTTACAGTCTTTGCTTACATAATCTAGTCACCACAGATTCCTCTCAAATCTACCAAAAGCTGTTATTTGCTCAACAATAGATTTAACTCCAATTAGCTGGTTTGAAAAGTAAAACATACCCTCTTCTTCCTCAGCCTCCTGTTCTGTGTTCTGACGCTCATCCTGCTCGTTCTGCAGCTGTCTGATGAGACTGTCCAACAGACTTTCTCTGTTTTCTGCTGTTTGCTGGCCAAGTACCTGCTCAACCAACTCTCCTTCACCTAAGCAACAAAGAAGATGATCTTGGGTCAAACAAAATCTTGAAGCGTCGGTTATATTTCCGAAATTAAAACTATGCAAGCGTTCTGAATGATGTGAGTAATGAGCGAGCAGGTTTTACTGTTTGCCATGTATCCTAGCTGAGGTATTAGCTGATCCTCCTTGCAGTTCTCTCTTCCTGGCACCAGGCGCTGGTAGTGAGAAGGGTGGGGATTCCCATCAACATCCACCAGGAAGGGTGGAGGCATGAGGTGTGGGGCCTGCTGTGTCTGCTCATCCAGGACGTAGTTGTTAGAGTCACGAATAAGAGGTCGGTAGTCCGTGTGGAAAAACATCTGGTCAGGAATCTGGAGGGGATGAAGAGTACATTTGTGTTAACAGTGAGACAAAGACAGTTAAAGCTGCTGCTGGATACTTGGGGTTTAAATTCAAGTCTTAGGAATAAAGAACAGTGTGTTTAACTACAAATCCACCATGCAGTCTAACTATATTGATTCTTCTTTAAAAAATAAATGGAGTGAATGTTAAGAGCAGTGGTGCCGGATTCATTTCAGAAGTGTGCGTGCGTGTGTTAGCGCGTGTATATGTGTGGCGGTAGATAGACCGAAGACTCTCACTAAACTTTTGCTCAGTAACTATAGCTTGCTTGCACCACATTAGGTACAAGCTTTTTTGTTCAATTACCCAAAACTACGAGTTTTCAGGACAGTAACACTTCAAATGATCAACATGCCACACGGTTGTGAAAATGTCATTCATAGTCTAAAATAGCCTAAATAAACTTTGGGAGCACCTTGATTGGCTTTACTCAAAAAGGAAATGCTTTGGACCTGTCGTTTCAATGCGATATCATGAATTAACATATTCACATGAACAAGTACCAATTGATGTGAACTTTCAAAACGTGTGTGTTGACTGGCTGGTTTCACCGATGGGCGCAAGTGTCTAATTAAGAAACAGTCATTTCACTTAGAACTAAAGTTACAGCAGCATGTCATGTTTATTTTACCTAATGTCTTAGAGTGGACGAGAATGATTGAAACGTCTTTTTACCGTAAGTGATGCAATATAGGGGCATTTACGGGGATACAGTGATTCACGACTTAAAAAGAATGTGGGAGGAGGGTAAAGTGGGAGGGCCAATAGCCCCTTATACCTCCTACTTCTGGCACCCTTGGTTAAGGGTAAATATGTGACAACAAACAGTTACCTTCTCATATGGTCTGCTGCAGCCGAAGCCAAATATGAGCAAATGGCCGTGAGAATCAGTGCAGGCAAAATGCTGCCCATCAGCTGAGAACTTGCAGTCATAAATAGCACCGTGGCCTTGTCCTTCAATCTGGAAACAAACATTTTCATATGAACTCAATGAAAAACAAAAACAGTACTTGTGATTTTTTTTAATAATTCTCATTGTCGATCAATTACCATGTTGAAGAAGTTGCGGATCTTAGCTCCCTTGGTCAGGTCCCAGATGTAAATGTTGCCATCATGACCGGCAGATAGCATGATGCGGGAGTCAAACGGGTGAGCCTCCAGCACAAACACCTCATCGTCATGACCCTTGAACACAAAGAGAAACATTCAGAGTGGTTTGAGACACAGTTTGTCAAAAACAGAGTTTAATGAGTTGATTTTTTTCATCTTGAAGGAGCAGCACTCACAGATAAAACATGCAGCAGCTGTCCAGTAGTTGTGTTCCACACTTTGAGCAGGAAGTTTGACACCGCTGTGATGATGGTGTGATCTGCACGGTCCCAGGCCACCATGGTCACCACCAGCTTGGTTTTATCATCTCCATTGGCAACAGAACTCCTGGAGGGGAAACATCCCATCAGACACAAGCACACTAGGCAATTTACGGAGACAGAAATGGCAACAGGAAACAACAGGAACTAATAGTGTTTACTCTCTTACCCAGGCAGCCTGGCAGCCATGTCTAAAGAGATGCTCTTCCACTCTTGTTGCTGGTAATGCCAGATCCTGGCTGTGCCGTCACGACTGCCGCTCACAAACCTTAGGCTGAACACACAAACATAAACAACTGTCAGAGGCTCCAAAACCACACAAAAAAGTCTAGTAGATCTGAGCACACACACTCACCTGTCGCTGTTATTGCTAAACTGGACTACTACAACTTTATCCTAAAAAAAAAAAAAACAGAGAAAGAAAGACATATATTAAAAAGGTAAGGAGGAGGTTTAAAGGAGGTTTGAAGAGTACAACTTAAAAGAACAACAACGATGGAGCTACTGCGTTCTGTTTCTTACCGTGTGAGCATCCATCTCGGAGACCTTCATAGGAGTTTCAGCACCAAGGTAGTAAACCCTAATCATATGATCAGTGCCACCAGTAGCCATGAACATACCACCTATTAACAATAAACAGAGCATGAAATGAAAGTCACAAGAACACATTCAGTCAACAAGAATATCCATAAAAACATATCCTCTCCTCCTGTCGCTATTTACATATTCTAATTACATCCTCAGTCTATCTTAATACAAAATATCAAAGGAAGTCCCAGTTTGCAAACAAATGCTTACAATAAATCCATTCAGGTGGGCCACAATGGCAATCTCCTTTGCATAATATATATATGTATTTGGCTATATGTCATTCAAATGACATTCTTAAACTGAGAGTTCCTGTTTATAGCACCAGTCAAAAGTTTAGAGACACCTTCCCATTCATTTCAATGAGAAAGTGTGTCCAAACTTTCGACTGGTGCTGTATTTGTTGCAGTAAGCTCATGTTGATTCAGAAAACTACTACTTCAACACTTCCTGTGCTTCACAATAAATGCAATAAAAGTTTACTTACAAAACAGATACATTTGATTTTTTTTAACTTTTAGCAACTGGGAGTATAAAAAAAAGACACAAAACATGACGAAAAAGTTATGTAGTTTGTGTTTGGAAAAGTACATTGGACAATGAAATATTACCAGGCAAGGAAATGTACTTACCACTGCTGAAGGAGGAAGTGGAGACCTGTACACCTGGACGTGACCGCTCAACAAATTTGACTGGCTGATCACTGAGGACAGATAAAAAACACCAAGAGCTGTAGTTATTTCCATGAAAAAATAAATACATTCGTGGAACAAACAGCATAGCTAAAAAAACAAAACAAAAACAACTACAGCAGATGTCTCAAATACTTACTTGAATTTCATGCTGAGTGAGTGCCACTTCCAGAAACACACCATGCCGTCTGCACCTGTGGAGGCCAGGTACCGTGTCGTCCCTTTGACTGCCGGACAAAACTAAAAAGGGAGAGAAAGTCAGTGTTTGTTAATCACAAGCAAGTAGTGACCAACATTTAACACAAGAGCACTACAGCAGTGAACAACTGATGCTGTGAAAGTTGACATGATACAGAACAAGAGCGGAACATCTGGGAAATTAATTTAATATTGGACTTTGAGACCTAAAGTCAAATAATTTTGCTTCCATAAACTTGCATTGTGCTGAATGATCTGACTTATTTTTATGGTCAAATCAGCTGTTATGAACTTTATGTTCCTGGAAATTAAAGCTAAACTCTGATATTCCTTTTAAATGTAATCAGTCTCACCTGTATGGATGTGATGGACGCAGCATGAGCCTGTAGAACAGTAATGGGGGCGCAAGTACGTAAGCACCACACTCTGATGACTTTGTCGCAGCTGGCCGAGGCGATGAGAGTATTCTCGTGGTTGACGGCCATGTCGCAGATCTCTGCTGAGTGGCCGCGGAGTGTTGAAAGGAGCCGGCCGTCATCTGTGGCCCAGATTTTTACCAGGCAGTCATCAGAACCCTAAAAAACATGAGACAAGACTCATCATGTATCTCCATGAAACTTAAAAAAAGGCTTGTTCATTGTGTTTATCATGTCATGGTGTCAGGCAAAAAACAAACAACTCTTTGACACATTAAATTTCAAGCTTGATACACAATAAGTCTGCGTGGCACATATGTTTTCCAGTAAATACAGCCTCCCATTCTGAGTCCAATGATGACATACTCATGGCTTTTTTTACTCTACCGAGCTAGCTGAGGGGGCTGTTGCTCTGTTATTATCATCTGTGTCCTCAGAAGCTGTGGTTTAAACTGCATCTGTGGTTTAACTATGAACCCAGCTGCTGTGTCCTGGAGAAATCACCTAAATGCCACAAGAGGTCACTGTATCCGACTTCACTTAAACCTACTGCAGACACGAGGTAAATTAAGTTTAGGGTGATAAAATTCAGTATAAGAAGACAATTTCAGTTTCTTTGGCTAATTCTGTTACCTGTCTAGAAACGCATAAATTTGGAGAACCCCCAAATTTTCGACTTTGCAATAATTACCTGGCCAAAAAAATCATTACTCACCGTAAAGATGCGACGGCCGGTGCGGTCAAAGGCTACACAGTAGACTGAAGAAAGATGGCCAAGGATACGTTTGTGTATCTTCATGTGTTGGTAGGAGGAAGACGGCAAGGCCTGGCCGAAACGAGCTGTGCCTGTGGCCTGGCGAGCACCCATGATGGACACTAGATATAAAGACACATGAGAATGATTAGTGAAAGCAATACACTGTTAAAGCAGACTTAAAGGTACCCTGCAGAGTTTTTGACCACCAGTGGGGCTTTGGAGTATATTTTTGCCAATGGTTCCACATTATCCCACTGACCTACAGGTGGTGGTAATGCACCAAGAAATGCAGAAATGCGCCAACAAAGGCAGGAAGAAGAAGACTCCAAGCAAGTAAACATGGATGTAAACAATTTGGGAATTAATTCAGCATGTTTGGTAAGTTTTAAGGATACACACAATGTGTTTTAGTGAGTAACACTTAGTTTGTTTACAAGAAAACTCCACAGGGCATCTTTCACTTCAAACTCTGTCCTCTTAATTGGTATAAATTTAAATAAATTTCACACACCGACATTGGGAGAGTTTCCATTGCTGACTGGAGGTTCTGGTGGACGTCCTCGGTGGAGTGCAGCAACAGCGGAGCCACTGCATACTTTGTGGCTACAGCCTAAATTAAACAAGCAGTGGATGAGAAAAAATAATGATTGTTGACATGAAAACAGATCTATTGCCAATAAATCACACAAAAACAATACATCTAAAAATGACAGCAACATTGGAATGTCGACCGTCCATAAATACAGAGAGCGAAGAACAATGGTGAATAGGAGAGAAATGCTCACTTTTGGTGGTACGAAGTAAGGACTGTCTTCCCAGTCCCAGAAGTGTTTGGACTCCAGGGACACTAGGTGGGATCTCCTTCTCTATAAGTGGGCCTATCCGCTGACAAATGCGCAGCAGATAGTCTGCAGGAATGTGCTGGTTCAAAATTACCTGCAGGAGTCACAGACAGCTATTAAAAGGTAATACAACAAATATACAAACACCAATTACAGACACATAAACATTATCATCTCTGTTAACATTATCAAAAATGTTGAGAACAAACAACTTACTAGATTAAGTCAATCATAATATTTATATACGGATGGATATTGAAGTTAAAGTAGACATATCTACTTAACTAGAGCTGCAACAATTAATCGATTAGTTGCCAACTATTTTGATAATCGATTAATTGTTTAGAATCATTGAACATTTTCTGGTTTCTTTAGTCTTCTATGATAGTGAGCTTAATATCATTGGGTTGTGCACAAAACAAGACATTTAAGGACGTCACCTTAGGCTTTGGGAAACAGTAATCTATGTTTTTCACAATTTTCTGACATTTTATGGACCAAACAACTAATTGGTTAATTGAGAAAATAAATGAATCGATAATGAATATAATCGTTAGCTCGATGGCGCCGTGGATGGCTGCCTCTGTGATGCACTCTCCCACAGACACAGACTACAACAGACCGTTAGGTCTGCAGAAAAGATTAATGGTGCCTGCCTGCCCACCAACCAGGACCTGCACACCCTCCAGAGTCAGGACACTGGCAGGGAAAATCATTGCAGACCCCTCACACCCTGGACGTAACCTGTTCCATATTCTCCCCTCTGGTAGGCGCTACAGAACACTGTACACCAAAACTACCAGAAACAGGAACAGTTTCTTCACCCTTGCCGTCACCCTGATGAACAGTTAACTCAGGCACTGTCTGTGCAATAACCCTGGAACACTATAATACCCACTGCACCTACAAATTATATATATTTATTTTAGTCTGAATACAAAATATATGTCACTCAGTACTGTATATTTGAACAGGCTGTATATATTGTACATAACCATCGACTATATGTATATAAAGTAGCATGTCACCTTTTTTTTTTTTTTTACCATTTGATATTTATCTCATCACTCTGTGCACTCATTCACTTCTTTGCACTGTTTGTATCCTGTTCACAGTTCACAGAAACAGTTTCACTTGTGTATATTTCTGAGGATTGTTGTGTTCTTATTCTGTGTAAGTACACTGTGAGCCACTAAACCGCGGTCACATTCCTTGTATGTGTAAACATACTTGGCCAGTAAAGATAATTCTGCAGCCCTATATTTAATATTGCATTACTGTCCAGTAATGCAGTAATAAGAAACCTATTTAAATCAACTTGACTGCTTTGTTATTTTCTTCTCTCCTTGTTTATATATGCTCATGATTATAACTTTTATCAAGTTTTTTTATAGTGCAGCACAATCCAGAGAAAGAGAGGGAGGGACAGAGAAGCTCACAGCCAATCAAAAGCGTCTCTTGCAGCCGCGCTCTCATAGGCTCCAGGAGAAGACTGACAGCTCTCTGCTTCTGGTTCAGCCTATCACAACCTTCCCCATTTCTATGTTCCCCTCCTACTGGCCCACACAATAGCAAAGCCTGTAGTTATTTATCAACAGGCCTATACTGATATAAATGTTTAAAATGTCTTATAATAAATCTAAACACATCGACATTTAATAGATAATCATCTAGATGGTCAACTGAATTAAAAATAATAAACATCCGCATAAAGGAAAATTGTCGATTAAAATAGAAGTCACACGCTCGTTAGATTAAAAAGTTAATTAAGCCAATTCACACTCACCCAGTCGTGGAAGGTCCGTTTGTATTTCTCTCCGTCCCAACTCCATCGCTGCGGGACCAACTAAAGTTAAAAAAGATAAGCTGGTTTAAGAGGTGGCTAAAAACTGCCAGTGTCGTCCCGGCTCGGTAATTCAACACCAGCTCAAAATTACTGAAAAGTTGCACACAAAATAGGAAGCAATACGGAAACCAGACACGAGAATAAACAGAGAAAAGGTGCAGCTGATCATACCTCATACTGCTCCAGCTCCTCAATCAGGATCTAACAACACACACACAGGGAGCGTTAGCAGCTAGCTTCATATCTGCTCGGTTTACAGCCGGTATCTGTTCATATATCTAGTTGTTATAGGTAGTGTCTTACCTGTGCTGCTTTCTTACAAGGTCCAGACTGCAGAAACCTGGCAATGAGGTAATACAGCTCTGAAAGGAAACAGAGGCATATTAGAGCCTGGTTAGTGGTACTATCTGATGTTTCTATTGAGCTAACGTTAGCTAGCTTCGGGTTGACACACAACTGCAAACTGTCTAAATGCAAACATGTTTATATGGCTCAGCACTCACCAGCTTCGATCTGTGAACACCCTTCTCTGGCCATCACTTGATAAGACAGGCGACATGAAGACAAACTGGTGTTTTAGCTTGCTCGTTAGCCGCCGGGTAGCTAACAGCAGCTAAAACAGGCTAGAATGGCCTCCTCCTGTCTCGAGTTGTTCCCTGAACCACCTGGTGCTTTGTGTTAGCGCCCTCCAGTGAAACAATGCAACACTGGACGGCTTGTTTTCTTCATAGAAAATGAATACATATGACAAAAAATCTAAAGATTCAAATTCACAGCCTTCAAACCAAATATTTCAGGCTAAAATTAGGTTATTATTAAATTATCCTCCACTTCAGATACATACTACTTCATATTTAATGCAGGTTTGTACATATGTTGATATTTTTCTTAGTGTGTTTTTACTATTTTTTACTATATTATATTACAATATATTTACTGTATTGTGTCTTATGTGTATATACTGTCTGTTTTATGCCATGTATGTCTCTATGTGCCCCTTCACCTTTGTACTGTTTTGATGGAGCTGCAGCCCTCCTTTCATTACATATGTGCCTGCACAATGTGTTATGACAATAAAATTGAATTGAATCATGTCATCATGAGATAAATATGTACATTTGACTACTTTTGTTTTCTGACAATTCAAGAGAACCCAAATGATAATAATAATAATAATAATAATAATAATAATAATAATAATACATATACTACTACTAATAATAATAATTATTAATTATTATACATTATTATGCATTAATTCATGCATAAAATGCAACACAAAGTGCTTAGCACAAAGGCAGATAATCATAGCATTTCGGATAAAACAATAAAAACAAGGAAAATAAAAAATAAGATAAAATGAAATTAAAATGACATGGTAAGACAAGATAACAACTGTTGAGTAAAAACACTTCATTGGTAAAAAGATGTGTTTTGGGGTGTAATTAATGGAGACTGCCTCTCCAGGCCTTTTAGTTCAGTTCAGTTCAGTTCAGACTTTATTAAGGACACAACTCATGGGGGTCCATAGCAAAATAAAATACAAAGGAAAAAAAAATGAATAAATAAATAAACAATATCCAAAAAAGAAAAACAAACACAACAATAAAAACAAAAGTTTAGTTCCAACCTCAGTAACAATTGAGGTTTGACCCAGAGTTGTCTTGTGGATGAAAAATCTTTTATTGGGGGTACAGTACACCCCACCCCAATAAAGATTTACATGCTGATGTTAATGATGGGTAATGTAGACTTGTGATGTTTACACTCAGGTCAAAAATCTTACTCATCTCTACATATTTGGATTCAGAGACTGTTTACAAAAAAGCTGCTTTGTAAAAATGCATTCCTGTCTCATACTAGGGCAGCTTTTGGGGACCCTCACCCTGGGGTTAACATCTGGTTTTAATTTTCAAAGAGGCCTCCTTGACCTCAATGGTAACAAAGAGAAGGTGCAGGTTATATTCTTAAATGTTAAACTCATACATTTCCAGCCTTAGCAGTTGGAACCAAATCACCCCTGCAAAATATCCAGTATTTTTTATCTCTGAAAGAACGAGTCTTAATGATTATGATTGATGAGTAATTGAACATTATGGTTCATCTATATCTTAGATTAGTTGGGTCTTGTCATATGTTTCTACTAAATGTTAAATTACACTGAGGAACATTTCATCAGCTTTTACTCAATAATAACAAATTGGGTGGATATTTATTGGTAATAAATGTAAATACAGTTATAGACATGCATGCCTTATACCTTTATACTCTATTTTTGCACACTGTCTTTTGGAACTGTACATTTTCAAACAACAACATTTTGTTAATTTTCAACACAATACAGATTAATAACCAAAACAATGCTTTACAAAATGCTACTAACTTAAATTGAAAAGTGCACAAATGTGGCATATCTTCTATAATAATGTGCTATAAAAACTATTCTTTACACATGTCTATATAAATCCTTATAAAGTCTCAGTGTGATTCGGAGACATTCTTTGAAAATTGCAAATTGACAGAAAAAACAATTGAATAAGCTAATTTTGCACGTTTTTTCCCCTGCATGCATACATTTGCTTAAATAGAAGCAGTCATGGAAATCTTGAGAACATGTCTGAGTCTCAACCAACATCCAAGGCGATGCCACTAGTCACGGAAAACTAAAAGTAAATGTTCTACGATTGAAAAATAAAACTCAAATTCAGAATTAGGCCAGACTGCATAATCTCCTTTTAAACGCGTTTTAAAATGGTACCACTGTGGTCCACAATGTTAGTAAGGAAGTGCATGACTAACATTACATCCATCATGACCTGGTATTACAGCTGTAAGGCAGATTGATTGTTACTGGGTTTGTAAGTCGTGGTTGCGCACACACTCACATGTTCACTCGCTCTCTTCAATGGACATAAAAAGGAAATTCTCTTGAATAGCATGCACAGCGGTCTCTTCAGTAATTGTGCCGGCACACTCAATAGAAATTTCTCCATTCTTAGCTGCCCTCCTTTACCTGTTCTCAACACAGTGTATACACATTCTACTATTTCAGACTCACCAGACTTCAAGACCTATCCATATACTGGTATTAATAATCTTAATACAGATTGTATCATTGTAAATTGTTATTACACAATGAACCTTAGATATGTAACCCACAAACCTGAGTCTTTCTAGACTTTTTTTGAATGTGCACAGAGGCAAAAAGACAAGTTTTGAAAGCGTCTCTTGATTCAGAACAGGCACAGGTACAATTTAAATGGTGTCTCCATAATATGCAATCAGGAAGTTATGACAAAACATAAAAAAACAAATGAGTAATGCTGAAGCAACCAAATGGCACCAACCAGACAGTCCATCCAGGCAGTTGCTTAGGGTGGGAACATGTAAGAGGTGACAGATTTAAAACATGCTCACTCAGCATCACTCTGCGCAGGAATAGGTATCAGCATGGGAAAGGGAACATTTTTATTTTCTCTTGTTAAGGAAAATTTTACACAGCAGCTGGTTGACTCATGAGCCTTTACCCATATTTAAAGAATAGCTGTTCTGCAAAGAGAAAACTATCTACAACCATTTGAAAAATATTCTTCTAATTAAATGGTTTCTCAAGGGTTTTTCGTTAAACAACTTTCAATGACCCTTTTAATAATAAGTGTTTTCATGCAGAATAGTGTAGTCCACTTACATTTACCTCTATCAGGATTTCCACTCTGCTGTGCTGCTGAGTCACACAGTGCTTGTTTAAGCTTGTGTTTAACAACAACTGAAGTTTTATCCATAGGCTTACTGAGAAACCACTTCCTATTTGACAAAGTGTTCTACTATGTGCCATTATGAGTGTTCTCCTTTCCACATCTCCTGTCCATTGTTCAGGCTTAGTCATTCACAGTTTCATTGTACATATCTACAGTATAAGAAAAGCACTTATCACAAAAGAGCTATCAGCTCATTTAAAGCCTCATCCTGAGAGGTGTGGGCAAGTGGTGGCTCCTTCAGGTGGAAGTTGAGTCAGCTCATGGAAAGTAACTTATATATTCAAGCATTGTATGTCTAATTGCTCGAGTATTTCCATTTTATTGCTACTACACCTCTACTCTGCAATAAATTAGTAGTTATCGTGTCATCTTTGACGAGTTTCACTGTGAATATTGACAGTTTGCAGATTCAAATTTTGCAGTGCATAATATATGATGCACTGTTATAAATTTCCCAGCAGTATATAAAGTAAATAAAATTAGCTCCACCTCAACCAGCTACAACTAAAATGCTACTTACACAATATGCATTAGTATTAACAATCCAGTAATGTAATATATAATAATGTAACACTCACAGGGGCCATTTTTCTGCATGAGTACTTTTACTTTTGATACTGTAATATAAGAAATATAAAAATTACTCTGCTTTAGATAATAATTTGTGTCTGATATGTTGTTTTGTTTTTTTTTTACATAAAAAGTTCAGTTACCTTATTATAATCCTTAAAATCAAATCTACCCCATGTCCCTCTTTAAAAATCCAGAATCTATGAATATGCAAGTATTTTTCATTTCAAAGGTTAAACTGCTGGATGCAAGATGTCTCCAACTTCACTGTTTCTCCATGGATGTGCACTGAAGATTTCAAGTTTTAACCTCACACATGTGTGGGTTGCATACTGGACCACAGTTGGCTCCAAACTAGTTGTAATGTCCCAAATCCTGCTTTTAGGTTCCTGTCTTACTCTCAGATTTTCAGTGAGCACAGAGAAACTTTTCACTTTCAGCAGATGAATGGGAAAACAGCCTTCCAGTGTCAAACTCTGCACATACATCATTCTGCACAGTGAAGCTCAAACATCCAAATGAAGGAACAAGAAGAAAAACAGATTTTTGAGTGGAGAGGGACTTCTTCCAACACAAATTGCACTGACTGACCCAAGGGTGATACTATACGGCGTCTCAGTGTTTGTTGAGTTTATGGATTCTGTGAAACCTCAGGTTTTCTACAGCATTTTTCATAATCATCCTGATCAGCTCAAACCCACATAGACCATGACATGTTATAATCTGCTATATCTTGGCCTTTGAAAGCATGACTCAGAGAGCAAAAGGTATGACTCACACAAATAACAACACACCAGTGTACTGTGTCAGTCTGTTTTTGCATCTAGGCCCATAACCTGTTGAAACTTTGTATGATCAGGCAAATAGAATAAATAATCTCAAACAGATCTTAAGGGTGCACTAAAATTTCCTTACTTACTATATGTATAATATTTTTAAAGAAATGATTGAAACTCACCACACACACACACACGCACGCGCGCGCGCACACACACACACACACACACACACACACACACACACACACATAGTTGTGTCTCCATCACGCCAGAGGACATTGACTTACATTAATCCTAACCATAACCATAACCCCAATTTAAGCCTATACTTTAAGCTTAAAACAAGTCTTCACCCTAAAATGATTGATTTACCTTTTTTTGCCCCCAAAAGTGAGGCAAGTCCCCATAATGTGAAGGTGTATACAGCTTTATGTCCCCGCAACATGAATACAAGCACACACATACACACACACAGGTTTACTTATGTGACCTTTGAGGGTATTTACATAGACTTACATTAATTTCCTGGAGACTTACCCTAACCTAAACCATTGACCCAAAAATCAGCGTTTTACCAATTGGGGACACGACTTTTGTCCCCCAAGTCAACTGGTGTGTGTCCCTGAAAATAACTGAAGTCATACCACACACACACACGCGCGCGCACGACTTTATTTAGTATATAGTCCAGTGGGCGGTACTCTGAGTTGTGGACGCACACTGGCTGCAGAAACACTCTTCATTCAGCCTTCATGTGTGTCTGTGGGTAGGGCGCGTTTTGATCGGTGCTCAGTCATATGAAGACGTAAAATGTGAGGTGTGTATGCTTTATCAGGATCAGGATCTCCCCCTCAACAGGCTGTCACACCGCGAACAGTCAGTCACAGACTGAGTCGGCAGCGCAGTTTCATCTCTGGGCAACTTTTTGGGATATAGGACGTCGGGTTATTTTCTAGGTTAAAGCCCACATATTTTCCGTTTGGATTCGTCTGACCCTTATTTCACCGAATAAGGTAAGTTTCCAGCTTTGTGCTGTCTAAAGCTCTCTAATGGTTCCGTCCATATAGCGCCTGAGTCGTTAACGTTACTGAACGTTACAGCGAGTAACGGTTGGTAACTGTTACAGATTTAACGTTAGCTTAACGATAGCTAACGAAAATCTTCTTTTTCACATCGTATATACTCAGGTTTTACTTCACAATATTTAAAGCAACTGTACAAAACCAGACATTTTTATTGTATTCATGTTATCAGTGTAACAGTCTGTTGAAATTGTTAAAAGCAGAGTGACAGTAAATGCTCTTCACGTTTTGGCCAAAATCAAAATTTTAAATGTCGGTAACTAACTTACATGTACAGTAGAAAACATTAAGGTCAGCTTTTTCCTATTTTCTTCGACAGTTTAGTAAGTTGTAAGTAACTTGGGAGAGCCTGTGTGCCATTGGGTGTATTAAGAAGGTGGTATTTTCTCAGGTATTGATATTGTGTGAAGCTGCTGTAACGTTAGGTAGCGTTCATTTAAGATTTAAGTCCCATTTAACTCTAATTTAATGCTGTTGAACTATAATGCAGAGTGTGTGTGTTGAACTATAATGCAGAGTGTGTGTGTTGAACTGTAATGCAGAGTGTGTGTTGACATACCTGGAAACCAGCTGTTGGTTCAGGGCATACACAAAAACATGAATTATTAGCTATATCTGAAGATACTTTGTATGACTTAAGGTGAATGAAATATATGGGTAAATGTAGCCTAATTGTAAGTGTAAGTTCATGCATAAAATGTTGTGTAAGAAGGGTGAGACACTTAGACTTCTCCATAACTTAGTGAGACATGCTGGAATATGTGATTGGGCAAATTCACAGAGTCAGTTTGTTCAGGGACTTGATACACAAAACATTTCCAGGTTGCACTGGTTGAAAGGAGCCAGGCTCTTGCAAATAATGCCCAATTGTCAGTGTGCAAATGAGAATCTCCATCTACGTACAACCGTGTTGAAGCTTGAGGCATTTCGCCGGCTTGCTGCGTCAGTGCTGAGGTTGGCCTAGCAGTCATGAATAGTGATGAGGATGTGTGCTGACAGCTGAGTGGGACAAGATGGGCTGCTCCATGACTGACTGAACCGGGGTGTTCACTGCACCATATGCTCCTTTTACATCATTCTGCTAAACATTTGGGCCAGCCTCATGACTCATGATACCCTCTCCCCTTCAGCTAATTTTTCAAGTCCTGTCACTAAATCCAAACAATCTGAATTTACACCATGGGCCGGATAGATAGGTGTGTCCCATTTTGGCACAAAACAAGACTTGCTTTGTCTGCCACCATGGAAACATAGTTCAGGAGTCAATCATGGTTTCAATAAATAAATTGTCTTAATCTCATATAATTAAACCAAGACACACTATGTGGTGCAATGCTGTTACATCATAATTATTAGATTTGTTGAGTAGAACGGGTATGCAGTGTGTTAGCCTTTGCAGTCGCTGTGAGGGTTTGACTTTTAGGTTAACCTAGCAACTCTGAGGAATGGTTTTTGGGTATCAGGTTGTCGGGTTTAACAGTTTATAGAGCAGTTCACATGATATATGGACTGTAAAGGCACGGGACCTGTACAGAGAAAGCAATCCTTGCAGTTAGCCTAGATAAAGGGTTACAATTTCAGTGGGAAGTTCTAGTAAAATACTGTGTAAATTATGTGAAGTTATTGCAGTAGGAAATGCTGTAAATAGCCATTATGAGGTTCTGTTTCATAAATATGACTTAGTATGTCATAATAATGTGAAACAGAAGTCACACAAGAAACTTTTTATCTCGTAGTTCTGAGAAACTTTGCCTCAAATATGATTAATCTCTTATACAACTTATTTTTATAACTATGACTTAGTATCTCATAATTACTCAAATCTTTCTCATAATTCTTTGTGATTTTTCCCTCAAATTCTTTGTGACATTTACTTTCCTTATTTCCTCATTTCTATTTCTGCTTTTCTCCACTGCTTTTCTTTTTTTTAAAATGTAAAAAATATAAATCTACTACTTCACCCTTAAAAGGAAACTGAGCAGGAGGTTTTATGGAGATTTCTTCAACTGTGATTGGTATTTTATTTTTTCTCAAGCAGTGCTGTGCCTGGGTTTTTGCCTCTCTTTGCTGAAACTATGCTGTGGTGAAGGTTAGTTAACTGATGACACACAGCCTCGTCTCTGATGTTACAGAGCATGTTGTGGGGAAAGTAGGTTACTGGGCCATGTCCTGCAAGCTTAAACTGAACGCTAGTCTGAATATTGCTAGAGCTGCTTAGTGTGACTAGGCATGCACAAATGGTGGATGTCTGTGCAGCGGCGAAGGGATCATTTCTACTCTCTGTCTCTTTAAGAAGAGACAGAGGGTAGAAATGATTCAAAACTTAGATTTCTTCCTCTATACATTTCAGTGTTTCTCGGTATTCAGATGTGAGTAATAGCATGAATCTCAGGTTAAAGGTATCAACATATTAACACATTTCTGACCTGCTTTAAGTAGCTCTGCCTCGTCGACAGAATTTATCTGGCGGTTTACTTTGGCTTAGTTGTAAGTAAAAAAAGAAAAAAAAATAGCTGACATTTCCCTGCAAGCGTGTGTGTGCGCACAGCCTAGGAAGTAATTGTTACATTTGCATTCACACTTCAAAGCCTCAATAAGCAAATCTAATAATGAGGCCTTAACTATTATTAAAACTTCATGCTGATTCATCTCAAACACAACAACAAATGGAGGAAATCAGGTTGACCAACTTTTGGTCTTCACATTGTATTTATATTTACAGTTCATTTACAGTCTTTTTTTTAAAGTTTAGAAATACAAAATAAATTCTGGTGTAGCTGAAGCTACAGAAACATGTGGCTTGATGCTATATTGTGTGTAAGGAAGTTAAAGAAATAAATCATACAGTTTGTTTCTCTATATTTCAGACCTTTGGAATAATGGTGGAAGAGTTAGTTTAGTATTAAATGGAAACTCTCGTGTTACGTGTACACAGATGCCTTTGTACATGCTTCCTATGTGTACCGTATAGCCTATATGGGTGTTTTTTTCACACTGGGCTGTGACAATAGTTTCACTTGGGAATAACAAACTTGATCTTGTGGCGTATGCTATCACAGTGTTTTGCTTTACTTTATTTAACATAGAAATTCTATTCTGCACAAAAATTGCAGTTGTTATAAAGCAATGTGAAACTTTTATTCAAGTTAGTGCCATAGAGATCAATCATCCTGTATATGAGAAATACCTGACCTAGACGTCAGAGGCATGCTTAGTCAGAGCAAGAGTGAAGACATTTTTATAGGAGGGGATTAAGTAGAAGCTCAGAGAGATGAGAAACAGTCACTCTGACTACATTAAACAGGCATTTAAAGAATTTGTCATTTCCATCAGAACCAGACGAGACTTCCATGCGCCTTAACAACTGCTTTTAATAGTTCCTGATATTTCAAGGGTTTTTAAAGCTCTCTGTCCAATACTTAGAGACAGTTTGCACTTTCCCAAGGAGGAAAAAGTCCTTGAATACCTTGTCCTGCAGGTGTGACAATCCTAATGAGCAACACTAAACACGAACAGACAGTGAACATAGAGGAAAACAGAACAAAAATAATATTCCCAAACAAAAGTCGTCATGTGGCAAATGTCATCAGTACATTAAAGGAGAACACAATACAAGAGCAAAAGCAGAGCAATGATTTTGTAGCAGAAGTGTAATTTAGTGACATTATGCTCATAGCATCAGCATCATCCTTGAATTTAAAAAACATTGAACCATTATGTGACTTTTTGCTCTATGAACTCTATAAAATTCCCCAGAATATCCTCTATAAGAGATTGAACCATATCATTTCGTTACACTAAATTTGAGCAGTCAGCGTTCTCTGTAAAAGCCACTACTTAGTCAAACATACTTGAAGACATGAAGAGCTGCAGCTCCTTCAGTACCTTTAAAACCAAATATAAAAAGTTTACTAAAATCTACTCAGCTCTGTAACCACTGGTATTACATTTTATCCTATGGTCTTCTTATGAACACAAATATTCTTGATTTCAATCGGACAAGCATTCATTATCATCATTATCAAGTCATTCTAGTTGACATTATGGCTGTGTGTGATGTGCTATTGTGTGTAACTTTGTATTATTTTGTATCCTTTGTACTATGTTTATTCTGTATTCTTTATCCTGTTGTTGACTAGTACTGTGCTGTAATATGTTTTGACTGTGACAAGGGACTACAGATGAAAAATAGCTATAAGCTAACTCTGATAGAGGTGCATAAAATGTCAACATTTATGTTTAAAACTGTACATGGTCCCTTTAAAAAACAAAACAAAACAAAAAAAAAAAACACTGAATACAGAGGCTGTTATGAATTCTCTATTAATGTTTCAGCAGCGTGTACTCTGTCAGTTCAAGACCGTCATTTGAACTGAGCTTTTAATAAAAGGATCGCTTAAAAGCTATGAACAAGGTCTTAAAATGAGTATGGTTAAAGCTGAAATCCCTAATGTTATTTAGTAAGGCTGCAACTGACAACATCAATTCATCTTTTGATGTTTTTTTGATTAACTGATTAATCATTTAGTCTATAAAATGAGAAAAATAGTGAAAAACATGTTCTTAATTTCCCAAGGTGACATCTTCATATTGATTGGTTTGTCCAACCAACAGTCCAAAACCAAAGAGATTTTCTATTTACAGTGATATAAGAGAAAAAGGAAGCACATCATGTTTGCCTGAAAAATCACTAAAATGATTGTTCAATTATTCAAATAGTTGCTGTGACGATCAACTAACAAATTAATTGACTAATCATTGCAGCTCTAGTTGTAACCATCAAATGTTTGTCATTTTTGTTTCATAAATGATTCATTATCAAAGTAGTTGGTGATACAGTTTAAGATCAGTTTAAGGGTTCACTTAATCAATGCAAGACTAACAGAAACCAACCAACCTGTAAACCATTTACATACTGTGTTTTGGTACTGCTCAAGTCTTGTTAAGTTCTGATCCAGTGGAACAAAACCGTCTCTCCCAGCCTGTTTGTGTGCAACTGTTGGTCCTTTGGTACGAATGGACTACTTACAGTATATCTGATGAGCTGGATGGTGGGTTTCATGTGAGAGATAAGGGGAAATCATACATTTTTCATATGTTTTTTGTTGTGAATAGTTGGTGAGGTTCAGGTTATAATCATCTTTTGTTGGAGCCTTTCAAGGCAACAAAAGATAGACACGCTGATCACTCAATACAACATGGACATTCCTTCTGCCCCGTAGTCCAGTATACTGATGCCTGCATTGGTGAACCCGGCTGCCAGTGGAACTATGCTGCACATGACTCTTGAGACTATGACTGGTATTCATGTCACCCTCTTTAACCTTGTAACTATGACAGACAAAATGTTCAGCTCCAGTTATATAACTGCCTCTACAGACGTCATCATCTTTGCTGCTGTCGCTGATCTCTTGCTCCATAGCACACAATCATTGTCCTCAGTAGCTGCAGGCTTCGATGCACTAGGGCATGATTAAGACATTTAGCTGCTTTTTTTTTTTTTTTTTTTTTAAAAGAAGTTCCCTTCTTCTGGCTCTTATCACAGTACATGCATTTGCGTCCTCTCTTTTAATCTGTGGCATGAAACAAGCGGCATTACCGGAGATAAACATCAGAACATTAAGTGTGAAACCTTTTCAAAGACACTGCACAATAGGATCTCTATTAAGCAAAATTTATGCATTTAATTTTCTGAATGGCTTTTAGTTTTGTTCATTCATGGGCGTGAAGAACTCAGCCATGTTATTGAGGTTTATTAGCTATCAGGTGAAATTAATTCAGCTGCTGTTTGAGTTACACAGTCATTCATCTATTATATTTAGCTGAATCATAGTACTAAAGGTACATCTTTTATCTTTCTATCACAACAAAAAGCCACTCTCAAGATTCGGGTGTGGCTACACTTTGTATTCCAGAGGCAGGAAAAAAAAAAAAAATGGTTTCACAATATGTGTGGGCTCGGCCCCTGTGTGTGTGTGTGTGACCTAGATGCGATTCAGATCTTTTGCTCAGGGTGTTGGCTGCATGTGCATTACGACGTGGTTTGTTTTTCTGTTGAGTAAAATACACAACATCACAAACGAGTGCGTCAGGTCTGATTCTGAAATGAAAAGAGATTCCTCATCCCTTTGACGCTCAGTAGGTCGTCTCCAATCTGTGATGTCAAGAGACCACTGTGATACTTGAAACTGAGAATCCTGAATTATAGTTACATTGACATTTACAAGACCTGGATGCTCCTGCGCGTAGAGCACAGTGTGCACGTTTTCCTTTTCCCCAGTGACATCTATTCCAGTATTTTAAATATTTAGTTAATAAACTATGTATCTCATAAGACCACACACACGATGATGCTTTTTGAAAATCTGTTGGGAAATTATGTTTGTCCATCCATTCACAGGGAGGTCAGAGGGCAAGGTCCTTTAAAGAACTGGAAGGGATTTAATGGTCGGCACAAGGACACTTCAGCAAGGCGAATGAGTCATGAATCATTATCGTAGTGAAACATGTTTTCTACTCTCACTACACCGATCGCCTTCCCCGTTAGTATGAGCTTTGTGCGCACACAAAGCTCATACCACTCAGGGATTGTGGCCTTTTGTAAGCATCCAAATGAGCCGCATTTCACTGTACTTTAATCAGGCATGAAGCATTAACCAGTGTGTAAACTAGTCACTGTGATTATATTTTTTCTAGACTACTCATGATCCAGCCTTTTAACATTAAAAATGTAGATGTTATTAACCCACTTTCTTAGCTAGGCATCTATTATGATTATATGTAAACTCATTTTTCTCAGCGAACAGGCCCTCAGGTGAAAATAGAGGCCATCCACAGCTGATTTTATGCCCTATAGTTCAACTAAAATGTTAATTACCTTAAAAATATATGAAAAATTAATGTGCAGCTGTCAATATTGTCAAAGGTTCTTTCATGTGGGAATGGAAAATGTCTACAGCCCTGTACTTTTGGTTTCTGTGGATTGAAAATGAGACAGAATGGATGTTTGGTCGTAGTGCGGTTCAATATTCAGCTCTTTGTGTAGCTGTTTCCTCAAAGAGATAAATGTTTTTCATTACAATCTGCTTTACCTCTGTTAAGAGAAGACCTGAATCCAACAAGAGAGATTTGTCTGCTTTCAGGAAGACGCTATGCAGTGCTTCATAACAAGGAAAATGAAATAGCAATAGATAGGAATGGAGACATAAGGTCATTTTTTCCATGGCCTGCTTGCAAAAGACTATTTGAGTTCATTTCAGAGTCTCTGCACAGAGCGAGAGAATGGCTGGTTGCGGTTTTACAAACACTCACCGATGAATTGGATTCATAATGATTATATTATTCTGTTTGTCAGCACAAAATGTTTCTTTGGGCCATCGTAAAAGAATCAGTAGACCTCCACAGCTAGGAATTTAATCTGAGATGTAACCTCCGATCTGAGCTTGAGACAGTGGCACAAAGAAAGAGCTGCATTGCCCTTTCCACCCGTGCCCTAGAATTGTGACCCACATATTTGCTCACACACTGCCTTAGGTAATTGCATCTTTTCCTGAGCAGCAGCAGACAATAACAGGCCTGGAATAATTTGGTGATTCATTTAGAATAGTTGAAAGAATATAATTAAGAGGAAATTTCAGAGTAGATCTACCTGGTGAAAGGATGTTTGCTTTATACGTCTGCTTTCTCATTGAAATGATGCGGCCACCCACAATGCTGTGTGGTGAATGTGTAATTACAAGGCACTCTAGGTAAAGTATCACCAAAATCATTGACAAATGTTTTTGTATAAGCATAAGGAGTAAACATGGAATAAGTAAAAGAAACAGATACAAAAAAATGTACAGTTAGACTCAGCAGGATTGAGCTCACTGCACAATACCAAACATTACTGGGGTAATTAATCAGTTTTTGATTAGTATTCATTTATCATCTATAAAATGTCTACAATCTTCAATCATTTCCATTAATCAGAAGTGATGTCTTCTAATTACCAAAGTGTCCAATTTGTAAAGGTGAAATAGAAAAATACTCTACAGCTACAGCCATCAAATGTTATGTCAGTGGTAATTTTGCTTGATAAATGATTCAGATCATTCATATTTTGATCGACTAATTGATCATCTAACAATTTGAGCTAAAAATATATAATTTAGTTACATCATTCAGCTCGTTATGAAAAGCGTGGAGGAAGGGCATGTGTTTTTCGGTGCACAGCAGGTGAGGATGTGTTAAACTGCACTGTGACAGGATTGTCCAGCGGGCAGAGCTCAGAGAGTGCAAGGGTTCAGCTGTTGCCCAGGGGGAGGATTAGCGTGAAGCTGCTGTTTCGTTGAGACGGACACCGCTCGTGGGAAAGCACTGCTGAGGAGTTGCATGATGATTTGTTTTCCTCACAGACCGGGGCCTTTTTTTTTTTTCTTCTTTCCATCGGGACACTCAATGGAACAAATGCTGTTTGGGGTGAGAAATGTCCCAAATAGTTCCTCCTGTGATTTTTTCCCAATTTTCTTGCCCTGCTGTTGGATAAGGTCTGAAGTCGTAGCTAATGGTGCTCCATCTATACTGAGTTACATGGTGCAAAATGTCCTTGACCTGGACATTGTGTAACTTCAAACCAGCCAACAGTGAGAACGGACTAAAGAATGGTTACGCACAGTTGAAATGAGACAGCATTTCCGGTAATAAGGTGATGTTCTTCAGATGCTGACGTGATGATGTTATATTCCTGGGAGAAGACAAAGCTCAGGTGTTGGAAGCTTTCATTTGAGAAATTCTTCATATGAAAAACTATCTAATATTAAAAAGGAAAGAGGGAATGACCCATCTTCGAGCCCAGTATTAAATCATGTATCACCACTGTTTACAATGTGTTGAGGAGGTTTACGTTTTAATAATAAAGAATCAAAGAATACAGCCTGAAAGCTTCCTGCCACTTTATTAATATTCATCAGACTAATAAATGTGTTTCTGACGTGTGCAGGAAAAATCTCCTAGACCTGAAGAAAATGGAAACCAGTGGCTTGATGGACATAGCTGCCTTGGTTGGGGGAAAGTAGACACCACACATTGTTACCATGGGAACACAGAGCGAACAGCAGTGCCACAGTCTAATTAATGACAGTCAGTGCTTCAGCAGAGGGCCATGATGACATCATCAATACCAGCATGACAGATGTAGCTACAGGCAATATGGCTTAATGTCTTGGTGATTATCTAAGTAATTCATTTTTTTTTTTTTCTCACTGACGTAAAGGCGAGAAGTCTGGATGAAGGTACAGGACGTCAAGAAGCCAACACTGAGCATTTATTATGTAGTGAGGTCTGCTTATGAGCACTAAATGTCATCTCATTATCCAGTGGCATGACCTACATAAAAGAGCGGAACTAATCTCTATGTAGGCGGATGGTGAATAATGCAGTAAAATGTGGGAGATCTTTATGAATCTTAGATGTCTCACACTTGTTGGTCGCTGGCATAGCAACAGTGTAGTTCAGAACGATCCTTTATCATCACTCTGGCATCATTCACTTTCTTATCATTGTGTTATATTGTGCATACAGTATGTAAGCTACCATATGACTGAGCACATGACAAAGATATTTAGATGTTCTTTGAACATAATTTAATTTGAATAAGTTGACTTATTTTGTTATATTAAATAACTGGTGGCAGTTGTCCCTGGATTAAATGTCATTAAACTGTTAAGAGTTTTTCAAAAATACCACTCTGGAATATCACATATCGATATCAAGGAGTCTAAGAGTCTGCAGCCATGTTGGCGGCTCTGTGAGGCTGTACTTGGACACAGTAGTGCTTTAAGGTAACGTCTAAATGCTAACATGTTGATGTGTAACAGGTATAATGTGCACCGTGGTTACCATCTTAGTTTAGCTTGTTACATGCTAATATTTGCTGATTGTCATTAAACCATGAATGCATTATAGGAACTGGATAATGGACTCAAAGATGGCACCCATTCACTTGAATTAAAATTGAGCGCCTGGCGCATAAACCAAAAAAAGTTTTCTAGCCTTTTCTAGACTTGACATTGGGATCACATCACAAACTTTAAAATTGCCTTTCTATGCTCTGGGAAAGGATTACAAATATAAAACTTTCATGGATTAAAAATTAATCGTCGCGTCCCGTCGACAGTTTTATAGATGTCTCTTTTATAATGGTGTTCTATGGGGAAAATGCCTTTTGGGCCATGTATTAAATACAAAGTACAGCTGAGCTGATGGGAATATCATTAGTTCTGCAGATATTTGATCATGAACCAAAGTATTGGACAACTTAAAATTTGGACCTGAAGATGTGATTACTATTCATCCTGAGGGGGACATCAGTGTGTGTAACAAATTTCATGGCAAGCCATTCAATAGTTGTTTGGATGTTTCATTCTGGACCAAAGTGGAGGACTGAATGACAGACTAAAAAACACCAGTCAAATCACAAAGTGGGGCTGCAGAGTAGAGCATCACATCCTTGCTAAATAACAGTCAACAGTCAGATTTGCTCGGTTGGTCTCTTTAGTATCCTTTGGTGTAAAGCAATCACAGACCAGACAGGTTGGTAAATATGACTGTGCTGTGTGCAGTTTATTGACATTGTGTGGCATGATTTCTGGGTGTTGGAGGTCAGTTGAGGTTTTTAGACGGCTACCTCTCACCACCCTATAGAGCCGCCATGTCTCTCTGTGGTCTAATTATATGCTGTTGTTTTTTTTGCTGTTTTTTGAAGTTTTGCACCCCAGCATCACTCATTTATCATCTATGTCTTTTGTGCATTTTTATTACATTTCTAGCTCTTGCAAACTTCAGTACTTTCTAGCCAGCTTTTATTGTAGTTTTCAAGATCTGATATCAATATAAACAAAGTCATATCGTCCTATCTGACATCTTACTTCATACATCATTACATTTGACGCTCAACACTGTGTTAGAATAACCTGATGCGCCAGATGGTTTGTTACACAGAACCATCTGAGAAGTCGCCCTTGCAAACTGTTTAGAAAAGGGCAGGCACTTTAAAAAATACTTGGCAGGTGATTGGATGAACCATCTGTCTATCACAGTCTATCACAGTCTTACTTTGCAAGGCAGCTGGATTTGTGGGATCATAACAAGAATCCTCATAGGACGCTGCTTGGTTCGAAACACCGGTGGTTTGGACACAAGCGCATAACTTCAAGCCTGACAAGATGGATTCTTGTATGATCTCTTGATCTTGCAAATCCAGCTGCCTCGCAAAGTAAGTGTTCAAATGATGGTGCAATTTGCTCAAGAGTTTACTTGCTTTTAGAGGTTGAGAATATTAACAATAAGTTTTATTTAGACAGTTTAAAGAAACAATTATGAGAGTGACCTCTTGCTGATTTCCTGTTTTTTTCCTGATTTTCCTGTTGTTCCTGTTCACAGTAAAATGAATTATGTGTGTTTAGATATGGGTTTATGGTTATCTAAACGCAAGATAAAGTAGTTTAATGTTGGAATAATGTTCTGACACTTCTACTTCTGTAGAATAGTAAATAATAATATTGTTAAATGTTGGCAGATATACAAAAACTGACACATCTGCTACCTAAAACTCTGATAAGTAATCACACTTGATCGAAATATGAATTATAACTATTATTAACTTATTATTTATCCTGTAACTCTGAAAACATGGCTTTCAAATGCGGCCACAAACAAGGACACTGATTGTTGCTTTGGTGTAGCCCTAGGCCTGCTGCTGACAAGTAAAAAAAAGAAATTGTCAATAGTATTTTGTTTGACACTAGTTGCAGGGTTACTGACACATGCATGGTCAGTAATTTCATACTCTGTGTATCCACTAAGACAGAAACACCATTTCAGGTAATTGAAAGGAATAGTTCTGTTTCCGGTCTTGTTTCACGCTGGCTGACAGCATATTTTGCATAGTGCCTTTTCCTGAGTCGAGTCACTTTTATTATATCCAAACCACCTCCGCATAACTGATGTTGTTTGTTTTCTTTAGCCAGCAATTTCCTCATTTGTGAGGATACAGTAACAATAGGTCATCATCTTTGTTCTACTTACATTTTCTGGTACCACTTTGTGGTCAATTACTGTTTACTAATGGTTGGCTGCACCGTGCAAGCAGCCCGCAGCCTGATTAGCTGCACTGTATGGGCTGTGATCTGATCAGCTACATTTCTGCCATCCACCTGACTTTCATGTCTTACGCACATGAACTGGAACAACCAGTGTGGACATGCAGTGGGAGCTCCACACAGAAACAGCCAGGGTTGTGGATTGAATGTGGCCAATATATTGAGGTCGTGAGTGGTGCCTGGTGGTCTTGCTGTGGTTGTAACCATTACAGAGCAGAGGAACAATGATTTTCTATCATATGTGATTTACTGTTGTTGTGCTCATAACCTCCAACATAATTAATAGTCTACTTTCACATGCATATAAGAAGCATATGTATTTATTTACATCGCTGGATATCCAAGGTTTGATTCAGACACTGAGCTACGTCGTCAGTAGGTTACCAGTTCTCAGCATTGGATTTTCACATCCCTTCTTTATGTCTGGCATGAAGTAGAAGTTTGAGCTGTTTGGAATTAGTATGAAAGTAAATTGTTACAGACAAAGCTCAGTGGCGTCATCTCACTTTATCAGCCATCACTTTGGCTAGACTAAGTGTGGAACACAAGTGACATGCTATAGACTTGTGTGCAAATCTCAAACTCGCTACCTGGTGTGGAACGGCCTCTTTGAGCAGTGGAGTTCTGCTATTCGATTTCTTGCCAAAGATTCAAGATTCAAAGTCACTCGGCTGATAAAGGACGCATAAGTCACTAGAACCAGACGACCACAGAGACTGGCTCCATGTCTCACAAGCTTGTTAAAATAGGATCATACTGGGACCACATCACAAGCCAGATCACTCATCGAAATCTGGACTACTACAACAGCTGCAGTCTGAATCAGCTGTGGGAAAATGTGACTCATTACATGAAGATGGCCATTGAGACAAGTAGTCTGCAAAAGCTAGCTTTGCTGCAACTCTTTCTCAACGTCTGGAGAGAAATTCTGATCAGAAATGTCGAATACCGAGGACCGGCAGAGCCAGAGGAAGCCATTTGGTTGCTTTTGACTTCAATTCAGATTGTACTGTGTGTGCAGTTTTTAATATTTTGTTATATTATTATGTCTTACAACTTGTTCTTTTTCACTCTTAATATTGTCCTGCATGTGCTTGAAGGGGATACAAAACATTTCAATCTTTAGCTCGTACTCGCAGACCAACACTCGTCTCCTCCATAATGAGGAGCCCCATTTGTCTAAATGCACTGAAGTTTTTCAGATGTCGTGGACTAACTTGTCAAAGCAGGATATTCTTATGTGCTCTGTTATCTGTACTCTTCACTCACATGACATCTGGCCTTTATCACAAGACCATCTATTAGGGAAACTTTTCTCTGCAACCTACAGACAAAAAGCATCAAAGTAGCATATGCGATATACAGCACTAAGGCTTCGTCCATAATATCAAAGTCCTGACAGGGGTACACATCTCTTGTCAGTAGTCTGTCTGACATAACTACGTCAATACAGGCCAGAGGGAAAAATTCTTGTAGTGTGATTATCATGATTTACAAATAACTTAGAAAGGAAGCAGCTGGTGTCCCGGTGGATCAGTGTCATAAGAGTTGTACTGTGTACAGGATAGTGATGTTCTTGGTTTGAATAAGACTCTGGAGCATTGCTAAATGTCATCCCTCCACACTTAGCATGGCTAAAATGGGATGGCAATGATAGTGTGCCGGGCGGTCGGTCCACCACTTTGGTCTAGACTGAAATATCTCAACAAGTAATGGATGGATTTCCATGAAATAGACTTTTCATCTGGTGTCACCATCAGGTCAACATTTTAGTTGGTAGTTTATAACAAGATGCCTCCAAAACTAATGACAACCAGTACTGTGTTTAGTGCTAACATGTAAATATTATATCTGCTTAGTGTCATAATGTTAGCTTTGTCATCGCTAGCGTTGACATTTAGTTCAGAGCACTGCTAGCCTCACAGAGCTGCTGTTACTGCTGTAGATTAAAGTCAAGTCAATTTTATTTGTATAGCCCAATATCACAAAACACAAATTTGCCTGAAGGGTATTCACAATTGGTACAGATATCTTGTTCTTGTTTCACTGTAAACTATTTCTTAAGAAGGGAAAAAAAATGGCAAAAGTAATTAAAAAGAGAAGCAAATGAAATAATGATTCAAAAATGCTAAATATGAACAATGTTCTATAATTCCAAATATGGTTTGTTCAGTTGTTTATGAACAATAAACAGACATCACACTGCTTTAAAATGGCCTACCAGGGTTGACAGTGTGAAAATGTCCTTCTGTTTTGATAAGAAACACATTAGACTTTGAAACTTCTGACTGTGAGAAGACTTAAAATAAAATTGCCCCTGTTCAAATTGTGTTTCTTTAATCAGCTGAAAATACATACAGGACCAAATTCAGATTTGTTATGAAAATCAAATGTGCGGCATTTAGTCAACATGAGAGAGACTTTGATCATGAGACTTCTATCATCTATTAACACCTATTGAAAGTCAAAGTGTTTCATTTGTCAAACGCACAGTGTAACAGGGTCATTCTGAGCAGTGAAATTCATGAGACATGGCAAGCAACAATTATATAGTGGGCATAAAAAGAAAAATCAAATTATTAAGAAAATCACAAATAAGGGCAAGAATAGCAAAAATATACATAATATAATAACAATAATATATATAACAGTAAAACACTAGCAGCAGTCTCAGAGACTGAAAGCATTGGGAATGTGGACAGTAAGAACAGAGTATTAAATATTATAAATATAAAGTGTAGGAGTGGCAGTGATTAAATTGTGGTGCCATACATTGAATGATCAATGTGATCACTGAGACTAATGTT
The DNA here is from genome assembly GCF_914725855.1 of Thunnus albacares. Classification (NCBI taxonomy): domain Eukaryota; kingdom Metazoa; phylum Chordata; class Actinopteri; order Scombriformes; family Scombridae; genus Thunnus; species Thunnus albacares. The sequence goes on along the minus strand of NC_058118.1, from coordinate 10,013,372 downwards.
GCTGGTTGAGAAGCCTGATGGCCTGGGGGATAAAACCTGTTAGTGAGTCTGGTAGTCCATACCTGGATGCTCCGGTAACGTCTACCAGACTGCAGCAATGTGAAAACAGTGCATAGCCGGAGTGTCTGCAGTCATTCGTGATTTTCCGTACTTTCCTAAGGCATCACAGTGAAATGAGGGCTATAATCGGTGGTAGTGAGTTCCTGCATTCAGTCACTCTAAACAAAAGCTGTTTTAATCAATTTCAGGATTTGTCAACAATTTGTGAGATACCGTGTAGACTCTGCGGAGACTGCACAATTAGATTAACTGAGGAATGATTAATGCACTGATAGTCACTTTGCTGATTATGATAAACAAAACACTGATAGGGTTGTGTTAGAGTCTAAAGTTTCACCTCCTGCTTATTATCTCAACACAGTCTCTTAAGGTAAACAGATTAGCTCACTTTCGGACACTTTAATGTTTTTAAAAAGTTCACAACGCTTGTGTATACACCTGCATCTGTAACCATTTGTGTGTGATCATTTGACAAAAGCAAAACATTTGGAGCCGGTCCATCATGAGCCTTTGCAATTAGTCATGCAGGCTGTTGACCCACATTTGGGACTTCAGCTGAGGGAAAAGGCAACCAGGAAGTCGTAAAAAAACGTAAGGAAGTACATGGGGAAGCACTTGAGGGGAAAAACAAAAGCTTGTTTTGCTTGTGTCATCTTATTTTTCGTATGGCCTGTGTTATGTTTTTTTTCTAGCTCTAAATACATTGCTAATAAACTTATTATGAACAGGGTCAGACAGGCTAATCTCTTCTGTCTTGCTTGGCCGGTAGGAGACACAACTCACCTCTCATCCCCTCTACGTGTGATTCATTTGCCTTCATACATACACAGACACTAAGGATCAGCTCAGGCCACCTGATCTATATTTTCATAATGTCACTGCTCTTTTTCGGCGAGTTTACACCAGGTTGTTAGCCTAATAGATTAAAGGCTACTTGTCATGCTTCCCAGTGGTATTAGGCTTCACTTCAGACCGTACCATTCACAATTTCACACCCTGAGTTTCCAAGTGCGGCATTATTTCTAGATATAAGAACAATTCTCCTTCACAGCACTCAAAATGACATTCAGCTGGGGTGCTATTATACATTTAGCACGTGTTAAAGATTACAATCTACCCCCTCCTCCCGGTCACTACAGGTTTCTTTCGGTTGCGTTGCACAGCCGGCTGCTTATGCTGCTGCCGTCGTTAGACGAGAATTGAGCTACCAGCTGACCTACTTTCTCTGCTCTCAGCTCACTCGGTCCTGTTTACAAGCCACTGCCAGCGGAGGATGTGGAGTACCGTGCCTGGAAAATACACGGACACTGGCCGCAACTAGCAAGGAGCACGAATGGGGAATTTAGTCGTGTGTTGTTGATAAATTAGGAGTGCCAAAGCCTCAGACAGCTCACCGGCGATTAATAACAGCGCGTTATTAACTTAGCGTTGTTATGCAATTTAACGCTTTCGGCTCTCTCGCCTGGTCAGTCAGGCGCTGGTAGTTGCGCTCAGCTGCTATGCTGTAGTTTTATTATTATTTTTTTTATTTTTAAAATGACTAGATTGGTTAAAGTTAAGTGTGGATCTTTATTTCTGCTGGAGACCCGTTTTCAAGGTATGTGAGATTGAATTTAAGCTTCCAGTTTTCTCTCTTTCACTTTGATAAACGAGCGCAAAATGTTGTCATTGCCACCCGTTTTTCAGTGTTGATAACGTCAAAGTTCACGAGCGGCCTCTTTCCAAATTAGAGTGGAGGTGGTCGACCACGTGATTGGCCCCTCTCAAGATCTAGTTAATCATTAGAGCCTGACTGTGTAGGCTGAAGATATATTTTAGTCAAATACAGTCAGCCTGCATGTACCTTAGCGCTCTTGAATGCTGCTTACATGTTTTCAGCTCACAGTCATCAAGTGTCCTGGTTACAAGGTTGAGATAACCTATTTTTTTTCTCCGTTGGATCACTGCTTGATGACATTAGAGGCAAAACATTGAAGGGATTTTCGTCATTGGCTCCTGTAAGACACCACATAGCAAAATGTTAAATGTCACAGGAAAAGAAATCCTTAAATAATTTCTCAGCAGGTTTAGGTCAGGCTGATGTTACCCAACCTGGCAGATTTAAGTCTACTGGAGGTCACATTTCTCTCACTAACTCGCTGTTTTTTCCTTCACAAGGGATTTTGGGTTTCTTATTCGCAGTTGACACGGTTGTCTTATAGAGTGAGATTTCTTCTGTTTGACCCTGAGATGAAGTGCAGCAGAATTACTTATTTACTATGTGCCTACTGGGAAGTTAAAGGGTCAATGTGTGCACTCATTGGCCTTCCCACTGTTTTTCATTTGTAGGCGTGTAAATACTTCCTGTTTCCTTGTCACTTAACAAGGGCTTTACCTGCACCAGAATCACAACATGAAACTGAGTTTTTTTTCTTTCAGATTTATAAACTTGTATTTGTTCTTACATTTTATTAGAATTTAAATGGATTTTGACAAAGTAAAAAAAAAAGTTTTTGTTTATATTTACATTTTGTGTGTATATACATGTAAATTCTGTACATATGCATTATATGTTGATATGACAGAACATCCAGTAGCTACATTTGTGATCACATAGATGTTGAATATGGGTTAAATTGTAAGTTTTTAAATAACCTTTTTTTAAATTTACCATAATAACAATCTTATGGAGAAGTGAAGCACATGAGTGAAGGGTAATTCTCTACAAATGTGATTTCAGATTACATACAATCCAAGCAACCAGATTTAGATACATGTTAAAACAAACGTTTTCAGATTGACTGAGGCTAAGCCTGTGCAGGCCCAGTTAGTGTTTACTTGACAGCTTGAGCTGTCGGCTCAAAACCAGATGCAGGTGGAGGTGGTCAGGCAATGTAAACTTCTAGATAAGCAGACAGTAGCAGTCACGACCCCAGACACTAAGGCTGGATCTGCAAGCAGCTTAAACTCATCTATCAAAACAAGAGCAGCAAAAACAGTCTGACTGGGATAGCATTTTTGTTTTTGAAGAATGATGCTGGCTTTCTGACAGCTTGCAGATGCCCCTTTTCTCTCTATCAGTCTATTTCCTGATTCATTGTTTTGTGAGCGAGCAGGAGAAACATTAACATGAGCATAAACACTGTCTATTAGTTATTTTTCTACTGATCCACCCTAGCACACACAGTAAATATATTCCACCAAATCAAAACACACATAGGCCTACATCCAGAAATGACAAAACACCAGGTGATAAAATACCATTTTTGTAGTTGCACTGCATGGCAAAAATACAAGTATTATGGTGATAACTTATTGTATTAAGAACTAGGACTAGGAATTATATAAATATGGATTTTATATTGATGTTGTGATACATTTTTTGGAAAAGCATTTTATGGATAAAGCATATTTTTGGCTAGCTTACGAATTAAACACCAGACAATCATTCAAAAAGAAATGTAACTCTAAAGTACTTCATCACTTTGACGCAAAAATCCAGTATTACCACTGAACAGTCCTGTTTCTTGACTTGAACCATTTCCCAGAGTGGCCGAATACGCTCAGAGATATTAAAGGGATAGCTACACATTGTAAAATCTGTGATGCTTGACAAATTTAAATATTCTTACCATATACATTTCACAACCCTAATAAAAACCAAAAGTAAGTAGAAAATTCATGATGAATTAATAATAAATTGGGTCTGTTTAAATGCAATGGAACTGTAAATAGGGCTGCTACTAACAATTATTTTCATTATCAATTTCATTTCATTTCATTATCAATCAATAATCTGTCGATTATTTTCTCGATTAATCAATTAATTGTTTAGTCTATAAAATGTCAAAAAATGGTAAAAAAAAAAAACAGTCTGTTTCCCAAAGGCCAAGATGACGTCCTCAAATATCTTTTTTAGCTCACAACCCAAAGATTTTCAGTTTACTGTCAAAGAAGACAAGAGAAACCAGAAAAATATTCACATTTAAGAAGACAGTTTGGACATTTTTGTCTCATAAATTTACTCAAAATAATCAATCGATTATCAAAATAGCTGGTGATTAATTTAATAGTTGGCAACTAATCGCTTAATCGACTAATTGTTGCAGCTCTAATTGTAAAGTCCTAATTCTAATTTGTGAGTTGTATAATAAATTATGGGCATGATAATTACACAGTTCTTGTCCAGTATGATGCCGATGAACAAAGTAGGTTTTCTATTGATCAAAATAGTCTTTGGGATTGTCGTAGATTTAAGATAAACTGCATTGTTGTATGATTGCATGTTGTATTTACCCTGTAAACACCATATACAGTACACTAAAACAATCTTAAGCATTATAAAGTAAAAAGTCTGTGCTTATTCTTATTTACTGCATGGTTTTGAAATGACTGAATTGATTGATTGTAAGGTGGACAATAATATCTCAAGATGTCCATGTGATAATATTGTAATAATATTGTGTGTCAGATCTTAAAATAATGCTCAGTATCGACATGTTGTGCTTCAAATGCAATGCAAGCTTACCATCAGGGGGACTCAGATGTTTATTTAATTTGTACCAGTTCACATGTGGCAGTAAATCATTGCAGCTGCTATCCTTATATGTTAAAACTGATGGACACGCCCCTATCACGGATGGTATTTTGTCTGACAGCTTCATGGAAATGTCTGTCATCTGTGCTCAAGCCTGTTTTCTTGGTAGATATCATTCAACATTAACTAAGAGCCACAAGCACTTGTTGATAATCTATAAAGAGGATCTCTCAGACAGCATGACGTAGTAGTAGTGTCTCAGATATTTAAGATTTGCATTCACGAGGTGGCTGTGGCATGTTTGTAACTTGAAAGTGTAGTGCAACCTTGTCCTCCTGGTTGGTTAGGCTTTTTGTTGGCTTGTGCTGAAAGGAAAAAAAAAGTCCAACCTGTTGTCATTATATGCCATTTTCTTACAGTAATTGATGTTCAATTACAGTAATTGTTGTTCAATTACAGTAAATGTTGTTCAATTACAGTAATTCTTGTTCAAAGACCAGCACCAGTATATGTTTGAAAGAGGGAAAGGGAAGCAAAAAGTGAAGAGGCAACAAAGGCCTTTCGGATGTCCTTTTCTGTGGGGGAGAATTATATCTTCACTGGAAAGCCAGCTGTTTGGTGTCTGAGGTGACACCAGCACACTTTTTTACGCCTCAGCGCGGGCGACAGCCATGATCGGAGGCAATATGTTTTTGGTTGTCCTTCCGTCCGTCCCATGCTCATGAACATGATATCTCAGGGCCTTGAGGGAATTTCCTTAAATTTGGCACAAATGTCCACTTGGACTCAAGGATGAACTGATTAGAATTTGGTGGTCAAAGGTCAAAGTCACTGTGACTGTAACTCAAGAATTCAGATGCTAATTATGACAGTTTCGCTCAAATGTCTAATAGGATAAAATGATGAAGTAGTGACATTTTATATCCAAAAGGTCAAAGGTCAACTTAAGTGTGACATCATAATGTTCTGTAAAAACACTTTTCTGGCTGTTATTCAATGCCATAACTCAGGAACAGAAGGGATCATTGTGATTGTGTTTCACATTTGGTCGGATATTGAACTGGTGACACTGATCTTGGTGCCCAGCTTGAAACTTTGGTGATTTATAGATTTTCTGTGCTACCGGGTTGAAGATGTGCTTGAAGCATCCACGTTTTAGAATTTGTAGCTTCTTTGCAGCAACATCCATATCTGAAGCATCGTCTACTCTCATGGCTGCAACTTTGTGCTTAATCAGAAGCTGCTTTACTGACCAAACATGTGAACACATACAAGGAATTTGACTCTGACAATGAATAACAAGCTAGACAACAACAAAAGGAATAGTTTTCCAAATACACTTGACTAGGGAGGTTTGCTTACCACTGTAGCTGAGAAAACGATCTTGTGATGAATGGGTGAAGAGCCAGGGCTTAATTATTAACTTCCATTTCACCACAAAGTACACTTAATAACTTTTATTAAATTCCTTCAAAGTCTTCACTACAAATATTATGAGTCTGGTAAGACATGGCTGGCGGAGGCATACAACCGCGAGGCGGTATTTATAGTTCTTATCGTAGCCATTAGTGGTTTAATGACTGCACACTAGTGTTTGAAATGAAAATAAATGAATAGTAACTTTTAAAATCTGCTGGATGTTTAGGAATGCAACACTGCATGCAGACTTTAGATGTGCTAGCGCTGTGTACCGCAGGAAAGCTAGTAAACACAGGTAGTGAGCTTTAAATTAAATATACAAATGGAGAACATTATATCCCATAACAAGCCATGGGGTGAGGTGTGAGGTTCAGTTGTGGCAGCAGGTGTTTTTCCTCCATTAAACTTTAAAATGAAACCTACACTCTTTAAAGAAAAACACTACTTCTTACAGCGCGTTTCCTTTTGGAAGGTTATGTGCAATAAGAAGTCATTTCTTATCAGCGTAATAGTCTCCATCTCTTTTACAGCCTGTTTACATACAGCATTTGGTCGTGAACTTGAACTTGAACAGTATGTTGACTTCTGTCATGAGTTCAGGTTGCTAAGTTTAAGGCTTTAAATACCTCGAGGGCACGAGTGTAACTAGACTCTGGTGTTTTTAGCTGTTAACCTTGCTAGGTGTGGTTTAACCTCAATACATTACAAGAATGCAGGCTGATGTCTGAGGTTTCAATTTACACAGCTTTGCAGATTATCCACATTAGCATTTTCACAGTAAGCTCAATTAAATCATCAGTATTAATAGTATTTATTTAACTAGACTTAATAGTTCAGTACTGTCAAAGAAAACTGTCTTTTCTTATTTTGTCAATATGCGCAAAAGCGTCACATTTTGTTACCGTGTCAACATTTCAGGAACTTATTTATTGGAGTTCACATAACAACACATAAATGCAGAAGTAATGTTTCTGATTAAGCAGTATTGTTTCCTTCAGTGACAGCAAATGTTTTTCTGGCTGAACATGAAAAGAATGTCATGCAGGATCAATTTGGGAAATATTAAAATAGTGGCCAAAGCCCTGCGTACTCTGATTGCCAAGTTTCTCCCTGCTGCTTTCAGTTCTCGTAGTCATGTGTGTGTGTGTGTGGACTGGGGAGGAAAGAAGGAGGTATTCGTTTGTTTACATTAATTAAGACTCAAGGAGGTGTGTGTCAAATGAATTGGTTTGTGTGAAGCAGTGCCTGAACATATTGGACAGCAAGTCTTACCTTCTTTGAACTCAATAAACCTGGAGGTGGGGTGAGAGCATGGGCATCAAATAGGGGTGTGTGATTATAGAAGACATAGATAGCTCACCCTTAATGTTTATCTCTCCCCAAGTGTTTGATTGATATATAACAAAAAGGAGCCTCACTGTACTAACATTTTCTGAACAATATGAGATTGTGACAACTCAAGATTATGTTTAGGCAACTAAAGCAGAAGACTATGGGAATACTGGGGACATGGCAACAACATAATCAGTGTTTCCCCTAGGTTACTTGCTTTGGGGTGGTGGCTGGGGCGCAGGTGGCGGCTGAGATTGACACTAAAATGAGAATAGCTTGTCCACCTTAAAGGTCAGTCCACCTTAAGTGAGCCTGGTCAGGTTAGGCCAACCCAAACCTACTGCTAAACTTTTTCCTCTGCATCGCTCGCATTCACCACCACTTTTCTGCCACTCGCTTTCTTGCTCAACTACACACTCGCTACGCACACAGATTACACACTGCTCTATTCCTTAAAGGAGCTACGCTACCAAGAGTTTCCTAGGCAACGACACAGAACAGCGCTGCACAGAAGCTCCCAAACGCTATTGATTTCTGAATGAGTGGATATTTGGCGTTATGTATTTTTGGCATTAAAAAAATATTTTTTTGACCTGGCGGGGGTTCTCATTGGCCTGGTGGCCCGCCTTTGTAATTATAGAGGAAACACTGATAATAATAAGTTTAGACAATATAAAGCATTAGGATGGTTCCAAATCGAAAAGAATGACTGAAAGAAGGAGATTGGATGTGAAACTGGGCCTCTGGTGTAGAATTCAAACACTTTTGCGCCCATCCATGCTACTTCCTGCATTGGAAATAAATGCTCTCAGTCAAAAGTAAATTATGACTACAAATGACTTGTATATGAACAAGACATAATTATCCCCTGGTGGCTAATGTGTTTGGCAAAAATCAACTGCTGCTTCACATTAAAAGACCTTCCAGTCCTGTGTCTCCTTACCTGTTGCCACTTCCCAAGTGGCTCGCTCCCTCTCACCCCTTATATTTGATTGATTGAGTGGAGACAGGTGTGCTAGAATCAGAGCAGAGCCCCACCAGCTGCAACCCCTTCGATAATCAAGACCTCTACTTATACTCAGCCCTGTTAGATCCACACTGCCAGATCGTAGTCTCTGCACCAGTCAGTCTACGCTTCAAACCGTTTCTCCTGCATTTGTCCCGTTATCTTGTTGTTGCCTGTTTTCCTGGTCTAACTCTGTCTCCTGGTCCATGCAGTCCTGTCTGCTCTGTCTCGTGTCCCTATCTCCTGTCCCTCGTCTTGTCAGCCCTGCTTCCCTGCTCCTCCCAGCTTCCAGCCCCAGCCCCAGTTTCCCAGCTACATGTCCAAGCTTCCCCAGGCCTGCATCCCATTTCCGCCTCTCTTTGCAATAAATACCTTGTCTGCACTTGGGTTCACCTGCTCCGCCCTCCACGTAACACCTTTAGGAATGTTTCCTTGCTTTGTGCCTTTGTTTTATTTAATTTGATTCTTAACTCTTTCTGACCTGTGTGATTTTGGTGTGTAATAGAGAAAATGTGAGCAATATATTCTCTTGAATTAAAAAAAGAAATTGTGGGTAAATTATCGATTGTGCCCGCGAACAGGATTTTTGATTGTGGAAGGATTTTACTGTATTTTACAGTTAAAGGAGGCATAGGGTGTTCTTTTTTTGTGCAGTAAAGCACAAAAAAGGAGAACAAATCAGAAAACAGTGATGCTGCTATTTGTCAAATGAATTGTAAGGAGAGGGAGCATAACAAAGTAGCATAACAAAACTGTTTTGAAGACAGTGCCTGGTTGTAAAGCAGCATTTAGGTTTTGAATAGAGTAGCTTGAAAATATTCAAATGAAAAATCAAAGCATGAATCATTTGCGTTCTCTGAGAGGCATTCTTTGCAATTTTCAAATCCCACACGTAAGGGGTTTAAATCAGTGTGTGTCACCTGATATTAGAGCCTGAATTTCAGAATTTTAGTGTTTCTTGTTGAGACTACTGAAAGATGAAGTCTGATGTAAACTTTGATATGAAACATTCAATGTTTTTGCTGTTTAGAAAGTATAGTCACACAAATCATACAAGAAAAGGTGATTTGAGAATTATACTTTATTCTTTAAAATAGAATTATGAATCATTGATCCATACACATAATCTGTAGTTGCAGAGGGAAAATTTGTCCCAGGTCTAAGCAGTTTTTTCAGTAGGAAGTTCCTGTTTAGTCATAGCATGATTTGAAGACACCTTTTTGTGTGCTTCTGATGTAAATCAACCTCCAAACAGTAATACTGATTAATAAGCCAACAGCAACTCATTCATTATATATGTTGGCTTTTAGCACCTGGATGCAAACTGTGTCTTGAGATGCATTGCCCTACTTCGTCACTTGAAAATGTATCTTTTGCCAATTATAAGCCTGCACATATTTACATTTTTATAAGTCGCGCAGTGTTGGTGAGCAAGTGGTCTGTGGCTCAAGCCGTTTTTGATGGCAAATTCCCTCCAGCAGCCAGTGATCATTAACTGAAGTGCTGCTTATGAATGTAGAGAAAGAGGAGTTAAGAATGAAAACTCAAGATAAAACCTTATTCCTATAAATAAAATTAAATTATGACATATTATATATATATATATATATATGTTATAATTAGACTCCTTTTCCATTACAAAGGTGTAAGAACCAGTCAGAGAAGGCAAATGCAGGATGCAGACCTCCAAATTTAGATATTTTTGTTTGACAGAGAGCTATAATCTTTTGGGTAGTTAATTATTCAGGGTTGCACCACACCACGCCTACATTTCCATTAAATTATCCCCACTCTTACAATGGGTCTCATTTAGATAAAAAAACATGGAAAATGCAATAGTATGAGGCTGAGCCACTTGTATACATCACTCAGTGTACTTGTGGAATAAAGACAAGCCCACATATACAAAAACACTGATGACTGCCTGCATTCAGATTAACCGCCAACTGTAATAATAACTTGGATATAATTGATATATAATGTGCATATTTCCAGACCACAAAACCATAAACTATTTCAATCAAGGTTAAAGGAAACTATGTGCATGTTGTTTTTTCTGCTGGAAACACTGCAGTTAAAAGTGAACGTGGCTTGGAATAAAATAATTAGTCTTTGTTATTGTGACTATTTCAGACAGCTGAAATTGGGCAACTAAGGTGATGCTTTATTAACCACATAAAGAAAAAAATGAACTGAAGTGCAGACTGTATGCAGACATCTTATTAATAACTGTAATTGAATACAGTCTCATGTTGATTCATTGCAGCTGGTCAAGGCTCCAGTCTGTGAGTTCTTAGTTTGGTTTATAATAGAGGTGTCTGCTCCATGTTGTTTAAGCTTGCCTTCTACAGAGATTGTAAAGGAGGTGGCTGCTCTACACTCTTTTTTTTTTTTTTTTTTTTTTTTTTTTTGCTGGGTTATCAAAAGAGGTGTTTGCTTCAGACATTTTTCTAGGTCAGAGGAGCTCCTCCTGTGCAAAAACACTTCTTTAGTGTTGAAGTACTGTACGCAGGTAGAAACTGAAGATGGTTAATGCACTTTACGTTGTATTATTAATGATTATCTGTCAAAACACATTAAGTCTTCACTGTAAAAAACTATTTACAGATATTATTTTGTACAGATGAATGGAGGTTCTTGTGTTTTTTCCTTATCTGCTGTCGTCACAGCCGATACGTTAACATGAAATTATACAACACAGTTTTCATCCTCAACAGAATGCTCACTTTCTGGATGCTCTAATCCATTTTCTGTGTGTTCACAGGATTTGCCGTTTCTTTGGCAGACTCAAAGAGGTGGTGGCAGTAGGTTTTTCCAAAAGAGTGTTCAGACGAGGTCAGCGCGGATGGGACTTATAAGACTTCAGAAAGGGCCTGGTTGGGAAAGGGAGTGAGTATGGACAACCTTTCTGACTTCGGTGGCCCCTGTCCGTCCACCCGCAGGGAATGGGAGTAAGTATCAAAAGGAGTTAGCTTCAGTTTGTGATCTTTATTTGATATTCTGCTCCATATACAGTACTTAAGTTATTTATAATAATGTCACTGCGTTAATACATATAAAGGGTGAAAGAAACCTGTGCTGGGATATGTTTCCAGTATGGATAGTTACGTTTTAACATGGTATAGTTGGGCGTAGGGTCTTTGATTGTCAACCACATTAATGGGTGAATAATTAAACATCTAAAATACAAAATGTGTATATTTCCTTGAAAGCTTTATTTAAACAATTAAATTGCTCTATTTTTGATGTATAAATGGTGTTTAAAATAGGACTGCAACTAGATTATTTTCATTATCATGCAGAATATTTTCTCAATGAATCATTTGGTCTATAAATCATCAGAAAACAGTGAAAAATTCTCACAAAAACCCTAAATGCTAGAGCACAAGGTGTGTTTTGTTCGACTGACAGTCCAAACCCCCAAAATATTTCATTTACAATAATGTAAGATCAAGAAAAGTAGCTGATTCTTATACACTATTCTCACTCTTAAAAATAAAACAATTCATTGATTATGAAAGTAGTTGCTGATTAATTTTCTATCGATCAAATAGTCATTGCTGCTCTAATTTAAAATAAGACAAATGTTTGATTTATTAAATGCATTTCTTCCCTCTTAGGTTAACTTGAACGTCTATCATCCTGAATAGGACAGTACCACTGGCAACTTCAGCTGATTTAATGCAGACAAGATGTGAAAAAATAAATAAAAAATTGTTGGACAGTTTTTGCTATTTTCTCCTTTATAAAATACCACAGTGACTCCTCTTCATCCACCACTATTTAATATTGGAGTGGTTGGCTTGGCACATTATTTTCATTCATCATTTGAGCACCATCAGAATTGTATCTAAAATCTTTTCATAGCTGCTTAATAATAGTTTGATGTGCTGCACAGCACTTTCAGAGGTGAAACATAGGCTGTCTGTGAATGAACTGAAAGCACTCATTGTGTTCTAATATTTCTGTGGAACATATGGTGGTAAAAACATGAATTTTGAGAGCTACTTGTCAGAGTGTCTGAAGAGATGTTTTTCAGTCAAACGGTGGTAAAGAACTGTATAAAGAAATGGACGTGAATGTGGGTTGACTATGGATTAAGGAATAAAAGGAGAAAAGACAAGCATATATATGAAAGATATTTCTAAGAAGGATTCAGCTGACTGAGAGTTTCACAAAAATTTAGCATTTAGAACATTTCTTCAATTCAACTCTTTAATTTTCAGTGTATAAAACTACAAGGCATAAGTGGCAATGTTAAATAAACACATTCCACAAAGTCATTTAGTAAATTTCTGAGCTGAACAATTGAAGAAATTTGACTCATGTACAACATTAAACTCAGTTTGAATAATGTGCTACTATTTTCTGACTATACGCATACAACTCGCAGTGACATTTAAACACAGTGATCAAAGCAGTTACATTCATAAAGGGTTTCAATGAATCACTGTGTGGTTATATTAATAGTGATCCAACACAAATAAAGAATTATACTCACTCACAGGATTTGGAATACAAGCACACCATTTATTTCTTAAACTTTTCTCACAGTTTGCTCTTTGTTCTACCTTTAGTTTCCATGATGTACTGTATTTCATACCACTTAATCCATTTATATACAGTAGGCTTTATACAATTCATTTATGAGCATTGCTTGTCTGTTAGCTCTGTTAGCACACATCACTATAGACACAGTGTTAAAGGAAGTGCTCTGTGGTGGTACTATATCATCATATTATCATATGGTCATTACTGATATATTGTAACTATACATCTCAAATCATGTAGATGTAAAAATACTGACTTACTGCAATTTATAAATAAAAACAGGCATCTACTCGCAGAGTTTTGCGCAGGCTTAAAACCTGAAGCTATATTTTAGCTTAATTTCATCCATCACTGACGGTTAGCTTGCCAAGTTAATGCTACACAGTCTTTTTTTGGTCTTCCCACTGGGCATCTAGGCATATCTACTTGCACATGACATACATGGATGTAGACAATTGGCACAGTCAGAGAGAGAAGTAAGACAGGTTTTGGTTAGCAGAACTATCTTGTTTCTTCTGGCTATATTCTATCTTGACTATCTTCGTCTTCTGGCACTCCTTGAAATTGTGGATCTGTGGCTGTACTTACATGTAAATGCACAGAGTGACTGGCTACTGGCCATACTCAGGTTAAAGTCGTATTTGGGTGAGACTAATACTTCATTGCCTTATGACTCAGTATCTCTATTGCCATTAATGAAGTGGTACTAGTACATAAAAGTTCACTCGTGCTCTTCTGGCCTCAGATAGTAAATCTACTAGCAATGATGTGTAAAAAAAGATAAAATCAGCTGCAGGCTTAGCTCTGCCTTTGCTCTTTGACAGGGTTGTTTCCCAATAAAATGTGACGTAAAATGTGATTCCACAGGTTGAACTTGCCACCAAAATATGGAAATGTAGTAGGACTAGACCTGCAATGATTAATCGATTATTCAATCGACAGAAAATTAATTGACAACATTTTTGATAGTCGATTAATTGTTTCAGCCATTTTTCAAGCAAAAAAACAGGAAACCGGACCCAAAACCTCAGACAAATTATGATTGTAATTTTTTCAGTTTTTCAGCATTTCACAGACTAAATGATTAATCAGTTAATCAAGAAAATAATCTGCAGATTTATTGATAATGAAAACAATTAGCAGTATTTGCAGTAGTATGATGTTTACATGCCACAGTAACCTGTTAAATATGGATGAAAACTAGGCGCTTCAACTGGGTTACCAGGTTACTGTAACACAATTATGTCATTAACAGTGTAGATGTAGCCAGTGGGATCACAGTTTGTGTCCTTCAAGCTATTGAATGTATCTGACTGATTTTTATTAATCACTGAATGACCTCTTTTCTGCTTGTGTCCTGACACCCAAGATGCAAGTTAATGCTCATTGTAAAGGTGCCAACAATGTATCATGCCAACATTTAAATAAGCCATGCTGTAATCAGTTGTCAGCCATGTGGACGAGGCATAGAAATCATTTTCTTTTGATGACACTGTCAGATTATCAGCAACATTTTAACATGTGCCCTTCTGTTTCTAGCACCAACAGCTGCGTGGAAGATTTAATGGATGAAGATGAGAAAGACAGGGCAAAAAGGTACTCCACCCTGTATATATGTGTGTATGTGTGCATTTCTCAAATCAGACTGTACTGTACATACAGTATGTTATATGTTCACATACAGCAGTTTTAAATAATTTGTAGTCTCTCTCTGGTTCTTCAGTGTCAAAAGAATTTCTTCGTAATAACCTTTAAAACAATAGAGACCGGAGCCGAAGTATCAAAGTTTAACAGAATTTATTGTCTTGTACAAGAAGGAGCGTTTCACAGTGCAACACAAAACAACAAGGTTTTATACAATATAAGTGGGCGTTTCAGTTCTTCCCCTAATCTATGAAGTATAGACTTTATAGATAACGTCATGACTGTTTTCAGTTCTCCAGTTGAGGAGCCAACCTGCAAAACTGACCCCCAGATGACATGTCTCGCCCTGTCTCCAACAATTTTTTTTTTTTCCTTTTTACAAATATAATGCTGAACTTCCTTTAACCTTAGCTGATGAATCTGCTGATGTTGCAGAGTTGCAGTACAAAACCGGGACAATTCATCATGATTTGTGTAAAATAGTAACACACATACACAGTGTAATCATAATTTTCATAACATTCAGTAATAGGGATGGAGAACTGACATCCTTGGTGATAGTTCATCCTTTTAAAACTTGAAGCTCCAATGTCATATTATTGTTAGGAACGATGTCCATGAAAATGAAAGGATATCTTAACATAGGTTTACATAAAAGATGGATATAGTTCAGGTAAAACACATTCAGAAGTGATGATTTCTTTATGTAAACTCTTGGCCCTTTTGGTGGCTATATATATACAATTTTATAAGAAGTTTAATTCAATTTTTAAAAATACTATCAAAAGGACTTCATTTCTCAGTGTCTTATCTCTAAAAATGAGATTTGTTCCAGTTTCTCCAAAACACCTGCTCTGACCCCTCTGATGAAATGTGAAGTTTGCAGAAATACATTTCTAAGTACACAAAGTTTGAATACAATAAAATAGTGGATGGGAATATTCAAAAGTTTTACAGCTTTCTATAATTCCAGATTAATCAATATTGAAAGAGCCATCTCAAGTCACAAACTAAATTCTTTCTTGTATAAAAGCTGCATTATTCGCTTTTGACCACAAGGGGCAGAAGAAATCTAAAACAACCATCAGTTGTTACGGCAAACAAGATAACAGCTAGCAGTTGCCAGCTTACACGCCAAGCAGACACAGAGAAACATAATCATTCATTTGGAGTTGTGTTTCTGGCCTCCTGATGAATATAAATCCAATCTTCACTCTTTTACCTCTCTTTTTGTCTCTACCAGCTCCTCAGAAAAATATCTTAATTTAGCTTGCTAGCTTGAGTTTCTTCTCTAGCTAGTTGCTCAGAGTAACTGTGCTTAAAACAGCTGCCTGTTGCTGCTAAAAATGGCCGTGACAGCAAATTTTTAAAAAGAGCTACAAAAAGGTTCAAAAAGCTCCGCAGAGCTGCAGAGCTGGTTGATAATTCTTTGTGTTCATCACTAAAAGTGACCCATTTTACACTGCAGTCTTAGTCATTTGAGTCAGTATTAATATAAAATATTGATGGATGAGAAAAAGCTGAAAGAAACAAATTAGTAAGGTAAAAGTAAACAAGTAGGATGTACAGTGAAAATTTGGACCAATTAGTAGTATTGTATATGCTGTATGTATGTCTGTGTTTTATCACCTGATTCATCTGTTTGTAGAAAATCCACTTCTGGGTTTGAGCCTGAATGTTTTATTGTAAATCATATTATATGTAAATGTCTGTTTGAACTGTTTTTATTCTCCTGTCTGTCTGAAACTCAGTATGTCTCTACAGTCTTGGCTGGCTTTTGTTTGTAAAGGATCTACAGTCTAGCAAGATAAATAAATGTTAAACTACGGTTGCTTGATTAGCTGAGCGTCCCCCCGTTACTCCACTGATTTATAATTGTTTTCATCTGTTGACTGTTTCAGGGCATCCCGTAACAAATCGGAAAAGAAAAGAAGAGACCAATTCAATGTGCTCATCAAGGAGCTATGCACCATGCTGCAGGGTCAAGGCCATCCGCGCAAGATGGACAAATCCACCATATTGCAGAGAACCATTGACTTCTTGCAGAAACAGAAAGGTAGGAAAATGTAATGTAATCTGTATACAGCAAATATTCTAATTTGAAATGTTATCACATACTGTATTAAAACTGTTGATGTTTAAAAATGACAAACAATGTTTCTACTTTTAGACATAACTTTATATATTTTCCCTTGATTGCAGTCATTGACTAACGCAGTTCTTCTCTGGCAGAACTTTTAGTTTCTATCATTTGGTAGAAATAATCCTTATACTTTACTTTCCATCTTTTTCAGATATCACTGCACAGAATGAAACTTGTGATGTGAGACAAGACTGGAAGCCTTCATTCCTCAGTAACGAGGAGTTCACTCAGCTAATGCTAGAGGTAAATCTCAGGGGGATGTGTTTGTTGAACAGCCCAAGTCTGAAGTTCACTAATGTTGATAATTTCATATTTTAAAGTAAACATCCTCCTTAAATCAACCATGAAGAAGAAATAGAGATAGATATTTCCTCATCAACAGTAGCCTTGATCTTAACACAGTCCAGCCACAAAACATATTTGGTTGCTTTTCCTTAACTGGAAGAAATCTTGCACCGCTATCGCTATTGTTCTCTCCAAGTGCCCCAAAAAAACAAGTTCACATCCTTTGTAACTGCAACTGTAACTCATTTTCAGAGTGACCACTCTCTCCCTTTTCTTACAGGCCCTAGATGGTTTCTTGGTAGCATTAACAACAGATGGAAACATCATATATGTATCTGACAGTGTGTCTTCACTTATTGGCCATTTACCGGTAAGTGAGAGAGCTTAAATGAGTAACTTTAATTCTCTTGCTAACACTTCACTGTTTTGCCAAACATATGAAGATATTTGTCTGTTAACAGCATGTTGTCACATAAGTATAAATGGTTTGTTTACTGATAATTATCGGCCAATATTTGACTTTCACTGATACATTGATATCTGTAGTGAATCTAGGACGTACTGGCAGGTGATTTTTTATGTTTTCCTTGATGTTCATTTCATTTTTGTTCCTGAAACTTATCTTACTTTATGTGTAACTAAAGAGTGATAGTTTGAATACTACACAGATATTTCAGCTCATGCCTCCAAACTTACTTTCAAACTCTTAAAATTCAGATATTGAGATATCCACCAGTATTTGAAGATAGTATGATATGAAGAGAAAAAGACCTGATGAGAAAAGGTGAATATTGTTGTGGAAGATGGTTTTGTAGCTATCTAGCATACTGCACTAACCATGTAATGACCACATCACCTGTAAAGCTATTTCTACAGCAGCATTGTTGCATATGACATATATGACTCTCCAAAAGACTGATCATCATACATCTATCCTTTTGCACCAGTCAGATATGGTGGACCAAAATATCTTGAATTTCCTCCCGGAGCGTGAACACGGGGAGGTGTATAAGCTGCTATCATCCCACATGCTGATGACTGACCCCATTGCTGCTGACTTCCTTGACAGTGAGTATCCTACTGAGCTCCACACATATCCGGCCCCTGTCTGCTTCTAACACCATGTTGTGGCTGGTTCATCTCCTATATCAGGAGGTCAGAAGTTCATTACTCTGTACGTAATATTCAGTGTTCGTTTTCACATGAAGCTTAAACTTCTACAGGTCTTTGTCTGAAATACAAAAACAACACTTGGCTCATGAGATCAGACTTCTTTTTCAATCATTTTTCTGTTTGAGAATCTCTCAAATGATTGTTCTGACTTTGAAACCTGACTTGAAATTCTTTATATATATAGAGCAGGTTGCTGAATTTGGGTCTGTAGTTTATTGGATTGCTGATTAGTGTGCGTCTATGATTAGCCTTTTAGCTAATAATAGGTGCTAGCTTAGTATCATAGTTAAGACTTTAAATCACTGTTATGTTAGCACAGTAATCCAAAGCAATGTAGTATATGGGGCTCAAGACGGTGACCTTAATCCTGCGTTACTATTGGGCTTTTCTGAGGAAGAGAGGTGGTGAGTGGCCAGTTTCTCGGTCTGTTCTTAAAAGCCTAAATAGCAAACTGTCACAGTCACATCTCTCAAGATGGCACCAGCTTTTTTTCTCCACTGGCTGAAAGCACATAAAAGGCTTTCTCAAGCGGTGCCTGAACTACCTTTGCGTGTCCACCCAAAACTTTTTGATTCAGGAGTTTCTGTGGAAGAGATAATCACCTGCCTGTAACTGCAAATTATGCACACTTCCATAGTAAATTTGCTGGAAAATCTTAAGTCTTGTAGGTCAAAGTGCTCCATTAGTAAGTTTCTCCTTCAGTGAGTTCACACTGAAGCTTAAAGTGTGCTTGTTATGTTGTCAATCCCAACTGCAAATTCATTTCCTTGACTCTTTCAATGGATGCAGGAAATGTAAAGACTTATATAAAATATTACATAATCCAGTCTTTGTGGATCAGAAACCTCTTTTCAGGCTATCTAATACTTAATAGAGAACATTCTCTATTGTAAGACCTATTGAAGTATGAATTGTGCTCTTTTCTGTAATTTAAATTTTCACTTACATACTGCAGATCTGCGACTACTGTGTCGATAGTGTCATACAAAACACAAACCTGCTCAAGACAGTTTGTTATAAAGATGCATATAAACTGTTTCACAAATAAGCCAATCTGCCCTGTTTTTCAGATGAGACCCATATTGAATTTTGCTGTCATCTAGCAAGAGGTAACATTGACCCAAAGGAGCCGCCTGTATATGAGTATGTCAAGTTTGTCGGAGATTTCAAGTTTCATAACAATGGTAAGTATTTTCATATTCTCCTGGTCGAAAGGCTTTAAAATTCAGTGCAATCTGTGACCTTCATGTATTCAGTAAACTAAACACTTTGAGTTTCACTATGAATCAAAAGTCTGGTGCAAATGAAATGTATTATTATTATTAAACAGTGTTGTAAAGGTTCCTGAAACATCTTCATTAATTCAACAAACAGTTATTTTTTTATTGATACCATTTGTTATGTCTGAAACAGACACATTTGAATGTGAATGGTGACCAGAGTCTGATATTAAAGGTTATAATACTTTATATCACCATTGTGCAAAAAACTCATCTATTGCTTAAAATAAACTACAAAAACACAACACAGAGTAGAATAACATGGGATACACTTAAAATGGATGTCACAACCATCAGTAGCCACCACCGTATCTTGTTTCCTATCACACAGTGCCTACATCTTCTTGTAACGGACTTGAGTTGACGTTACCAAGAAGCCTGCAGTCATCGCTGGAGGAGCAGGTCTGCCTCATAGCTACTGTACGATTAGTCACTCCACAGTTTCTAAAGGTAAGATCAAGTTTGTTTTGGATTGCTTTTTAGGTCTTAAGCTTTTACTTTGTTGGATCTTAAAATGTGCTCTTTGTTTCTCAGTTTGTGTCATGCGTCTGGTGTCCTTACTCTCAAAGCTTTTGTCTGATTTTGTCTTGAGGGATCACAGCTTAAGATACACTTACAGTAGCTGCTTGACAGGACTTAATTTGGATGTCACACATTTCGGCGCTCCACAGTGTCAAGCACTCTCCGGAGATTTCTTGTGGCACACTGTGTACCGTCTAACAAATAACATCATTAAATTAAATCACATCCCAAAGGTCTTCTGAGTTGAAATCCGTGCACTGTCGTGTGGTGACCTTCCTGAGATCTTGTGATGTTGTGATTAACTCCGAACACAATACCAGTTTTATGTTTGCCTCTACACTTTGCAGACAGAAAAGCAAAGTTTTCTTGGCTTGTTGGTTAACACAATAAAATGGTACACATCTCCTGTGATGACAAAAAAATGAAGGATTTTTTTTTTTTTCAGAGGCAACATGACAGGTCTTTTCATTTTTCTTTTCCTGTTTTAAAATGTGCTGGAGCTTAGAGAACAATGATGCCAGAATAACCAGATCTGTTGGAAAGGCTTCAACTCTCCTTCAATACCTATTCCAACATTTAAAATGCACTGATTACACAGATTTGCCAGATGGAATGACTATAACAATAACTTCTGGACCATTTGACATGGAATATTTTCCCCTCAGATTCTCAGACTCAAGACATATCCATTGCAAATACCACATAAAAAATAAAAAAAACTCAATACAAAACATATTTTTCACAGTTTCTTCCACAGACTAGTTTCAATTGTCATAAGCATAACGTACAGTACCAGTCAAAAGTTCGGACATACCTTCCCGAGAAAGTGTGTCCAAACTTTTGACCTGTACTGTACCTAAATGTTCAGCATTCATCACATGCAAACTGTTTGGCTGTGACACACACAAAACAATTATAAAGGCATGTTAACAAGGCACCACTGCCAAATCCTTGATGCTGGGGGCAGAGAAGCCTAAAGGAAACGACTGATGATATTCTATATTTTTATTTTTGTCAACAAATGACATGAAAAGACCAAAACCAAGAATTTGTTAGTCTGTCTCTCAATACTCTCTGGCTTCCCAACCGTTTCTCTCAGCCCCAAGCAGATTTTGTCCTACTGAAGAATTCAATCTTTAAAAAATGGGTCATGAATATTTCATTTCATTTTTTAAAAAGGCTCCCTAATTCATCCAAAATGTTGGGCACTGTAGTTTTTAGCAAATGTGACTCAGTAAAAAGTACATTTTAGGGGACTTTTCAGCTGCTAGCAAATATTTACTGCACCAGGAAGGTGTATGTGGGATTTACTTATAATATACTACAGTGTGCATGTTGATGGAGATGAAGGAACATATAGTCATTTTTTAAATAGTTTTTGGACAACAATGGAGCTCTATGGCACAGATGTATAAACTACATCAGGCTTTGGCAACACAGACAATACTTGTTAGTAGGAAAAACAGACTACCGCTTTAACATACTGTTTTTGTGACATGTTCCATAGTACAAGCATTATGCCAACCTTGCAATAAGATTTTAATCTCTCTTACAAAAAATATTTAATCGCCACAAACTTTTGAACACAGCATATTTGAAGTACCCACACACATACTTGAAAACTACAATCTGTGAAAATGATCAGTTTAGCTGTTCCATATTTAAAAAGTTGATTATTTGAAAACAAGAAGTGAGGCATCACTTCCAACGGCTTCACCTTAAAGTAATTTAATTTAGTGGCTAAGCTTCATATTTCCCAATTACGTAAACAAAAAGAAAATATAACATCAACAAGCAGCCTTTCATAATAGACCTTGATCAGCGCTCCATAATTCAATGCGAACATCTGTAGCATCTGTAAATGAGGCTTTTTTTAATTCCATTCTTTGCTGTGAAATCCCAATATTGACTTTCTCCATCTGTGACTTTTGGTTTTGTTTAGGATTTGTGTAACGTGGAAGATACCTGTGACGAATTCACATCCAGACACAGCCTTGAATGGAAGTTCCTGTTTTTAGATCACAGGTAAAAGAGATGTTCATGATTCCATCCCCCATTAATCAGCAATGTAGATTTTTTTTTTTTTTTTTAGCAGTAATTGGTTTTCCGACATGCTTATCATCTTCTATTTTTGTTTCAGAGCTTCACCAATCATCGGCTATTTACCCTTTGAGGTTCTTGGAACTTCTGGCTATGATTACTATCATGTGGATGACCTGGAGCTTATCGCTCAGTGTCACAAGCAACGTAAGTAACTCTGTCTGTTGCTTCTTTCTTACCAACCTTCATCACCAGTAGATCCAGGAATCCATCTCTGAAAAATAGGTTATAGTTACATGCATTCTTCCACTGCACTAGTGCACAGAGAAAGCCTTGACCCCCTATTTGCTCTGGAGTTTGTCAGCCATGCTCCACTGTTGAATCTTACAACCTTATAAGCACCACTGATGCACTGTTGTGCTCTTTCTGTTTTCTCTCCTCAGTAATGCAGTTTGGAAAGGGTAAATCCTGCTACTATCGCTTTCTGACCAAAGGCCAGCAGTGGATCTGGTTGCGGACGCACTACTACATCACTTACCACCAGTGGAACTCCAAACCTGAGTTCATCGTCTGTACTCACACTGTCGTCAGGTGAGCCTTTTTTTTTTTTTTTTATCCCTGCTTGTGTTACTCTAACGTCTGCCAAGGGAGGGACGTGTAAACTTGTTCAGCGTCCTGGGATTAGGGATGTGTATAAGGTGTGGGCTGTTTTGGCAAATATAACAATATCTTTAGATTAAGTTAGATATAAAGTAATGCATCCGCTTTCTATCTGTTGTTATTCAGTTATGCTGAAGTGCGAGCTGAAAGGAGGAGAGCGTTCGGCCTTGAGGAGTTGTCGCCACCTGAGATAGCTCCCTCTTCTGTGAAGGTAAGACTCAAGTGGACTCGAACATTCAGTATGTGACTTATACAAGGTCAGTCTTCATGTCCGTTTCAGATCTGACCTTCTGTATTGTACATTACTCTGTGTTACAGGCTCAGGAGCTGTACTTGGACATCTGTTCCACACTAGACCCTCCACGGGACAGAAACAGCGGCGCACGTTCTGTATCCTCCCACAGCTCCCGGAAGTCCTCCCACACAGCGCTGTCAGACTCTGCATGTGAGTCATCCTCTTCTCCCTAAAGTGCTAACTCATTCTACAGCAGGTCAATATGTACAGAAATCCTTCTCCTGTGTGGCTGTAGGAGCCGTTGTGTTATTTGACTTGAGCAGAATAAATTGGATTTTCTCTGTTGTTGATAGATTAGGCAGCAGAAAATGTGACGCCTCTCCTCTCAGGTTTTCTGTAGGTTTAACGTGGGAATCCTCATCATAGTAATGGAGATGCTAGATCCTAAATTTAGAATAAAATATTTTGAGAAAATCCTATTATGTATCTTTTGTTTTATAATCTGAGAGGACTTTGTAATTAGGAGGTAAAATATCTGTTAGACCTGCATCTCACTGGTCCTCAGTCAATAAAACACCCACCTTAATATACAGTATGTGGGCGACAATGCATCTATGAGATGTTTCCAAAGCTTACTTTAGCTCGCCTTGTTTGTTTGAGCCTCCAGTCTCTCTGACTTGAGCCGTTCTTCCACCCACCGTCTAATGTACTAAACACCTCACTTCTATCTGCATATTTATGAAAAAAAACACAGTTGCAGTGGAAGCTTTCTAGACTTATCAGTTTCTCTTCATAGAGACTAAGCATTGTGCTGCAGTCTTCCCTTAACCCACACACACACAAACACCTTTCATTATTTTCAAAGACATATTCATAAAACTGCATCTGTCAGAAAACATTGTTAGTAGAATTTGTTTTTTCTTCTTTTGCGTTGGTGACTATGAAAAAAGATCCACAAGTCTGTGGGTTTCAGTCAGAGGCAGAATGAGGTGGCAATCAAGAGCCAGTGAATCAGCAATATTGTTATAAAACCCGAAAATAAATGCATTTTGTAAATTGTTCTGCCTTTATTTCAGGAAGGTTAAAGTTACTCTGTTTAGGAGGAAACACAAGGAAGGCTGTCTTTTTGTAAAAGTCAGGGAAATTTAAGCAATGTAGCACTATTCTGCTAAAATAAGGTTTTTGATCTCTAAGATTTTTTTAAGATAACTTTTTTATAACATCTTAAAAGAACTGAGAATAGACAGGATGTAATCAATGTGAGAGGGATGCACAGTATAATGAGGTACAGTTTTAGACACATTTGCCCTTAAAAGTTGGGAATAAGAAAAATGGGATTATATGTTATACAGTACAGTGTTTGTTTCCTGGGAATTATAGATTATGCCATTGGATCCAGTTATATTTGTCACCTTTTTCTTTCTGCAGTGGAACAATTTTAAGTAAAATATCCATAAATACTTAACAGTGTATATGAAAAGATCCAAAATAGGAGGGTTTGAAGTTAATTTTTTTATTTGCTGTTAAAACAATCTTAAAAAGATAAATATCACTTTTACTCATAGAACTTGTTGCACCAACCAGAAAATGACATTATGGGATGTACAAGAAACCGTATCTCAAAGTAAAGTCGGACGAGGACCCATGCTTAGACAAAATGTCCATTTCTGTCGGGGGAAATGAATATTGATGATCAAAGTGTGTCTCTTCTGCAGCAGCTAACTCCTACACTGAGGCCTGCACACCATCATGGCAGTCTGCTTCCATCGGGACAGAGAAGACGGCTGCCAGACTCCAACCCAGCAGTTCCAAGGTCGGTTTATACAGCAGTTACGTGTGTCTCTCTGTCTTTTGACACAATATGGTGTTAATTGTAAAACTTTCATTTTATGTCATTTTATTTTACCCTGTAGAATTTGGCACAAAGACAAAATTCCTTTGACCTCGTTCCCCAACTGAGCCTCCCCCTTTCTCCTACCTGCAGCAAGCACTCCGCAATGGTTAGTGTCTAGACTTCCTTTCCTGCCCGTTGCCTTTCCCTCTTCTGTTTGTGTACAATATCTTATTGTTATGACTGTTGCTGCTGCTCTGGGTTTATTTCTGCTGTTATTTCTACACAGTGCCTCCAGACCCAGTTAAGACTGTGTGAAAAAAGTAGCAAGATTACATCTGAAATAGAAACATATTGCTTGTATATTTCTCAAAGAAATCAGACATTCATATCACTTTTAGACTTGGAAAGCCAATGTCATAGAAAAAAGATCTTGATGTGTTTTCACCCTCACAAGAATAAACCATTATATGACTCATGCTAACTGATTATCTCCACACATAGCGCATTTACAGTAACTTCTTCTAAAAAAAGGCATAACTGAAGTGCTGAAGAATACTGCCAGGTTTTTCTCTTGTCTGTTTCCAACCACTTTTTTTTATAATCACTTGTTTTTAGCAACAACAACAACAGCAGCAGCAGCAGCAGCAGCAGCAGCAGCAGCAGCAGCAGTCGTCTGTGTATCAGCTGCAGCAGCCCCAGCTCGGTGTAATGAACCAGCTGAAAGAGCAGCTGGAGGAGAGGACGCGCATTCTGCAAGCTGACATTAAGACGCAGCAGCAGGAGCTGCATGACATTAAGGAGAAGCTTCACCTGGCTAATCTCCAGGTAACACTCCCCACAAAATACCACTTGGATGTTTTCATTTGAAGACAAAAGACGACATGTAAGCACACATTACCTAAACCTTCACAGTAATGGCAGAATGGCCCCACCAAGAGGCCAACAGTAACCAGTTAAGCCAACTAGTGCTCAAACCACTTCAGAGCATTCCTACATGACCCACATGAAATACCCAGTAGAGTCTGATAAAGATGGGTTGTCTCTTTCAAATCAAATCTCATGCTGCCTTCACACCAGGAGGCAATGACATTAAACACACACATTATTGGACAACACTATAGCAGAATAGAGATTAGCATTTGAGCCACATTTTTGCTCTTTTTAAATAGGAATTATCAAGAAGAATCACTGTGGAAGTAAATCTACTTTGTAAATTAAATACATTTTTAAGTAAATGAAGGATACATTTATATTTTCTGTTTATGTGTGTGTGTTAGATGTTGTTACAGCAGCCTATCCACAATGACTTCGGTCAGGCGCAGCAGCCCCAGCAGCCCCAGCAGCAGGGTCCAGGCCGGCCGGCCCAGCAGAGCCAGTCAGGGGTCATCAGGCAGCTCTCGGGCCACCCTAAACCACCATCCTGTGGGGCCCACAGTTCGTCTCCTCACTCACTCCTGAGAGAGAATAGCTCACCCTCAACGCAGGTACACAGCCTGGAAAATCCGTGACAAACTGTCAGAAAACTGCATCTCCTTAAATTGTTAAGATGATTGATGTTTCAGGTGATTGGAGGAAGGTCAAAACCACCTTGGTTTACTCAGAAAAACATCAAAAATACACTCTTTGCTTCTGCCTGTATATATAATAATATAATCTCATGTAGGAAGGAAGTATCAGCAAGTAAAGTGACAAATTATTATGTTGTTCACTCTGCTTTCAGACTGAATTTGCTCAGATTTTGAATTAGTTGGTATGTATCTCCTGCGTGTCACCGTAGGTCCAGCAGAGGATCGCACGGAGCGGGCAGGTGCAGTCAGTGAGTTTACCGGTGCAGACCAACACGAGTTTGACGATGCCCTTCTACAGCAACCCCATGATGTTCTCTCAGACCAACACTAGGCCTCTGCAGGATGCAAACCAAAGACACACGGACAGCGAGTTCAACCAAGATGGACAACTACGGTGAGAGACCCCAAAAAGACGCATTATGTTTCACACCATGACACATGAAACTTAACAACAGCACTGGTTACATCACCGAAAACTGGTATGGTAAGTGGTTTTCTTTAGGAGTCATATTAGCAGGGAAAAACATATTCCTTCAAAACCTTTTAGGATCCTGGAATGACGCGACATACTTTAGTTCTGACCTCAGATGTGCTGAATCTTAAATTATACATGTTAACCACAAAATTTATTCATGAGTCTGGTGCTAAATAATTTCAGAAATAAAGATCCCCTGCTAAGATCAAAAATGCCCTTAAGCGCCTTTTTAGTTTTTATCTGATGTACCACCAGGATATTTTGTCAGAGTAGGTTAAAGTTAAAGGTTAAAGTGCCCACCTCATGCTTTTTGACAGCATGCCTTTTGTCACTGTACAGACTGAGTCCTGGTTCTGTCAGTAACAGATTTTATTTCCTGCAGCATGCTCCTCAACCAGCCAATGCAGACACTGGTTCCCCCTAGCAGTGTAACCTCACAACCGTCCCAGTGCAACATGGGCATTTCCCAAACCATGTGAGAACTGTTTAATTAGACCGCACACACTCAACACAAGAGTCTGTCCGTGTGGTGTTATCTCACGTTGTGTCTTACCTCCTCGTTGTTTCCCACCGTACAGATACACCTTGGATCAGCAGATCATCGCCCCGTCATTCTCCATGCAACAGGTCAACTGCAACGCCGTCCTCGTGCCCTCTCCGGTCTTCACGTCCCCCATCATGATCCCTCACAACAGTTTCATCACGCACCAGTCTCAGTCGGCCTACCACACTCAGCCTCAGGCCTCTCAGCACTCCCTGCAGCTACAGCAGCCCCAGCAGTTCTTTCAGGTACGACGCTCATCTGCTGTGTAGTGATGCTGTGTGTAAAATTTTTATTATTGACTTCAACTTCACTCATTAGTGATGGTGTTACATAATGCTGTTCAGTGTAATTATCCAGGGCTTTATGTTTACTGATTCATGATCACTTTACTCACAATGCTGCAGCTGAATCCCTGGTTACCACAGCAACGAGCTGCTGTTTAATTCCCACAGGCTGTTCACCAGGAGATCAGTGTTATTTTCAATCAATGTGCTTTAAATTCATTAGGTCTGAGTTGTTTGCTCCGGACTTGTTTATCATTTTTGTCCAGAAGTGTCAACGCAAGTCACCAGTGGACAAAAAAAAAAGTATCATAGATGAATAGTGTGAGTCTGGTGGAAAACACAGTTCATAAGTATCTTACCTCAATCCTTCCATACAGAAACATCCAGAGAATATTGCATCAGTTTATTGAGTCACTTCATAGATCATAGACACTTTAGTCATAGAGACATGTGGGAAATACACTCTGATTGTGCCTATTATTGAACTGCAGATTTTTGCCATTTATCACCAGAAAGTAATAGCTGTATTTCTGTTTTGTATTAAAAATACAATTAAAAGCCAGAATGATGGCTTGCATGACATGCAGTCAACTTCTCAACATTCACAGATAGCACTCATGTGTCAGGGATTAGATTGGCAATATCTCCTATAAAACTTGGCCAGAGTGCATTCATATTCTCTTGTGTGTCCGCAGATGACTCAAGGACTTGTGCACAGTGGACCTACTCCAGCATTCTTACACACCACTAATGTCCCACAGCAAAGCACTGTGGGATACATCCAGCAGCAGCCGCAAACACAGCAACTGCAGCAAGCGCCACAGCCACAACAGCAGCAAAGACAATACCAACATTCCCAAAACCAGACTGGCAGTGTGTCAGACTTCCGAAACATGCTGACTCGGTAGCGCTGCGGACTACGTCAGAGCGCTGAGATTTCACTCGGTGTTGCCGCCGCACGGGCGGCAGCCCGCTGTGGCATTTGGAAGTCAAAACTTGACACCGAGCTGTGCGGCGGAAACGCTCGAAAGCAGGAAATTGCTACTAGTGACCTTACGTTTGATGTGAAGCCGCGTGTCCAGACGAAGCCGGTCTGTGCGTCACTGGAGTGAAACCACAAGCAGAGGCTGCACTGACCTGATGTCACTGCCAGGATCTGAGGCGAGTCTGAAGTGCAGGGCCTTCATCGCCAGCCAGCTGCACACTCAGTCTTCAGTCAGTAAAACTGCTGGAACAAGTGGATTATCACAGCTCTCAAGAAGACATTGCTTTCATCTTACAGAGAGAGTTTATTTCTAAGTGTCTGTTTGCACTTTGTTATCACCCCCTACCCCAAAAGTAGAATATTTATTTTTGCTCATAAATTAATATTCTATTTTCCCCACTAATAACGGCTTATTAGTGAGATTCTTTTCAAATCTTTAGCTCGACACCCCTCCCCAGTGACATCACATCATCACCCCTGTCTGATTTTTAGCTCCACTGAAAATGATTCCTTACCAAAAAAGGGATTTATGTGTGTGTGTGTGTGTTTCAGTTAGCAGACATCAGATGTTGCTCCAATTTTGTCCCGTAAACAATGATTAATTGCAGGTATGTTCATGTCAAGTCACCAGAGAGCGGCTGTAATGTGAACCATCACAACCACCATATCTAAAATCAGGTTTGGTAAGAATTTTGATGTAACACGCCACACTGGGAAGATGAGAGGGGGGAGGAATATTCTCCAGTTATTAAAAAAAACATCCATCTAGATTTTTAAAGCCTCAATCTGGGACTGAAGAAGGGCTGCTACAACTATCCCACCACTTCTCACCGAGAGTGACGACAAAGCTCCAAAGTCACGACTGTAGGTGGCTCTGATGAGCTCTGCAGCACGAGTCCCTCAGTGGTAAACGAGTTACCAGAGGGGGGAAAAAATTGTGCCTTTAACCATGGTACAGTTGGTCCATGGTGCGGTTTGATGGTTGCGTCTGATTACGGCTTTAAAAATCCAGCTCAGGTCCATTTGGAATACAAAGTTATATTTTCATAGGTCATAAGTTATTTTCCGCATCAGATCTAGATTTGTATTGGATATATTACAAATATATATTGGATGCCTTTACATGTCCAACCAGTAAAGTCCAAACCCTTTTTGAACACTTTATGTAATGATTTAGAGATATAAGATTCTTTTATCTATTTGCTGAAACCCTAATGAAATAATTTTCATGTTTATTTATTACATATATATTTTAAACAATATATGGGATTAAGAAAGTGGTTTTATACACAAAAGAAAAGAGTTTATGTGTTCATTTGGACATTGAAAGGTCAATACTGGTCTTGATGTCTCACCCCTCCTGGGTTCATGGTTTTAAAGGAAAATATTTTCACAAGAACAGTGCATGAACTCTTGGCCACCTCTGATCTGTGTGTGACTCATTGTTGTTTTTCACACCACAATACAGCAAACTACTGCAGTAGGGTGGGCGTGCTGGTTTGAATATCTTGGAAACAGCCAGAAATGATTTAAGAGATCTTGCCTGTGACATGGATATGGATGGATAAACAGTATTGCTCTGTTTATTCAAGTCCACTCATTCATTTTGTTTATTTGGCTCCAACCACTGACCAATTAATAATTGCCCTGAAATTACACAGTAGTAACCTGCATTGTGTTGTGTTGAATAACAAACACTTAATTCTTCATACATCTGAAAGTAATTTGCAGAGTCAATCCTGTCCAACGTTAAAATCAGTCCTTTTTATACGTTGTGTATGACAATCTTTTGAGTCCATCATATTAATGAGAGATTGTTTTGTTTCTCTATCGAAGGACAACAACTGTTTCAGCTCTTGTAACAGCACTTCTTAATCAAACAGTCATTTCCTATTCAAATATAAAGCGGACTTTATACATTTGTTGTCTAAAGGTATAACAGGGAGGTTTGGAGTGTATTTCTGCAGCTGGATTAGCAGTTGAACACTATAAAGCAAGGACACACACTAGACAACATACAGTACATCTCTCTCTTTTGTTGATGACAATCAGACAGACATCTTGCAACAGTACGCACAAACTGTTCAGTAACTGCCTGCGCCACAGTCACAGATTGTATGAATTTATCATTTAAAATCTTTAACCTTTACCGTTTGTCTCCTGGGTTACGTAGTTGTACCGAGGTAGCTTGTGACTCAAGAATTTCCTGAAATTCTCATGGTGGAACTTGTGCTACACTTTTTTTTTTTTTTTTAAAAAAAGGAGCCCTTCATGCTCGATGTGACAGCTTGGTCTTAAAGTCTCAGCCACCTCAGTTGGACACGTTCACGTTAGAGGCGTCACAGTCCCTTTTAAGACGGGCGCCGTTCATACTGGACGACGAGACTCAACTGTCTGAACACTCTCAGCATGTACGTTCAGTGCCGTTCTACACTTTACTATGTGCAATGTCGATTTGAGAAGAAGAATGTTAATTTATACAGTTTTAAATGTTTCAGAACAGATGTATACGATGTATATAGAGGTGTATAATAAGCCATTGTACCATGTAAATTATATATGGAATATGGAAGTATTTTTTTAATGAAAATGTCCTAACATTCCTTCAGCCGTTGATATCAGCAGTATCTTTTCTAAAGATACACGATGTGTCCACTGAAGACTATATGATTACAATGACTACAGCTTGTACACAGGACTTTGTCTGCATGGGAATGTGGTGTAGAGTTGTTTTTTTCCCCAAATATGAGACAAAACCACTGACAACAAAATACATAAACTCTGGACTAAAGAGGTCGTATGTTCACCATGATCATGAAAAAAGAAATGAAATGAGGAATCTTAATTGTTATGTTTGTGTCCAGACACTGTGTGGTCACTGCTAGTGATAATAACATCTTTAAATGGTAATTCAGCCAAAATTGACTGCAAAAAGGTCATTTCAGTTTAATGGGTTTCAGTTTTGTAGCTTTTATGAAAAAGTGCAATTGTACATCATCAAAATGATTTTTTTTTTCCGATGGCTGAAGTTTCAGCTTCAGTCCTTTTATCCCTTTTTATTTGGTAAAGAAATATTAAAGTGACTGCCCATAAAAGTTCAGTCCAGGCAGCAACTCAGAGGTGCCATAGATGACTATGTTTTTATTTTCCTTCATTGCTACTCATTACTCAATATTATAAATCACACTTTTGTAGAATATCAATCTTTCAGCCAGTGGCAGTGAAATTCCCCATAAAGGTTGTTTTTCCATCTAAACACATCATTCAGAGAAGATTTCAGTCCACGTCTGTATACAAAATAACTGTTATCATTTTGTTATTTGCCTTGCAAAGGTGGTTGAGGGAAATTCTGCTAAATTATTTTGCTCTGGAAAAAAAAATCACCCATTTTCCACCAGATGAGATGATTTTTAGAGCTTTTAAGGTGTGTTTTGCAGTTATTGTAAATAATCCGCCTGCTCAACGGTACTGTTTTTCTTTGTAGTCGAGTTAAAACTCTCCATCCTCCATCAATAGTTGTCGCACCTTTTTTTTCTCAACTTTCAGTTTTCTTCTTCATGGGGTTTTTCTTTGAGTGTCAATGTTTTTGAAGGTATGTGATCTTCATCACATTTAACTTTTCTGATTTGTAAAATAATGACTGACGAGTATGAGAGGGCAGTCACATCAATACTTTCTGTGTAAGATACACCAGGACATGAACAAAAGAAACCTGGTACACAGCCATTTCTGCAGTTTCAGTGCAGAAACAAACATTGAATATATTGTATAATAGAATGTAAAAAAAAAAAAAGTTTAGCCTATATAGTTGTTTATTTTATATGTCTAATAGATTACATATGTATGTTACATGATTTTAAAATTAAAGTAATTTTGTAACAGATAATGAAGTGTCTTATTAGAGGAGGTGAGGCTTTTTTTGCGTTCAAGTTGGTGTTGCACAGTCACTTGTATGGCTTGTTTTTTTCTGTATTTACCATCAAAATAAGCTTTAAAAAATATTGTTAATATTGTTTTAAAAGAAATTAACAAATTAAGTTTACATTCTAAAATATCTTGATATTAATTATGTTATATTGAATTATTTATAAAAAAATCAACATGGATATTGTGAAATATTTGAAAATAAATATTTTTAAACATATGTATTGTTATTCTGAGCAAACTGTTTACTTAGGAAATGATTTATGTACAAGAATGTTTCTCAACTTTGTAAATTTGGTCTGACGATTAATGCAGAGTCGTGTTTTCACACCAGAGAGTCAGGCTGGTATCAATCTATGAAAAAGACTCAGCAGGAAGAAAAAGGATGTCATCAGCATTAAAATAAAATCCAACACATATTCTACCAATATACTGTATATTGTGTCATTAGAGCATTTAAAAACTATTCAGACCTTGGTAAAGAGCTTACAAGAAAATTATCTGATGCAAAACAGCTGATATTTGTTTTTAATGGGATAATGATCCAATTTCGGATGTGACATCACTGTGTTAACGAGGACACAGCAGAGGGAGTCCGTATGACCCAGTCACACCTTTTTGATTTGATTTTCACAGTGATTCATTTGATGGTAACGATCCAAACACCATCTGTTTCTCAAAAGTCTCACAAGTCTGCAGTTAAGATTTCCTGTTTGAAGGAGTTCAAACGTGCGGTGTGCAGTAAACTGACACATTATTTGTAGCCTACTGTACGCCACGTCTGCCAGTCACAGTAAATAGTTTGATTTTGATAGTAATAAAATATGCAATTTTATAGATTTCAGTGTTTTAGTAGATTCAAAAGATTAAAGCACAATTAAAAGTGTTGTATCACATTTACTGTACATGTGTAACAAAAAATTTACAAGCAACTTTTAAAGGTTACTGTATTTATCCAAAATAACTTTCTAATGACATGATTAATGCACGCTGATAATAATTACAAGATATTCTCACAGAACTGAACGTGTTCTTTTGTAACTCCTAGTCAAGAGAAACCTCCGTCACTCTGTACACCTTGTTGATCAGGATCTCCACCTCATCTCCACCCAGATGACAAAGGTCCAAGATGCAAACCACGTGTGTGTCCTCCAGCTCACTGGCAGTCACCAAGATCTCCTCTGCAAGACAAATATTTGACATTATAGCATCTACTGTCACACTGATGCTAAATATGATTACATGAGTTAATGGTAAAAGACTTCACGTGTCGAGCCAAACTGTGCAGTGATTGCTTCTTGTGTATTAGTGTGGTGGCTACCTGGCTCAGGAAGTGTTGCATCACTGTGGTCCGCAGCGTCACTGAGAGGGCAGAGGAATCCTGACGACAGGCAGGACAGCATCGTGTTGCCGTGGGGATCCCGAGGAAGACCAACAGCCCTGGGCTCGTTGGAGCACACAACAGGAAAATACGCAGCATCAACAGCTATCTGCTTGTTTATGCCTGTCAAAAAGATTTAAAAAAAAAAGATTTTAACAAATGATTTTAATGGTCAACATCACCGTTTGAAGGTCAAGACAGGCTCTCAAGGTGGTCTTACATGACTGTGTGCTGGTTCAGGTTTATAGGATCTAAGATACAGCTAGTGCATTCATTCATAATGTGACAAATAGAAGGTGAAACGAGGGCAGTAGAGCACTGAAACGGTCAGTGTTTGGTTTCTAAAAGCTGCTATTCGAAGTTAAAACTCTTCAACTTCACATTTTGTTGAAAACAGAAGGCAGAATGAAAGACAAATAAAGCAGAGTTTTATGAATTTCTG
The DNA here is from genome assembly GCF_914725855.1 of Thunnus albacares. Lineage (NCBI taxonomy): Eukaryota > Metazoa > Chordata > Actinopteri > Scombriformes > Scombridae > Thunnus > Thunnus albacares. The sequence goes on along the minus strand of NC_058118.1, from coordinate 9,979,069 downwards.
TGTTTTCTAGATGTGACTGTGCAACTTAGTCTATGTTCACATTACAGGCCTTAATGCTCAATTCCAATTTTTTAGTCAGATCTGATATTTTTGTGTTGATGGTTCACATTCATGTTTGTAAGTGAAATGTATCCAGCTCTGGTGTGATCACCGTTGAGGTCCCAAACTGCCACGCATGCGTGCATGAGCTTTAACTGAAATGTGAGCCACATGTGTACAAGAATAACGACAGTCAAATCATAAACATGGACGCCATGGCTGTGCTTAGAATACATGTCCAAGATTATTTGTTGTGGAGGTCGGCACACAATACAGATGAGGCAAATCACTCGGAGGCCAATCAGCATGTAACATGAACGTAACCTTGGTTTCCAATGACAGTAAGTCTCTACCTCAAAGTGACTCGTTGATGACGTTAAAGGTAATACAATAAATCACAGAAGGTCAGTTATCTAGGTGCACACTACTTTGAGACTAACTGAATTAGACAACAATTTTTGGAGCCATTAGTAAAACAGAGAGCCGAGGCCTACGTCCTCTGAATAATTTAGAATATTATGTGGGAAATAAAAGGATGTTCTGACATGTTGGGCAACAGAGGCTGAAATATTAAAAATGACAGCAACAACAAACAGCACGTGTTGTTTTTCAGTGAGAGGATTTCCACAGATCAGAGGAATTCTTACAGTAAAACATTACTTTACCTAATATTGTTATCTGGTAGAACCCCGGACAAACCACGGGTGGGATGGTGTCAGCGCTTTGTTCCGGTGTCCACCGCATGGCCTGAAGGTTACTCCACTGCAGAAGGACGTTCTTTTCATCAAACGTGAACCTCTGAGAGATGCTGTCCTGGTACAGACCGCCTAGACGCAAATGTTCAGACACTTCTTGTTGTTGCTTCAGCCAGCTGCTGCTTTCCCAGGACAATATGTCAGAGTCTGGCGGAAACAAACACATCTGTGTCAAAACCGTGACGCATGCAAAATCATAATCTGACAGTAAATCAGATCACAGAAGGAACACAGAGTAAAGTTGCAGCTCCAGTAATGCACCTTGACTTTGTGGTTGTGGGCCATGTTCGACATCCTGAACTGCCTCCGATTCAGAGTGACCCTCTTCTCCTTCTCGCTGCCCTCGTCCTTCCTCTGTATTTACATGTCCAGCTCTCCTGCAGGAGCAGAGATAAATGAGCACAGAATGGTTGAAGTGGGTTACTGATGAACAAAACCTGCTGAATCCTCAATACCTTTTTGTTGGCACGCTACCATGACTCGAGGAGGACTGCTTGGCATTTCTGGAAAACATGTTGATATGTTACTTTTTAAATGTAGCCTTCACTCCTACTAGCCACAAAAGTGTTATTTATGTTTCAATATGAAGCTCACATGTGTTAAAATCATACCTCATTCTTCTTTTCCTTTTGCTTGCTGAGATTTCCTCAGAAGAGTGAGATGTTAAACTGGCCAACAGTGTCTGCTCATCAGTTGTGGGATCATCGTGTGTGTCTGGCACAGCTTGTTCACACGCATCATTAGAAACATCTGGTACCTGCAGGAAACCAGTTGATTTATTTAACAGTTTTAATGATCAGCGCTATTGGGAAGAGACTTTAAAATAATGTCCATTACCTCTTTCCCCACTGGGCCTTGTGACTCTGTGGTCTTTGGGCTGTTCATGTATCGCACTGCCGTGATATGTCCTTGAATTGCAAGTTTTTTATGTTCTCTATATTGAAGGGTCTCCAACTCCTTCTTCAAGTCAGCCGCAGCAACCAGAGGAACTTGTCCTGCAGATGTAGCATAAGGATTTTAAAATAACAAAAGACTATATGGACAATATAACATAATTATGTTTACTGTGTGTTGCAAAATTTTAGATGTAATGTTTATTCTGTTTTACAGGCCAAACTATCGTCTATATAAATAGTTTTCTTAGGGTTGCTTGAAAAAACAGTTTTAAAAAATTAAAATAAAATATAAAGGTACACTCTCAACAGCTGTGTATGCATGAGGATACAGACAGAGAAGGTGTTCACTACAAATATTTTATTTGAATTATATACCACAATGCAAGTCCACCATCTGCATCTTGTGGCAGAGCTGCAGGAGAATGCTGACCCAGATTTTATTTGATTCCTGCCACCCACAAGAGAACTGACTGCATCTCATTATGGTTCAGTGCTGAAGCAGAGTTCATCATTTCATGCCTTGAAATTATAAAAATGGAAGCTGGCCATTTTTCTGGCATTCTGAAATGAATCTGTGGTACATTTAAATTCAAAAATGTGTGAATATGTAATAAAAAACTATTAAATGTTTAAATAAAACAGCAGTGAAGCCATTCCGTATTTTTCCCTCACCTGAAGCATCTGCTGTTGACTGAGTAAATGTCTTCGAGGCATGAGGATAGCAATAATGGCCACCAACAGCAGTCTTCTGGAGGATGACGTTGTCCTTCAGGGTCTTGGTCCACTGGATGAAGCTCTTCACTCTGGGGTCACTCACATATGGCTGACCTTTGTGGTAGCCTGTTGTGCAGAAAGACAACAAATACACAGTTCAGTTCAAACTGCACTGACTAACACTGCCACCCCATATATACAGCATATAGATTATCAGGTAGATATTGTTAGTGTGCTAACCTGTGATGAACATCTCTGTCTCACAGCTACTTGTGAGGTAGGGCAACGAGCCTTCCACTTGACACACCCTCATCTGAGTGCACACCAGGTAGGTCACTTAGGACGAGATGGTGATATATTAAGCAAAGTGAAAAGCTTGCAACAGATATGAAAAGATATGAGCTACAGTTGACTTACTCGGGCATATATGACTGAAGATTTCAGGCTGAGAAGAGGAAAAAACCTCCAGGATAAAAGGCTGGTCAGTCGTTCCATCCACTGCATGGACCCAGCGGTACGTCCAGAACTTCTCTGGACCTAAAACAAGGGTTCAAACAGTTTTAACTCAACTCAAATTAAAAAAAGGAAATTCAGTAGCTTTACTTTGGTTTTAAAAATGATTTCCAGTTTATAGATAAAACATCAACATTCTCACCCTTGTTCCCTTTACTCTTTACTCGTTCAACACGGCCTACAAACGTTACCAAACCAATGATGTCACATGCAGCATTGTTGGCCAATTTGTCCAACTCTGACCTGTAAGATACATACTGTACATTACATGAAGGAACGCCACATTTTATTTGTTAAACTGAACAAAACCGAACTCATAATGATACATGATCAGCAAGCAAATGCAGTATTTGTATGAAGCAAAACAGTGAAAAAACAGCAGAGCAGACACATCTCAATTACAAGGTGAAGATGGACTTACAGTGGGGTCCAAAAGTCTGAGACGACATTGAAAATCTCTAATATTTTCATGTAAACTTGGAAATAATCATTTAAAAAACACAAGAAGTTATGATATGTAAAATGAAAAACTATTTAAGATTCTGCACTATTTCTAGGTCAGCAATCAAATTTAAGCAAATTTGTCATTGACTACTAAATAGCAACGGGATTGTGGGAAACATGGCATCAGAACTAAGTGAAAGTGTCAGAAGACAAATTGTTCTGAGCAAAGAGGGGCTTTCTCAGTGTCACATCATGGCTAGACTAAAGGTTTCTAAGGGGGCAGTTCATGGAGCTCTTTGCAGAAACTGGATCAGTTGTATCCAAAGCACGATCAAGCAGACCGAAAGTAACCACACCATCAGAGGATCGATACATCAGGCTTAGTTCCCTGAGAGATAAAAAAGCAACTTCATCACAGATACTGCATTTGCCAAATAAAGAACGCAAGACTGTAATCAGCAAAAGTACTGTCTAAAGAAGGCTGTGTTGTAGTGGTCTCAGAGGACGAGTAGCAGTTTCTAAACCACTTCTCATGCAGGGAAACAAGGCCAAACACTTGGGGTGAAATACCAGCATTTCACAGTGGATGACTGGAAAAAAAGTCCTTTTTACTGATGAATCCAAGTTATAGATTTATGGCAGTAACAGAAGGGTGTATGTAAGGATGTAAGGAGACAAGCAGGAGAGAGAATGATACTGCTGTCATTAAAGCAAAAAGGGGGACAAACCAAATACTAAGATATATCAAAGATTCAACTTTTCACTAAAATTGTTAAGCTGATATTATCATTTGTAATGAAAAACATAGTGTTACATTCGAAAAACAAATGCAACATAGAAGTATCTTGGCTAGTGGTCTCAGACTTTTGGACCTCTCTGTATATATGGCATTGTTTTTGATAGAATTACAAAACAATGTCAATTCATCACCTGGTGTTGAACTGGTAGGAAACCTCAGGCAATCCCCACTGTGGCAGTACACTCTTTGGTGAGACCACAGTGATGACTGACGCTGGGTTGCGAGGATTCAGGCAGATTTCTGGGAAAAATACATATGAGGACTGCATGAAATCTTGTGACTGAAAAAACCTTGTAGTAGTTGTAGTTAGTTTGACTTACAATTTGGATATGTGAGGTTTGGACAGACAGGACGACAGTGACAATTGTATGCCCCATTTCACAGCATTTGTGTGTGATATGGGGCACATTTGGGTTTCAGACAACAAAAAAAATGCTATTCACACAAAACTCTGGCACAAAACTTCAAAATGTGACACTGTGGTCAGTAGTTTGTGTACATACCTACAGAGTTAAAGCTCTTGATTCTGTAATGGTCCATTTGCGGGCGTGACCGGTTTGAATAACTCTGCTTCAGGGTGTAATTTTGGAGGTACAACACTGTGCCTACATTCAATCTCTGGTAAAACTCTGGACAAAGTTCGTTCCACAGCACGAGGGACATTGTGCCACTCTGATCAGCAACTTCAAAGTATGCCTGAAATATGACAACACATGGAGATGAAAAACTGTGTCACAACACAACAGCAAAGTATTAGTAAGAAATATGGAAGCATGATCCTCTAAGATCTTTTTGTTACTGAAGTGTGTGTTTAAACTCACCTGGTAGGGGTAATCAATCTTGAGTCCAAACTTCCCATAATACCGTAATCTGGATTTCTGTATTATCTTCACTAGGAGAGGAAGAGATTTCCATGTGTTTCTAAAGGATGACTCCAGACTACTGAGAAGAGTGATCTTGGACACTGTTGAAAAGACATTGCGGAAAACACATTATCAGGATTTTATCTTCAATCTGGTAGCCAAAGTTCATGCAAAATAAACATAAAATAAATACACGTTTTTAAAACAGAAGCATTAGCTGAAATGGACAGAGTGCCAATTTCAGTGAGTGAACAATAATGTCTCTTGTCTGCTTGGTCGTCATAACTGTACTGAAATGAGTAGTCAAGTAATCTATCAACAGAAAATTTTAAGACGATTCTGATCATCAACCAATCATTTAAGTATTTATTAAGCAAAAAAGCCAAGTTCTCTCGTTCCAGCTTCTTTTATACTATTACAAATTTAATATCTTTATGTATTCTGGGGACAAAACAAGATGATTAAAGGTTGGGTTCTGAGAAACTGTGATAGGCATTTTTTCCCATAATTTTCTTATGTTTTGTTGCCTAGAAGATGCATCAAAAAATGATGATAGACAAATTAATGCTATAAATAAATGTTAGCTGCAGCCTTGCATCATATTCAAATGATTAAATATCTCCTGAATAATTTGTGTCTGATATGATTTTCTCATTAAAAAAGTTCAATTATGTTGTTAAAATCCTTAAAATGACATCTACTCCTTCTCCCTCATTAAAAAAATCCATAGTCTATGAATATGCAAATATATTTCATTTCAAGTTGTTCAAGTGGACACAAGATGACTGAAGAAGATTTGTGCACTGGAAACTTCAATCGTGGACCAGAACTGGCTTCCAAACTAGTTGTGATGTCACAAATCATGTTCATGAGCCCCTAAAAATTGGGTTTTTAATGAGCACAGAGAAACTTTCCACTTTCATCGGATGAATGTGAAAACAGCCTTTTAGTGTCAAACTCTGCACATACATCATTATGCACAGTGAAGCTCATACATTCAACTATGTGTACTCAGTGGAGGGAGACATTGAATTCAATAAATTGTCTTATGTGTGAACATATTCTGATTGCTGCCATCCTAAAATATTATTACATGATGGGAAGGTATTGGGTCAAACATATTGTGATATATGACTTAGATGGTGTGCTCAGCCTAATAGCTGAAAAGCAGATAACAAAACCCCACCTCAGTGATGTAAACAGATCAGTGTGTGACAAAGTGCAGTATCTCACCGTCCAGCACTGTGTCAGATGAGGGGGACCGTGAGGTCCACATGTCTCCCTCTGGATCGTCGTTGTTCCACAGAGACAGGTAATGTTTGCGGTTCACCTGAAGAGGCACATCACTCTGCAGCAGCACGCTCCTCTCCATGCCGTGCTTAACCAGCAAGGGCAGTGCACTCACATCCTTAACCCGGGACAGGACTTCAGACCTTTGTGCACCACAGCTGAGCTTCTCAATGCACATGTAACCGTGGCCCAGTCTCCTCTCGTTGTAAACAAAAGAGCACTGCGTGATGCTGATGTCAGTCCCAGTCCTCAGGGTGTTGTTGTGCACCAGGTGATTTAAACTGGAGTGAACAAAGCATTTAGCTCGCCAGACTCCGTCAGTGACCGTCACATCGTAGCTGTAGCTGTCGGACTGCTGCTGTCCCTCAGTTTGCTCACTTAAGTACCTCTGAAGTGTGATAACAGCGACCGGAGGCGCCTCCTCAGCTGTCAGTTTCAGGCACTGCGTGGACGACAACCGCTCCAGCGTCCTCTGGAGGAAAGGCGCCTGAGGAGGACCAGTCACCGAAGAGCAAGACGAGTTATCCTCCATTATGGACAGTTAACTCAACTAGTTGGCGGTTAACTTAGTTAGTCGCTGCTGTCATGAAGTCATCTCATGTTAGCTTGTTGGCTAACTAACGTCTTCCAGTCAGTATTAGCAACAGTGTCGCATATGCATTTAAACTTACGCATTTACTACAAACTACCGGTATCTGAATAAATGCAAGAGAATACTTATCTAGGTAGTATACCATAAAAAATTGAGTATTTTTTCTGTTGTTTTTTTTTGTTTGTTTGTTTCTCAGAGTAGCTGGAGCACTAGCGAAGTTACCGCTGGCTAACGTTACTAACTCCGGTGCTGTTTGATTGCGTCACTCTATGTTTTGAACACCAATAAGTGCGCAAAGAGAAAGAAATGCATCTTGAGGTAAAACACTTGTTTCTACCATGATCAATAATTTAGTTTGACCTACAAACTAGCCGGCCAATGTAAACAGGAAATTCCTCTTTTTTAAATTCCCCGCTACCTGTGCGGAGAGTCGGACTAGCCTGACGTCATCGACGCGACAAAGTGCGTTGTAGTCCTCAGGAGACGTGAATTTGTAGTTCGTTTTTCAAAAACTGATTAAAATGATCACAGTTTACACTACAAACAGTTTTAAGTCGTGGTCTAAATATATTTTTTGACAGATGTCAATCTACCAGTTATTATGCAGATAATATATATGTACAGATTATGCCAGCACTATGTGGCTTAAATAAAATGCAATAATCAAATCATACTCAATTTTATTAATAATGGCAAAATATTTCTGATAAAGGCAGGTGAACAGATACTTAAATAAATGGCATTAAAATAGCATCCTTTTGTATATAGTTGCATTGCTGGCAGATAAACTTTACTTTATTGTTTTATTTGAAAATTACACATAGATTCATAGGAATGTTTGAAAAATCCCTGCTAGTGCTAGCTGTAGGTGACAATACTCTCTTCAAAGAGGTGACAGAGAGAGAAAGAGCTGAGGGAGGCAAGAAAACCAGTTTTCAAAGCATCCTGAAGCCAACAGGTGAATCATTACTGAAATATACAATGTCCAGTTCTTATGTGCTTTATTTCTATTCAAGTTTGTCTCTGTGTCTTTTGTTAAAGGTTGAGGTATTTATAAATTCAAGGACAAGAGGTATTAGAACATAATTTGCTTGTAATATCAATCTTGACATTGAAAAGATTTTTTCTTTGATTTTGTAATGAAGTTTATACCCCCTCGCACATGATTTGGTATGTTTTGTCTTTACATACTGCATCTTTAAGTGTTTTATGCATAAAAGTTTGAGGTGCCAGCAGATGAAGTGAAAAGTTATCTTTGCCTTAGTATTGTAAAATAATCAAGGAGGGCTCCAACAGCTCAAAGAGGACCTCGTGTGTCCAAATCAAGTTATTGCAAACCACCCTCCTCAGTAAGGAAGGGGCTCATTTAGCTTTCTTATGGTCAAATGTCCACATATTGTGTAGGAGGCTGCTTTTTCCTGATTTGGGCTTGGCCATTTGTTTCAATTAAGAAACTTAATATAAATATAATAACATACATTTCAGTTATCATGATAATACCATATAATAATAAATATGATAATAGGACTAGGCAGCATGCAATGATGTTTTAGGCTATTTAAAATTTGGGTGCGGCCCATTCCTGTATAAACAACAGTTTCCCTTTGCACTAGTGCAAAGTTTTCTGTGTTTGGTGTGAAATAACTTGACTGGCCTGAGCAGAGCCTCCATCTAACACCTTATAATGAATTGGAAAACTGACTGTGAGCCAACCGAGCCAGGCTTTATCACCCAACGTCAGTGTCCAACATCACTTAACACACTTGTGGCTAAATGGGAGCAAATCTGTGCAACAAGTTTCCAAACTCTTGTGGAAAGCCTCCCAGAAGAGTGAAGGTTGTTAACACCAACAGTTATAAAGTAAGATGTTCAACAGTTACATATTGGTGTAATGATTCGGTATCCACACACTTGTATGTTGTTCCTGATACTCTGTCGGACTTTCAAGCAGTCAACCAAGTTAATCATCAACAAGTTTCTGCAGTGCATATAATTCACCAAGTCATAATGCTTTTGCAGTTCAATCTGTGTCACTCACACTGTCAATATTAGATGATGAAAGGGATATACAGTTATTCATACTGCTGACCTCTTCAAAAAATCATTGCTGCAACTTCCTGGCAAGTGAATCAGCCATCATTGTATTCCTTTAGTGAAGCAAAGAGCACTTACCCCTGGCAGTATACATTTTATAAACTCTAAAATTGGCCTGTGCTTAACTTTTATTAACAGAACCAGCTTCTCTCTGAAAGCCTCTCCTGCTGCTTCATGGAGTTCAGCCATAAGTCATGTTCACTGCAGCCAGGTTTTGTATCACACACTTCGTTTTTACATTTATAAAACTGCTCAGTTGCCTCAGTTGTGAGATGTTTCCTAGTAGTGTCATTACACTGAATGTGAGACCTAATGGGTTATTTCACCTCTTAAAGCAGTTTCCAGAATGAAGTTCAATGGGTCCTTAAAAGCCTTTAGACAGCGCCAGATATAGGCGGCTTTTAGGCTGTGATAAATAAAGTTATTTAGATATGGACAGTGGTGCAATAGAGATGCTGCAGATAAGAGATTGCTCTCCTCAGTCATTACCTCCCCTTTAGTGTAGGTACTGTATGCCTTGTCAGACCTTTTTATCTATGATAATTAAAATATTTGGTCTGTGAGATACACAGGTTTAAACATTACAATATTCAGACAACAGGTAGAAGTTAAGAGGTTAAATTTAAGAATGAACTACACCATTACAGCAAAAGGGTTTCTCCAATTGTAACATAAAAGAGGCAAAAGAAATTTGAGAGCTTTTATTGTCACATGCACAGCAACACAGCAGTGAATGCAGCAGCATAAAGGGCTGAGAGAACATCACTCGATTAGCCTCACTGCAGTACACTTGTGTCAATCAGTTGAACTTGTGTGGCTAAACATCAAGGGAATTGTAGTCATGGATATAGTGGACTACAGGTTAAAGACAGTGTCTATAGAGACGGTCAAGAAAACACTAAACACATTGAATTTATAAAATTTACAATATACACAACAAAATAGAATAAGCAACTATGGAGATAAATGCTATGTAAACATATTATAATTTATTCATAGCAAGACACTCATGTCAAAATCCTCATTTAGACCTAGTGGTTGCAGTGTTCCTAAGGAGTGGCTCCAAAACAAAACTCCACAAAATTGTAGTCCTGGATATAGTATAGGACTACAATTCCCAATTTCAACTGATTGACACAAGTGTTCTGCACTCAGGCTAATCAAGCGATGCTCTCTCGGCCCTTTATACGGCTGCATTCACTTGCTACCTGTTCAAAGCTCGCTAATTAAAAAGATTCTTGCACAGATTTGAGTCAGTGAATGCTTTTTTCAGTTTGACATTTTTTAGCTCCAGCACCTCAGCTACGTCTGATACCGTGTGAGCAGCGTATTTTTCTCAGCAGTGAAATTTGACTCTTTTGAGCTCTAGTTTCAATAATAATAAATATTTACAATTGTAAAAAACAAAAGGAGAGAGAAGAGAAAGATAAGGAGATGAAATTAAAAAATACAAATATATACAAATATGGGCTACATTATATTGCAAGAATAATTATGCAAGAAAATTATAGATGTGGACTAAAACAATGTAGGATAAAAAGTAAATAGGCTACAAGTTCATTGGAAGCATTAAAATATTAAATTGCCTAAATAACAAAAGACTATCAATACAAAAAAAGTTTTTAAAAAATTGGCCAACTAAAGATAAATTTTGTTTTCAGCTGACCTAAAAGACTGCTACAATATTATGTCTATTGTACTAAATTTACTGCAGATTTGCTGAAAATTTTGTTAAGCAAGAGGGGGCAACTCTTTGAACTTCATCCATCGTATTTGGTCTCCTGTGGCGCCGCCTTCTCCTCAGAAACTACAATCCCAGAATGCTTTGCAGCTCTGGCAGCATTTCTTGTCGACGTGGGAAGGGAGGGATTCGGACACAAACAAATGTCCACAGGTTTGATGTCGGGCCACGACAGAGGTAACCGTGACATGTCAGGTGGATTTGGGAGATAACTCCTTGACGTTTGAAAACATGTGGCTCAAACCTGAAGAGATTCTGCTGAAAAACGCCTTCAAATTGTGGGTCACCGAGAAGGATAATGAGTACTTCGTACTGCAAAGGAGACGAGGCTACGGAGAAGGTGGAGGCGGTTTGACAGGTAACGTTAGCCGTTATGTTTTCACCTCCTCGCGTACTTAAGGACAGCTGCTGCGACGTCACGAGACCCCGTTAAATCAAACTTGGTATTAATGGGTTAACTCGCCATACATCTGCTTATCTAGCGTGCTGTCTGCCATGTACAGGGCGGGTACTGCTGTACTGCCCCCTCCTCTACAGAAAAATTGCCCTCACTGCAACAGGTACAAGTGGCAAAATTACACGAGGCAGTTCAGGTGCTGAACAGCCGGTTTCTCATGTTGACACTGCAGTCTGCAAGGTCTCCTCAAGTGTACTTGTCAATATATTGGCTTATTTAGTTTGTCTGATGTTTGTTTGAGCACAATTAGGTTACTTGGAAAAAAGTAGCGGTCTACCCACTGCACGGTGCATTTCATGCTGATTTTATAGCTCAGTGGCCTGTAGTTATGCCACAGTATGTACATAGGCCTTAAAACTTAAGCTATTATTATGTCAGCTTTAGACTAAGACTTAAAATCATGTATTTTGTTGTAGCTACTATTAAAAAAAAATACTTGTTCTACCAGTCCATCTCTGAAAGGATGTACCAACCCTCTGTTTACATTTTGTTGTGCCGCAGGACAGTTGTGTCACTGTGAGAATATTCACACCACTCTCTCCCTGAAGCTAGAAATAAAAGAGAAAACCTCTGGATTTGTAAAGTCACTGCAATGTCAGAGACTGCCCCCCCTCCTCCAAACGAGATAAATGTGTCAGTGACTTTGTGGAGACATTGATGTTCAGTTGAGTTGTCACACTGTAATTTATAGTTATATATGAGTTATATCATAGCTTTTTGCAGCAATGAGATGTAATAATTTTTGAACATTTTAGTCTGTTTTTATAGACTAGGGCTACAACTGTCATTAAAGTTATTCTTCCAATTCATCAGTCAGTCTAAAAAATCCTGTCACTAGTTAAAAAAAAAAATGCCTGCAGTAATATAAAACAGAGAAGGGCAGCAAATTATCACGTTTGAGAAGCTGCAGTAGAACCAGCGAGTGTTTGACATTTTTCATTGTCAAATTAATTAAAAGATTAGTCATGTATGGTTGTGATTTACTAATTGATTCATGGACGTATCACTTCAGCCTTGTTACAGATCTTTTGTAGAGCTTCTATAACAGGTTTCCCTGTTTTCTAACAGACATTTTTAAATGATCAGTCTCAAGGGAAGGAACAGTCATTATTGGGTTGTTTCTCTACATAATGAATTTGAATTGTTTGTCATTTTATTAAGTTGTTGCCTCCCCTGTGAGACAATAACCAAACTTAAAAAAAATATGTAAGTTCATAAGTAAATATGTTATGAAGTTGTCCGGTTTTAGTAAAGATGCTCAAAGCTGTTAATAATGTATGAATTCCTAAAAAATGGTGGCATGCTCCTTTCAAAATTATGCAACATCAACTGCAGCCTCAAGTCCTCATTTTCCCACTGAACCCCCAGTGAGTCTCGGATTGAGACACATCCTGTTGTGTAAACCTAATTGCATGCCAGCCGTCACACTGACTTGGATCTCTGAAAACCGCTGTCACCTGACAGTATAACAATAGTGCTGATAACACCACCAGTGATTATAACCTATAGTTTCTAACCACAAGCCACAGTGTGACAACTGTAAGGTAATTAATAGATATTAATGATAATGGTGTTCTTGATGCAGACAAAAGGGCTGATGTCCTGCCAGTCTGGTTTAATGATAGTGGAGGTTAAATACTACCTGATACCATGCTGCACTTGAAGCCCTCTCCAGCACAAGAGCCTTTTATGTCTGAAGTGTCTTTCATGTGTCTAAGTCATCTATCCTCCGCTGTGTGATGTTGTTCCACCCTGATGAGAACATAGTACATTATCCTGTGTTTGATCATTTGAATCCCTGACTACATGGCAGCTGACTAGCAGAACATGTGCAGAGCTGATCCATGTTCAGCCGGCAGACCGGTATAGTGCTGATGCAGTGCATGAGAGTGTGGTTTCACTGAGACCTTGTTAATTATTCATGGAGGGCATGTCAGAGAGGAGTTGGAGAGGTAACAGATTTAGCTAATTTTAGTTGTGTGGCTCTGACGTGGACCTGGGGAATCATTCATCTCCACACTGTCAGTAAGGCAAAAAGGCACAGTCTGTGATACAAGTGTAAACAAAGGGTTGATTGGAAGGTCTTTTAATATTCAGACTAACAGCTGAATTATCTTTTTATCTTATTATCTTTTTTTCATCTTTTCTGATGCTAAACTATGATTTGTAAACAAACATAATATATAATTTTCTTCATAAAGCCAAAATCTTTGAGTGCAAATTTATCTGTAATTAGTGGTCAAGAAGTAGGCCTTTTAATGAAACGTTGTAATTTTCCATCTTAGCTTCTTGGGAATATATAAAGCTGATGTCATGTGGCTGAAGGTCATGTGTGACAGTGTTGGATAAAATTACCAATGTGCTGTATGTCACAGGCCTCCTTGTGGGAACTCTGGACACTGTGCTGGACTCCACATCCAAAGTCGCTCCTTTCCGCATTCTGCACCACACGCCGGACTCGCAGGTGTATTGGTCAATAGCATGCGGTAAGTCATTGCATTTTCATCTCAAGTTTCTGTGATTATGATTAATTGCAGTTTAAGTCACATCTTGAAATTGCTTTCATTGTGAATGTACAGAAGTCCAGAAAAATTCAATCAGAATCACAATGAAGCCAATATTTCAAATAGAAAAAGTTAAAGTGAGATTTAATAGTTAAATAATGTTTCTTCTGTCGCCTAAGACTCATACAGTTCTACAACCAGCCTTTTTTAATTCAGAGATTTAAAAAAACAGCAAAAAAAACACAAACATGATATTTCTTTCACATTCAGCCATGATTTGTCATTTTTTTCACCCTCGACTTTGGGTCAGGTGTCACCAAAGAGGAGATTGTTCAGCACTGGGATTGGCTGCAGCAGAACATCATGAGGACACTCTCTGTATTTGACTCCAGTGAAGACATCACCAGCTTTGTACAGGGAAAGATAAGAGTAAGAAGTTACACAAATTGATCATTAAGGGACTTAGATATGATATACATGTAATATTTTAACATGCTAATCTCTCATCAGGTTTGACCCAACTGTATTAATACTGATGTTGAAGTATAAAAAATTATATGGCCTCTAAATTACAGCAGAAAGTTACTCTTTCACTCTCAGTTACTCAAAGAATGTGATGCATTTTTGTATTGACACCCGCAACATGAAGTCTTATGTTTTATGTGTTAGGGTCTAATCGCTGAGGAAGGGAAGACATCCCTGGTGATGGAGGACGATCCCGAGAAGTTCAGAGAAGCACTTTTGAGGTTTGAGAAGTGGTTTGAGCTGCCGCCGGACGAAAAGCTGGTCACATATTACTCATGCAGCTACTGGAAAGGCAAAGTGCCCTGCCAGGGCTGGCTCTACCTCAGCACAAACTTCCTCTGCTTCTATTCATACCTGCTGGGAGCTGAGGGTAAGCAATTTCTGTGCCATTTATTCACATGAGCATGGCATTTGTCTCGGTAATGTTAATTGGTGTGGCAGATCCAAGTATCCACCATAGTGGGCTTTCATGGCCTTAAAGGTACATTCTTTGAACGTTTTGTCATTAAAAAAATAGCTCTTGATAATTACAGCTCCCATAATTGTGAAAAAGCCATTATAGCAGACCTCACAGTGTGAAGGCAGACTCGAAAAGCGGTGTGGAGAATGGATGACGCTGAATTTCATGTTAATTTGACACTGAGTGACATTTTCACATTGATGCTGCACAGTGTGAACATTTTCATTTGGTGGTATCAGCAGTTCTCTGTAACGGAGCCATTAAGTACAGTACATCAACAGTATTACACAATAATAATGATACATCCAGATCACTGTCCTTACAGCTAGAGCCTTAATCACTGATGTCATTATTTATTTTCTCGTGATGACTTTGCAGTGAAGCTAATCATCTCCTGGGATGAGATCTGGAAGCTAGAGAAAACATCTAATGTGATTCTGACTGAGAGCATCCATGTCTTGGCTAATGGGGAGGATCACTACTTCTCCATGCTGCTGCACCTTAATGAAACCTTCATTATCATGGAGCAGCTGGCTGACTACTCCATCAAGCGCCTTTTTGATAAAGAGGCCTTCGAAAGAGAGCCAGCTCTCACCGACCCCCTGCAAATTACCAAGAGGTACTGTCTGTCTGCTACACTGCACAGCTTTACATGATCCTGTTAGCACTGACTGCCAGCTCCAAGACACAAAGTAAACATAACGCCTGACTTCTGTCAAGTAGCATTTGTGTTTGTTTTCACCTTTTATGTAGTGCCATGTAGGTCATACACAACAATACCAGTAACAGATATTTTAAAATCAACCTACTGTAGTCATTTATTTTGACCATTTTGCCTACATATTCCAGCCTTTGATTTGGTGTTGATCTGCTAGAATCATGCTTGGTAATTTAAAACTACATTTCTAAATGCTGTAATTTAAGAAGAAACTGACCTTTTAACAAAGTAAACTACCTGTCCATACTATGATATATCTGTCGTAGTAATATCTATATTTGTAATAATTTAAAGCACTCAAAAATAGGTTGTTATGAGACTCTGCGCATGTGCGTTCTTCCAGTGTGGAGGCTGCAAAATGATGATCTTATGAAACTTACTGATGATGTTCTGCCCATGACATTTCTTTCTGCTTTACTTCCCCCTCCAGAGGCCTCGAAGCTCATGCAAAGAGCGAACAGTTCCGGACATTTTTCAGGCTTCCCAAAGAGGAAAACCTGTTAGAGGTGCATGAGAGCTTCCTGTGGGTGCCCTTCAGCCATTTTAACACGCTTGGCAAGATCTGTTTGTCTGAGAATTACCTGTGTTTTGCCAGTCAGGACGGAAGCCAATGCCATATCATCATTCCAATGCGAGAGGTAACGTGAAACTAAAACTGTATCACTGCCAATAATACACAGTCTCAAATCGCTCTCTCCTTACTAATAAATACCAGGTAAAAAGTGATTGTTTGGTCTGTCAACATTACCCTCTGCCAGGTTGTGAATGTTGAGAAGCCCGATTCCAACAGCAGAGCTTTAACGGTGTGTGTGCGTGGCAAGAGGGCGCTGCGTTTCTCTGAGGTTCGTGACTACCAGCGGCTTGCAAACACAATCCGTAGCAGGTGTGGGATTAGTGCCAGCCCTCAGCACTCTGCTTCATCAGAGGTAACATGTTGTTTTTATTTGTGCCATTTTTACTCTTTTACTCACAGTTTCCAGTTGATTCGTTTTACAGTGGTTTCTGACAATGAAAAATGATGTCTTTATCACTAAGGCTATACGAGGCGAATGCCAGTCACTCATCAACCACTTTGAGGACAATCCAGACGACGTAACTCTTATGGTCGGGCAGAAAGACAGCAGCAAGGCAGTAAGCACCGAGGCTCTCATGACTGTTTTCCACCCTCAGGATGTTGAGAACCTTGACCCCAAAATGGTAAATATCAGAGTTCAGTTCAAATGAAACATACGCCTGTTTTCATCAGAATTTCGTAAATCTGACTGTATTACCTTGATGTAATTGTAATGCACTAGAACCTGCGGGTGGGTGTCGAATCGAGTCAGGACATAAATAAAAAGGAAGCATGCATCTGTTTATAAATACTGCCATCTGTGTCTTTGACAGCTTAAAGAAAAGATGAAGGAGCAGTCTTGGAACATCCATTTCTCTGAATACGGACGTGGCACAAGTATGTTTTTCACCAGGAAGACACGAGACTTGATTGTTCGTGGTGTCCCTGAAGCTTTGAGAGGAGAGCTGTGGATGCTTTTTTCAGGTATGTAAACATCAGACATTACTATGCTGTGTTATGTAAGTGATACAATGTGTCAGAGTTTTGCTAATGAAGCCTTGCATGATTGAATGTGTGTTATGTACTCAAGTGCTCTCTCAGCATGAATAATTAAGCGAAACATGGTTGATGTGGGATCACTGCAGCATCTGTTTTTGATGATTTGACTCTGTAGGAGCTGTAAACGACATGGCCACTCACCCCGGCTATTACACCGAGCTGGTCGAACAGTCTCTGGGCACAAGCACTCTGGCTACAGATGAGATCGAAAGAGACTTACACCGCTCTCTGCCAGAGCACCCCGCCTTTCAGAGTGACACAGGAATCTCTGCTCTGCGCAGAGTCCTTACCGCTTATGCCTGCAGGAACCCTAAAATTGGCTACTGCCAGGTACTCAAATTTGTTTAGGCTCGTTTTCCACCACCTGCTTTTAACAGAGAGAAAAGCACAGATTGACACTGATAACAAACACTCAGAAGCTATTAGACACTCTGGGTAAAATGCATGAACAGCTGTTAGCCAATTTTGTAGCTACAGTTCTGTTATCACAGAAAAAATATGAATATGAAAAACATGCACACGAAAACAATAACCAGGAAGTGTCTGGCCATTTTGTTCTGATAATCATTCTTTATTTCTGCATTTTTAGTCGTAGTTTATGTGAGATTATCCTTTGTTTCTGGTTGTTTTAACAATGACAGGTGAAACGTCTGCAGTAGCACAAACACACACACACACACACACACACACACAGGTGAAGAGGTGGAGGCTGTGGTACAGACTTGAAAACGCTCATAACACTGATGGTTTTAAACACCTGCGTCCTTTACTATGATTGGTCAGTTTGTGACAGTGGAGTGCAGCAGCTCTGAAAAGTAGATTTGATTTTAAAAAAGGTCAGTTTCTTTGAAAAAAAAAAACAAAAAAAACCCTGGAGCTCAGGAAATGCCACAAATGCTCTAAATCCACCGAAAATATTTTTTAAAAGGCACTGGTGCTCTGAAAAATGCGCCTGGTGGACACACGCACACCTTTATACTGGCTTCTTCTTTGCTCCATTTTTAAAAGTCTATCCTTTTCTACTGTTTAGGCCATGAACATTCTCACTTCAGTCCTCCTGCTCTACGCGAAAGAAGAGGAGGCTTTCTGGCTGTTAGTGGCTGTCTGTGAGAGGATGTTGCCGGATTACTTTAACCGCCGAATCATTGGTGAGGGGGGATGCTTTTCTAAAACTGTTTCTGGACGGTAATTTGTGGACCTAAACTTTGAAGTAAGTGCTCTTTAATGTTGCCGATGTTTCTCCAGGTGCTTTGGTTGACCAGGCGGTGTTCGAAGATCTGATTCGAGAAAACCTCCCGCAGCTGGTGGAGCACATGACAGACCTGAGTTTCTTCTCGTCCGTGTCCCTGTCCTGGTTTCTCACTCTCTTCATTAGCGTTCTGCCTATAGAGAGTGCGGTGAACGTGGTGGACTGCTTTTTCTACGACGGCATAAAAGCCATTCTGCAGCTCGGCCTAGCGGTGCTTGACTACAACATGGAAGCTCTGATCAGCTGCCATGACGATGCGGAGGCTGTCACCATCCTCAACAAGTCTGTGTCAGCTAGGGCCGGCCAACTCACTTAACTATTTTGAAAAGTCACTGACATGTTTTAACATTATTTCACTGTAAAAATTGATTCTGTCGTTGTTTCCTGTTCAGATTCTTTGACAGTGTGACAAACAAAGACAGTCCGTTGCCTCCGACAGTGCAGCAAGCATCAGTGGGCAATAATGATAAATCATCCCACTTCAACGTGGATATCAGTGAACTGATCCGAGAGGCCTATGAGGTACTGCAACATTTTCCAGTATCAGTTTTATTCAGCGATAACTGCAGTGTGATTGATTCAGTGAATTTTCTTTGGTTTTAGAAATATGGAAATATTCGCTCAGAGGAAGTCGAGAGTTCACGGAAAAGAAACAAACTGTTTGTTATCCAGACGCTGGAGGATACAACCAAGCAAAATGTTGTAAGCGGCTGTTGTGTTTACAGTTATGTAAATGTTTCATGTAATTCAGTTGTTAATATGGCATTAAGGATTGATTTAAAATTTGTTTTCAGATTCGTGTGGTGTCCCAAGAAGTCAGATTTAGTGCCTCGCAGCTTGATGAGCTTTATAATTTGTTCAAAGTGAGTTAACTGCTTGGCATACTTTATATAATACAGTGTCTTCCTTGTCATCATACATAAATGACAACAGTCAAAATAGAAAAGGAGAAATATCTTGAAATAAAAAAAATTATATATATTGTCTTTCAGAGGCAGCATTTCCTCAGCTGCTACTGGACAATGAAGAGTCCAGTTCTGCTCCATCATGACCCCAGTCTGGCCTATTTGGAGCAGTACCAGTTGGGTTTCCAACAGTTCAGTGTGCTCTTCTCCCTGCTGGACCCCTGGGCTTTTTGCACCAACAAGAGCACCCTCTCCCTCTGGGTCTTCCGCCTGATAGACGAGAACCAGGATGGCCTTGTCAACTTCAAAGAGTTCTGCTGTGCCCTTGGTAAGTTCACTCGTTTCTCTCCCCCTTCACTAATGCACTTGCTCACCCCGATGTCCACTATCTGCTGTAACAGTGTATTGCTTCTCCTGCAGATACTTTGTACGGTGGATCTTTCACAAATAAGCTGAAATTCCTCTTCAAGCTGCACCTGCCACCAGGTGAGTGACTAACACTGGATTAAGCCAGCAGCAGCATGTCTAAATCTAAATGACAAAAATAATACTTAAACATTTTTCACGTGACAACTCTGACCTCTAACTCTAACCCTTTGTGTTGTCTCAGTGGCATCTGTCTCTTGTGTTTGTCTATCTTCCGCTTCAGCCTTCTGACCCATTTCTTTCACAACATATGTAAAGTGATGATAGACTCCTGCAGGTTCAAAGTTCAAGCACAGCAAATGTTTTCATACAGGATTCTTTACAGTCTCTAAATTCTGCCGTCATCACATGACAGCCATAACACAACAGCAGTAGACATACAGAAGCAGCCTAACGTAAAGCACAAGGCCAGCTAGAGTTACATCAGTCTGTGGTGTGCAGGGCTTGACAATGTATGAGTTGTCATTTCAATAATCCAGTCCATAACTCAGCATTTGTTGACTGAGCTCATTGCCCGAGGAAAGAAACTGTCCTTGAATGTGTGGCTCTTGTGTGCATGATGTGGCACTACGTGCTTGAAGGCAAGGGTAAGAATAGTCTATGTCGGGTGAAAGAACTTTGCCATGGCAACGATTGGTGTAAGGAGCTGTAAGGGCTTTTTGCAGTGAGCTACTTTCTCCACAGAGTGGATCCGTGATGAGATAGAACTGTTCAAATTACAGCTGACAGCTTAGCAGCAGATGAGTACTGGAGGAGTCAGCGTTTGTGATGTGCCAGCCTAGTGAACGCCAAGCAGCAAAGCTTGTTTTATGTCTTCACGGAGAGTGCACATTGCTTCAGCACCAAGGACAGGTCTCACCCTGGTGCCACAATCCAAACAAGATGGTATAGGCCCAGTTCCAAGCCCTCAAACATTAGCTGTTTTCACAGTGGGACAGCCCTGAGCCCTCATTTACTTAGCTAGAGCCCACATCAAAGTCTGTGTTTGTAAGAGAGGACATTGGAACTGGGCCAGACACTCCATTGATCTGGAAAATGAAATCATGTTCTATTTAGAGCTGATAGTCTGTATGTTTTTGTTCCAAACACACAGTAACCCGCTGATTTCACTCATCAGCTTTCACACGATACATGATGTGTATCATGTGTGACAGGTGGTTCTAGGGACAATATGCATACTTTGCCCTCCTGCATGGTTTGTACAAAACTGTTACAACCACTGATTGTCTGCATCAACATTTCTCCAAGTCTTTAACTTCTAGCAGAAGATAGAAATTTCAAAGCCTTACCAAAGGCTGTAGTTCTGTATACCACTGTGGTATACAGAATGGAAAATTAGTGTGAGGGTTTCTTAAAAGAAAAGGCCACAGATATTCACAGCAATTTTCACAGCTGCTCATTAGTTATCTTGAATATGGCTGATTGTTTGCACCGGGGTAAAGATCATGCAGTTCCTGCATCCTCTGGGGGGCATCAAGTGTTCAGTAAATTTGTTAATCAGCTTATTATATTTTAAACAATATTTAATATTTTAGGTGGAAATGTTGACATGATGCTGTGTTGGCAGTTGAGGATAGTTCACCACGATCAGTGATCAAATTGCACAAACACAATGACTGACCAACCAACATGGCAAGTTTTAGGCTGTGCTGCTAGTGCAGCTCAAAGCTATCAGGCACATATAATAACACTGTTGGCTTGTGAGGGTAATTGTTTAATCCAGGCGTGCAAATTCACACGCATCCATGAACACACACATACACAATCATCGGTGGGGGTCAGAGTACAGAAATATAGCACATGCCAAATGAGAAATTAAAATTATAAAGACAGGATTTTTATATACAAGGAAATTCCTTATTTGATTTTAAAAAAATCTATTTTCATCGCAGGGAAGGATGTTGAATTTAACTATTGGTCAAAGAAATGAAAAATGAAATGTTGCTCAATCTTAAGTTCTTAAACCTCCAAATTGATTATTTTTTATCAAAATGATTATGAATGACACTGATACAAATGACAAATGAGTTAAAAAAATGTTTTTTTTTTTAAATCTTATATGAACTTGGTGAAATGCACATTTTTACCTTTTATCTACCATGCTAGTCAGCTAGCTTGCTAAGTTTAATTACATAGTAAGCACAGTTATTAGCAATAATTAATGTTATTATTAGTGACTAAAGTTACTGTGACAAATTAAAAGATGACAGCAATTGAAGCCAACATTTTAATATATAAAAAAAAAATGAGACAGATTCAGGCTGCTAGCTGCTGCTAACTCTTACTAGCTGCTTACTAGGTGTGTGTCAGTTTAACGTTATAACCTGTTGAGTTTGTCCACACAAAAAAGTAAATTAGTGAGCAGGAAAAGACGAGAAAGGCTCTGAAAAGAAGAACAGCAGGCAGAGAGAGGGACTGCAGCAAAAAAAGTGACAAAACAAAGCAAAACATATTTGTTCCGCTTAATATATAAATGTATGTTTATATACATGTGATCTAACTGTACACAGAGTTACCAGTTAATTGCAGGACTGCATTAGACTGTATCTAATGTAAATCACTCCTTGTATATGGACATCTGTGTTGTATTTAACCACGTTCTCTAACTGATTTCATCTCCATTGCTCATGTGGCTCTTCTGTCACCTTTGTCTCTTCATCTTTCCTTTCAGTGCACTCAGACTATACTATATCTTCTAGCTTTCACAGGTAGTCCTTTGCACGTAAAGGAACAAAGAATCCAGCACTTAATTCCAGTGACTGAAGACTCTTCTCACTTGAGTAGACTCACTGGTTAGCCTCTTTACTGTTTCTTTCCCCTTAAATCTCAAATCTCACTTTTCCCTTTCCCCCTCAATTCTGTCTTAATTGCCTGACTTTATTGAATGCACTGATTGTTCTTGAAACATTTCTCAATGCAGTCTGCTTACATGCAGCTTCTATATTTCAGCATTTGATCTTCCAGCAGATGGTGTGATAAGGAAAAGCCCTGAAAGAGGTAGCGTTACACCCATATTTATTGCAAACACCCCATGGCTCAACAAAAACTGTCTTACTTTTGTATGATACTGAGCAGTTTGTGTCTGAAATTGACAGGTAGAGGAAAAGTGGACCTGCAGGCCTACTTGAAACAATGGCAAAATGAAATACTTAAGAAAGAGGAAACCATCAAGGACCTTCCCAGAATTAATCAGGTAAGATTTAACATCACATTTTCAAGTAAAATTACCTACATGACATGTCAAATAATTAATAGAAGTACAATGCATGTATTTCTTTCTCTCTCAGACTCAGTTCATCCAGTTCTCCAAGACCCTGTACAACATTTTTCATGGCGACCCAGAGGAGGAGTCTCTGTACCGTGCCGTGGCGCATGTGACCAGCCTTCTCCTGAGGATGGAGGAGGTGGGGCGGAGGCTGCAGGAGCCGAGCAGCCCACCTGCATCCACACAGCCTGCCAACTCTGCTGCTGCTGCTGCTGCTGCTGCAGGGGACGAGTCCTCCACCGAAGAAGCGTCTACCACCCCTGAGAGCTGCGACACCTCCAGCTCCCACAACAGTCAGGATGCAGGGCCTGACCTCTCGGAGACAGAGTGGTCGTTTTCGTTTGAGCAGGTCCTGGCATCTCTGCTCAACGAGCCGGCCATAGTCAACTTCTTCGAAAGGCCTGTTGACATTGAGACTAAAATGGGGCAAGCCAAGGTTGCCCAGCTGAAGCTAAAGGCTAATAAGTGAACGGATGCATAAGTGAATTACTTTGCCTCTGATTTGAACCCAGAAGTCACCATGAATTTGTTTTCTCCACTCGTATAGGGCAGTGGGTTTTGGTGAGGCAGAGAGTAAGATTGCTGTTGAAGTTGCATCATGAATGCAGAGGAAACATCAGATTTTTGAAATCAGGTGCAACGTGTGTATGTGGCTTAATTGTTCAGATGGATAGCAACAATGGCTGATGAAACAAACGAGTCACTGTAAACACTGTCGTAACCGTCCTCTGACCAACACCTTCAGTGCATTCTCATGTTAAGCCTCATTGCAGACTTTGTCATTCCTCGAATCTGATTATGCATTTTCAACCTCACTGATGAATTAATTCTCTCATGTAGCCTCAGAATCTTCAGATTTTAAGTTAAGTTTACAATATATATTTTCCCCTGTATGCCATAAAGCACATAAAGTATAGTTTTGTATTGTATGAGGGACATTCAGTTCTGTCCCCTTTATTCAGAAACAAAGAGTTTGTCCTTAACTCTCTGTCTCTGCTGACGTGCACCTCCACAACGAATGACTTGACAAGGGGACAGAGAGTTCACAGGAAGACTCTTCCTTTGGATATCTTGACATATTTTCTCTTGCAGATTGGTCGTCACTGCTGTAAAGTGAAACGTACTGTAAATGCGAACCTGTCCTGTGACTTCAGTGTCTCCTGGTGGGCGTTATCCTGTAAACCTATTTTGAGAAACACCAGCTTTTCAGTTGTTACAGTAGGACAGGAAGTAAGGACAAGCTGTAGTTTTGTCCATGGAAGCCATAAATTGATTGCAGATATAATCTGAGTGAGGATGTCAGATATTATTTATTGAGAGCATAAAAGATTCGATTACGGTGTTACACATTTGCAATAACATACAAGAGAGAATGACATACTGCCACAGCACACTCATCTGTCTCCAGCAGCAGCACACCTGGTGATGATATTATAGCATGATGTCAAATATGTTGAATACAGGAAACATAGGATCTGTAAAGGTAAAAGTGTAAAATTCCACAGTGCTGCTGTAGGGAAATCACCTGCGTCCTCCTCCGAGTAAACTAGAAGCTGTGTATTAGTCGAGCTTTTAACACTGACCTGAAATTATGTAGAAAACATGCTGTGTGTGATCTTCACAGTGCGATTGGTTGATGTACTGTTTGCTCATGTTCGTCTTACTGTATATGTAGGATTTCACGCTCTAGTCTAAGTGCAGCACTTTGTACATAGAGGTCAGTTCAATAGTCGTTTATTGATTATTGTATTTAAGAGGCTTGTATTGAAAATGTAAAATATGAGCTTGTGGACTGTTGTGGACACAACTTCAACCTTTTGAAGGACATTTAGTTTTATCAAATCTCAGGGTGCAATTTGTGTAAAATAAAAGGGAGTTAAAGGGATATTTTTTCGACCTGGGACATATAAAATATATGACTGAGTTTGACATTTTTGTCTGTAACATTAAAATATAGAGCATGTGTAGCATAGTTACAGGATTTGCCACATTCTGCTTGCCTTCAGCGAACAGCAATTATTACTGCTCGCTACAGAAAGCCAGATTTAACTTGCAGTATTTCAGTTATTGCTTTCTTTTTATCTGTGCATTTTCTGCTTTGCCGCTTTGTTCTCGCTTCTATCAGTCAGTAATTTGTGAGTGTTTGAGATTCACAAGCTGTAGATATGCCTGTATCCCGGCCAGATCTCAGAGGCGTTGGATTCCTAAAGGTCACGACCACTTCAGCCTCAGCTTGTTATCTCCAGGGGCCAAATTCACAGATTTATAAAGCTTTATCTCTGCTTGTGTGGGGGAAATTTGTTTTAGAAGCTTCTTAAGTGCAAGTGCAATTCTTTGTTTCTTATATTTGTATTATTTTGCCATTTGCTAGAAATGTTTCAGATTTTTTTTTTCTCCTTTAATTGCTTATTTTTTCACTTGAGGTTTAAAAGCTTCCAGTCTGAAATGTATTCTGTAGTGTAGTTTTTGGGTTAATAGATATAGATTGTTGAAATGAGTTGTAGATACTCATTGAAAATAAGGATTTTGCAAACAGTCGTTACCCATTAGAAATGAAAATACACATCTGTCACTGTTTACATGACTAATGTAAAAGAAAAAACAAAATACACGTACACC
Source organism: Thunnus albacares (assembly GCF_914725855.1). Taxonomy (NCBI): domain Eukaryota; kingdom Metazoa; phylum Chordata; class Actinopteri; order Scombriformes; family Scombridae; genus Thunnus; species Thunnus albacares. The sequence goes on along the minus strand of NC_058118.1, from coordinate 9,953,589 downwards.
TCATTCATCTTCAATAAATCCAAAGCTCCATCAGTGACTTCAAGCCATAGAGTTTCAACAGGAGGGGTCATCTTGGGGCTCCAGGATCTGAGTATCTGATCATCCTGCAGCCTTTCAAAACAGCAACTCTGTTTCTATCATTTCATACAATCATATCTGACCATGGTCTGACTATTTCAATATGACTGTTCCTCTGCAGTTTCACGCTGCATTTGTAACGTCTCCAAACTTCACAAAATGATTATGAAATGCAAACTACAATGTCTTATCAAAGTATGTGTTGTAATCTTTTTGTGAGGGGTTTTCATTTCAGTTTATTGCATGTTTTGTCTATTTCTGATTATTTGATAATATCTTAAATATTATTAAGAGATATTAAGGAAGAAATATAGAGTGGTTGAGACAACACAAACCTTTTGATGCCCAATAAATCCTATCTGTGTTTCTTTAGGCTTTGGTTCTGGAAAATTGCTCTAATGATGAGTTTTTTTTTTTAGCTTGAAATAGTTTGTGGTTTCCCCATGCCAGGGAAATGCATTAAAGGAGATGACTGTAGGAACAGAGGAAGGAAAATCAGAGGCTTGGAAATCTTCATCCCCCTGGCATGCTGTCAGTTCTGCCATTAAGCATCAGAGTGTATACAGTAGGCATGGATAATGTTTCAGCTGCAGCATTAGTATATGCTTAATCGAGTCCTTTATATGTGCAATTGTAGTCTACAGCCTCCATAGTCTGTAGCTTTTGATGAAACACTTGTTTTGCTAAATATGTGAAGCACAGATGTTTCTGTTTACCTGCTTGATTTGGATTTTTTTTAATTCCCATAAAAATGTACCGGAATAAAGAGTGATAATTATATAAATAATAAGGTTTGTGTCATACTTGTGAATGTCATCAAACATCATCTCTTCATATAGTTAAACCAGTGATTCATGAATATAAATATGACTCAAGACATGTTAACTGGAGCTTGTTCATTTGTGTTTTAAAGGTCATAAACTGGGTTCAGCTATATATACCTTCTCATATGGGGGTAATTCTGTAGGACTTTCATAGTATAATAAATATAGTCATGTATTTTATCTGTATTTTAAAGTCATAAAAATCTTTGTGTTGCTGCTCACGTTTTTCCTCAATACCGGAAATTATGTATGTTCAGTATCACACTGTTCATATTCCTACCCTTCATAGTATCTCATTATTAGTCTCTATGCCCTATTTCTGAACCACAAATCTATTTTTCATTCATATATACTTTATCAGTCATTTATAAATGGGTGATTAATCCTTAATTAAGCTTTCAGAGAGCAGAGAATATTCTTCAGATTTCACACTCTTTGTTTATGGAGAAAAAGACATTTACAATCACACTATGTTATGGTCTTATGTCACATTAAACAGGATAACATAACAGCCATAATGATTTAAATGAATGTTATTGAAAATACAAGTATGAACAGTATGTAAGGGTTAATATCTCTGATGAAAAGGTGGACCAGGCAGCTATGACTCAATATATGTTTATTGTATCAATCACAGTGGTAAGCAGATTCCAAACCCACAGGTCTGGAAATGATTTGCCCCCTCACAACAGTTGACTCCCCTGCCAACAAACAAACAATAAATATCTACAGTCTCTGGCATGTTTCCTGCCCAGACCCAGGCCCATAAACGCCTTGAGGGTGTCATATGGTGCCCCAACCTACAGTAAGTAATGGAAAATACCCACATTAGGCTATAATGGTTATGTTATAATGTATTTGTGAGGAAAATGGCAGTCTCATAACATTTAAAAACATTAACCGTGCTTGGGGAATAAAGGTGAACACTAAACTACACTGACTTTACTCTCTTGCTTTCTGGCTTGCCACATTTACATGGGAACACGATGCCAATGAACACCTTCAAATTAGCATTCGAAATCTGCTTTTGCAAACCTGAAATTGAAATTCTTTCAGTCCACATGGTAATGATGTGTAGAGCATGTAAAACTAAATGAATTAGGGTTAAGGTTAGGGTTAGTGCAATCATGTACTAAGGGCCAATTTTTGATACAAATGGAAGCACAACTCGTTTCTTTCTTATCCTACAGGTCACTCTTCTCCATTAAGTATGTCATATTTTGACCCTTGGGGCAGCCTTTATAATGAACACTTACTGTTGCAGCACTCTGGCAACATAGTAGCGACAAAAATAGCTTCTTAGTGGGATGACAAAAACGGCATCATACATGTAGGCCAGCAGTAAATCATCATTAACAGTGAAATGCCCCCACGTTCTTAAAGTATGCACTCTGTCTGATTTACGGGCGACAGTGTGACTGTGTGACGGATGGTCTCTGCGTATTACTCATACTATTCTTGCTCAGAGATTTGGTTGCATATGGTTGTAACCTAGAGTTCGTAACCTCCACCCCCTCATCACCTGTCTTTCTGTCAAGGCTGCTTTGAAAGATTGAGAGTCTCATCTTGGTTCAGAATATTAATGAAAGTCAATGGACCTAAAATATTTCTCCTTAATTCTCACAAGCTAATTTATAAACAGTTCCACCTGACTAGACCAGCCTACCACTGCTATGGATCAGATTTTAAATCATATATGCCACTCAATTAATGGAAACTAATGTAAAGAGTCCTCATCAAATATGAAGATAGACTTGTATTTGTAAGAACATCAAACTGTATTATTTAAAAATGTAAAACTAAAATGAGCTTAAATAAGATAAACCATACGCTTCATCACACACAGGAAACACGTATTTACAGTGTTTGACTGAATGAATGAAACTATTTCAGATGTTAATTCTGCTGCAGGGCAGAGAACAGATGATGCATGTTTAATGACTGTCTGCTATTTGCTTGTTCAGATGGCATCAGTTTCACATATTTGCTCTGCCTCATGATTAGTCTTTATTCTTCGTTGGGCAGATGGATCCATTGGATACAGCTCGCTGTTACAACAACTTGTTGTTGTTGCTGACGGAGGATAAGAAAGTTTTGGTCCCCTACCCCCCATTTCAACCACAATGCTCCTCCAAGTGTGCACGACAGCTATTTATAGCAGCAGTGAGGAAGCCTTTGAAGCATAGCTCTCACCAGTGTATGATGGTATGTGCTTTGGAAATGGGTCCATCCACACCACACTCAGTCTGTGCAGCTGGTGGAAACCAAGCAGTTAACATGGCAACTTTAGGCAAAAAATAGCAGGGCTCATTGAAGCACTGGGCAATCCTGTATTTATCCAGTAGTTCCTCAGACCCTGTATTTACTACAGTGTAATTAACTACATACATGTACTTAAACATTTTCTGTGTAGACATCATTGAAGGTTGATGTTGTTTGAGCAGTTTAATTAAACATGAATGATAAAAAATTAATGTTTTTTACAGGTCTTTTAAAAAACAAATTGATCCATTCTGTACAATACTTGGAGTTGGTTCCCTGCCCAAAGAATGGCCACCGACTTCCATCCAATCAGGTGAGAGTATAGGATTTGATGCTGTTTTTGGCCAATCAGAATCCAGATTTGGACTTTTCTGCCTGTGGGGAACTAAACCTTTTACTAAGTGTTTATTGGATCCTTTATTTGTGAATAGTTTCAGTGAATAAATCTCAACTCTATTCTAGTAGCTCATAATGTTGATAGCTAAATACTGTTAAACTGTATTTAACAGTTTCAAGTCAAAGTAATCAGCTTTCTTTTCATGTCTGATATGTGGTTATATGTGTAGAACTGATTCAGAGGTGAATGTAAAGCCTTTTCTCATGTTTACGTCCAGTTGTTTAAGTTGTGGCCAGCAGCATTTTGCCTGTCTAATGCAAACCAAACTGATACAGCATCTAAATACTTGAAATCTAACTGTGACACATTAATTTCACTCTTGTTGCTGTGTTAAACACTAAAACATCAGTTGTCTCATGAGAGATTTATGTGAATGCCAACAGTCTGGCTCTGGAACTGTGACATTTGCTGAGCTGCGGGATGGATACTACATTTTTATGTCTGTAGTGTTATTTACATCAAACCATTCTCAACTTGCCTCCAGCAGTGAGTATGTTAAGAGAAAGCTGCATGTGACCGGACGTGAGCATATCTGTGACATTTTTATGACAGGTGAGAGAAATGGATATGGAAATGATTATTTTTAGCCTGTTGATGCTCACAGTAGATCTGATATGTGAATTACAACAGGAATATTGACAGGACAATACTTTGGTGTACATCAGTTTAATCAAATTTCACAGTCACAAATAAGCAGATGTTCTTCTATGTCAGCAAATCTACCTTTTGTAGAAAATCTGAATGAACACATTTTTATCAGTTGACATTTTTTGCCAATATTTGATCGATAAAAGAAATGTTTAATGGACAAAACATCTCACACATTAAACTGCAGTAAAGAGTTAATTATTTGTCACACATTTGCAGGAGTCTGTTGCTTTTGGTTTGGTATCTTTTCGTGTATTTCACAGTTTTAGTTTGAATAAATTGATTGTAAACAGAAAATCTGAACCTTCATTACCCGCAAAAATGGAAGTTCATTAATGACAAAACCATTGAGCGAGTGCAAAACAAATCTGAGCATTAACTATATCTGCAAGTAAACATTTTCGAAAATGTCAGAGGAGATTTGTAAAGACAAAACATTTTTTGAGAGCCTAGTTGATGTTTTGATACCATGAAAGGAATTAAGACTTCAATTGTGATTTGAATGAGCGGTGGAGCTTTGTGTGCTTATTATCCTCAAAGTTTTATTCTTCAAACACAACTCAAACTCATAGTGAAAGAATAGAGAAATGTATTCAAGTATCACCTTGTTAAATCCTGCCTTTTAAGGACGTCAGGCTACTTGCTCTCTCAGATCTCTAAAACTTATGACCCTATGAGCCATTTATAGGTATGTATTGCTAAAGCCCGTTGGTAATGACCTCTCATATTAAGAAGTTCTGTGATTTGGAGAAAACAGTGAGAGCAGATTGCAAAAATCCCAATTTTGCACTTGTCTTATGTTTATACATCTGTCACTGTGAGCTCTTTAATCTTGACAAATTGATCACAGCTATAATCTGTTTTGTCTTCATGCAATAGTTTTGTCCCCACTAATCTTCCATACTCATTCTAATATTTTCATAACCCAATGCACCTCTCATGTTGTTCCTGAGTCTTGGATAAAACCACAGAAAGTCCCTAGACCTTCAGATCATCTAGCCTACTCTTGTTATTGCTATGCTTGCTTGACTGACTGTTTCGGCGCTGGCTCTCAACGGGCACCTCAAAGACAGGACTAGAGGTTTTGACATCATCTCCCTCTGCTCTACCTTTCCTCTCTGCAGCCATATTGTCTCTGTTCTGCTTGTAAACCACTTTGCTGTTGTAGGGGCTGTAAGGTGAGTTTGGCTCTGCCATGCTGTACTTTGAATCTGTGGGGAAAGGTTCAGGCACTGCGTGATGACCAGGAAAGTAGTTATAGTTTGGGACATAGGGCATGACGGCCTCACTAATGGCTTTGCGAGCCTCTTTTTCAGCTTGTGATCGTCTGTAGCGTAGGCCCTGGTGGCATTTCTTGAAACCTAGATGATAAATTTCCACCAGGTTGAGCAGCAGTGAGATGCAGGCCACTGCCAGCATGAAGAGGATGAAGACTGTCTTCTCGGTGGGTCGGGAGATGTAGCAGTTCACCACGTTAGGGCAAGGCCAGCGGTCGCAGGTGTACATTGGCTTGAGCTCAAAACCATACAGGAAGTACTGAGCTACAATGAAGCCCACTTCAAACAGGGTCTTGAAAATAATGTTGAAGACGTAGGTTCGCAGCAGGGCGCCTTTCAAACGCACGTGGCCCTGGGTATCTTTCACTGAGGCCTTCTTGGTCTTGTTGCCAAGTAACTGCTGCTGCTTTTCATTCTGGATGGCGAGGTCCTTCTCTTTCTCTTTCTCCTTTTCCTCCATGCGGACCAGATGAAGGATGTGGCCCAAATAAATGAGAGTGGGCGTGGAGACAAAGATGATCTGCATCACCCAGAAGCGGATGTGAGAAATTGGGAAGGTCTTGTCATAGCAGACGTTCTGACAACCGGGCTGCTTGGTGTCACATGTGAAGCCGGACTGCTCGTCGCCCCACACCTTCTCAGCAGCGGTTCCCAGCACCAGGATGCGGAAGATGAACAGCACTGTCAGCCACACTTTGCCCACAACGGTGGAGTGTTCCTGGGCGCTCTCCAGCAGCTTCCCCAACAAGTTCCAGTCCCCCATACTGGCTCAGAAAATATACGCTCAGCTTTATCGACAAAACCAGGAGAGACGCCTGTAAGGACATGGAGAGATGTAAAATGTTAGGACTAGTCTAGCCATTTAAACTAAAGACTTGGTACACTATGTCCTGAAGCTACAGCTTACAGCAGTAAGTAACTAAGCACATTTATATAAGTACAGTACCTACTAGGGATGTGCAGTGGGCCCAGTATTTGTATTTGCATCTGTATTTGTTGAGGCAGCAAAATTATTTGTATTTGTATTCGTATTTGTATTCGAATAAAAGTGGAAAGAGGCTTAAAAATCTTGTTTTTGTTTTTATTATGCTTTTAATTTTAGAAAATTAAAGTGTTACAATAAGTGTTCATGAATAAACTACCTTATGAAGGAGGTCCCCACACAGGGTCTCAAACTGGAGTCTCCCAGATCATAGACGACTGTGCTGATAACATAGCTAAAACTTTATTCATCGCCTCATTGCAGACAGACCTCTACCTATTTATACACCCATAACACAGAGACAGCACACCATGTAACGTGTAGGGAAGAACTTCAACCTACAACCTAACTTTGTGGAAAAGAGAAGGGGAACGACAGCTTTATCTCTGGGAAACACCCCCAGCTCTGGGAGTGATGTCCAAATTAGGAAATGTGCGTCATGTAGCAGGTGGATGTGACTCCCCTCATTGAGACCTGCTGATAGACGTAACAGTGGAGCAGAGGAGAGAGACTGAGATAGTAATGTAACTGACCTGTGCGCTGGTATTTGACATGTTTTTTTTTCTTCCCGAAAACAAATAATTTTTTAAAATATTTGCATGAAACAAATATTTGTAAAAAACCCACTATTTGTGCTTTGCTGAATAACTTATTTGTAATCGGGCATACCCCTAGTACCTACGTACAATTTTGAGGTACTTGCAGGAGTATCTTCATTTGAGGCTACTTTATACTTTTACATCACTACATTTTACTAGGAAATATTGTAATTTTTGCTCCACTGTGTTAATTTAACAGCTGATTAATATGTTACCTATAAAATATACTATCAACTTATAAAATATGAAGCTTTGGTATGAATTAAAATAACCAACAATATATGAAACAGTTAGGAATTAGCCCCCCTTTGACCAGCTGCAATGATAAAGTACCGCTTACACATGAATCCATTAATAATAATTATCCAATAATAAAATAATATAACAGAGACATGGGTCATTCTAGATGATTATCATATTCTTCATTTGACATTTTGTTGCCAATATTGTTGTACTTTTACCTGTAAACTTTTGAATACTAGACTTTTACTTGTAATGGAGTATCTTTATAGTGTGGTATTGCTAATTTTACATAAATAAATTATGTAAATATGTCTGCATGTATAGGCAAATTATAAAGAATAAATATATCTTTTATAATTTGCTCTCTTTCCCTTTCTTTTTGCTCTTATTCTGCAGCAGGTCTGTTGAATGTGACCTTTGTTTCCCCAAATATGTGGAAACCATGAAGAAAATTTGATCTGTCTGTTAATAATTTTAAATGTGTTAATAATCAATCTGATTCATATGAAAAATCATTTAAACTGACAATTTGTGCATGTATATTCAAATCATATTGAATCCAATAAGCAGATTAGTTGCTGTGCGTTTCACTCATGGAAACCCTTGCATGACAGCTCACAACCAGGGCTGCTGTACTTCCAGAAAGCTGTTTGTATTCATAAATCTTGTGTTCTATCCAGTGATATCTGATAAAATGGGCCAAGACACAGCTGACTGTGTGTGAGAGGAAGCCCTGGAGCAGGCTGGGGAAACTCTTTGCCTCGCCATAGATCTTGTGACACAGTACCCAGCAGTCCTCCCCAACTCCAGATTTAGGTTTCTAGTTTAGATTTCAGACCCTACTGGTTACAACGTAAAGAATATTAACTTTAAAAATAGTTGTGGTTGTCCTTTAGAAAAAGGGATCACCAAGGAGAAGTCAACAGAATCTGAATCTGACCACCTGTTTGAAATACATAACGTATGTCATCCAAGAATTGAAGGATCTTCAAACACTTTTCACACAGTTGTAATTGTAATAATAAAGTAAATAAAAAGTAATAATTAATAATAATTGTACTTAAAACTGTGCCTGGATTTCATTCATACATTTAGTTAGATACTATATAAAAGATATTGTAGTTAACCAAATCACAACCTCAGTATGTTTTCTGATTATTAGGTAAGATATCCAAAATGATTATCTTGGGTATCCTTATTAGGAAGGACATACCTGATAATGTTCATTTCCTGCAGCAATGCGGATCCAGAGTCACTTGGTGACTGAGCCTCTTCAGTTCACAGTGAGACCATGTTCTTCTGAACCACTGAGGAAACTGCAGCGCCAAGATAAACTTCTCGCAGATAGTTTTCACCGGGGGGGTCTATGATCCCGCCTGCTGCCCTCCCACTCTGACCTGATCAATGCCCAGTGTTCTACAAGACGAAAACATCCCAGCCTATTGAAAATGATTAAAAAACCTTTCTTAAGAGATGTTTTTGTTCAGCTGAGTGGCCACTGAAGAGTCCAGTGAGAATGCAGGTTAGTTTGTCTTACGTGACAGTGTGCTATAAATATAATTCATGGTGAAGGGAGTGGCTTTGTTGTCAGTCTGGTGGTGATCTGGACTTTGGTGAGCTGACCCTTGACTGTAGACAATGTAAAGCCTTCCTTCAGTACTGCAGTGAACTTGTTGGATGACTGATGAGCTTTATGCATAGTGGTAAAACATCATACAGGGAGACATATACAAACATAATGCTGTTCTTTAGACTGCATCATCTGAAGGTACTTTATGCTTTGTGTCAACTCAAAGTTTAACTAAATGCTTCATTTACAGCAACATGTTGCTCTGGTGGAGACCAAACAACAATGGTGAAAAGAAGCTAACTACATTTACACAAGTATTGTACTCATGAGGTACTTTTCATGTACTTTACTTGAGTATTTCCACTTTCTGCTTCTTTACTTAAACTCTATTACATTTCAGATGGAAATATCACACCACTACATTTATTTGATCAGCTGTAATACTGTATAATTGTGTTGTTACAGATTACATTGTCTCAAAGTGTATAAAATAGATAAAATTAGGTCGACCTTTACCAGTGACATTACCACAACAGATACTGCTTACATGTGAATGCATCAGTAACAATAATTCCTATAATATATTATAGTATATATTATAGTATTTAGCTCTACACAACGAGTACTTCTACTTTTTATGCTTCAGTACATTTTACTATTTCGTTTTTAGTACATTCAGTACATTTTACTACTTCTGTTTTAGTACATTCAGTACATTTTACTACTTCTGTTTTAGTACATTCAGTACATTTTTGAATGCATTTTACTTGTAATTTATTGTTTTTAAGTTTTAATTTTGCTACTTTTAGTTAAGTAAATTATCTTAATATTTCCAATATTTCATAATTGCCACAGATCATGGTATCAATTGATCAGTGACAGCTTTTTCCTTGATATCTACTATACATATCATCATACAAGATGATTGGTGAAAAAGCTGAGAAGTGTTGTAGCTGACTGCCCTCACAACTCAGTAATCGATAACTTTTTTTAATGTAAAAGATTAAAATCAAAGTCCACGTGATGACCTTTCACAGAGAAACCTTTTCAACCTTTTCAACAAAATGTGTCTGGGTGGGACTAACACAAAGTGTGCTCACACACAGTCACCTGTAAAAACTAATCACAGGCAGGAATAACAGATTGGAGGAATTAGTTTTTGGTACAGTGGTGCCAATTTGTTTCACTTCAACCTGAACTCTATAGATGGTGTGTGTTGACGCGTTCCATAAAAAGAGAAATGCCCTCATGCTCGGTCACGGCAGGTCCAGCTGTCTGCGGGGTCAACCATTGTCACCCGCACACTGACCCCCTTACAAGGCGAGGCTATTGATAACCCAAAACTCTGCACTCTGGCCTTCAGAAGGAGAACTTAATCAGCCTGAGACGTTTCCTCACAGGTGGCAACACGGCTCCGAGGATCTCACAGCTAAAGATGGCGATGGTGACACTAAATGTGTGATGAAGCTTCTTTCATGTTTTGTTTTTTTCTCCCAGTCACACTGCTGACAGCGGAGAAGAAACACAGAAAGCGGCACCGCTGTGACGCTGTGATTTATGGTATTACATGAACTTATTCCACATCAGGAAATCCTACAAAAATACACTTAAACAATTTCAGCCCATTGTATGTTGAAACAAATCCAAATGTCATATTGGACAATTTAAAGTTATATGATTCCCCTAGAAAGGACAGATATTTCACATGAATCACTTCAACATGTACTGTATGATCCTTTCACAGTTGAATATTTGATAAAATCACACAATTACACAAACTCATGTGGATTTTATTCTGCTGTGTATTGACAATATATAAACATCCAGCTTCAAAATGAATGCATTTTTACATAACATGTTTAGCAATCAGTAGTAAACTTAAATTCAAGTTTTTTTCTGTGGTGGGTTAATGCTTCGTATATATCTAGAGGGAATGTTAAACCACAATCTGTATGAAAAAACATTGTATGATTTAATATTTATGCATTGCACCATGACCTGTGTGTTTAGTATTACATCTCACTAATAACAGTTAAAGACATCAATCATTTCACTCCATTAGATTCGATTCATGGTGGAAAAAAGGCAAAAGCATGACGCTTGTGATCATATGTGATGTAAATAATAAAATATTATAAATCAAAATATTACTACATTGTAGTTTCAGCACTTTTCTGACACAATCTGATGATTTTTACCTTGGACAAATAACATGTGACAAGAAGTCACATTTCTTGATTCAACATTTTCGTTTCAGCACCTTCATCAAAATACATGAAAATTAAAGCTTATAATGTGGTCAGTTGGAATATTGCTCCATAAATGTTACTTAATTGAAATTTATTTGGTCCAAACATCAAGTTATTATATCATGTCAGTGTTTCTGTATACAGGTTTTTGGTAACTTATTAATAGATACTGTATTTCTTGTGTGAATGTTTTGAAGTATCACCTAAAGTCTGGTGAGAACTCTTGGTGTATTGCACGTTTGTGTTCAACTGAATGCCACCATCATCATACTATGATGTACAGTACCTACCTATGATGTGCACCTTCCTCACAAGTGAAATAGCTGTTACCTGGATCTAAGGTCACTTGTATGTCCCTTTATGCAGGTATGAAACCTATCGATCTGTTAGTACGAGCAAAGCTTTTGTTGGATCCAAGCCCCCATAGTCGAGTCTCCAGCATTGTGCAAATGCTTGCTGCAGGCCTTCCCAACCAAGAAGACCACCTCTGCGATGTTGAGCAGAATACAAACCCCCGACACAGCCAGCATAAACACGGTGAAGACGGTCTTCTCTGTGGGTCTCGACACGAAGCAGTCCACTGTGTTGGGACAGGGGTACGAGTCACACTTGACCAGTCGGATCATCTTGTAACCAGGGTAGATCATGTAAAACACATACATGAAGGTGACCTCAAAGACAATGCGGAACAACAGGCTGATGACGTACGTCCACCAGAGAGCCCCCGTGATTTTCATCTTCTGGGTCTTTATCTGCTCCAGGTCTTTGGGGTTGGTCCGGCCTGACAGTTTGTAAAGCCTTTTGTCAACGTGGCGACGGTGGGCTACATGCATGGCAACCAACAGAGCAGGAGTGGAGACCAGGATGAGCTGGAGCGCCCAGAGGCGGATGTGGGAGATGGGGAAGAAGTGGTCGTAGCAGACACTGTTGCAACCGGGCTGTTGGGTGTTGCAGGTGAAGCCAGACTTCTCATCGCCCCACACGCTCTCTGCTGCCACTACCAGAACCAGGATGCGGAAAATGAACAGGACAGAGAGCCAGATGCGACCGATGCCTGTGGAGTGTCTGTTCACGCCACTGATAACAGCATAAAATGATGCCCAGTTCATCTTTGGTTCCGGGTCTGATAGAGAAAGTACAAAAGCCACAAATCAAAGGGTCAACACCTGAGAAAATACTGTGCTGAATATTATTTTCTCTTTTTGTGATTTAAGTTTTTCCAGTTCACAAAGAACATAATGCAACACAACATGAATATAAAAAAGATGGGTCACATTCTCAAAATAAAAATAGGAATATTTATTTCCCATCATGTTTCTTTCTTTATATACAATAAAATAAAAAAATGAGAAAAATGAGAGCTTCAAAAGAGGCAATATCCACCATTCATTTTAACTATTCAGCAAAATCCTGCTTTGTGTGACTCTTCCAGTTGTATAAAACAAAAGTTGAAGCACCAATAGAGCCTGTTAATGCCAGTCCAAGTGATCTGTGTCCTAAAAAACACAACTGGGAGGATTCTGGCAGCGGTTTACACAACAAGTCTCCAATTACTCGTTTCCAAAAACAAAAAAACAAAAAAGACTCCCAAAAAAACATTAAATGAAACAACCTACTTCATTTTTCGTCTTCCAGCTGTGATGATCACCAGTGAGTCCCATTTTCAAAAGTTTAACTGATGCACAATAATACCTGTGTATAACTTTGTAGTCTGTAAATTTGCCCGCTGTGTCTCTAACTGACAGCGCGGCATTAACCACCATGCGTTTCGTGGCATCCTCTCCTATAATTAAGTTAAGGTTAAATTAAATTTTAAAATAAAAATGAAAACAATTCATTTAACTTTTAAACTAATTAAAATAATAAAATAAAAAATAAAATGATTAAATTTTCATATTTACCATACAGAGTATTTTCCAAACTTTTGTAAAAGAGTGAGGCTGAGGAGCTTGGTTCCTTGTTTAGATTCCTCCAAAACTCACTTTTGTTGAAAATTGTTTGCTCTATACAAATCACTAACAAATATTACTTTCTTATATGGATTAAAAATTCAGAATATTCTCTCACTTGAAGTGTAGAAAAAAATCACTACATATATCTGTAGTTACAATAAAGTAGTGCTATAGTTTGGTTTATACCTTTGTCCTGTGCTGGTACTTAAACAGACTACATTCATAGTATTGCTGAAGCACCAAGTTACTGCCGCCTCATATCAAAGAGGCTGCAGGTTCAGTTCTTGAACCTCTGTGGTCCATCTATCCAGTGGTGACCAGAGAATGATGGGAAACTATTATAAATATTTATATTGTAAAAGAAGCTACAACTATTTTCAAATATTCTGAAAGAAACTTACAATCACAACTTCAGTGCAATGTTAGTACTTGTGGTACTTGTAATCCACATAATACTGTACCTTTAGAAACTAAAAGCTGAGACAATTTAGTCCCAGTAGCTAATAAATTACACTCAGAGTTGAACTTAAGGTAGAGCACTTTGTGTGATTTTAAATTGATGAATTGATTGATTCAATTAATGAATTGATATAAATTTAATTGTCTTTTTCCCATCAAATTAGGTTTTCCAAGTCCAGAATTTTTATTAAGTTTAAAAGGTATCCAAAGTGTTTTATCTCCTTTGTTCTGATCATCATTGATTGTCCTGTTTCTCCAGTGCATGTCCAGTCTGGTATAAATGTCAGAGTTGTTACCGGGCTCAGCAGGAGGTGTAAGAGGCATATGAGGCAGCGTAGAGGACAATGTTGACCCGCTGGTTTGGCATGGATGTGAATCCAGAGAAGAAGGAAGCCTCTCTGCCCCCCTCTGTGGTTGGCAGGCCACTTAAGAGTGCAACACTGAGGTCTGGCACCACACGTCATGTGACATGCTTTCACCAGCCGCCATAGTGTAGCATGCAAAGTGGGCATCTACGCCCAACATAACGGTGTCTGTAATACTCCCTGATTCTTGGCAGGAAAATGTTTTGTGCACCGAAAGTGTCTCCATGTGCAGTAGAGAAGGATGTATAATGATTGAGAGAATAAGAACAGTCTAATAACTCTACTTTGTGACCAGCTGTATAGTTAGAGATGAATATAACTGAAGCACAGCAAAATAAATACTGTTTTGTTTGATATTCAACCTAGGAAAGGCAACATCTTTTGGATGAGATTTCTAGAAAAACAGATTTCCTGGAGAGTCACAGACTATTCTATTTCTTATGAAGTCTGTAAAGTAAATCATAGACTTCCTATAAGCACATTTAGACAAGTTGAAGACTCTAAAAACCAACTCCGTCACTTCCCCAGCTAGATGATCTGCTAACAGACTGAGAAACAAAATGATCTTACCTTCAGCTGCAGTTTAGAGTAAAGCACATCCAGAAACATTTACGCCGACATTATCAGACTTTTTTTTTTCAATCTGTGAATGTGAACAAGAGTATCAGAGCACCATGACTTTGCATTGCTAATGGTTTCTCTCACACTAGCCACTGCCCTGCACTGGAGAGGTCATATGCTTCTGTCCGCAGCATTTGCATACAATAGCTCCATTTACAGACACCAAACAAACAGCTTCAGAGTTCAGATCAAACGTTTTAATTTCTGCCCAGCTGAGGAATCTGTGTGGGGGACTGCAGGCTGTCCTCTCGTCCTTATTGTGCTGTGTTCTGCAGAGGAAGTGGAGGACGTTTTTGACGCAATCTGGAGTAAAACATAAAGGTCTATAACAAAGAATGACCCATAAGATCTAAAGATAAGAGGACAAACGTTTATTATAATAATCAGTCTCTCATCTGTTTTTTCCGCTCAGCTTTTACATCCACATTGTTGCTGCCCGCCCGATATTTAACCACTGATTAATCCAGTGAATGATTCTGCTGAGCACATCCCTCCCTCACTCTATGGGACCAAGCACAGTTTGACGTACTTCTTCTAAGTGGGATTAATTTCTTGTTTTCTAGACTGAATAACTTCTACTGCTCACTGTGTTCAAGTGCTTCTATATAAACTCCACTTCACTTTTAGATTAAAATCTACAGAGTGGATGAATGTCATTGCGCCTTGCAGAATGTCAACAGAAGAAAAAGGTCACTCTCATACACATAAACTGAACAATCTGAGTTCAGTCTCCGAGCTGTGAATAATTCATCAGCAATGCTGTACTATTTACTACTTGTATTTTAATCACCAGTTTGATTAAATCGTCAAATATCAGCATAAATATCAATGTTTCTATTCGTCTCTCACTTTCTCTTTCTCAGTTTCCTTTTATCAATCATGTTGCAGGGACAACACGATTAATAAACACAACATGAATCTAAATATTAGAGTTAAAATTTAGTTAATGTTAATATTAGGATACGTGTTCAGGGAAGTAATGGAAATCAATCCTAAGTGTGTTAGTGTGTATAATGTTGCTTTATGGCACACTGTAAACAACCATCTGCACTGTTTGATGCATTCTGACCGTGTAGTGGCTCAACTTTAAATGCAGGATGTTTAAGTCAGAGGTGAGGTGCAAAAAAAAACAACAGATGTTTATTTCACCAACTACAAACACATTCTTAAATGTCAGACATGGTTCTCAATACAAATACTGTGGACCACAGGCAGTATGTAAATAATAGAAATTGGCCTTAGATAGCCTGCCACTGTCACTGACCTCGACCAACACCACAGTATAGGGGGACACAATAATGAAAACATCATTCATCATGCTGAAGTAACCAAACTACTCAAACTAAGTGTGTTTTCCTTCACAGTAGCAGCTGAGAGGCAACTACAATGTCATCAATCTTAAGAAAAAACATTCAACTCCACAACTTTGTGAATTATTTCCTGTATCATGTTAATTCATCCAAATGTATATGGTGCCAATCTGTCATGTGCTTCAAATCAATCTAAACAATCTATGCAATGTGCTACAAACAGTACTAAGGACCTTCACTGATGCACATATTTTGAATGGCTGTGAGGGATCTGTACTGCACGTCATGACTTTACTGTTGATTTAATTGCTGCTGTTGTCAGATGGGTGTTCCCAAGACATGTAATTATGTACAAACATTCCTGTGTGATCCCAGCAAGATTTGATATCTCTCATAACCTGTTCTGTAACATATCTAGCACTCCAAATGTTGTTTTTGTGATTGAAGGCTGAAAAGAAACTTTAATCCTAGTGATGAGCTGTGTTTTTGACCTGTATGTGCATGAAGCTTCTTCTGTATCAGTCCCTGATTGCAAAAGTCGGTGAGCTACATGAATATAAGTGATAGTGATCTTTGGCAGGCCCTGGGCATGTTTGACTGACTGACTGAAATTTGTGCACTTGTAATGTAGTTGGTGGATTCAAATACATCATTTAAAATTATGTGTGTGTGTGTGTGTGTGTGTGTGTGTCTCTGTGTGTTTTTTGCAGGACAATCCTCTCTTGGTTCAGTTCAGTCTGAAGGATGACATCTGGAGGTCATTATCAGTTATTGCAGCATATCAGAAATTACTGCTTGGCAGAGGTGAAACTACAGTGAATTCAGTTTTCTAGTGAGAGTGAAAGTACTTGAATGTCTGCCTGAAACGTTGTATTTTTACACCTCTAATAGTCTCACCAGTAAATTTCAGTTTTATATGTCATAGTTTCAGATTAATGTCTGCATCATACAGGTCTAGATGTCTTGCAGGATTACTGTAGTTGTGCATTGTGAGCTAAGTTTGGTGAGGCTGCCTGTGCAACAAGGACAGGTCATATTGTGGTACATAATCTTGATCGCAGGAACACACCCAGTCACATGCAGGTGTGAGCTGTCTCACTGTGCAATAATCACATGATTCTCGTGATATGTTCATGAGTCTACACGTAACACGTCCATGCAGGTGTGTCTGTATTGTGAGCTGCTTTGGATTTAAAATGATTTGTCTTCAACACACGATGCTACAGTATGTTGTAATATGTTATTTATGCACGGAAGTTTTGCTGAGCGTTGTTCTCCTTTTCAGAAATGTGGTGTTCACTTTCACTCAGTTACAACCACAGCCTGACTGAATGAAACTAATTGAAACTGGAGCAATTGAGGGTTGAAAGGGCACTTCATTTATCAAGCCTACTGTCCACAGATCGGCTTCTCAAACCCGCAGTGTGGGAGCCATTGCTTTAGTGCACCACAGCCCCCATTTAAAATATGTCATATAGAAAGCTTTTTTTTTTTTGACTGTATCTGCTATATAAGCTAAATATAAAGCACATTATAACCTCCCTTTTTTAAAAGAAATATGCAACGTGTATACATTTTATTATAAAGGTTATTTGATATTGAATAAGAGACAAGATACCAATCTACATACCTAAATAATCTATCCATCTATCTCTAATATCTGTATACATACTTATTATTGTAAATAAATATCAACATTAGGTTATTAATGTCTCTTAAATACCATTTTTCTGGTAGTTATTACCGATTTGTTTTGGCCCATTTATGAGAGCACAATTAGATAGGAATTACATTATATTTAAGAATTACCAACAGCATTTGAAAGCAGCAGCGTCCACACAATTTGTGTCTGTGCTGCGGCCCCTTTAAGAACCTCCTGGGTGTGGAAAAGGGGAAGTTTTTTTGGAGGGTCCGTAGCCAGCTGGTTACGTCCCGTTCGGCTTTGTCTTACGCTCTACGGACAGATATGGGACTTAAGAATGTGAATAATATTTCTGATAGAAACAAATCACTTTTTTAACGGCTTCTCAGTGAGTTGAGAGCGTGTTGTTGACTTTGGCAAACAACATCTGTTTTTAAATCGAGATAAAGAAGCGGAGGAGGATTAATGGAAGTGTGAAACATCTCGGAATGGGACGCGTCCAAGGGGATTCTCGCCGCTCTTCTAATCACGTCTCTGCAACAAGGAAAAAGTGGCAACGAGGACCAGGATACAATTAAATTAGTGTAAACAGCGCGTCAGACGAGGAAATCGTGAAAGTGACTTCAAGTCGAGCTTTCTTCGGTGTTTGGTCCACTTCGTATGTGACCAGCGGCCGCCGCAGGCTCCCACGGACACCATGGTTTCTCCTTCTCTCAACAGATGAGTGTGTGCAGCAGAAATGACCAGTGTGCTGTAGACGAGCGTAGGCTGCGTGGCTCACTAAAACAAATCCAGTGTCTCTATTGTCCAAAAGCCAGTCGTCCAGAAGATGGGGCATCCGCCTCTGGAGTTTAGTGAGTGCTATCTGGACAGTCCGGAATTCAGGGAGACTCTCAAGTGTTATGAACAAGAGCTGGAGAGATCCAGCAAATTTCTCAAAGAGTTGATAAAAGATGGCAACAGTGTAATCACTGCAATCAAAGGTAAGCATGATCTGAATCTCACAAGTCTTCACGTTAGTAATAGTGTTTGCACTTTGCATGTAAATGGGATGAGTTGACAGAGGTTGAGCATCATTGGGGCCTGTGTGAGGGCCTATAGCATCAATGTGTGTGTGTGTGTGTGGGGGTGGGAGAGGCATATTCAGGGAGGTGCTAGTGCTCCCCTGGGAGAAGACCAAACAGCCATGGATCCTGGTGCAGATGTGCTGCATGACTGGTTCTGTTTGTTTCCAAACTGCACAACAGCTGTCTTCTTTTTTGCAGGATGTGCATCTGAGCATATGTTGTAATCTGTTGCTTTTTCCACTTCTCTTCTCTGAGTCATCTCTCTGCTGCTGCTGGTTTTACTGTGCGACCAGTCCAGCTGATAGTATGGACCAGAGCCAATGACAGCATACAGTACAGTAGATGCATATATTTGGGTCAGTGTGGCACCCATTAAGAGGGGGACACTGTTTGTTTTGTTTGACTCATTCTGCTGGTCAAATCACCAGCGACAAGCTTTTCACCTCGGAGACAGAAACCATCATTGTAGGTACTGTAATAGTGCTGCAGAGGAAGATAATAGCCAGAAGTCACGAGTTTCTGTCGTTGGGGTCAACTGCACCAAGACATATTCACAAAAGTCGCATTTTTATCTCACTTCCTGATGATAAAGCTGCACTGTGATTTACTGTAGCACATCTTCAATTTAAACACTGATCTCCAGCTGCAAAGGTTGTGAAATATGCATTTATCTGCCAAAGGCTTGTTAGTATACAAAAAGCTTCTTAAAATGCACGAAAGCAAGAATCCAAAATACAGTAAACAGATTAAATGGGACACATAATTGGTTGAGGGGAAAAAACATGAAATGGTTGAAAATTTGACAGATAGATAATATTACGGAAGGAGAGATTTACAGGAGGGATTTTAAATACGATACTGGATCTGTTAGCCAAGTTTCTCAGGCAAAAATGCTTCAAAGTATTGATCTAACAGTGGCTGTTATGTGTTGATAATAAAAGCCAGACTTAGCAGGGAAAATATGTTGCATAGATTACATACTGGCTGCTGCTGTGCTGCTGAACCCGGCCAAGGAGGTCTTATATATGCTTTAGATTTTCCTACCAGGGAAAATAGAAAAACACTCAGTACTTTTACAATTATCTTGAGTTGTATTTAAATATTGAGAGTTAGGTTAAATTCGAAAAAGAGCAATTGTTTATTTCAGGAATTTAGAGCTCCGTTCAAATGTTTTTAAAGAATTAAATCTTGTTTATTATAGGCTATTCTTTGGCAGTTCAGAAGTTTTCCCAAACTCTCAGTATGTTCCAGTTCGATTTCATCGGTGACTCCCTGACAGATGATGAGATCAACATTGGTAAGATAATACAGACACTAAACACACACTTTATATTTACCGGCTATTAAAGTCATGATGATAAACAGACTTTAAGAGGACTTCACTACAGCGGGAGTTTCTGTTTACAATACAATATGGAAAATGTCACTGTCAGAGTAAAGACTACATCACTAGTATTGCATACAAAAGATACTTCCCCTACTTGACCTCAGTGGAGAGGAACATTTTTGGCAGCTGCTTGGTAATTCCTCACAAGTTGAATGTGGTTAAACAGGGAAAAAAATGGTTTGGAAAAACAAGTTTCTGTCTTTAAAGCTTCATGACACACAAGTGAACGTGTGTATAAAAGAAAATAGCTGGAAATATTATCATCATCAACCTAGAGAAACCTATATTAATGCACGTTTGGAAGAAGAGTGTTGTGCTGCTTTTTCTAAGTCTTTCAAAGTGCATTTATTGTGTCACACAGTCAAGAGCAGGCGAAGTCTTCATTCTTCTCTCCATCTTTGTGTTTTCTTCCTCAGCTCAGTCGTTCCAGGAGTTCGCTGGACTCCTGCAGGAAGTGGAGGATGACAGAATGATGTTGGTAGGGTTATCAACTTCCTTCAACCTGACTCTGCATCCTGTTTGACTCTCATTAGATATAATAAAGCACATTAACTCACCCTGCCGGAAAAGCTTTTTTGGAACATTCTGATAAGATGAGCAAACGCCTGCAAGTTTTTACTTTCGTTTTGATGCAAATTTGACTCCTTTTTATTTAAAGTAGATATTCCATCTGTGTCTGTCAATTGAATTATGTTCATTTGATTTCACAAGACACATCCACACACCTAGATACTCTATGAGTTAATGTGTTGCCTCATGTAGAACTGCTATGGGAAATTCTGTTAATTATTCTGCTTTCAGTTCCTCTATCCATTCTCTTGTTCCCTTTTGTTAATGGTTCCATATTGTCTTTGTTTCTTTTTGACACATTTTCATTCTCGTTTTATCTCTTAGTATCACCTGCAGCTGTTATTCACACACTTTAATGTACTGTTAATAATACAGAATATTTTCTAAAACTCCGACACAATCTAGTCTTTTCATCCTTAGGCCTTGAGCCTCAGGAATCGAGTCATGGCATTATACTGTATGTTATGAGTTAGCAGCAGTTCCTGTTGGACTGGGTTTTCTGGATACAGATCTAATTTTAAAACCAGAGGTCATCTGGTAAATGATGCTTGCGATGGTGTGAAAGAGCTGCATATGCTGGGACCAGTTAGGAAAAATACAGTCACTCACAAAATATTTATTTCTAAACTATTTAAAACGTATTTCTGTCTCACAAAGATGTACAATTTATATACAAAGACACTGTGTTAAAGGGTGTGTTTCACATGTGGTAAATACAGTGTGTGTGTGTGTGTCTGTGTGTGTGTGTGTGTGGGTGTGTGTGTGTGTGTGCATTTTGAATTGTACCACAGTAATAGCTGCTCCATATTTTACTGTCCAGGTACAGAACGCCTCTGATCTGCTCATCAAGCCATTGGAGAAGTTCAGGAAGGAGCAAATAGGAATAACAAAAGTGAGTGTTTTTACTGGCTCCTCTGCTCTATAAGTGATTTGTGGCTTATTCCTGTGAACCAAAGAAGTCAAATTCACGAGTCAGCGCAGGAAGCACTGTTCTACTTCATTGAGTATCGTTTGATTTGTTTCTGTGCATTGGAAATCAAATGATTGTACAACATGCATCCCTTCCTGAGCTACTAACACAGACGAAACAGGATGTTATGAGCTACTTCCTCAAATCTGTCCACTTGCGTGTTTGTGTGAAACATTCACATTTAAGAACAATGAAATCTTAGTCAAGTAGTTTTCCAACTGAGATCAGCACATGTTTTTCCAAAGGTGACCTTCCTGTGCACTCCTTCTCCATCATTATATTTTGCTCATGAAGTCATTATCAGGAAACTCGGTGAGATATCACCTTGATTGTTCAGTATTACATTCAGGCGTTGCACTGGTTGCGCTCTGTTTAGAGTAGGGATGTGCCATGATCCATAAATAATCATGATATATGAAAATGGAATTGAAATATAAATGAAATATGCAGGTCCAGATGACTTTGAAAAGACATTCATATTAAAAGTATATGTTCTGAAAAATGGTTTCAAAGTAAAACTTATGTAAAATATCTTTTGATTGCTCTAAGAAAGAAATCTGTGTTTAGATTAAGAGAACAGTGAAAGAAATAAAACTTACTAGAGCTAGACTAACCTGTTTTTATGTGATGTACTCCCACTGCCATGTCAGATATAACTCCAAATGTTTCAAATGTGTTCATTAATGCATTGATTTTAAACTGAGTGCTCTTTAACTATTTTTTTAGGCTGCTTTTGGTTTTGTCAAGTTTGCATTTGTACTGCTACCACTTGTGGCAGAAGTTGGACTATTTTAACTGTCTATCCATTACTTGTAGCTAACAGTTTTAACTGTTAATTCATTACTTTTAGCTAACTGCTTATACTTTTTATTACTATAAGCTAACTATGTTAACTGTTTATCCATTACCTTTAGCTAACTATTTCAACACTTTATTCCTTACTTTTTGCTAACTATTTTACTGCTTATTACTTTTAGTGAACTATTTCAACTGTTTATTAATTTTAGCTAACTATTTTAGCTGTTTATCCATTACTTTAGCTGACTGTTCAGACTTGTCAGCTCAGTTATTGGTCGATATTAGCTTACTCAAGATATATTTGTATCAGAATACATGTTGTTTGATAATTAATAAGAGATCATTTAGAAACAGTATCTCCCTTTAATACTGTAGTTGTCCACCAAAGAGCTCGAAAGAGTTCAACTGTAAAATGTCCTGGTCAGTGTATTGTAGTTAGAATTCTTTTATTTCTGAGGTCTTCTTATATTTATTTAATTATTTCTGAGAGCAGGTTATGAATCAAGTGAAAGAACACCATACATTTCTAATTTTCACAATTAACACATCTGTCCTGCAGGAAAAGAAAAAGAAGTTTGAGAAAGAGAGTGAAAAATATTACTCCCAGTTGGACAAACACCTGAATCTTTCTGCCAAGAAGAAAGAGAGCCAACTTCAAGAGGTCGGGTGAAGTGCGACAAGTATTTTGCATTAATCATATGGCAAAATGTAGAATTGACAGTGTCACTTGCTGCTTTTTAAAATGTTATTTTTTCACTGCAGGCTGATGAACTCCTAGACAAAGAGCGAGTGAACTTCTACGAATCCTCAGTGGAGTATGTGTACCAGATCCATCAGGTGCAGGACAGGAAGAAGTTTGATGTAGTGGAGCCTGTGAGTGCTGTTTGTGGTGTCCCACTCTTCCTCTTTGCTACCGCACTCATGTAACAAGAGATTTAGGAAACACACAGAACACTTTAGAGGAAAAGCTTGATGACAGGCTTAGAAAAATCACTGTAGGAATTCTTTATGGCAGTGGCTCTGTTGTTTTGACTGGTCTCGACTGTTCTTCTTAAGTATGTAATTCATGCTTTGGTTGGACAGGTGCTGGCATTTCTTCACAGCATTTTAACGCTCAATAACCTGACAGTGGAGATGACTCAGGACTTCATGCCTTACAAACAAGAGCTGCAGCTCAGCTTGCAGAACGTAAGTGTTACTGGCAACATATGATGCCATTAGCAAGATTTAATGTCCTTATGATACTAAATTGCTGTCTGGTTCTGCTTGCAGACAAGGAACCACTATGAGAGCACTCGCGAGGAGATGGAGGAGCTGATGAAAAGAATGAAACACCCTTCCCAGATCAGTAAAATGCACAGTCTTCTGCCGATGGAGGGTTATCTGTTCTGCCAGGAGAAGTGTAAGTGTTCTTAGGAAGCTTGATACTTGTACAAGCTTGCTTGAATTCCCCCTGTTGCCAGTTCTGACAAGGCCCGTCCTGTTTTCTTCTCTTTCGTCAAACAGGGGCTTTGGGTGTGTCATGGGTAAAATACTATTGCAAGTATCACAAGGAGGGGAGACTGCTGGTCATGGTACCTTGTGAACAGAAACCTACAACTAAACAGGTGCTCCACTGAAAAGAAATATGTTATTATTACTACTCATTATTATTACTACACTATCCTGTTCCTGTAATACTTTGACATCCACAGTATCTATAGGCAGTTTATATCCTCAGACTGCTTGCCCAACATTTGTCGTCTCCCTCACACATAGCCGACCACTTTCCAATTTTACCTCTCTCCCTGCAGGGCCCTACGCAGCTGACACTGAAATCCTGCATCCGCCGGAAGACTGAATCCATAGACAAGCGCTTTTGCTTTGACGTGGAAACTATCGAGAGGTTAGCACAAACAAATCTGAGAGACTGTGAGATGAGGCAATACAAAAGCCTTGTGGGATAAACAGGTTCAGGCGGCGAGGTGAACAGGTGGTTTACAAGGACATAGCGTGAGGGCTAAATGGACTGTAGCCCAAACAATCCCTAAGCAACGGGGCTGGTGCTGGAAACAGATGGCAAACCCAGCGATTTCAGGGAAAGGAACACAACAAGCTCATATTTATATACTGTGAGCAGGCTGCTCAGAACAAGAAGCTTTTTAAAAGACACTTGAGCCATAGGCTGCTTTGTCGTATTCAGGGTTTGTTACTTGAAATCTGTGGAAATGCTTGAATGTCAACAGGGTGTTTTGAAAGGTTTAAAAATAGCTTGAATTATGCATTAAGTGCTTGAAAGTGTCTCTGCATGTTGAGCAACTCATTTGTGCCAGTGTGTGAAGTGAACAACATGGGGAATCTGCTGTTTGACAGACTCAAGGTGGCAGTGCCGTCTAATACAGAAGATACTCATGTCAGCTCAAGATGTTTGAAGGCAAAGTGTGCTCCCAGTACCTGACCCTGACCTTTGACCTTCCTAGTTTGCTCCAGTAATGGAGCAGGACAGTGTAGATGAACTAATGGTTTGGCCATTTCAGGTGTCTAATTCAGACATACTTCGAAACACATCAAGAAAAGCGTTAAAACACCAACACATGAAAGCATAGAAACACTTTTGGATCTTCTTTGCCAAAAATGGATGGCTCCGTGAGATATCAGGGTTATCTGTGTAACTGTTAAAGTGGATAGAAAAGTTATTTTATAAGAGTTTTTAAAAGTTTTTGTAGTTGGTTGATTGGTGCAGTTGCCAAAAAGAGCTTTAAACTTGCAGCACAGTTGTTTTAGTTAACAATTGATTCAGTAGCCTACAAGCTGTAATATTTGGCACAAGACTCTGTTGCTTCTGCAGTAGACAGACTACAACAATGGATTTTCATCATCTCCGCATGCATAATTCATTTGCTACTTCCATCACGGCCACATAAGATTTAATCAAAGTTCATTCAAAATCATTCTTCTTTTTGTGGTGTTCTTGTTATTTTGTCCACCCTGTTTTGCTTGAAAGATGTATGTGATTCTTGATATGTAAAAGCATGAGAAAAAAAAGCTGAATGTTCACAGTGGTTTGATACTGTAGCAGTGCATTTTTCAGACTGAATAATTGCAACCTTTGCCTCTTAAATGGCATTTCTTACTGTTTCCATAGAAACACCCCCGTCACTTTCCAGGCTCTTTCGGAAGGAGACAGGAAGTTGTGGATGGAGGCCATGGATGGAAAAGAGCCTGTGAGTTTATTTTTTTCTAATCTAGGATTGTTCTTCTACTAGATATGATTTTTCCTGAGAAAGTTACTGCCAAAAGATTTGCAGTGTGATATGGAGTCAGTCGCCACAGTAACGGGGCTGACACGGCTACAGCATGGACACACAATTACTGACACTAGCTTCCGTTTCCAATCTGCATATCAGAGTCCATCCAAACCAGTTTCTTTTTTATAAAATCTCCTTAAATCTTTGCAGGTTGCTAAATCTAAAAACTTTTTTATTCTTGTAAGAAGCTACAGTTGTCAAGGTTGATGTCATTTGCAGCTTCTTAATTGGATTACACCTAATTAAATGTGCTTGTATCTTTACAAAATCAATCTGCTGAACCATGGAGAGAAAAATTTGTAAAGTAGCGTGTTGTTTTAATGGGTATTTATATATATTTTTTAAGGAAACACTATCATGACTATCATGTTCGTTTTTTTTTTATCCACCATACAAGGCAGACGACAGCTCACATGTGACATTTGTTCAGCGCTGCAGGTTGTTGGCACGGCTGATCACAGATGTGTGAAAGATTAAATGAAGCTTGCTTGGTACATTATTACATCAGTGTACGACCAAATAATGGCACCTGGTTAGTCTTAATAATAGCCCTTTACGGCATGGCTGAATTCACACTATTTGTGATTTTTATTTTTTTTTTTGGACTTTTATAGTCATGTTTAGGTGTTAATGGTAACTGAATGTTATAGCTCAAGACCTCCTTGTAAACTGTTTGATCTGCAGACTTTACTGCTCCTGTGGTCTGTCTCTGTTTTCAGCAGTTTCGTGGCGATTGAATTGCAAACTGCTTCATTTGCAAAATTTAAGACATTGTTATTTCCTCTTTTGGTCGTAGCTATAAACAATATTTTCTTTTCAGTTTTGCTTTCTCTGCACTTCTTGTCAGATCTCTTTCACATCAGATGGTCTAGAATATGTGGTTTAATGGTGAGAGGACCTCCTCAGTTGTGGACAAAACAAATACACTGTCACTGCCACAGGATGTGAAAATAACAGAAGGCACATTTTTCAGTACCCTCTTCTTGTGCAACTTCCTCAGTGACTTTTGTATACCATGAAAATTTCACGTGAGCTTTTCTACCCACTTTGTCCAAATATTCTGAAGATCCAATGCACTGTGTTACTGCCTCTGAGCTTTTGCTACATTGAGTCTGTTGGCTTCATGAAACTGCACTTTATCTTTTGAAACTTCCTTATACTCGGCTAACTTATTGTAAGTCTCTTGAGCCCAGAACTTTGCTCTGAAAGCATAATGATTTTCTTCTACTGGTAGTATGGTGGTACCATTTTCCTCCCGTCATACATGTATTGACTTAGAGTAGACACACATTGGCCATAATTTCAGTGGTCCTGTGCCCATTTAAAAAAAACCATCCTCATGAGCTTTGGAGACAGGCTGACACTAGTCTCTAAAGTCAGCCAGCTGGTCTATTACAGTCCTGATTATTTAGCACACCCACAAATCTTTGTTTAGGCAAATTTGTCACGTCTCCAAACCAAGAAGTGGTTGATATCATGAACCTGTGTGCCAAAATGACAAATGTGATTCAACACTTACAGATCATTTCAAGGCCCCCCTTTGCGCACTTTCCACTGAAACTTAATATGTTAAAACTATTTGGCATTAAAATGTAGGACAAAGAGAAAAATGCTTTCATGTGCCTCTCCAAACTATCAATTGGACAATTGGACTCAGCAATTGGACATTTTGGCACAGTGGCTTTTTAGCTACTGCAAGGAAAACAAACATTGGAAATAAAGTTCAGTTTTCACTGTAATTCCTTTCTCGAATGGTATCTTCATTATCTCTGCGTCGGTAGATCGATTCAGAATCTGAATAATTTCCTCTCAAAACAAAACTACATACACACTCTGACAGACAGATATGATGAATAAATTAGTAGCTCTACTCACAGTTGTTCTAAATAAAAACTAATAGCGTGTAACGGTGAAATTTCACACTAACCATGTGTGACAACAAACATTCGCCCTGTAGAGTCCTTAAACAAGTCTCTTCTGTCTGCAGCTGCTCTGTAGCTGACCATGACCTCTGACGTCCATTAGTGGGGAGGACAGCTGACTGAGAAAGATCTGTTATTTTGGGGAAAGGATTAGACAAAGCTTTGATATAAAACCCACCACATCTGACAGTGTCTGACTCGTCCCTGAGTTGGATGTTTTAGGTGTGATATACTGGTAACTATGCCTGTATTTTCTGTTGCAAACACACTGGTTTTAATATCAAGTTTTGTCAAATTTCTCAGAACAGAACCTAAATTATTGTTAGTTTCCCCCTGATACTTTTTTCTCTCAGTTTCATTATTATTTGTAACTTGAGACTGCTCATAAGTTCAGCTTTTAACTGGAAAATGGCTCTAATATTCCAATAAACCATACTGGAAGCTCTCAGTGTGTTCAGGAGGTTAGTTTCCCTTTTGCCATCATCACGTCTTTTTTTTTCCTCTCATTTTTTCAGTTTGAAGAAAGCCGTGCTCATTAATCACACTGACATATCGAAAGCCAGGTGTAGATTTTTCCATATATCAGTCTTCACTTTCCTTTGACATTTTTTTTCATTTCAGATCTATCATTCCCCAATTCACAAGCAAGCTGAAAGTAAGTCAGTCATCATTACCCTCAAAAGTCTGAAGTCGTGATGTTAATGTAATGAAATTGCATCTTGTGTTTCTGAATGTATCTGTATTCATGTTTGAACACTCAGAAGTTTGACCTTTAAATGAGTGCTGTTAAATATGCTCATTGTTTTTGCCTTTTTTACTTTCACAGTGGAACTGAACGAGATTGGATTCAAGTTTGTGCGAAAGTGCATCAACTATGTTGAAACAAAAGGTGAAGAGTCTCTTGAGTTTTATACCTGAATATCTTTACTTCTGTTAGTTTGCTAACTTGCCCTTAAGGGGGCGTAGTTGAGTCATAGGTTACATTTTGATGCCATTCCTGCCAGCCACATGCACCCTCAAGGAAACAGTTGTGTTTCATTACAAGTAGTTGTCTGAAATAATAGTCTTTTTCAGACTGTTTAGAGTTAAATCATCACATGCTTATCCTGCACTGTTAAGATCTTTTATTACTATTATGTCTCTAACAAAACTCCTTCTCTCCATGCATGCTGAAAACTTTAAAGCTCATATTTCAAACTTGTCTTGAACGCAGATGTAACCTTATAATCTGAAAGTCACAATGTTTTTCTCCAGCAGTTTATCTTACATGGATGGATTTAAGTACTCAAGTCATAACATGTAATTTGATTCATGATCCAAGCATGGAACATTGTTCAGCCTCGAACTAAGTAGTGAAATCAAGCGTTTACAATCAGGAAAGAACATCTGTATCTTAATTTCAGCTCATGCAGCCTCTGAAGAGAAGCATGTGGTACATTTCCATTGCTCTGTATTTGTCCAGAGTACACTCCCTTTCTTTTTTACCTCCCCCTTTCCTCTTTCCAGGAGTCGCACAAGAAGGAGTTTACAGAACAGTTGGCAGCAACATCCAAGTGCAGAAGCTTTTAAATGCCTTCTTTGGTAAGGAAATAAGCCTATGAACCCGCACCTTATCTGCCCATTAACTATGTTTTTCTCGGTCGGTCTTACCTACCTGACGGCACAACATAACAGGTTCTGCAGCTGTTGTGACGCTCCAGTGTGCAAGTGATGAGGAAATATCAGCAGGTCGCTGACTCATAGTGCAGCCGTTCTAGAGGGATCTGCCTTAAAGTGCCTGCAATCATTATTTTTATGACAACAATGCATCAAATGACTTTGTGTAATGTAAACGGGGTTGCTTGTAGTGACAAACCCAGTGAATCAACACTTAACTCTGCTGTTCCCTTCAGCTCAATGGAGTGTTTTAGAGTCTTTTAGCTTTAGTGAAAAAGCCCTAAAAACCGACAGGCAAAGTTAGCAACTAGCTGGTGAACATAGTGGAGCATTCAAGAGCCAGGTATTTCCATCAAGAGTTGCTGGAGACAAAGAATAGAGCTCAAAGTTAGAGTTAGTTTAATAGTTTTAATAGTTTAATTATTGTCAGTCAGTTACTTTGATCAGTCAAGATACTGATTTGAGGTGATTTTCAGTTTTGTTTATGTAGGATTTAACACAAAAGACACTGAATATTTTGTTTGTTTTGGTTTGCTCTTTCATAGACCCCTCACACGCTGGAGATGTGGATCTCCACAGCAGCGACTGGGACATTAAAACCATCACAAGTGCATTGAAGTTTTATCTAAGGTGTGTTTGTGTGTGAATGGACATAGATGTGAGTAAGTGACAGAAAAAAACTGGTAAAAACACTGTACACTGGCACTGGCTGCTCTTAACTTACATTTTTATAATTATCAAATCTGAATGTCAATTCTTTACTTTACTTTCAATATAAATTTAAATTAAATTACAATATAACTTTAATTAATAATTAAAGAAAATGTAATTGGTCTCGAGAATGAGTCACATAAAATTTTGCACAATTCATCCATGTAGAAAACCCTAATCCAAGGATTTCGGTATTTTCCAAAAATCTCCATGATTGCATATCAATATTTGTAGATCTGGATCCAGATTCATGTTTTAAAAAACTATTTGCTGTCATTAAATTAACAAATGCAGCCTTGACAGAGAGTGCTTTCTCGTGTAACTCTGTAACGAAGAGTGCTGCTTGATGTCCTCCTTGTGTTTGATGTTGTGAGTTATATTGCATCACGATCTTGTACAGTACATGTTTACGAGTCTGTATTTATTTTCAGGAGCCTGTCTGAACCACTGATGACCTACATGTTTACGAGTCTGTATTTATTTGCAGGAGCCTGTCTGAACCACTGATGACCTACAGTCTGCACAGAGACCTCATGTGTGCTGCAAGTAAGCTGCTATAAGACTGGGGAGGTCATGCATTATGTGTGCCTCCTTTTTAAACCCTCATCTTGAATGTAGACCTGCTGTTTCCCTCAAACATCATCTTAAAAAATGTTAATGAGGAAGATTGCTTTTGTGGTTCAAACTTGTTCTCACCTTTTAACAGGTAATAGTAAAAAATGATATCTCTCCATTGCATGCACATACATGTACTTCTAAAAGTCAGCATAATTTCTTTTTGCAGAGATGAGAAGAAATATAAAATCATAACACATACCGTCTGTGTACAGTTGTAGCTTGAATATTGACTTTTCATATTTTTATAGTAGAGGCTCAATCTATCTTTTCAGATAGTTTGGGTTGTAATTATGACTTGAATGCAAAAGGTACACAAGAGGCATTTGTACATTAACTCTGGACAGGCTGCAGGTCCAGCAGTTTAACACATAACAGTAGATCAGTCTGGAAGACACTTATATGTAAGACACAGTAAATCTGAGTCCCCCGTTTTTTTGTTTGGTTTTTTTCCTGTCAAACAAAGACAAAGAGTTTAATAGCATCAGCCTCATTCTGTCAAGATGTTACAACTGGTCTTTAAGACAACTGGTGGCTTCAGTTTCCTGGAAAATGACATTCATTAGTTGCATTATACGGCCTTTTTTGTTTTGGAGACTTTTTTTATTGGTCACATGTCATAGCAGTGAAAACATGTTCTTTCCTTACTTGCAGTATTTACTTTTAAAGAAATATCAGGGATTTTTATTCTCAAGCTGGTATTTTCTTTCATTTGTAGAGAACTTCAACAACATGTTTATGATTTTGGTCTACAGATCAACTGTCCATATTGCATAACCTTTATGTCTGCTGTTCTTTGAAACTCCTTCATTACTTAACATAGATATTTTCTTTGTCTAACAGAGTCAGATAATCTTGACGTTCGACTAAGTGAAATTCACTCACTTACCTACAAACTTCCGGAGAAGAATCGGGAGATGCTGGAGATGCTTATTAAACACTTGGTCAAGTAAGTGCTAACACACTTTGTTGTGATTTACTGTTTTCACTGCTCTCAAACTGCTTTCTCACATTATTAAACACCTCACCTTCCATACACAGGTTACAGGACCCCATGCTGTCTTTGTAAAATGAGCTGAGATCATGTGTTACTGCCTGTATCGACAGTTTAGTTACATTTTATTCAAGCCAATTTGATATTCATTGACAGTGTGTGCAGCCACAGTGAAGAAAACCTAATGACTCCTTCAAACATGGCTGTTATCTTTGGACCCACGCTGATGAGAGCAAAGGAGGAGACCGTGGCGGCCATGTTGGACATCAAGTTCCAAAATATTGTAGTTGAGATTCTGATTGAGGACCACAAAAAGGTACGATTTCAGAGGATGTAAACTTTGTGTGGTCTGATGGGATATTTTGGGAAATATTTGATAACGCCAGCAGCTGGCTAACTTGTCTTAGCACAAAGAATTAAAAGAAGAATTAAAGGAAAAATTTTGGGAAACTCGCTTATTCCCTTTTTTTGTCAAGAGTTACGTTAGAACACTGATACCACTCAAATGTCTGTATGCTAAGTAAGGAGCTACTGTCAACAGCAGGCTAACTTAGATTAGCATAAAGACTGGACACAGAGGGAAACAGCTAGCCTGGCTCTGTCCGAAGGTGACAAAATCTGTGTACCAGCACCACTAAATCTCACTTACTAACATGTTATATCTCACTTGTTTAATCTGCACAAAAAAATGACAATTTGTAGTTTTATGCTGGGTTATGTGCTGCACTATTTCTTGGCCAGGACCAGTTGCCAGGCAACCAGCAGAGGTAGACTGATTGACAGGTTTTTGATTTTGAGATTAAACAAATGAGATATGTGTTATATACTGACCTTTAGTGCTGGTAGGCAAATTTTGTTACTTTGGACAGTCAGGCTAGCTTTTCCCCACCTGTTTCCAGTCTTTATGCTAAGCTAAGTTAGCTACCTGCTGGCAGTAGCTTCATACTTAGCGTACAGACGCTAGTGTGTAGTGTGAGTGGTATATCTTATGTAAATCTGCAAAAAAAGGGAATAAGTGAGTTTCCCAAAATATCAAACTTTTCCTTTAATACTTCTTCATGTGATTTTGTGTAGCAGAGTCATTTGTTTATCATAGGTCTATTCATTAGGTCACTCATTAGGTATTTGTACTTAGTCCATTTATTGAATTGTTTTATTGTTTTTGGTCTTTTTTTCTGCTCTTTCTCATGTATATCATTTAATTTATTATTCATTTATTATATAAGTTACAGTCTGTATGCAGCTGAAATAGCTGAACCAAGCGCTAATGTAACATTTGTTGTGATTCCTGATTACAGATCTTCAGTTACATGCCAGAGGACAGCACCGCCCCACCTGTCCCTCCTCCTCGGATCACCCCGAGAAAGCGTCAACCCATCACAATCTCCAAGCGGCCACCTCGTGTTTACCAAGCTCTTACTCACGACCACTTCCAACACGCAGAGAGTAATTATTAGCCTCTCTTGGCCTGATTGTCATCGTCATCCTCATCATAATGCCATCCTGTCTGTGTTTCATGTAGAGTAGATTATTTTGAATGTTTTGAAAAAGAAGACCTGCACAACAACACATCTGCAGGGTCATTTCTTAACACTGTCTGAGGTACAGAAATTTGGATTTGGTGTGTGTGTCCATTGAATACTCCAAACAGTTATTAGATATTCCTAATCATGTAAATATTAATTTGTTTCTCAACGAATGTCAAATCAAATCTTTTTCTTTCTTTATTTGCTGCCTTATCCTTTATTGCAACATTCCTTTGGTGTTATTTTATTTGATTTCAAGTACAAATAAACTTATGTACTATACATTTCTTATCTCACATTAGTCTTTTTTTCAGTGCCTCAGGCTAAATCATGTAATTTCTGTCTGTCTGTCTGAACCCCTCATTAAGTGAATGTGATTCCATCCTCTCATTCACTGTGGCAGAGAAATTTGGAGCACCTGCAGCTCGTCCTCCCTGTGTTGTGTGATATTTACCAACTTACTACTTTGTATAGACAAATAAGCAGCTCTCTAAACCTTGGACTGTGTGTTGAATTCATTAGCAAATAATTTGAATGACTTGTGCCAGTGGTTGTATTACCAATTTGACTTTAATTCAACATTTAACATTTTTACTGTACTTTGCATGATTGTTTTATCTTGCAGTTGAACATCATCGAAGAAAACATTTACATTTTCCTGAAGCCTAAAGTTACTGTTCTTAGATGGGAAGAACAACATCACTTCCTTTATGTCAATGTTTAGTTCTGGCTGTTGAGTCCACTCCAAGTCATCAATACTATGCATTAACTGTCATGTTGTTGCTCTGTAACAGATGGCCAGAATGACAGCTCTATTGCGGATAGGGAAGTCTCAGCGAATCCTGTTCCCCTGCAGCGGACGAAACCTGTAAGCTGTGCTCCGCTCGTTCCAAGAGAACCTCCTCCGAGACAAGCGTTACTACCCAGACCAGCAAACCGTCAGGACAGACACTCAGACTCTGACGTCGGAAAGATAGATGATACAAAGCAAAGGCCAGATTCTTCTTCAGGGGCAAATGGGGAGTCTGGAGTCTATGTGAGCCGGGTACCATCTTTCCAGAGCAGAAGACCGCCTCCAAAAGGCACATCAGCCAATAGAGAAGGTACGACAAGCTGTCTGTGTTTATATGAAGAGATAGATAAATGTAGCTGAAACTTCCTTAAATACTTGTTTATCTACAACTGAGTTTGCCTCTGTTGAGCAAAGAAAAATTTCTTTCTGGTTTATAGGATTTAAAATGTAAAGACGAAGGGATTTGGTTTAATATGAAAAACTAAATTGTGATTGTCAGATATTTGAGAACATGAGACCAGGTCTTGAAATCTAATTAGCCAAAATCAGTCTTCTTTCCTACTAATTTATTAATTGATTATTGTTTTTTGTTGTGGTAATGGTGGTTCCAGTAATCCATTGCTCTTTATAACATGTGCTGCAACATGTCCAACTGCTGTACTGTATCCTTTCTTTATAAATGTGCCTCTGGAAATAATTAATCTGTATTTGGTTTAAAAAAAAAAAAAGAAATTTAAAGCATGTAAAGGCTTGCTTTTAGCTTGCTCAATTTAACAGTATTACCCAGAAATTAGTCATCAGCGGATAATCAAGTGTTGTGCAGGCATTTATGGTGGATGATGAAGTGGTCAAGATTAAGAACTTGGTTGCAGATTTCAAAACCTGTTTTCTAACATTTTAACCCATCACAGCCTCAAGTCATTCATTTTCCCATCTACACTTTTATTTCTTGTTCCTATGCACCGTTTCTTGAAGCTTTTTTTATTTGTATGGTTTTTCAGGAGATTGTGATGGTCTGAACAGAATGAGGTCAACAGAGAAACCTGCCATTTGTAGACCTCCAGTCAGGCCTCCTGAGCCCCCCTCCAGACACCCCTCTGTACAAAAGACCCAGAGTTCAGCCAGCAGCGATGGCACAGCAACATCCTAGTAAGTGAGATACAAAAGTCTGTTATTAGAGATACTTTTAGGTATGCAAGTATAGGCAGGGTCGTAAGGTCCAATAAATATTCAACTTCTGTTTCTGTAGTTTTAATTAAAAACAATAAATCTCATAATTTATGCAACCTTGAAATGGTGCCAGGCGTTCAAAGTCCAATGTCTCCAAATGAGCAGCCCACAAGGCATTAATAACTTTGATAGTCTACACTGTCTGATCAAAAAATACACATTTAGTTTGCTCACAGCGACTGTTGCATCATATTAAGGCTGCAACCAACGATTATTCTCATTATTGATTAATTTGCAAATTATTGTCTTGATTAATCAATTAGTTGTTTTGTATATAAAATGGTGAAAATGTCTGTTGTCATTTCCCAGTGTCAAGGGTTATGTCTTAAAATGACATTTGAGAAGCTAAACAAATGTTTTTAACAATTAATTGATTATCAAAATAGTTGGCGATTCATTTTCTGTCGATCAAATAATTGATTAATCAACAAATCATTGCAGGTCTACATCATGCAGATATCAGTGTCACAATTTGTCATGAACACAGTGAAACCTCATCCACCTTATAAACAGTATAGGCCAGAGGTGATGGTGCCATCATTATGTCGTTTTGAGACATTACATCATCTCAGGGTGCTTTCAGGGGCACGACAGGATTAGTTTATTCCAGTGGACTGCACAGCTGATTGAATTGCCTTTGGGATGAAGTGGATCATGGTGAGTATAGAAGCCAAGAGCAGCCGAGGTGACAGCTATAATCAGTATTTTTATATTAACAAGACTACCTGTATGTGAAGGGGGTCGCTAATAGTGATGAATCTGCAAAGGATTATCACCCGACTCTGTTCTTCTCCTCAGCTCTACACAGCATTTTAGTGTCTTAAACCAAAGTATTTGGCAGGATTAAATTTTGACCTGATGTTGGCACTAGAGGAAAAGTCAGAGGATCACCAAAGACAGTAGGATTTATTGCCAATCCATTAAATAGATGGTGAGATAGTTCACTGAATAAGAGAAAAGTTTGACCTGCTGGTGGCACTGGAGGAAAAGTCAGGGGATCAGCAAACACTGTAGGATTTATTCATCCATCAAGTAGATGGAGAGATAGTTCACAGGAAACAGGAAAAGTAAAGATAACAGAAAAAGCACAGGTGTAAGCGGTACAGTGAGCCAGCATGTATAATAACAGGAAGTGAAGAACCTACATTGATGTATTAGTTACACTTGTGCTTTTCCTGGTGTGACATCATAAAATCTCTGCAGTTAAAAAAGGCAGCGGCTGCTCCAAGAACCCAGAAATTGACGGGAATCATAAAAGTCTGATTGCTGCATCATGAAGGATTTGATGAAGAATTCTATTAATAGATTTCAAATATGAACAATATGAATCATATGTTTCTACAATACCAACATGACGGTCATCTTTCTTTTTCTGCAGTGTTGCCTCTAAAACAAAGTTTTTTGAGAACGCTTCTAGACAAACTGGCAGGTATGTAAAAGCCATTTTCTTTGTCTTTGTCCTTTTTCTTTATGATTAGAACGATATAATTAGTAACAGCCATAAACAATCACATTTTAATTAAATCAATAAATGTTATAAAGAGTTCACATTAGTTCACACACACACACTCTCACATTTTTGGCTGAGGAAGGCTCCCCCCACTGATGACATAATGAGAGGTATAAACACACACATCTGGTCTCTCATGATTTGCTTGGATGGTCCAAGTTAAGGTCCCGTCCTCCCAGCGCAGGCAGTGTTGAAGGCTGTAAATAACTGCCTGAGAGGAAAGTGGTTTGTGGGAGTTGCATCAAAGAGAGTTCATCTCTTTGTTGTAATCTGCTCAGTCAATGTTACATACAGTTTACATCGTTAACAAAGGGGGGCAGGAGGGGGGTCCCCGCTGACATATGATGCTCATGTTTGGACAGTAGAAGCACAGATTGTAACTCTAGTAAATTATTATCCCACAGGGTGCAACACAATTTCAAACCAGTGTAAAATGTGAATTATTCTTAAATGCAGTGTTATTCAAAAAAGTTTCACTGAACGATAGATTATTAATCTTTTAAGATCATTGCAGGTGTAGATAACTGCTTACCAATTTAATGTCATTGAAATCACACTACTCAAAACATCAGTTAGCAGACCACAATTTCATCCAAACTTTCAGAACTGATACAATCTGTATGCGAATATAGAAGGTGAACACCCTGATGTATTTAAAGGCCTCCATACAGTGTGCCATTGTGGGCTGTTACAAATGAAAATTGAAAATGTAGAGAGAAATGAAATCCACCAAAAATAAAGTTAGAGATTTTGCCACCGAAGACAGACTCTGTCATTAAAAAAAGAAAAAAGAAATTTAGGACCAAATGTGACTGCTGCTACGCCCCACGTCTTCAAACAAATCAGTTTGAACCAATCACAGTGCTAAAAATTGATATCAAACAGACACAGCTTGTAAAAAATACTTTATCAGACTCATCTCACATAATGTGTGATGCAGTTATCACACAGTGTACAAGGGGCTCTCAGTCAGGTCATGGGGGGTCTGTTGGTTGAGCTGAAACAGTGCTGTGAACCATAATTGGATTTGTAATTCATTTTTTTTCTCTTCTAATTTAGTCCACCAGTTTCTCCGCCACCATCAAATGTCAAAAAAGAGGTGAGATTTACTGAAATTTCGCTGTTTGTTATGCATTTTTATTCTGCTTGTAATAAACTGAATTTTTTTTCTGTATATAAATGTGTTTCTTTTCATACTTGAAACAGACTGTTCATGTTTTGTCTTCTCAGAATTAAAGTTAAGGAGACCACATCATGTGACCTCTACATGTGCTGTACATGTGCTCTACATGGCGCACACCAAGCTGGAGGGAGTCACCACTAATGAACTCAGTCAATCCAGATGTTATTGGATAGACTGAGGAAACGACTCTCAATAGAACTGAATGGATTAATTTGGTTCTATTTGATTTTTAATCAATAGAATCGTGCTGTAAGGCAACACAGCAGCAAATTGACTTTTGAATGAACAAAATAACTGACGCAGTGATCAAACATTATTCCAAAGTTATGACGGAGTAAAAGTACTTTTTTTTGTTGTTGTTTCACTCCAATTGACAGTTATGTCAATTAATATTACAATATTTAGTCATTTTACAGTGTTAAATAGTTTGAGTGACTCTTGGCCAATTTTATTCATAGGAGCTGACTCGTGTAACTGGTTCTGGTGGCTAACATAGACTACTAGTCTACATCCTTAATACTTTTTTCAGCAGTGTGAAATAGATCTCTCAGAGTAGACTAATTGATTAAGATGGACTTAATCAGATTAAATAGAATTAATTTTAAAATGTGACATATTAGTCTTAATATTAATTTCTAGATTTTATTAAATGGACCGTTTAATGCACTTGACAAAACTTGTTAATTAAGTGAATCTGCTTACAGGAAACCAACTGCTCAAGATTTTATTTCAGTATTTAAACAAAACAGCATGTAAAAAAAAATACTAATGAGAAAAATTACATTTGCAACAGCTCTCAGTCTGTCAAGGAATGGAACAACTAAATTCATATTAATCCACACTGTGGAGTAATTATCTCTGTTAAAGCTATTTTAGTTGGTCCATTTATAAAGAATATTTGGGTCAAAATTGTCATCATGTATGTCAGTTGAGACAATTTATCATTCAAACATAAGTCACTTTTTAAGAGGCATTAGAAAAAGTATTTTGCTTTAAACTGTGAGCCTGTAGTCGTGAGTGTTAGTTTAATTGGGAATTATGAAAACAAATTTCCCCAGTGTACATTCCCTTATTTCTGACCATAGAGTCACTCACTTCTTACCTAAAGTAGGTAGGTCAAGTTGTACAGGAGAGTCCTCAAAGTTTACCTGAACTTGTTGTATCTCAAAAGGAATTATTGAGATTAAAAAGCAGGTCACATATGTAACAAAACTGATACAATATGTGAAAATAACACTCCAGAGTTTATTTTGTACTTAAAGTTGTTTTTATGTTGTTTTTTTTTTTTTTTGATAACCCAACTTGGATTTTCTGTTTTTTTTCTGGTTGGTCATGTTTTCAAAAAGAAAAATAAATATGAATTGTTCTTAATGTGACTCGTGAATACTTTAAAAAATGAACTATGTATTACCATTATGTTACGGATGTTTAATATTTACCATGCTGGTTTAGTGTGTTAGCATGCAAACATTTGTTAATTAGCACTAAACACACAGTACAGCTGAGGCTGATGGGAATAACAATAGTACTAAAGCATTTCATCAGAAAGTAAAGTACTGACCAAATTAAAATTTTGATAAAAACTGGGGATGTGATGGACCCATCAACATGCTGAGTGACATTGCTATCTTTAGAGCGTTGCACCTATCATGGCTAAAAAACAAACAGACAAAAAAACTAATGAAAAGCAATCTTACAGCTTTATCCATATGCTAAATTTCTTATACTTCCAAGTCTGTGTCTCCCTCTGGTCTCTTCCTCTGGTATTGAATACTTGAACAGTCCTCATGGAACCACTTTTACTGTGATCTTCTCTAAACCTCAACCATGTGGCTCCGCAAGGTTTGACCATCCAAATTCCTTAAACAGGAAATGCATACAATTTAGGTAGTATGATATTCTTAAAATGCTAGTTAAAAAGTTAAGATGTTAATGTTAAAGTCATCTACAACATTGCAAATGAAAAAGTGGAAGAATAGGGCTCAAGGTTTTTGCACTCACAGTTTAGTAAAGTTCTCAGCGCAGTGTGTTCGGATGACTCTTAAAAGGCACAACGGTATTGATTGTTTGATGTCTTAACACATGTTTGAAAGTACTGTTAATACAGCCGAACTTCTTCAGACCTCCATATGTAATAAAAACCTGCATGTAATCTGACATTGTATTTGATTTGCCATCCGCCCCTCCCACCACATTCCAGCCTTCACTGCCAGTCAGAGCCTTGCTCCCTTGCCACGGCCCTTTTTATTCCCAAATTTAACCCACCAGCTTGCACCTCCACTACCAGCCTCAGCGGTGAACTTGATGGTTGGTTGGCCCACATCGGTGACCGGTGGAAACTCCCTTGTCCATATCATGCCAATTCATACGACCTTGGGGCTCCAGTATATTAATATGCAGCCTAGACTCTCAAATAAGGGAGCACACACACAAGGACAAAAGAATGTGTGTTCTCATTGAAGCAAGCGCACAGTTTACCGGATGTCCAGGCTGAATTAAAAATATATTTAGTACTTTCATCTTCCACCACTGCTGTTTAATATTTTCCTCTACTTTTTAAAGGCATCATGCTTACCAATTGTTATATATAACACATACGTTTATGTGTTACTAAGGTTTAACTGTTATATATATATACATATATTCTTTTCCATGTTTAATTTACCGTCTTACCCAGCTTTGATACAGTGTATGCAAATTAGAATAAATCTATTAAAGATAAACCTCTGTATGGCTCAAATCTCTTATTTTATTCAAAGAAGACAATGAAATTGATGAAATCCCTCCACTTCTTTATAGAGCTTGTAAAATAGCTTGAATGTTCAAACAAATTCGAACAAATTCTATCTTGAGTGTCAGAATCATTTTAATTGCCTTCAAAAGATGATGCAGCTTTACACCTTTGAAAAACATACATATTGAAAAACACACAGGTCACAAAAGGTATAAATCATACAAGAGATGACTTTAAAAGTCAAGTGTTCGGACACTAAAACAGACATTGAACTAATCATTATATACAGTTACTGGAGCATGTACAAAGAATCAGGTTAATATGCAGTACATTGGGCACATACCAGCTACTGTCCATTGACATTATACAAACACTGTAGGCTAGTGTGATGAAATCATATTAGTATTAAAAATGTACAGGGCATCTACATGTAGGTGGCTCATTGAGGTGTGAGATCCACTGGTAAAACCTTCACCCCCCCTCCTTGTGAAATGCATAATAAAGCTACAACAGCATAAAAAACATCAATTTGAAGGATAAAGAGTAACAATCTTACAGTGCATTCAGGAAATGTAAGAAGGAATTCTGAAATTCAGATTTTTTTTAATTTGATCAAAACTTCTGATAAATACTGAAGCTCTGAATCTTTTTTTACTGTTTTTGAAAATGTAAAATATGTAATCTGGGTTCCTGTTTAAGGCTCCCTAAAATGACAGCAGACACATTTATTGAAAAGTCAGTCAAGATGAAGACATGAGGACATGCATTTGTGCAGATGAAGTCAATTTTATGAAGGAATCTGTTACAAAAAACTGAAACTGACTGTCACAGTCAACATATAACTGTACACTGTACAACAAAATGTTATCATGCTGTCTGATGATGACACCATCAGTCAGTATTCAATAAACAGGTAATTAGAGAGATACATGGACGTCCATGCATTGCTTTCTGTAAAGCTTAAAGTCAGAAGTACAAATACAGTCTTACAAACACATGATGCATGCATCGACAAGCTTTTCAAAGAAATGTGGAATTGTTAAAAAAGTGTTGAATTTACAGAGTTATAAAACTTTTTTTTTTTTAAATTACTGAACGGTGCAGAATAAACCACAGAAGTTAATTTGAAGTTTTGTTTTTGTTGGATTATGATAAACACAGA
Source organism: Thunnus albacares (assembly GCF_914725855.1). Classification (NCBI taxonomy): domain Eukaryota; kingdom Metazoa; phylum Chordata; class Actinopteri; order Scombriformes; family Scombridae; genus Thunnus; species Thunnus albacares. The sequence continues at coordinate 9,911,996 of NC_058118.1, read as the reverse complement.
GCAGCTGGACTGAGAGAAAGTATGCTCTACAATTTTAGGTCAATCGGTCACCTACTGAAAGTAGAGCACTATTTCAGTCTAAATTAAACACTGCATCATGTAGACCAAGTTGTATGTACAAAGTGCCTTATGTTTCCCCCCTTGATTGATGCAAAAACTCACAGATGCGTCCAACTCAATGAATTAATACTATTCAACAGTTTTGCTCAAGTGTCTGTGATCAGTTATCTTCAAGGCATTCCATAGATTTTTCCTCGGTTTTTATCTCTGAGGTTTGGTGGTCAAGGACTTTCACATTGTACATCTGAAGCCCGTCCAGTTTTGAGTTGGTTGTAAGTTTCTATTTGTTGTCCTGCTGTAACATTTCTGCTTCTGAGATCTCTGGCAGTCTGAATCAAGTCTTCACTCAGCGTTTGCCTGTATTTGGTGCCATCTTTTCTTCCTTGTGTCTGTACAAGTTTTTCACTCAAACACAAATTCAAGCTGTGACGCGGTAAATGCAAAAATAATCTGATGGGAGGGTTCAATATTTTCTAAAGGCATTATATTTAAATAGACATGCAGCAATGGACACAATATTTCTGTGGTGAGATTAGTTGCATTATCAGTTTGAATTTCCATGCCACATTCACCAAAAATGAGTAACCTTTGTATTGGATTGTAAAGTTATCTTAATATTTAATTATAGTTTCTAAAAAAAACTGAGTGTGAAGCTATGCAGAGGAATAGTAAAGTATAAATACTTCTTAACAAACATCCAATTTTCTCCAACTTCACTTATGCCAAGTACCTGTTTTAACAAGTTACCACTGCATATAAGTTAATGCTTTAAAATGAATAAGGCCAAGACCAATAGCTCTCTACACATTTGCTGCCAACCTGGTGAGAAAAGTTTTTAAGTTCAGACCAGTGACAATAAGCATGCAGTGTATTCTGTGGACGCGGTCATTTTGATTTGAAGTTAATACTGCATGAACACAGTCTGGGATATACAGTTTTTATTGCCAAATAGTCAAATAGTGAAAAACTAATATACTACAACTGCCTCTGACTTCTGAAACACTTTAATTCCTAAGGCAACACTTTGAATTGAGTATAAACTAACGACCTAAAGACGCAGTGAATACAATTGGGAGGGAATTTTCTGCAACTCTGCAACAATGATGTTTAATTAATTATTACATAGTTGCATTTCAATATCAATAACTACTACTACACTCGATTTTACTTTACTTAGTTTTTTGCATTGTGTTTGTAATTAAGACAGCACATGTCCACACATGGGGTTTTATTCTTAATTACCCACCCGCAGCAATAAAACTGCTATACATTCACTCAACAGGAAAAAGTGTTTTTGGGGCAAATCTAATATTTTAGATTCACAGCACACAAAGTATAATGTTCCACATATATTTTGTGTTTTACAGTTGCAACATGTGACTACCATAACTACACTGATTGTCATAGTAATGACTCAGGCATCTTTACAAGGAAAAGTGACACATTTTAATGTCACACAATAATTTCAGCAGCTTGTTGGCAATGACCTCACTGTTTGATTCTAACTTCTCATATTTTGGTACTTTCTTGTTACACTTCATCAACAGCAACAAAAGAGGTTTATTTACGCTGCCATGAAAAAGTCGGAACAGGCTTTGAGGTTTTGAACTTTACTAAAAAATAATATTAAATCAAATTGTGTGACTTTTTAAAACAAATCTGAGATTTACACATCAAGGCACTTTAGCACTTAAACGCCTCCCAAGTTGTATTTACCATATTAATTTTTACAAGTAGGAACTTAAAAGGTGCAATTATAAAAACAGACTTTGTTAAGTTGATGGGAAACAAGTATTTGTTGTGATTGAATTCCCATCAGCTATTATGGCCATCTCTTGTTTTTTGAAGTTTTCATAAGTACCTTGTCAAGTGTATTTATAATGAAGGTCAGATGCAAAACTTAATGTTTTTAACCCTGCTACTTTTAGGATGCAGTAATATGATTTACAGACCTAGTGTGTATGTAAAGTAGCATCTCTGGGCTGGCTGAAAACACAAACTCTCCACTCAGAAACAGCAGCGCTGTCAACTAGTGATGCACTGGTAAAAGCTTTAACAGTTCAGAACAAACAATCTCAATTATGGCTAAAAGGGGGAAAAAATGCAATAAAATAATGATTACAGGACACGGCTAAGAGCTATTAGATCGAAGATGTAGGGAAACAGTACAAAGCCGTCGTTAAAGTTTATGGAGGCAGCAAAGATGAGTCACTTCTTGATTAAAAAAATCCTTCTATTCGTGAAACAAGATCGGTTTAGCCAAACCTGCCAAGATCTTTGGTACATGTACTGAGATTATTTCTCCGATCATCTCTGGAAAGCTGACCTTCGTGGGGAGTGACTGAGCCTGGACAAAAAGGTCAAATGTAAACTGATGGAGCTTCTTTACAGTCTGAAACAGAAAAAAGAGAAAAAAATCCACAATTAGATGACATCATTTACCACAAGCAGTGTTTTGACAATGGAAACATGACTCATAACTGAAATATAAGGTACACTAAACTAATGCTCTGCCTTAAAACATTTGGATAAAAATTTGAGACATGGATTGCTCTGAATAATAGTAAACACATTCATTAATATTTTTCTACCCTGAAGTACAGTTATTAGAATTTGAGATTAGATTTTAAGGTATCAGATTCTGCCCTCACATTGTCCTCCTGTTGGGGGCATGAATACATGTACACACTCAGAGGCATCATGGCCATTCAAATATCTGAGATCAGATGGCTTTAGAAATTCCATCTTCACAATAGGTGTTTTTAATTAGCCTTATAAATATAGTACATAAATAATTTTTCTGTATGTTTTCATATGTATTTAACTCTGCCTTCTACACACATCCCCCCCCCCGTCTCTGCTAAAAAGCATTATGTAGTCGCAGCGGCACTAGAAGAGCCACTCAGCTGTTGTGTAGAATTATTCCAAATTGCGGTCGTGTTAACCACAGTGTGATGTATGAATAATCAATCCCAGCTCACGCCATAAAACAGTATAACTTTAATGAATTTGTAAATTACTTAGAGATGCAGAATTTCCCTATTTAAAGTGACTTTAGCATCAATGGTTTTAACTACAACCCACAAGTAATTAACATTAGTGTTAGTTTGTTTTCCTTTGCTATTATTAGTAGCTAAAGTATAGTTTTTGTCAAAACAAATTTGCAGAGCTGAAACATGTCTTACAAACAGGGGATGAACATGAAGAGATTTTTTACAGAGTCAAGAGCTAAACAGTAGCTACATGTTTGTGAGCTTTCTTTCCTCAATATTAAATAATCAATGGTGCTGGTTAGTTAACCATCTAATGTTACCCCTGAGTTTAAAGTTTAAACTTCATTTTAAAGTTTTAAATGCAATATAATGTTAATAGTTGTCATTCATCATAGTTCTAGATAGTTACTGGTGGTTTGAAACAGAAGCCAAAGCAGATAATTACTGGTAACAGCCATTGACTGTATTTAAAGATGGATATTATGACAGCGTCCCAAAAGTGAAGCCAAAACATCTTGATCACCCCCTGGTGGCTGGCTGCAGTATAGGTCATAAGTCCCGCCCCCTCCATGTTAGTGTATGGGACATGATCCAAACTAAAAAATCAAAGTACACATCGAATACATTTTTCCCAAAGATGGTTTCTGTCATTTTAGGTGTTCTTATCATGCTGATGTTTGTCCAGGTTCTCATTTTTCTGATAAGTTTGTTTTTAATTAGTTATTTGAAAATAAACCTCAAACCTCCATCATGCGGCCGGACAGTTGAGGGGGTGTGTCCCGCAGGTGGTCATCCTACCCCGCAACTCTACTGTGCATTCTCTGGCTCCAAATTAAGTCACACAAGCAAGATGGTAGCTCCCGGAAATTTTGGCTTCGCTTTTTTTTTTTTTTTTTTTTTTTAAATTGAGAACTTGATATAAACAAACGAACAAGGCCATTTTCATGTCTTACATCAAAAAAACCTTCTGCCTCTGATTGAACAAGAACAAAACCAAATACAAAAATGACATAAAGTCACAAAACTAAATTGAAATACATAATTAACAAATAACAAAACAGAAAACTTTGGCTTCACTTTTGTATAGTGATGGGAAGTGGAGACACGTTGTCCATATTTATATACAGTCAATGGTAACAACTTGGTTCAGTGTGAACATAAAGCCTTGTGAAACTGTGCCCACTCAAAAAAATGGCCTGCATGATGCCCCTGAACACACATAACACAAGTTAAATCATAAGAAGCAGCACATCTCACCATCTGGAGAGAGTCCAGGAGTCGGGTGAGGTGGTAGAACCTCTGAGAACAATTGGTCGTAATCTGATAGCTGATGAGGCGATCGAGTTCGTTGATGTAGGAGAGACGCAATTCATCGAAGTACTTCTGATTCTTAAGACCCTCAACTGGAACTGGTTAAAACAGAAAACAGTTTTGACTACATGCTTGACAGTTACTGCTATTAACGTCCACTTCTGGAATAAAGTAGTTCTTGTTTTCTGACAGCTGCAGATAAACTTACTAATGCTGAAGAGGAGCAAGGCCTTCATGCAGAGGAACTCCTCCTGGGTGATCTGCAGCAGCACGAACTCCTGTGAAAGGTGCCTCATCCGTATGCAGTGGTCATACATGGTGGAAATGTGCATCCGATGTCTGCAGAGGTAAAAAAAAAAGGTCAGGATGAGGTGTGAAGTAATCTGAATGTTCAGATCACAAGCGGTGAGGGATAAATTGCTTTACACAGTGGTCATTTATTCTGTAATGAATGACTGCGGAAGAGGGGAGAATGTCAGAGGTTAGATCCATATCTATTAATAGTGTAATGGAGACATTTACAGTGAATTATCTTCATAACGATACAGATCTCTGCTGTGTGACCTTTGACATCTGGAGCAAGCTGTTAAAAACACACAGCTCTGTTACACCACTCCCTTCATTTATCGTTGGCTTTGAAGTTCAGAAAAATGTTTGAGTCATTTATATTTTAACATCATTAGAGGTAATTGGATAGTTCGTGTTCATCATGGCTGAACAATTTCAATTTTTCTTTTATTGAGAAAGAGATACTTTGTAACATATTCCTCTCATGCAGTGAAGATAAAGGTCAAATAAAACATATTTTAGGAATTTGTTTAATACTGGAATTTCACTGATTGCAAACCACAGAAAGGAGCTCAAATTGAAAGAGAAAGAGATATGAAATAGAGCTGACTGTTCTCCATCTCTCATGAAACGGATTCAGAGTTTCCACTATGTATGAATCAAATCAATGTATGTATATAATATACAGGCAGGTATAATCCAGTTATTGGAAAGTTTCTGGAGAAGATAAATGCAAAAGATGTAAAGTACATTAACCGCAGTTTTCCTCCGATTTACGTTGATATTTAGGATAGATAAATCTAACAATTTTTGCAAGGATGGTGATGGAGATTGTATGACGTTGGGGAAATCCAAGTGGTAAAATGGCACCACAGACGGTATTCTGCACTGACACCCACCACCAAACACTGATCAGAACAACTTTACACTGAGCTGATGCACCTGCTTTTGATACGACTTTCAAATCTCCTCATCAATGTCAGCAGATGGCTGAACTTTCTGGCTTGAAATTTTATCAACTCAATGTAGAGACACTGGTGACTTCACAGCACAACAAAGCCTTTTTCATCAGATTAAAAAAAACACACTGCATTCAAAAAGGAAGCTTAATCAAGGCAGTGACACCAAACCTATAAAACCAACATAAATCTAATTTCTGTCAAAAATGATAAAGTACCACTGCTGACATCTATTCTTTCATGTGAAGCCATATCTCTTTATAAAAATTACAGCAAACCAGAGAAATGTACGTATGCCTGATGTGACTGTAGTGAGGTTTTATGCAGGTGTGGTAAAGGGGGAGTACAGCTCCACTTTTCCTTCAATGATAAAGCCCAACAATCATTCAATCACTCCTGAAGTCAGTCTTTCATTATGATGACTGCATCAGGGTTTTTACTGCTCTAACTAAAGGACAGCCGTGGCTCAGCAGGAGACAGTGAGAATCACGTTTGAATGATGACAGGGAGCATTTTAAGCCCATTAACAATTTCTGCTCGAATTTCTTTCAAATTGCTTAAATCACCCTCCTTTTCTATTTTATATGGGCTCCACCAGCTGTAATTCAGTCTGACAATTTTGAACTACTGATCCACCACACTTTGGAGAACAACTGAATAAATTATCTTCTGTTAAGATGTCAAACTATAACACTTCACTAACACAAAAGTCCCCCTTTTTAGCATTTATAAGCAGCATATAAACAGTTAATAAATGGTTTACAACACAAATATAAGTGTTCATTAATGTATTTGTCAACAACTATAACCTCTCCTGTCAGTGGAGGCTGGTGTAAAAACAGATAATGAATGACAATACAGTAAAACACAGTTGTAATAATATAAACTACTTGATTTTACAGGACAAACTGTCCATTAAAATAGACTTAAAATGACCATATATCTTCTTATAACTACATTATAGTGTTATAAACATTCATTAAATGTTTACACACTTAAAATTTTATACTTGAAGTAAAATGTTACCAGCCTGAATCTCTTTAGTTTCTAAGATGTTGCATTTTGTTTCTAGCAAGGTTTATGGAGAAAAACAGTTTTTCTGTAATCATAATCTGAACATTTCTCTTGTAAATCCATCAGCTTTATGGAAATTGAACACAAAATTGCTGGAGTGGCCCTTTAATTAACATAACAAATTAATGAGGTCATCCTAAACTAACTGAAATGCTGCAAAATGCATTTTAACAGCAAAATCACCATTTTCTTCCTAGGACTAATGTGTAAATTGTTTCAGCCACTGTCTGTCATATTTCCATTGATAGAAACATCTAACTAATGCATAAAAGAATCTGACTGACTTGCAATTATAACTAAGTCGCTAGCAAACACTGTCCTAATGCACATTTCCATCAGGGAATCACACTTTGATGTGGAAAAACCAGAAAAAAACAAGAACAACACACAGTTACTGGTTATGTGGATGTGTCACTAAAAGATTTGTATGAGCACATAAAAATCTGGTAAATACAGGACATATATTAGAGTTTTTTCTTATTTGAATCGAGGGTCTGAGGACAGAGGATGTTGTATTGCTGTACAGACTGTAAAGCCCCCTGAGGCAAATTTGTGATTTGTGATATTGGGCCATACAAATAAAACTGACTTGACTTGAATTAAATGTAAATAGCTTAATGTACTTCAGTTATTATGTAAGTTGAGTTTTTGTGATTAAGTATCCACTTATGAGTTGTGTCATCAGTGTGAGATACTATAAACTATTCAAAGCCTTTCTTAATTCTCATATTGTCTGACACATGGCTGCACGGATTGTTTGAACAACAACCTTTTTTAAAGCTTTATTTATTCAGTGCTGGTTCGCTGAGCACAAATGCTCTTTTACAGCGACACCGTGCCTTACACTCACACAGCCATACCTGGAAGCTGCCCGTATGAAACTGAGCAGCTTCAGTTTGGGTTTCGTTGCTCATTCACTTACTCGTCCTGATTTATCCTACCAGTTTAAGATCAAGCCAGTTTCAAGGCTATTACACTAACCTATTTGTAGTTATATTTTATTCTTATTGTGATTTTCTGCTCAGATGATTCCACAGAGATAGTACTCTACATATAAGATGTTATCAGAAGCTTGCATAAAAACAGAATAAAGCTAGGGACAGGTCTGAAATTAAAGGGCAGATCGGTCTGGTTTAACTTTTTTAATCATTTGATAGATTTTCTGGTTAAACATAAGTATCTGACTGTTCTCTCTCTGAATAATGGAAAATCACATTTGTCATGATGGATTTTCTGCCTTTTAATGGAATGATGAATTGATAACTGATCTATTACTGCACAACTGGACCCATTATGACCAAAGCATGAACTGATGTGGCCCAAATCATGATAACACAAGGTTTGGTTTTTCAAAAACTGGACATAATCATAGCTCTATTTTTACAATCAATCATTTCAAAACTTGGTACAAACAGTATTAAACAGCACCAAACCTCTAAAATCCACACATTTTCATATCAGTAAATTGCAATATACTGAATCATGGTAAAGATGGGATAATTATTTGTAAAGCTTCCAATTTCAAACTCATTTGTGGCATTAGTTTGTAGATTCAAATGAATCAGGAATTCTTTATGCATGAATGTATAGTACACATAAAGAATGAATCATATTTTTCTAAAACCATAATATAAAAAAGTACCGTATCCTTTTTGTAAATACTTTTATTTCTAAAGAGGAGACCATTATATTAATTTACAGTATTTACGTCCACAAATCTGTGGAAGTTGATGGAGCTAACTAAGATTTAAGCTGTTATAACCATTAATACTCCTCATTCATATGTGGACAGACCTCACCACTGTTGTCTGTCAAGAGTAATATTCAGATCTGAATCAGTTTCACTCACTATGCTGAGAACTAATGTTCCTCACTTTAATCTCAGACTAACAAAAGATCACCTAAGACGAAAATTGGATGAACATGGAACTGAAAAGCCAGCGACCATTTCTACTTTACATTTATAAAACTCTGGATACTTCTTAATACTGTGTTTGCGCATCAGCAGGGAAGTAAATGAGGGAAAGATGGAGATGAAGACAGAGAGAAACTGATGTCTGTACTATTTATGACAGCACCAGCTTATTCAATGAGGATTATCTCTATCTTAAATATAATAATGAGCCCAGAATGTTAGTCATCTCCTGATAAAATCGTTTCAGAAAACACGATTGGATTTAAGAAGTCAGAGCTGTACATACTCGTTGAACACAAGATCAGGGGCGAAGTAAAGCATCCTGCCGTTGACGTTCTTATAGGACCTCCATCCCAAGGCAAACACCATCACCCCCATCCATGAATGCTGAATGACAGTCATTTGGTCGTCCACATGGAGATTCCTGAAACCTATAAGGATCTGCATCATAAAATGTGACACAACATGGCATATTTTGCACCAAAAGCATGAATTTTTACTGATACGCCACCCAAAATATTTTGAGTATCAAACAGCTTGTATTAATTGGTTTGTCTCTTATCTCTCGCTATCATTTCTCGCCTTAAAACACCTAAAACACTGTAACTTGTGGGGTTCCTCAATGACCAATTTTAGGGCCACTACTTTTTTATTTTTATACCATGGTGGTGTCATCAGGAGGCACGGCATCTCTTTCCATGGCTATCCTTAAAGTGGTTGTGTCTCCTGATGACACATGACCAGTTGATGCTCTTTTTAGATGTATTTTAGATATTAGTGCCATAATGTCACAAAACTTTTTCTTGCTCAACCAGGATAAAACTGAAATTTTACTTATAGTTTCTAAGGTGCAGGAAGAGAAAATCTGGCCACAAAATTAAATTTTGTTGGACAAACCTTGAGCTAACAGGCAAGAAACCTCAGCATTGTCCTTGACTCAGAGTTAAACTTTAAGGCTCTGATGAGGCATGTTACCAAATCTGCTTTTTATCATCTGAAAAATATAGTTAAAGTGCGGCAAGTGTGACACAGAGAGACTAATGCATTCTTTTATGTCTAGCAGGCTAGACTATTGTAATACTTTCTATTCTAGTCTACCCAAAAAAGTCACAGCATGAATAATACATAAGAAAATAATGTGCATAAATAGTGCATAAATCAGTCACAGCTGATTACGAACTCTGCTGTTTGAGTGCTGACTAGGACCAGAGGGACAGAACACATTATGCCTGTTTTAAAGGCCTTACATTTGTTGTCAGTTTTCCTATAGATTTTTAAAGTCTTTTAACTTCATGTTCTTGCATCATTCTATTTGTCTAACATGCTCTATGTATGAACTAGGACGGTCCCTCACGTTCTCTGGCATGAGTGCTTTAGTTTTTCCTCAGCGCATGACAAAAACTTTACGTTTTTATGCTCCGAGCTGTTCCAACGGCATGCCTTAGGACCTGAAATCAGCTGAATGTGCAGATATGTTTAAAAGTAATCTTATAACCCACCTCTTAAGCTCGGCTTTTGATTAGAATGTTTTATGACCAACTCAAAGCCCAGTGGACGCTACCTGCTCAGCACCAAACAGCACACAAAGTTTCCAACCTGCTGGCGAACATAGTGGAGCATTTAGCAGCTAATGAGCCAAATATTTCTCTTAGGATTTAGTGGACTCCAAAACAGAGCTAAAAGGAGAGTGAATACTGGACTTGAGTTAATCAGATGGACACAAATATAAATCTAAATGAATGGTAATGTTGCTCCATGTCTGCTGGATATGTAAATATGTTTGTTAAAAAGTTCGCCACATCATCTTTAAAGGTAAAAATATGTCAGTGTTGTGTTTCCTTGCCTAAAGCTTGTTTTCGCTGCCTGTAAATGGCCAAAAAATCAGTTAATGCAGGTTTAAAATTATAACATTTTTTTGTTAACTTATCGCAAAACTGCCTTTTGAAAGTGAGATGATAAAATGATGATGATGAAATATTACAACATACACCAATTGCTACATAAATAAGCTCATTAACACTGTTTAAAAAACCTCCTCCAGTGTCACACCTGGCAATCCTTTTGCCCACTTGACCACTTTGACCAGTTGTCTCTCTCCAAGCTCGTTGAGACTGGTGAGCAGGTTGGAAGCTGAGTCGGGTTGGCCGTAATCATGTCCTGCATTCACCACCTCGGGCTCAATGGACTCCAGGATGTTGAGGAAGACCAGCTGGGAATTGAAGCTCAGGCTCGATTTAGGAGAGATATTCTGGACAGCATCTGTAGGTTCTTGAATGTGATGTTCCTCTTCAGGGTTTTTCTGTTGACCAATCTTCTTTAATTTGCGTGCTGCAACAAACAAACAAAACCAACGTGCTTATTATTGTTTCTGGTATTTTCTCACACAGCAAGCTACAAGTCAGACACCACCTGACCTGCATGTCTTTGGCACATGACACAAAATTACATAAAACCCTCAGTTCAGGTTTGACACATCTGATTGATTTTGACTGATGAATCCAGCTGTCCTTACTCTAAGGATTTGTGTCTGCAGCCATCCAACATGATGGATTTTCTGCCTTTGATTTCAAAATCTCTCACTGCACAATTGCACCATTACAGCTAAATGCGGTATGAGGAATGAAGAGACAACGCTCCAGTGATGATACCACTCACAATCATAGATCGTGCAAACACTGTATTTACGCGCACTGGACTTTTGATTTAAAATCAATAAATGACATCCTTTCAAGAGAGAGATCTAAACATATACATGCTGTGGTTAAATGTTTTGAACATTGGAGGAAAACCGTCCAAATCATCAGGAGAAACTACTCTGCCGAGAATTACTTTCTAAATCGTCTGCAACTGTGGTTTTTAAGTAACCTTTTAAGGGAAATATCAATTTTACCCAGACTGATCTAATAGCTTTAAAGAGATTGAATCATATTGCATTTGAAAGAAAAATCTTCTGAACAGATGAGCCTCATCTGGCGGAAAGGCCTGGTCATCATGTGTGAGTCCTTGCCGGTGTAGATGTATAAATGATTTTTTTTCCCCGTTATTACATTTTTTCCTCCAAGGAAGGTTTTGTTGCAGGAGTGTTTCAAATATATACTCAAACTACAAAACTCACTAAATCTTTCTGTTTTGCATTACAATTGTGTTTCCTTATGCACAAAAAGCATATAAGAATTAAGAGTCAACGAAATCCCCAAAACAACAAATAGAAAAGCAACAAAAAAAACCCTGCTTGCCCGTCCTGAGCAATGACAACGCTGCAATTTCTTGCTGAAAACCCTGAGACAGCTGCTCCATATGACAACCTGCACTTACAAACTAAATTGGTGCAGCATCTTTGACTCAGTGGAGTAGGCTGCCATGTAAAGTAAGCAGCGATACAATCAGAATGGAATAATTATACTCTGCTAAACAGCTGCCAAATACATTATGTTCAGTTCTTTAAGACCACCAACCGTTCACTACGATAAGTCTCTGACTGTTTTCTTTCAACAAGTAATAGACCTGCGAACAGTTCAGCTTCAGCTCAGCCTGTTATTTCAGAATGACAGCTGTGCTGGAGTGAGACTGACAAATACAAACTGGTACAATGTGCTGAGTCCATTAGAACAGACACTTCTGTTGTTCAGCTTGCGTATACAACTTCCTCTATTAAAATGGTCATGATCTAATTCATTTGACTATATATCTAGTTTTAGCTTTGGAAGGGTTAAAAAATATAAAATATCAGGCAAAATATTATTTCTTTAATCCATTTTCTCTCTGTTGACTGACAGTAATCGTCACGCAATTGCCTCCTGCAGCTTCTGTGTAGAGAAAGTCTCATTAAAACTGCAGCCTGGCTTTTCAGTTCAGTTTGATCAATATTGACTTGCCAGTTATAGACACGACTTAAGTCTCTATCAAAAGTAGCAGGGTTGAAAGCAAATTGCAGATTATATAAGAAATATAATTTGCAAGTAATTCTGATCCGATAACAAACATTTGAGAAAAAAATTGTTAATTAAAAATTCCTCCTGGGGATTCTCAACCGTGACACAGGCAGGCATCTGATCTTTGCAGAGTACAGTGTAAATAGGTTGGGTTGAGCTAACCTTAAGATTCCCCTTCAGTTGAAGCCAATACAAACAGGAGACATCCAAATGATGGATTCAAGCATTGTCTTTGTTACACACTCCAAAGGAGCAATTAATTAGCCAAGATGTTGTCAACTGTCAGTATTAAGAGTTGGTCTATATCGGTTGACCAGCACACAGCTGTGGCGTCATTACCACCCTTGTTTCCAGCTAAAACTGACCTCCAGTGAACAAGCTGCAGACTTATCTATTGCAAACCCATTTTCCCTCAAATCAAATTGAACATGTGGATTTTTTTGGTCATTTTCTGCTCATTGCACTCACATTTTTGGTCCACTTTCTTCTATGCCCAATCTCATCATCATTATAATCACGGTATTTATCTTAAGTATCTTTTTAGGTGGCCAGGTGCAAGCTTGATTGGACAAAAACATGGAGATCAGTTTAACACTTTTTCCTCCTCTTGAAATGCCTTTTTTTTGTTACATATGCCTTTTCAGATCCTCTTTTACTCTTGCTTCGGTCTCCAGATTGTAGATGTCATTATATTATTAGCTCACCAATTTAAACTGTGTTTCTGAAAGGGTGTGCAGGACCAAAAGGAAGAAGGAGTGAAAGAAGGCGGCAAAACTTTTTCACACAGGCACCTGTCACTTACGACCTCACACTTCCCATTACTTTCTAGCTGTCCAGTAGTTGTTACCCAATCAGGTACAAGCCAGATAAAGACTCAAATCTTAAGTTTTTCCAATAAAATAAGATAATTGTTAAATGAACTTATATGATCTGTAACCAATAACAGTGGGTAGCACTACATTAGAGCTCTGTATAACAAGGTGATAATGGGGTAATACCTTGATGATAAAAGTGTAATAATAACAGAGATAATCCTTTCAATACTAAGGTTTAGTTTAAATAAAATCTTATGATATTTTCTTATAATCAGAACTGGAAAATGCAAAAAAAGATTTAATTTGAATTTATAGTACTGTGCACTAAACAACTAAGGGCAGGATATTTACTGGGAAACAGTATACAGCATATGGTAGTTTCTCTGTTGCACCATCTGTTATTTAATTCTAATGAAAAGCATCTGCTCTTAATTATGATTATACTCTGTTAAACAAAACATAAACAGCTGATGTTTGTGCATGTTTTCCAGCCGTTTTGACTGTACTGTAAGCCGATTATTATACCTTTATTATACCATTATCTTGTTATTATTGACATTCTCTCCTCTCCCTCATTACTTTGTGATATTTTCCAAGATATTAAACCAACATTACATGTTATTGCCGCTATAATACAACAGTATTGTCCCCTCATTACTGTGTGCTCAGACAGAACACACATTTTGACTTGTCACAGCTGTAAATAATAACATTAACAATGGCTCCATTCCTTTAATTGTCCCAGTAAACCATGTCAGTGAGTGAACATGCACAATACCAGAGGCCTGGAACTGGCTCACCTAAACTGATGGTATTAACGTTATTAATTCCACCTGTGTTCTTCCTGCTTTCACAAGTCTGCCATGAAAAGGGTTGATTCACCAGGGGTGGAGCGAATTGACATGAAGATGATTCAACTTGAAAATGTTTCAATTTGAGTGAAAAATGTGTGCATATCTGTTTCCCAGGACTTTATGAATCTGCATTATAAAAGTACAGAGACAAGAGGAAAAAGGAGAGAGACTGGAAGGCAATACGGATGTTTAATAACGTTTCTGGTGAGCTCTGAGTTCAGTCACGCACACAGGTGCTATCTTACAGCTAACGTACAGTTGGCTATTTTGGGAGATTAAACATTTTATTGGAGATTGAAGCAAGGTGAACATTTGCTTTTCTTTATGTCTTAACACACATTTGGCCTGTTTTTTCAAGCCTGTTGTTATCAAGACCCCATTATTACCTTGTTATTAGTGAGCTGTAATACAAAGTGCTATCCCAAAGCAGGTTGAAGCGCTCCTTGCTGCCTTTTTGGGGGCACGACGAACTGAGAAAAGACTCTGTGACAGACAAGTACAGGTTACAGGAAACAGAGCCTCCACCTGGTTTAAGAATACTTCAGTCATAGGACGCAGCTATTGAGATGGATGAACTATTTACATAGTTATATACTAAAAAAAAAAGCAATCTGGAAACTCTATCCTACAATTAGTAGTTATGGAAGAACAACCTGTCCTTTTTTCGGTAAGTCAAAACAAATCTATCCACTGAACTGTAGCTGTAGTTGAAGAGCGGGGGTCATTAATTCAAGAGATTTCATCATTTCATGTGGTGAACTTTACTGACTATATAATATTACAAATATAAAACAAATAAAACCTTTTTGAAATAAGTAATTTATTAATCTGGCAATGGACATTTCTACATCACTACACTGTTTTTTTCCATTAAGAAATTGGAGAAGAACGGCAGATTGTGTAAATCATTGAATTAAAAAAGTTAAACTCTCACTTGCTGGCAGTGAAACGGTACTTGAAGTTGCTTTTGATGAATGTCCAGAATGTTAACTTTGGGTTGGGGACACAACTTGTTCTGGCAGCTTTGTGAAAGTCGGTGTTTGAGGTTGTAAATTGTAAAAGGTTTTTTAACTGTTACGTCACTGTTGATCCGACACCGTTTTAATTCATTCAGCAGCTGAGGAGCTAAACTTCACTATAGGATGGTTAGTGAATGAAGATAGCTTGGAGGAGTTGCGACCTGTACAAACACTACTGTAGCAGTATTAAAGTTATAGAAAGCATCACATTAATCTAAATACAGTATGGATATAGGGGTACAGTATATGTACAATATATGTGCATTTGCATTTCAACACAAGAAATCTAAATACAGCTGAGCCTTCGTCAGCTCTCTGCAAAATGAGATTGCTGTCATGGTTTGGTAAAAAGTAAACTCCCTGCTCCGCTTCTATTTGGAGATGTAATTAAGATTCCAGGAATAATATGGAATTCAAATGATCGAAATGAAACCTTCAAGCAATTTAAAATAACTATGCTTCTCAATACTGAACAGATGTCAACTCAAAAGACTCAACAAAATCAATTTTAGCTGGTAATCAAAGATTCAGAGATTTCCCGCATATCGCTTCTCTCTTCGGACTTTCCAAACTATACGGAGTGAAACAAATAACAGATATGATATCATGATACAAAGTTTATTATTTAATTGCCAATACATTTGTAATTGTGTAATAAATGAATCTAAATCCAATTAGTTGAATCAGAAATCTTCTTTTTTATCACTATTTCATTGCTTTAAAGTACATTTGGAGGAAAAACCTCGGGGATAATAAGACCAAATGTATAATTTTTTTGCCTCCACCTCTACAAATTATTGTCATAAATTTTCCTGTGAAATGCCGCGAGTGAATTACATGTCTATGATGAGAACATGAGTGAAAGGAGGCTCCTTTTAGCCACAACTAGAAAAGGTGTGCCTTTTTACTGACAATCACAGCATTAGATCACATTTTCCCTCCATGGGTTTGTCAGTGACTGGTGGCAAAATTACCAGCATGTCTGCTGCTTTAATTCACATGTCTCATGTGAGCTTTGTGCCTCCAGTACAATTTTCACCGTTACCAGAATGAGAAAATGGAAGAGAGTGAAAATTGAACACAAGACAAAAATTAGTCCACTACATGTCAATCTTTACAGCCTAATAAGACGAACAGGTCTGGGTGACAGTAAGGAGCAGTGAATGGAATAGGTCTAAATTGCATGGCAGCTCAGTCAGGGGCTTGATTATCAGTAACATCCCCTATTGTGATGATGCTGCAATTGAAGAGAGCCAGCTAAGATGTGCCGTGTGGAGAGAATAAAGTACTTGGTCTTGGGAAACCATTAATATTTTCACTTTTACAACTTCACTTTCTCTGTAGTGTGCTTTGTTCATATAGTATGTAGTGCACCGTGATTATTATAGTCTATACTGTACAAATGTATATATTTAATGTGTAATCTTACCGTACACATCCTGTATGTCTGAGGGTCACTGATAAGCCCACAGAATAAGATAGTTAGAGGCTGTTATGAACAGCAGTGATAAAATAAACAACAATTGTTTCTTTTTACAGCAGCTTTTAGTACGTTAATCCATCCTACCTCCTAGAGTCATCCCAGCTTCAAAACACTTCCTCAGCCGACAAGACGGGCAATTCTTTCTTCGTAGCTTGTCAATAGTGCAGTCATTTTTGCTTGCGCAAAGGTATCTCTGTTTGCCTACACAGACAGAGGAGAAACTTTTGGTTACTTATAGGTAAATAATCACTGAGTGATGGAAAATGTAAAACTGGATGTAAAAAATCTGTATACATCATGGTATAGCTGTTGAATACTGCCATCAAAGTGGGAAAAATATCTATATATGTATATGTATACAATCACTAACCCTAACTCAGAACCCAAGTTTGACCTTTTAGCCTTACCTTCTGCAGCTCTTTTGAAGAAAACCTTGCAGCTGCCACAGGTGAGTGCACCGTAATGGCAGCCAGATGCCTCGTCAGAACAGATCAGGCATGTCCTCTGCGGTGGGAAGAAGAACTCCATTGGGAACATGTGCTCTCTGCCGGCCTCAAACCTGCAGTCAAACATCAAACAGGAATTTTATAGACCATGAACAGCTACAGGAGAGTTTTGAAAGAGGCCATATATGATTAAACACGTTGCTGATCTTCTATGACTGACATTTGATCGCTTTGGTATTTCTATGATATCATCATTTATCTCTATTAGAACCCTTTGTTGGTGTGCTCTAGCTTGGTGGTATCAACTGGGTCACTGCACAGTATTTTATTATTCATTGTTTTGGTATTTCACCAGTTTTCAACATTTTTTTATTCTGTTGCTTTATTATCTTGTGAAACTAACAACCCCTTTGGAACAAATAAAGCTGAGCCTTGAAGTCATATACTGGAGCAGGTCCATAATTGCTTTTAAATTGTTAAAAACTGTCGAAACTGTAGCCACAAATCGCTGGTCACTTCTCAGAGCAATGTGCCAGCCTTTTAGTGTGTGCTTTAAGGAGTGCAGAGAGCGTGATGACAGGATGGTGTGGGAAAGATTTGAGGGGGGGTTGATGGGGGGCACAATGAGCGCCAAGCTTCAGCCTTGAACACAGAGAGATTGGAAAAGGCTCAGACACAACGTTGCCTGAGTGACGTGCATCTTAGATATCAAGGTTTGGTGTAAAAGAGACAAGGATGAAGCTTAACTAAAGAACCTTCACTGTGTCCTCATTGATTTTAGGTGACAATGGAGAAAAAGTGAATTCAGGCAAATAGAGAAACTGAAATTACAAGACCAAATAAAAGTCTATTACAATATACATTTTGCAACTAGAATCTCTCAATATTATCAAACTATGAGACTATCTTAAATTTAGTTTCACTCATGATAGTAATAGGTTATGGAGCCTGTAGTCAGACTTTAAGTCTTTGAGTAGAGCAAGATCAGGGCTGTGATTAAAATGAGAGAGCAGTTTAAACAATGAGCGTTGAGGTAATGAATTTTGACAAGAGAAATATAGTCTGAGATCCATCAGAAATAAATGTGAAACATATGCATGTCAAGATCAGTAAGCCGACAATATCAATAAAGGCAACTGCAAATAATCCCAAATGCAGCTGGTAGAGTACACTTGTTATGAGTGGAGTGAGATACGTTCACGGTTTTAACCCTGACCTGATTAAAACGTTCCTTCCTATTGTGAATAATTGTGCATATCCTACCCCTCTCCCTTTTTTATTTTTTAATTTTTGGAATAACGTACTGCTGCAGATTTTCCCTGGGCTTAAATAGAGAGTAATGGAGCAGTTGTCTAGGCTGACACAAATCACATAAATCTTGTTCTTGAAAACTTTTTTTGTTTTGGCAAAATGATGTTTACTGACTTCATATCTACTACTTATCTACTAAACCCTGATAGAAAGTGTGGTTGATGACCTTTTTCTAGTATAAAAAGGATGTTAGTGTTACTTTCACAGAAAAAGAAATCATCAGTATTATTCATAAACAGTTGTCCCAGTAAACTGTATTTTCAGTCCAGTACAGAGGCTCAAGAGTAGAGCTTTCAGTACAATACAGCTTTTTGAAATTGTGCTATATATATAAAATATACATGCTCAACTTTATAATGTATCGATCAAAATACAAAAGCCATAGAACAGACTAGAGAACAGCAAAAGGTGAACGAAGCGTATAAAAGTGCTGCAATTAAAGCTTGAAATCAGCCAGGACAGACTTTCAGTGTCTATTGTTATTCATTCCAAGTTGCAGAGAACAAGAAAACAGTTTGTCAAGTGAGGTATTTATGTGTGGAGTACTTAAAACTACGCAGGCCTGTGACCTGGAGGCATGCAGATATGAAAGATACTGGTGGAGCTTTACAGATGGATGGTTGTCTGACTACATATTTATACCTTTATAACACTGAAAATAAACATTTGTTCTTCCTTTTCAACATGTGTGGTTAAAATAAGCATTTTATTAGATAGACACTGGCTTAAATCCTGATTATTCTGTCAAATTGAATTGGATTGATTGCATTTGAATTAGGTATTCTAGCTGATTTGTATTAAAGTATTAAATATGTTCAATAAAGCGTGACAATATTCATGTGCACTCACACCCATGAAATGTCAAGAGACACTGTATACTGTATATTTGACAGTAATTATTGTATTGCAAAAATCTAAATACATCAAATCCACAAGACAAAAGTAACAAAACGCACATTTCCTACGGATACACTTTTGCCATTTTATTTTATATTATACTGTACTGAACCAATATTTTATGTGAAACATTAATATTCTCCACTATTTTTTTAAGTTACAAAATACCCAGGTCTGTATTTTATTGTTTTCTAATCTTTAAGGTCAGTAAAATCTGATTTCTTACGTTGTCTATGCACAGTGCTTTGATTAACATAACAGAGGAGCAGAATATTCATACTTATGTTGTTTTGTGTTTATAATTCTGCAGTAGATTACTGTTATTTTTCTATGATGCTGCATGGGCCAGTCCCATGACTGTGCATGAGGGCGCATTGCACATATACATATCAATTAACTCTTTGAAATAACCTCTTTCTTGCACAGAGTTGCCGCCGCTTGTTTCGGGTAATTTGATTTAAATTTGTCAGCCTTGTTTCACATTATTATCATTTGATAGAATAATTTGTGTCTATGAAAACTTTGAAGTAAGCTTAAGAGCCACGAAACTAAACAGTGAAATAGTTTTCACTCATTTCTGAGGTTATGGGATGCAGATTAGCTCAGACATACAGGCTGGTTAAGCACGGGGGATGTAGATCCTAAAGTCCAAATCTGAGTCATACAGAGTCCACTTCTCACTCTGCTTTCTTCTGTAAAATTCCTTAATCTGCTTAGCTGTTAAAGACAAACTTACAGTATCACTACTGTGTGTTTGTGAGTGTATCATTAAAAACGTGCTGTAAGTTGGTGTTGAGATATTTAGTATGAAGTAAGAGCAGCATCCTATGTCACCAAGCAAGTCACATTAAAACCTTTTCAGTAGAACAACTGCAGGAAAGGATTTCTCTTTCTAGGATTTGAATCCTGATGTCTTTACTGGTGCAAAGCAGGAAAATGTAAACAAGAAATTGTAAAGAAAGAAGCAAAGAAAGAAGAGTGAGGAAAAAAGAGAAGGGGAAAAAAACTAAATTATGAACAGATAAAAATTATTCCAAGTAAGAGTTTTGAGGAAATGCTTCGTTCTGTACATGCCCTAGTGTGGCCTACATATGGTTTGACAGTTAAATACAACATGTGTCCCAAACAAATAAAAAACATTCCCCCTTTATCAGATGGCATCGTACTCTGTAGCGAACTATACTGAAGTTCACTCAGACTATAGGCGAAACTGCAACATATGTATCAACTACACTGTATTTTTTATGCAAATAATTTAGAGGCACAAATTCTTACAACTAGGGTCTCATTCAGCAGAAGAAACAAGAGGCGAAGTGAAAGGTGCTCATTTCAGGAATATCTAAATGAAGGGCTAGTAGACTTTTTATCTATCTGTCTATTTAAAATAAATCAAAGAAAAGTTGTTTCGTCTGATTTCTTTGTCTGAGGCTTATTTGCACTCCTTTAGCATTCTCTGTGATGCGCCCTGTTTGAATCAGTTAAAAAAAAGGATATAGTTAAAAACTCTAAATGGAAAAAATGTGGAACAAAATCAAGACAGCTGAATGATATGTTATACACAGCACAGAAGGGACTAACTCAGACTCAGATTATGTGGAGCCATCTTTCTGGATAACTTGCTGCGTAAAACTTAAATAAGGAGCAGGACCTGATCAAAAACCTGCTCTGAGTTTTACTCTGTAACATGGAACAAGCTTGAGGACTTGAGTTGATAACAAGAAGAGAGTTAGATCTCCCAGCCCTCCAAGGTCTTGTGCAGTTGGGGGCGTCCTGTGGGCTCATTAGTCTAAACTGTATATAACCTCCATGTACCTAGTCTTGAGTTCTGGCTGAGGGAGACCTCTGTCACAGATTATTCTCCTCTCTATTTCCATGTTTCCTGTCGCCCTCTACAGTCAAAATAGTCACTAAAGGCAAATTGCTATGAAAATAAGGCAAATGCAAAGTAAGTTTAAAGTTCTATTTCCTCTCCATTCAAAGCAGATAGTTAGCTCAGTAAAGGTTGGTCAGACCATGCTGTCACACTTCTATGTGTTTCTCAGTGGAGACGGGAGGAGGAGCAGCTCCTTGTTTGGGATTTTGCATCTGGTTACTGCTCTCATGTTTAAGAGCACCACTGTTTCCTGTTTCCTCTATATTCTTGGCTTATGTAATTCTGGTCTAGTAAATCATTGTGCACACAAAATTGCGGCGGGTGTATTGAGCTCAGCTCTAGTAGCCAGAGACACTGGTGTCAGACAGTGCTGTCAGTCATTCACCAGCCCAGAGTTGAAGAAAGGGCATGATGACGACAGCTGCATGAGACCTCGCTCTGGTGTCCACAGCGTACAATGTGGCTGCCAGTCAGCATGTCCACTTTGTGTCCTTTGTACTCCTGGAGGCCAAACTCAGACTCAGGAGACGATGCAAAGGTGACAATACAAAGTTAAAATGGCTTGAGTTAAATTTAATAACCTGACGCTAAAAAAGCACGAGGAACCTTTGGAAAGATTTGTAAAATTACCAGAACTTTCCACAATTACCTCCCCTTTTATCAAAATAATTAATCCAACAAATTCAATGATATGAAAACTATATTACACTTAAAAAGCAAAGGGAAAGAACACTTTTCAGTGATACATATTTTCTCATTGCATTAAGAAATAGTTGTAGACCTGTTGAAGAATAAAATCACACTTTCATGTGCTCAAACAGATGTTGAGCAGGTGCCACAGACAGAGCACTGAAGACAATTTGTTTTGTTTTCTGAAGGCCAAACAAGTACAAAGATGTTTAGCAGGACATTAAATAATAGTTTTTGTTCTTCAACAGAAATTTATGGATTTGATGTATATAAATCATTGCAGATATTATTATCCTATTATGCTTTTACGGTGTTGAAATTCATGACGCGTATCTTTATAATGAAATGACTCAAATTAAAGGAACATCTAAAATGGAAAAGGCATCTTAACAAGATACCTTCCACTCTCCCAATATGTGAAGGAACTTCATCTTAGTCAAACAAACAAACAAAAAAACCTTAAATGAGCTCCGAGTCTCACAGACATCTTAAATATCGAGGATGTGAACCTGCCACATACACCCTCAGTCTGATTAGATTAAGTTTCCCAATGCATTGCCTGATAAAATCTTGAAAGACATTTTTGTCTATAAAGTAAACTATGATTTTTTTTATCTGTTCAGTCTGACTTTTGGTATTTCACTGAAAAAAAACAAGCAGACCTATAATAATTTTATTTATTGTCATTCAAGTAATAACATAAAAAATCTGGATGAATGTTAGGATAAAATAAATCTACTTCTGTGGTGAAGTTTGGCACATTTTGCTGCCAGCACTGGCCAATAGATTGGCTTCACTTGGCCAAAAACATCATATTTTTGGGGAGGAATTTGACATTCATGTCTGGGTCATATTTTAGATGTAGCATGAGATTTTGAGTTGTAAAAACTTCTAAGACGTCAGAGAAAATTTCTTTTTCTGCTCACTAAAATTATTCCAGCTTTTTATAACATTTTGATTTAAAAATCATTTTATTATTATTATTATTATTATTATTATTATTATTATTATTATTATTATTATTATCTTACCTGGTGTCGTTGTAGGCGACATCCAGCCATTCACCGACTTCGGTCTTGATGTAGCTGCTGTTGGGACAGGGCGGCCTCAGCATCCCGCCTGGGTACCACTGCTCAGGACGCACGGCGCGCCTCTCGTATGGATTACATATGAGCGCGGTGCTCGCTGCTGAGCTGTGTGCGTTCATGCGCTGCCTCGATCCCCAAAGCTGAGAGTTGTACTTCTCGTTAAATGTGTAATTACTGCCCCACAACGCCCCGGCAGATTCACCGCTCATGTCCTCTGATTTCACTTTAACACCGTATTGCTCCGGCTGATAACCGCAGAAATTGTGCTCCATGGCTTCCCCGAAGTCTGTCGCTTCTTCGGGGGGCTTGTAGACTCTGCACGGCCTCTCGAGGTTGAAGTGCTCCAGGTTGTCTGGCACTGATGGGGCATAAACTGTGTCTAGATGATCTATCTCTTTAGAAGTTATGTCATCAGCCTCGCACAGTGTGAAGTTTTGCTCATCCACAGATGTCCGAGTCTCTGAACTTTTGAACATTTCCACCAGTTGCTTCTGGTCATCTCGCTCCGAGCACCTGTACTTTGCAACAGCAGCGAGGGTTTCGGGACAGCTCAGAGGGACGGAACCGACTCCGAATAATCCTGACATTTGGTCATTTGCCACAGATGGGGGGACAGCAGAGTCCATGTCACTGGTGTCGTTGTACTCCAGGGTCAGTCCCAGCGACACGGACACGGCTTTGCAGAGCTCCCTGGCTGTTTCTGAGATTGTGGCGCAGGCAGAAACTGAGCGGCTGTCGCCCACACGGCAGTCAGCGTTTAACGACTCCTCCTGAGGAGCAGCACCTGTTTGACAGCACTGTTTTTCCATGTCACAGACTGGCGGATCAGTGTGCACGAATCCGTAAATATTTGCGACCGCATTGTCGGCACCGTTTCCTGTTAAGTTTTTGGTGAAATAGAAGCGACTTTCTTCAGTTTTTTGCGTCATGCTGGGAGCGCTCACAGCGTCGCCTGGTCTTATTTTCTCCCCCCCTGGACTAATTTTGCTACAAGGCAACTGTCTGTTAGTTTGGCTCATTTCCCAGAAAGTGTTTACTTGACCAGGAGACCGAACTTTGCACGACCAAAAGTCTCCACGGGTCTCAGTAATTGTTGCTGCTCAGCCCAACTCTCACGTTGTGAAAAACGTTTTGGTAAAGGTCCTGGGAGAGATACAGGAGTCACAAACTCCTCCTAAACTGGGATCTTGACAGTCAGAGGCGCTCAGCTTCACTTTGATTCAAACTGAATGCAGGAAAGGACTTTATCTATAAAACATCGCACTCCCCCTAACTGACATCAAATCAGGGCGTTGAATGATTAATTTGGCAATTTTAACATTTTTAAAGCTTGCACAGAAGAGAGATGTGAGCTTATTATTAAACTAAAATGTGTGCCATGTCCAGGCCCGGCTCTAGACAACAGGGGGCCCTAGGCAAGATATTCTGTGGGGGCCCTCCTTACTTTGCCTGGAGCTGAGAACTATGATATATATAAGTATGTAAAACTATTATTTGTATTATGAGGACAACATGACAACCATTTGATATTGTACTAACACAATGTGGCAATAACATTCCTGCAAATTATAAAGTGGGTATAATCCCTGCATGACATTAATACACAAAACATGCATTTTTAGTAAACATGCCTTTATTTAATAGATGTTCATGAAGAATTATGCTCTCAGACCTTAAATCAGAGGTCTCAGTAACATCCTCAAGACACAAAGTCTCTAAACTGTCAACCCTAGACGACAGTCAGAAAAACAAAACAACCCAACCAACACGCAACATACAACGACAAACAGTCATACGGTTCAAAATCATCTGAAATGACAAGAAAGCTCACTCAATGCATAGAAAAAATTAATAATGTTGATGTTAGATGTGTGTTGGGTAACTTTTAAAATGAACTTGTTACATTTCAACATCACTGCCATTGAAAAGTAATTTGTTACGTTACAGCGTTGCACTGAGAAAAATAACTTGTTAGGGTTCTTTTGTGTTACCAATACAGGAGACAGAGCAGTACGTGCATTTGTTGTTTATTACCAATTAATATTACCAAGTTATCACATGGAAAAAATATCAGTAATGTGACATTATGAATATGACTGTTTAGGTGGAGGTACGAGGCAAAAATTCAGAGATAAAACAACGTCTCTTACCGCTCATCCAAATGTCAGGAACAAACTTCAGGAACAAAAAGTCTTGCAGTTTCATTCATCACAAACATAAAAAGACACAAATATCTCATATTTTGGCTAAAGCTTTCAGCAAAGTTAGTCATAAACTTTGAATTGATGCTTCTGCAGTCTTCACTTCCTGCGGAGTCAATGAGCAGAAATACAAACAGCGCCACTCTACCATTTCAACCCACATTGTGGTCAGAGGGGGGACTTTATCTGTAGAGATAAGTAACGGGTAACTGATTGCTTATTTGCAAATGTAAAAGAAATCCATCCACTGTCACAATGGAACCTGTGAGTAAGCCTGACCTTAGTGGCTAGGAAGGTGGTAGGAGGCAGACTCAGACTCTTGTTGAATGAGTAAAATCTGATTTATTCAGTGCAGTGTACCAAAAAACAAACAAAAGGTGTCTCAAAAAATGAAATGAACACAAGCAAATCAAAGTTAACTAGCTTAACTCAGGATAAAGCAAACTAAGGCGTGATCACATGCACACAGCTACACCGTCATCCTCTAATTTCTGCTCTCCTCAAACCTACATCTCTCTCCTTAAGTAGGCCCTCCAATCTACCATGCAGAACCATATTTATTGCAGGGGTGTCCTTTCCCTTACACCACCTGGCATATAACAATGCTACTTTTATCAGTCAACAAGGTTTACACAAAACACATCCACAGCATTAAACCTCAACCTGAGCCAGACCAAGTACAAATCATATCGATACTAAACCAAACAACTAACTAAATGACATAAACACCCCCCTATACTTGATGTAACCCAGTGACATCACTGATGATGTCAACCAGTGTATAAATACAGGAAGTAGTTGGGTGCATCCTCCTTTTGTCGGTGGAACACATGGTGCCTATGGTAAGTAACAAAGAAAATGATTAACTTATGGAATGCAGAACTTAACAAATAAACAATAACTAAACTTAACACTTGTTTGTTTTACTTTAACCAAAAATGTTGCTGGTATGTAAACTGTAACCAAACATAATGCAAACCACAAACAAACCCGGGATAGTATGTGTCTGCAAGTTACAGGTTAATGCTGGACCTATGGTTAAAACAAACAAGCATGGTTAAATGAATACGCTATATGGCATAGACGGCAAAAATAGCGACAAATGGTTTGTTGTCACCCACTTTTTCACAGAACATAATATTGCATTTTTGTAAGATTACCATTGACATAATATCAAAAATAAATAAATAAATTAAAAAAATGTAAGTGCTCTCTCTGGTGGCCATGGGGGGCCCTAAACAGATGCTTAGTTGGCTTATGCGTCAGGCCAGCTCTGGCCATGTCGTTAGGCTACACACAAACATACTCCTCATTTATGTTGTATTGTGAGCTGTGTCTCCAGCTGTTTTATATAAAGTGTTTTGGAGAGTGCATATGAGCCACTTTATGGACCCAATTTGCTCATTTCATTGGGGCGTCTTCCTTAGGGCACAAGCCTTTTCCTAAGATCATGCACTTATTTGTCTGCAAGCACGATCTTCGGTCTTTGCTGTTTATTTATTTTAGAAGATACACTGAGTAACAATTGTCGATGTTAATCATTTTCTAGAGGTGCTTCCACAGCACTCCAAACTTTGCATGATGATATAGCTACACAGAAATACTGGGATTATTGTCAATTCTCAAAGTCATTCAGATAATACAATGATCCTTACCTAGAGTTCATAACTGCCTATGTAACAATCAGTAATGCTTTATGTTCATGCAGTTCTCTAGAAGTGACAGGGACATGAGATTTTGTTTATTTAGAGAGATTCATGAGAGCAAACTGAGATTAAATTTCAATCAGAATGTTTTGTACAGTCAGTAATGTGCAACACATTTTCAAATTGACATCTAGAAATGTTTGACAAACTTACCAGAGTCAAGTAAAGCAAAATATTGCACAAACCCAATCCAAGAATATGTTTTGGGTTAATTTGGTATATGTGGGAAACGTAGGGTTTATTGTTATCCCCCAGAAACCCTAATTTTTCCATGAGTATTTTTAAGAGTCACACTTGACTCAAAAATGTGTTTTGCTGTTTGATCTGCGCTGTATGTGCAGAGTTTTACACCAGGAGGCTTTTTGCACATTGATCTGCTGAAGGGGGAAAGTTTCTCTGTGCTCACCTTAAATCTCATTTTAAGACATTTTACTTATGAGACAAGCTTGGTTCAATATGCAACTTAAGTGTGATGTGAAAACAACTAGTGCACAACAGTAAGAATCAACTTTTCAGTGAAATAGATCATGTGTCTAGTAGTTAAATTAAAAAAAAAAAAGCATGCAATTTTAAGAATTTTTAACAAGATAATTGAACTTTTTCGTGGAAAAAACATATCAGCCAGGGATGTCTTTTTTGTCAGTTCCCACACCCAGAGTAAAAAATGATACACTTCAGTACTGTGGGGTTACTATAGATTAATGTGTTCATAAGGTTGCATGTTGTAATAAAACAGCATTGAATGATATACACTTCAAAACAAATGACAAAACAGGATTCATGACCTCGTCAGAATTGTGTGACTTCCCAACAAGCTGTATACCCTTTGTGAAAAGGTTGAGATTTGATTTATATTTTTAGCTTAGTAACTTAAGCTTACTACAATGACTGAGGCCTGAATCTCCCGTGGCATGTTTCACGTGTGTGTATTCGTTTATGGTTGTGTAACATTAGAGGATCTGCCAGTCTGCAGCTCTTGGCAGCCGTAGAAGTCCGTCCTACCGAGCCATGAAACAAGTGAGCAGTTTGGCCAGAACCACACACAGGCATGCACGCTGCTCGATGGTATGCTAAACACGAATGACCATCATACCACAAGACTGATGATAATGTCAAACATCACTGACATCATCAAAGAATTGTTAGCCAGTGAAGAAGCTGAAATGCAGCACTGTGCCATAAATAATATTTCTATATAAAGACATATGAATTATTTAAGAATTATTAAGCACTTTTTAAATTTCTTAAATCTCAAACGGTGGACCTATAGTCGATGTTTCATGGTTAAATTATTGTAAATGTTTGCTGTGAAATAATGAATGCGTCTATTTTGACAACATTTATCATCATCATGAACAACACATAACCTTGTTATACACTTATTGTGCTCATACGGGATTGAAACTATGAAATCAGTGAGGTGTTGTGCCAGTGCTTTGGCCCCCATCTTGACTATAAACAGATGCTATAATTTCTTCAAACAAGATATCATATGACTTTCTGTTTTCAATGCCCAAAACCTTAAAACCTTTTCTTTCAGCAACAAACAGGAAGAAAGCCAAAAGACTTAAAAAGGCTTCATGTGACCACCATTATTGAAATCAACACCCTGAAGCTCCCAAGATGTTTTCAGCAACAAACAGGAAGTCACTACTCTCTACTCAACGTATCCTAATAGATTTATCAAATGATGAAACATGAACCCTACTGCTGAGGGACAAAATAATGGAAACATTTCACAATTAATGAATATCAAGTACCTAATAAATCATGATTGATCTGTGTTTACAGGGGAAATTCCTCCTGTGAATTATGTTCTCATACAACTCCTTTGGAGAAAACGTCATGCTACCTGAATTCTATATTTGTTAAAAGTTTGTGAACCCTTTTCTCTATTCTGCATAAATATCACCTAAAACATGATCAGATAGTCCTAAAACTAGATAAAGTGAACCCAATTAAACAAATGAGACAAAAAGATTAAACTTATTCATTTATTTACTGAAAATAATTATCCAATCAAACATATCTGTGGGAAGCAAAAGTGTGTTTTGTGAAGCTGTTTTGTAGAAATGGTTTTGTAACCCTTTCCAGCCTGGTGAACATCGACTCTTCTTCTAAGGTCTTCAGTGTTGTGAAGCTCAGATGTTGATAGTGTTGACCCAGATTTCTTTTCTTTAAATAAGGCAGGGCTCTCAGACTCACAGCTGGTCCCATCGATTGAAACACCCGACTCTAATTTCCCCTTCAAATGAATTGATAATACTAGAGGTTCAAATACTACACATTGGATCACTTTTCTCGATAAATAAATGAACATGTGTAAGGTTTTTGTCTCATTTGGTCTCTTTTACTAGTTTTAGTACTTGTGTGAAAATCTGATCAACAGGGTTCACAAACTTTCAAGCACCACTGTGCATATACCTGCACAAGCAGATAAATATGTACATATATACACACATTTAGGCTAATAGACCTCATGTTTTCTGGTAGCCCCTTGTTCTGACTAAATAACATCAAACAATGAAGGAAACTAATGTCTTTTACATACCATATGAGGGTTCTTCCAGCATTCTTTTGCTGCTGTCAGATACACTGTTCATTGTAACCATGATAAATTTGATATAAAATCTGATGAGTAGTAGCTGGTCTGTGAGAATTGGTTTTCTTGAAACTAAATGATTATTTTGATATTTAGTTCTAAAATTGCTCCTTGATCTGTGAACACAGACATGTAACCATTTTACATATTTGGCAAAATAGTCTGTTTATTTATGGAGATGTTGAACTCCCACACTACATTGGTGGTTTAGGCACTTTGGCAGATATATAACAGGTGACAGCAGAAAGCAGTGATATAGAAAACGCCCACACAGTTGCTGAACTAATCCTCACCTGAGCCTCTTCATCCATCTTCC
Source organism: Thunnus albacares (assembly GCF_914725855.1). NCBI lineage: Eukaryota > Metazoa > Chordata > Actinopteri > Scombriformes > Scombridae > Thunnus > Thunnus albacares. The sequence goes on along the minus strand of NC_058118.1, from coordinate 9,882,163 downwards.
AGTAAAGGGCAAGAAGACACAGTGTGTAAACCCAAAGCTGTCATGTTAAGAGCTTTACAGTATGTAGATATTTACACAGCAGCCCTGCCTCTAACATCATGCCTTCGATGCAAGCCGCCTGCATAAAATATATTTAGACTTATCAAAGCACTGCTCTAAACGTATCACACATGATAATTAACTGTTTCACTCCAACAAATTACATCTTTAATCCCCCATCTGACATTGTTTTTCTGTCATCTGCTGATTGTTGATACACAGTAATATATTTGTTATCTGCCAAATTGTTGCAAATGATAGGTGAGGTGAGGTGTCAAGTAGTAAATCATGATTTTAAAAGGGTCTTCAGCCCATGTGCACCATACATGTATTTGTGTGTTTTGCTAAGTCAGTGTTATATATCCTAAACAGCTTCATCAAATGATCAAAAACAAAGCTTACTTATATAAAACTTTATACATTTGTTTTGAATTTTATATTATTATTATAAAGTTTTGAAGGTTTAGTTCTTAAGATACTTTGTTATAGACCACAGTACTGAACCAGACTGAACTACAATCACCCTGTGCTGCTTTTAAAGTCACAAACTGTTGTTGGTGCACAGTGGCCCTGAGGCCTCAACCACTGCAGTCCACATGATCTACTGTATATTCGCAGTGCAGCTCTTGTAATTAAAAGTATGTAGTGTGAATTTAAATGTGAACACATCTGGGCCATGTGGGCTCTACTGCGTCTGCCCCAACTGGACCATGGGCACCGACTGTATTCTTCAATTTTCCATTTTGATGATTAGAATTGTTTTCTCCATATTTAATCTACTTCTGTATTTACTCAAATTATTTGAAGGTGCCACAAAAGTATTGCTTCCATTGTAAACAAAGTAAACATGTTGCAGGTGTTGTTGCCCAGAGCAGGGCTTTCTGTCTCAAACCAAAGTTTTTATGTTGCATTCAAGTTTTATTTTCATCATTTAAAGTGGCTTCATCTACTTAAGTCTCATCGCTTTCCCAAGTCAATGTTAGCAAATAAATGTTGCATCATGTAAACTATTTATTTATTAACTTATTTAACAGGAAAAAACATTTCTTTAAGGTACAAAGTACATATTGTATGTGATAAAACCAGCTAATCTGTGACCCACATATCCAGTCCTATGACACCTTCATTGCTTGTAATTGTAAATTATGAAGATCAGTCCTACATATCCACAGTGGTGACATGATTGGAAATCTGTGTTATTCTCTGCTAGCGCTGTGTCCTTGGTGCTGTGAATCTGGTTTGACACTGATCCTGATAGTGGATCTGAGGGTTGTTTTTCATGAAGAGTTGGGTAAGAATCTTAACTTTTCTTAAAGGGTGGCCTTCACAGATTTTTTTTAGTATCCCTTATCTGACCATTATAGCCATTGCCAGCTTGGAGAAGATGACTCAGTGTGGGAGGCAGCCCTCTGTCACTCTGACACAGTGGCCCTCCTTGTTGAGCAGGGCCTCAGTGCTGCTGCCATTTGTCTCTCAAAATATGCTGGCATTTGTTCTGCAGTTATCCCTTTTAATGTCAGTGCCTCTCGTCTCTAGTGGAACACCTCAAATGGCTTGCAATACCAAGCAGACTCCATGCAGTTAAGATTAAGTGTTTTAGTCTGGTTCAGCCCCAATTTCAATACAATGAATAAAAATGTAGTAGAGAAAAATGGATCGCCAGAAAAAGACGAATACTTTTTACAGCTGGTCATATCTCTACAGCAGCATCAAACAGAGGTTCTTAAAGTTTCAGGTCACATTTTATAATATGCTGTCCACATTGTGTATCTTTCAGTGTTATCTAAGTTTGATCGGGTGAAATGTGACATTGCTGTACAAGATTAGTCATTCAGCTGGCACTTGAGCTTCACAAACAAGTCAAACAAGTCACAATCTCACAATTCAATGTGAGACACAAGTCTCACTGAGTATAAAAAAAGATGCTTCTTATGTTACCTGTTGCTCTCTGCAGTTCTCAAGTATCCAATAACGCCTAAAAGCATAAGTAAATAAGTAAGTAAACTTTAATTCTTACAAAACCAGAGTTACAAGGTGCTTTACAAAATACAATATCATAAGATATAAGTGCAATTTCAGCATACATACTTAGCCTTACCTACTTACAACATAAAGAAATAGAGATAGAGAACACAGCGAGATAAAACAAAATATAAAAAGAACAAAATAGTACATAAGCACACTGAATTTGAGCAGTTTACATTAAAATTCACAGTAAATGAAAAATGACAAGAAAAACTCAACTCTTTGATCAACTAAGAACAGATATACTACAGCTAGTTGACTTGGCAGTCATGATTAGAGAAGAGGAAAATATATAAAGTTTTTTTTTTTACATTATCAGTAAAGTAACCTGAGGCCACTACGTGTTTGGCTGTTTCAGCATCAAAAACCCTCACACATGTGTCCAAGCCTTGGCTTGTTACCAAGCAGTCCATGTAGGCCAAGGATCCATCCTTTTGATCCACGTTTGCCTTGATGTTGTCTGGGACAAGTGTCTCTGCAGTGCAGCCTGTGAGATGTGGGACCAACAGCAGCCCATTAGATCCTTTACAAGGCAGCTAAGGAGGGAGAACTGAGAAAAGCTTTACTTTACCCTTGTATGCCTTTTACCCTTTATATTTTTTTTCATATTTTGCCCTTACTTTAAAAGAAATCAGGATTCAAATGTTTGTGTTCACTTATATTCTACAAGCAATGGCATAAAACGATATTAACTGCTAACTGTTAAAATAGAAAATGGAGTTTCGCAGAAAATGCGTGTGAATGCTGACAATACACTTTGCTGAATTTGGTTACCATGGAATATTACATTTAAGAGATATGGCAGTTAATAAGTAGTATGGTGGTGTTTCACTAATTACCACAAAGTGGTGCTATTGGTGCCATGCTTCAATATGCCGTGTATATTCTCATGGAGAACTTGTGTACAAAGTTTAATTTTATCAAAGACAACAGAATTGTAGAAATATCATATTGTAATATGACAGTAGCGCCCCCTGTGGGTAGAATTGTATCAAATGTTACACACTTGTGCAGTGTGACTGTGTGTACAACATTCCCAAGTTTGGTTTCAATCAAATTGTCATGCCATGTCTTCAAAATTTTAGGAGCCAATTACAGACAAACAGTAAGTGACAACCAAAAATGAACTTAATTTTATTCGGAGTCATCTTAATACGGTATGTACCAAGTTTGATGAAGATTAGATGAAATATGTGCAAACAGAAGCAAAAAATGTGTTTGCCAAAAAAATCCAAAATGGCAGAAAATTTTTCGAGGTGCAAATGGGCGTGGCCTATATGAGTTGAATCAGCATCATCCAAATAACACACTGTGCAAATACTCTTTTGATTGGCCTCACAGTTCATGAGTTATTAGCCAAAACGTAAAACATGTAATAACTGACTACATGGTGGCGCTATTGGTCCCATGTTTTGGTACCATGCATTTTTAATTTTTGCGATATTGACTTTCAAACATCCCCATAGACTCCCATAGACTTTCCATTATAAATTTTAGTATTTTAGAAATTATATAAAATCACTGGAATATGCTAGAAAGAAGAAAAGTCACGGCATAAATATCCTTAAAGAGCTGAACATTTTGATATTTGAATGGATTCTGTCACTGAAAGTATGCAGAAGTAGTTAGCAATCAAAAAACATATGGAGGAAGAATAAATAAAGCTTTGAAGAACAGTAGTGTGAATGATGCTTGTCAGCATTCACACCAATTATCACCTATTTAACACTGTAGAAGATTTCACCATTGAGGGCCATTGACGGCTTGGAGCCCAGACTGGGAACCCTCGTGCTTCGTTTGTAACCTTGAATTTTCACTTTCACAGATTTTCCAGTTTTTTCCAGGAAAAGAAGGTCTAATGTCTCAGCCTTGGCATTTTGCCTCTTAGAAACCTTGCTTTTTCTTCTCTGCTCTCCCACACATTCCCGCCTTTATCTCCACCCTCTTTCAACTGGAGGGTGAGAGCAATATTAGGCTTCATATACAACTAACTTGAATCAGAAAAAGTCATAGTGACAGGAAGTGTCACTGGCATGTCGGTTTTCTCACTATGGAGACGACAAGATTTAAGTCATGGACTGTTTTAATGTTACTGCAGTGAAATACCAGTCATGTCTCTTATCTCGTGTGTTTCATTTCAATAATATAAAATCTTCAAATAAGGAATCAATCAAGTCAATTTTGTTGAGAACAGCATGTAAAATGTCTCTCATAAACTCATTTTTGCTGAATTATGTGTTTGCTAGACTCCCATTACAACAGGCTAAGTGAGGCTATTTTAGGGAAAGAAAAAGAAAAGTACAAGATGCAGGTGTTAAATGTTGCAGTCAGCCTTCTTATCTGTGACATTTTTGTCTGGCAGTCATTCATGGCCTTCATAGTGCTCACCCCAGCTGGAAGAAAATTCAGACCTTCACAAGGGTGGACAAAAAAAAAGGGAATGACCCTATAAGAAGTAGGGCTGTGTTGAAATTCATTATGTTATAACAGCCTATACAACATACTGTAGACTCATGCTAAACTCCTGCTCAGCTCACAATCTCATGTACAAGTGGTGTGTATATGCAAGAAAGGATGTCCATTTTGCACTGAGGTTTGTTCAGTATGTGGTAATTTTGGTGTAATGGCAAAACTGCAGATCACATGATGTCTGAAAAAGAAACTTCTGTAAAACTCTGAAGGTAATTTCTGGAGTTTTATAAGATTCATATCACCATCTGATAGGAAACATAACATGAGCTGCCAGTTCCCACTTCTAAAAAATTCAATTTTTTCTGATCTTTACATCAGGCCTGGGATGTTTTTTCCTGTTTGAGTACAATATCAGCTTTCAGAAGCTTATAATGTGTAGTTTTTTGTCAACATTGAATTTGTTCATCCTCTTCATCCAACTTCTCTCCTTTATAGTTTTGTGGTTTTATGCCAAAGTAATCCTGGTAGGTTTCCCTCTTAGTGCGCTTCAAAGAGTTTCCAATTTAACCAAATGCTGTCATAATTTCCAAGATGGTTTTCCTCACCATATAAAATAATTATGCAGATTTTGCAGTTACTAATGTATGTGATTCTCTTTGCCCTAAAACTAAGGAACACAAAAATACATAAGTAGAAATTAATGTAACTGTAAAACTATATTATAATTTATTATAACCTTCTGCTATTACCATCAAGTTTTAGAGGATGAAAACTGTTTGAAAGACACAATTTATGTGAAAAGAAACCTAATGAGGTCAGTCTGACATTACAGGGAATGTACTCTAGTAATAAACAACAGAGACGTGATTCATAGCAGAGTATTCAGAAGTTCTGTTCTAAGATACAAAAAGTATTATTTAGCCTGCTTTGGTGGCATTTTGGTAGAATCGTTAGTTGTGAAGCATTTTAATATGGTCATAAGCATATTAACTTTGAGGTTTATATTACATCACAGGTGCCAACTTCACAGTCATTAATATTATTTTATGTTCCCGAGTCCAGCTTCACATCGGAGCACCTGGGTGGCAGTCAAAACAGAAACTAAAAAAATGTTTCTTTATCCTCACTCCTGTCTGCCATTTTCTAAATATGGCCATATATATATATCTATATTTGTGCTGTCACCTTCAGTTTTTCTTCATTCTTGAAAGTTGTTTTCCTCCATCCAGATGCTGTTCACTAAATAAGAAAATAAAATCCTTCACAGCAGACAATACAAACTGGCTATCTACAATCAACATTATAAAGATTCAGTCACAGCTCTCTTGCGATGGTGTTCAGTAAAGTGGTGTTATTTTGTCTCAACTGTGTTTTCTGTATCTACTGTATGACACAAAACTTTTGTAATACATTTCACAGAAGAATAGTGAAAGAACTTGAAAAATAAAAATGTTGTTTATTGTTTATTTCTATATTAACAGTATATACCATGTGTGTTTTCCACATTTTGATAGGCTTCACATTTGCCTACACAACTGTGAAATAATACAAAATATGACTGCATTTTCTGTTAAATCTTAACTGGGAAAAATCACAGAAACAGAGAAAAAGAGAAAAGACACACACCTCTCTTTAAGTCTTTCACTTTAATGGAGTGACATTGGCCACAGCTAATAGAGAAACAGCATCATAACAGTGTAGTACATGTCAATGCTACTGTAAATGTAGAAAACTGCAGCTCAAAGCCTTTGTTAACCACAAGTCAACTTTTTAACTGATGAGACAACAAATTACAAAAAACATTTATCCATAGTGGTATCTAGATATGCAGATAGGCTTGGTTTTACTTTTGAGATATCTGCAGCTAAGACTTCTGCCACCAGTCCAACACAACCAAAGTGAAAAGCACACTGAGAGCAGTATTGTGACATTTTAAAAAAGGGACTTTTTGCTTCCTTCTAGAGAGTACAAGACTTCATCACTAGAGACTGCAGTTCACATCCTTTTACCTACTGTGCCAAAAGCCAATGTTTTTTTGTTTTTTTTACCATGAAGGCTGGCTGTCCTTGATCAAATTTTCACCAGACTTCAACCATAAACAGCTCAGCTGTGACAAAAGGCTGGTGTTCAAGAGCAGGCCATTCCTGCAGGATTGCACAGTCTTTGCTTTGCCCACTAAACTGCACTTACTTAACCTTTAATCGCATGTGTCTAATACCAGGACACACATGTGCTCATGCTGAGTATCACAACCTGAAAAAGGTTCATATATCCCAAACACAGATCTCATACTGTGTAATGGCAATTTTCATTTTTCGATGTCCTTTCTTTTTCCTGTTTTTCTCGTTCGCCATTAATACACAGGTAAGTTAGGTTAGGAGTGATCTTACGCAGATTCAAAAACAGATTTTTCAGTCCATTTCGTTTGTTGTTTTATTGAAGTCTTTGTTCATGTCATGAACAAAGCGTGTTTCTGTCCTGCCAGCTGTAGTGTGCGTCTGTTACCGGTCTGGTAAGAACTGTATGTGCTCCACCTGCCTGTGCCTCCCATTTCCTGACACCTATGCCGTACATATACAACCCTGCACATCTAATGACCGCCACCCAGTGTCCAAAATAATACTGCAAGTTATAACTAAACAAATGACATGCCAACAATCAACATAAATGGCTCCTACATACTGTAT